>NC_080800.1:97083987-97819651 GCF_028018385.1 Neofelis nebulosa
CTGACACAAATTTATGAGAAATCCCTTTTAACTTAAAATTTTATTTATTTTACTGTAATGCTTGCTCAACGCAGAAAACCTGACCTATTCCAAAGAGTATAAATAATCACCTGTAATCCCGTAATTCAGAGATAACCAGTACTAACATTTTGGTGTATTTAATTTGATGCATATATATTTTTAAGAGCTTATACAGTTATACACCATAATTTGAATAATATTCATGCTACATATAGGCAGTTTCCATTTTTCCTGGTGTGTAAATGTTCCATCATACGAACACAGGTTAAGCAATCTATCCAACATCCAGGATTTACCTGTATTTTATCACTATGAGTAACAATGGGAGATATGGAGGTAAATATCTTTGTCAGAATTTCTAATTATTGACTTAAGATGGTAGATGTTTTCAATGAAAACATAAAACATGAACTCTTAAGGATAAGCAGTATCATAGATGACAACGATCTTCTGCACAGAGATTGGGAGCCCCAGTTTATAGTTCTGGTTCTGGTAGCTTTGTAACTTCAGGACAGTCAGATAATTCTCTGAGAGCAAGGGAAGCAAACCATGAGAGTCTCTCTCTCTCTCTCTCTCTCTCTCTCTCTCTCTCTTTAATGTTTATCTGTTTTTGAGAGAGAGAGAGAGAGAGTGGGGGAGGGGCAGAGAGCGAGGGGGACAGAGGATCTGAAGTGGACTCTGCCCTGATGGCAGGGAGCCTGATGCAGGGCTCAAACTCACAACGGCGAGATCATGACCTGAGCCAAAGTCGGACACTCAACCGACTGAGCCACCCAGGGGCCCCAAACCATGAGACTCTTAAGGATAGAGAACAAACCGAGGGTTGATGGAGAGAGGTAGGCAGGGGGATGGGCTAGATGGGTGATAGAGGAGGGCACTTATGATGAGCACTGGGTGTTGTATCGGAGTCTCCTGAAAACACTTTACACCATATCTTCACTAAACTAGAAGTTAAATAAAAATTTGGGAAACAAATAAAAATGCAATAATTCTCTGAGAGCCTAATAAAATGAGGTGTTTAAATTTTTTTCAGCTTTATTCATTTATTTTGAGAGATACAGAGCACAAGTGGGGGAGGGGCAGAGAGGGGAGGGCAGAGAGAATCCCAAGCAGGCTCCGTGCTGCCAGCACAGAGCCCGACTCGGGCCTTGAACCCACATAGCAGCCAGATCGTGACCTGAGCCAAAACCAAGAGTCAGCCGCTTAACCGACTGAGCCACCCAGGTGCCCCTAAAATGAGGTATTTAGATTATTAAGATTCCTTCTAACTCTAATGGTCCATGTACTTGTCCACATTCCATCCATCAGAGGCATTGTACCTAAGGATTTACCCACCTTCATTTATTTACTCCTCAGATACGATGGAGGACTTTTGCTATGCAAGGCACTCACAGTTCACGTCCCCTGTAAAGTCACAGCCATGTGAACAGTCTGTTGAAGTCACCCCTGGGAGCTCGTTTCCCAAGATGGGATTCCTGGCAACAGAACTGACTGATGGGAGAAGTTGGGTGGGTGACAGAATCGGCTCACCTGTCCCCACATGTCTAGGAGGTCAGCCGCCTCATCCAGGGATATCACTCCCCCGCCTGTTATACTTCCATAGCCTCGTTTGTCTGGGTCTTAAGGTGTTTCACCCTGGGAAGGACTAACTAGTTTAGTTGAGCAAAAAGAAAAATAGGGCGCTGGGAAAATGTTGGAAGATACCAAGAAGGAAGAAAAGGAAACAGATGTGGGAGCTGGGAATGGCAACTAGGAATCCCATCTGCGCCAAAGCCCATCGCCTGTCTCACCCAGCTGCCAGGACAGGTCCGGCTTTGTGCTGTTAATGCCTTTTTTTTTTTTTTTGAGTATAGTTGACACAGTATTACATTAGTTTCAGGTGTACAACACAGTGATTTGACAAGTTTGTACCTTATGCTCTGTTCACGAGTGTAGCTTCCATCTGTCCCGTTACATCGCTATTACAGTATCACTGACTGTCTTCCCTGTGCTGTGCCTTTTATTCCCGTGATTTATTCATTCCATAACCGGAAACCTGTATCTCCTGCTCGCTTTCACCCTTTCCACCCCCCCACCCCCCACCCCTCCCCACCCCCACCCCCGTCTGGCAACCATCAGTTTGCTCTCTGTATGTATAGGTCTGGCTCTGCTTTGGGTTTGTGTATCCACTGGTTTTTGTTCTTAGTGTCTTGATGTTCATGCTGACGTTGTAACTTCTGACCGGGGGCACCAAAATGGCACAATCGGTGACCGAGTTCTACCCTTAGGTTTTCTAATTAGAACTGACGATGCTCCAAATCAGAAGCATTTTCCCTAATGTTTTTTCCCCAAACACAAAGGCTTAGATTTTCACCATCCCTAGTTGGGGGTGGGGGGTGGGGAGGAATATCGCAGCAGAGGGCAGATGGCAGTGCTTTGCTTCTCCTGGGACCAGACCAAACGGAGGGAACCGAAACACAGGGATGAACGGCATTAGTCTGCTGGACGCCAAAACAAACTTCATGTATATCTTAGGGAACCATGAAACTAACCTAAGTTATTTGCAAAACCGAGGGTTTAGTAGAAGCAATGTAAACCAGGGGCGCCTGGGTGGCTCAGTCAGTTAAGCATCCAACTTCAGCTCAGGTCATGATTTCATAGTTCATGAGTTCGAGCCCCGCGTCAGGCTCTGTGCTGACAGCTCAGAGCCTGGAGCCTGCTTCGGATTCTGTGTCTCTCTCTCTCTCTCTCTCTCTCTCTCTCTGCTCCTCCCCTGCCGGCTCTCTGTTTCTCTCTCTCAAAAATAAATAAAAACATTAAAAAAAAAAAGTGCCAACCAGAACTAAACCCATTTTCTTAAAATGTTGACGTTGAGTAAAACTTAACTATTAAAATAATGGCCAAAGAGAACCTCAGTTGAATCTCGCTTGGGAAAGTCAGAGTCCAGAATCAGGAGAGTCTTCTAAGAGGTGAGTTTTGGATGAGGCAAAAAAGAAAGGCACGCCACTTGGTCTGCGTGGAGCCCAACGCAGGGCTCAATCCCATGAACTGTGAGGTCATGACCTGAGCTGAAACCAAGAGTTGGACACCGAATCGACTAAGCTACCCAGTTGCCCCAGAAAGGTACGGTTGGTCTACGAGGCCAGCGAGGTGCAGACTGCACAGGCAGCAATGGGTCTGGAAGGTGCTGGAAAGTCTTAAAACCCCCCTGGGAGTCAAGCTGAACTACATACAGAAGCCAGAAGAGAATCATTCCACTTCCTTGTTGGTCATTATGGATTGACCCATAGAATGCATATGGAAGTTGACCGCAGGGCCTTCTAACCATCAGGTGCTCAACAAATGTCCCATCTGAATTGTGTCTGCTGCGTTGCACAGTACAACGTGGAAAGGGTTAGAGTAACGGGAGAGAGATTGGAAATTATGTGTCACTTCCCTGGTTCGATTTTTCCTTGACAGGAGCATTCACTAAATCAAAGCAATAAACCATTAGAGGCTGGGTCCCATCGGCCAAGCTCTCATGCATCTCCATTAGGGAAAGGGTTTATTTTAAGCTTATAAATATAAACAATTACATGAAAGCATTTCACTCTCATGCATTCATGTCAAGAACAGGACATTTTGTTTCTCCTTTTTCCAGCTCCTCTCCCTTCAGTCTGATGGGGCAGCCCTTCTCAAATTGTGGTCTGTCTGGTTGGCCTGCCGTCCTCAGAAGCACCTGGGAGCCCGTGAAACATGCAGACTCTCGGGTCACACTGATTCAGAATTAGGGGGGAGGGTCAGGAATCGATTCTGAAAACCTTTCTAGAAGACCGTTTGGACCTTTGAGTTTAAAAATCCCTGAGGCGCTCCTGGGTGGCTCAGTCGGTTAAGTGTCCAACTTCTACTCAGGTCACAATCTCGCAGTTCATGAGTTCATGCCCCGCATCGGGCTCTGTGCTGACAGCTCGGAGTCCCGAGCCTGCTTCGGGTTCTCTATCTCCCTCTCTCTCTGCCCTGCCCCCACTCATGCTCCGTCTCGCTCAAAAATAAATAAACATTAAAATTTTTAAAAATGATAAATCTCTAAGAAAAAAAAAAATCCCTGAGCTAGGAGGGGTGTCCAGGTGCCTCAATCTGTTAAGCATCTGACTCTTGATTTCAGATCAGGTCATGATCTCACGGTTCGTGGGATCAAGCCCTGCGTCAGGCTCTGTGCTGACAACACACAGCCTGCTGGGGATTGTCTTCCTCTCTCTCTGCCCCTCCCCTGCTCATGCTCGCTCACTCTCTCTCTCTCTCTCTCTCTCTCAAAATAAATAAATAAAAAGGATGGGTTTTGCCAGTGACCAACATCCACCCATTGCTATTGGTTTGTTCACTCTTCGGGGGCCACACAGAACCCACGAGGCAGCTATTTTAGCCTCAATCAGAGTCCTGCTCTAGACCTTGAGCTAAGAAAAAAGGCCACAGGTGGTTGGGTATGTGTGTATGCCTGCAGCCCACAGGCAGGCTGTCCTCTGCATCTCAAACTCTAGCCCAGGAGACCCTGAGTGCCAAGCACAGAAAACCTGCGTCATGTGGGGAAGGACGGGGAGAGGGCAGCTTAGAATGCAGAGTCCTGGGCCGTGCCCCAAACCTCCTGAATCCGAATCACGGGGAGCCAGACCCCGGAACGTGCATATTGACAAATTCACCAAGCAATTCTGATAAGCACCAAAATCTGAGAACCCCTGGGTTGCCACCACTGTAAAGATAAGTACACATACCTGCGAGGGTGCGCGAAGACCTTCCAAGGCAAGTATGGGCACAAATAGTGTCAGAGGAATCAATTTCCAGACTCTGCACTTCCAGATGTTCTCAGGCTTCCTAAAATCCATCCGCCTGAGGAAGAGGCAGCATGCAGAACCTCCTTTCCTGTGTCCCCTTTCTTGAGTGCCTGTAGCTCCCTTGAGAGACAAAAGAAAATCCTCCTTCTCATCCAGCCCAAAACTTACTGCCGGGACTGCCCCCAGGATATAAAAACCTCCTAGACAGAAACAGAAAGACAATTCAAACGACTGGGCCTGGGGCTCAGAAAATGAGTGACTACAACAACAGGGAAGCAGGAACTCCGGTAGGGGCACCTGGCTGGCTCATGCGACTCTTGATCTCAGCATTGTGAGTTCGAGCCCCACGTTGGGTGTAGAGCCTACTTTAAAAAAAAAAAGGGGGGGGCGCCTGGGTGGCTCGGTTGGTTGAGCCTCCGACTTCGGCTCAGGTCATGATCTCGCGGTCTGTGAGTTGGAGCCCCACATCGGGCTCTGTGCTGACAGCTCAGAGCTTAGAGCCGGTTTCAGATTCTGTGTCTCCCTCTCTCTCTGCCCCTCCCCCGCTCATGCTCTGTCTCTCTCTCTCTCTCTCTGTCAACAATAAACATTAAAAAGAAAATTAAATGTAGGCACATTTGCCCATTTATTAAAAAAAAAAAAATACTTTGAGGAGTGCCTGGGTGGCGCTCGGTTGAGCGCCCGACTTCAGCTCAGGTCAGGATCTCACAGTTCGTGAGTTTGAGCCCTGCGTCGGGCTTGCTCCTGTCAGTGCAGAGCCTGCTTTGGATCCTCTGTCCCCGCCCCCTCCCTGCCCCTCCCCTGCTTGCGCTCTCTCTCTCTCTCTCTCTCAAAAATTAATAAACATTAAAAAAATTAACTTTGATAATCAGTCACTGCTATTCTTTGTATATACTTGGAAAGGAGTCAAAGAATTGAGTGGCATTGCTATAGCAAAATTGTCATCTACTTAAAATTGTGAATAAGGTTCTTCAGTGTTTACATAACTTCACTGTTTCTGTAAAAGGAAAGAAAAATAGGAATAAAATTGAGGCAGAACCCTGTCTCCTTTTAGCAGTAAGAAATAGTCATCCACAGAAATATGAACTAATTACATATGGTCCCATACACCTCATTTAAACTTTTCTTTTTTAATGTTTATTTATGTTCGAGAGAGGGAGCGTGAGTTGGGGAGGGGCAGAGAGAGAGTGAGAGAGCGAGGAACTGAGGATCTGAAGGGCTCAAACTCACAAACCATGAGATCACAACCTGAGCCGAAGTCAGACGCTTAACTAACTGAGCTACCTACCCAGGCACCCCCATACTTCCAACAAAAATTTGCTTCTCATGTTTAATAATTATTGGATAAATTGTTTATTTATTTTTCATTTTTTAGAAAGAGCACGAGCAGGGGAGAGGGTCAGAGGGAGAGAGAGAGAATCTTAAGCAGTCTCCACGCTCATCACACAGCCCAACGCGGGGCTCGATCCCACGAACCGTGAGATCATGACCTGAGCTGAAATCAAGAGTTGGACACTCAACCGACCGAGCCTGAGCCACGCAGGTGCCCCTTGGTTAAAATCGTTGCATTTATATCGATCACGTGTGTAGTAACAAAACTGTAAGGCTAACTTGATTCAGAAGAGAAGTGTTAAACATTCAGAGCTTTGTGGTCACAGGAAATGAAAAATACAAGTTTAATGTGCGTATCTAGATTGGCTGCAGAGAAGTATGACAGGATGATCAATAGAGACACTTTCAAGAATAAAAATATATTACATTAGGATACAAATCTGAGGTAAGAGGAATGGAAGTACAGTAGTTCCCCCTTATCCATGGGGGATATGTCCCAAGACCCCCAGTCGATGCCTGAAAACGCAGATACTGCTACTGAACCCCTTATATGCTATTTTTTCCTATACACATATGCCTATGATAAAGTTTAATTTATTAATTAGGCACAGTAAGAGATGAACAGCAATAATAAACTAGAACGATTATGATAATATACTCCAATAAAAGTTATGTGAATGTGGTCTTTCAAATTATCTCACGGCCCTGCCCTCACCCCTCTTCCAGCGACAACGTGAGATCGTAGAGCGTCTACGTGACAAGACGAAGGGAGGGGAATGATGTCGGCACTGTGGCGTAGCCTTAGGCTGCTATCAACCATCTGAAGACATGTCAGAAGAAGGATCACCTGTTTCCGGACTGTGGCTGGCCATGGGTGATTGAAACCACAGATAAGGAGGGACTACTGTATACATTCAAGGAGAAAAGAGAACCATTGTTTGCAACTGTTAAAAGAAGAGCTTGCCTGTGTGTTTTTGAAGGACATGGTGGTAACTGTTAATTGTTATGGTATGAATCTATGGTGTATGAAATGCATCTTAATAAAGCTGTTATTAAAAAAATAATTGCGGAGGGGGGGCATCTGGGTGGCTCGGTCAGTTGACCATCTGTCTCTTGGTTTCAGCTCAGGTCATGATCTCATGGTTCGTGGGATTGAGCCCCGCATTGGGCTCTGGGCTGATAGCTCGGAGCCTGCTTGGGATTCCCTCTCTACCCCTTCCCCCATGCGTGCTTTCTCTCTCTTTCTCTTTCTCTCTCTCAAAATAAATAAATAAATTTTTTAAAAAATAAAAAAAAAATTGGGAATTGGTATTTTGGAATAACTACTGACTGCCCCCCTCTTCCTAAAAATGAATTTCTTTTTTTTTTTTTGGAATGTTTTTATTTATGTTTAAGACAGAGAGAGACAGAGCATGAGTGGGGCTGAAGCAGAGAGAGAGGGAGACACAGAATCCGAAGCAGGCTCCAGGCTCTGAGCTGTCAGCACAGAGCCAGACTCAGGGCTCGAACCCAGAACCCACAATCCACGAGACCATAACCTGAGCCGAAGTCAGATGCATAACTGACCGAGCCACCGAGGCGTCCCTTAAGGATTTATTTAAAATGATGGTGCTTACCAGACAGCAACGTATATTTTGGCTCTCTGTCATTAGCTTCATGACTGACCACATAGCTTCCTCCCTCCTGGGACCTCAGTTTCCCTATCTGCAAGAATAGAGATTGGACACAATGATATTTCAAGTCCTTCCAGGTCTAACTGGTGATTACACCACCTTAATTCACCTGGTTTGTTATTTTCCCTTCAGCAATCAGTTTTTAGGCCGTTGTATAATTTCAGCTCACCTCCACTAGAGGGTAGCCAGAGAAAGGAGATGAGGCTCGAAACAGTTACTTGTATTCTTTGCATTTAGTCCTGACCCCGCCCGCCCCCCCCAGAAAAAGTTGGCAGAAAAAATTGATGTTACATGGACAAAAACAAAATAGCGATTTTCTGTTGGTTTCATTTATTGTAGCTGTTAGGCTCCTAATATATTACACAAAGAGATTATGACAGGGGTGTTTTACATGATTTCCTTTTTATTCCATTTAAGGAAATCAAGAATATACCTGATTGCTGGGGCGCCTGGCTGCATCAGTAAGTGAAGCATGTTTCTCTTGATGTTGTGAGTTTGAGCCCCACGTTGGGTTTAGAAATTACTTAAAAATAAAATCTTCGGGGAAAAAATAAAAAAAACTTGATTAATAATGCTGTGTCCAGACAGTCTATCCCCAGCTAAGAAGTTCAATCTTTACTGAGTCAATCTTTCCCATTCTTTTTACTGGGATTCCCAATTGAGAATTTTGATCAGGAACCTTTACTGATTTCCATTTGCTTACCACAAAAAGTTGTAGCTCTCTAGGCAACTTTCTAATCAACTTTGTGTCCCATTACTCCCCAGAAATTATCCCGCACCCCTGAGATGCACCTTTCCATAAAAATCTCACAAACATTGCCTTGGTGTTGGCAAGACTGACCCAGGCGTGGTGTGATAGAAAGAGCTGCAAACCAGAGTCAAAAGATTTTATTGCGCAGAGCTCCTTGGAAAAATGGCTGATTTCAGGGCTGGGCAAGGTAGGCACAAGACCAGTCTGGAACATACTGTTATGCCACAAATTAAGGAAGTGCTCAAAATAAACGACAGGGGTATGTCACAAGGACAGGAAGCAGCTTGAAAGGGCCATTGGCCAAATCTGGGACAAACTGAGAATCACAATAATTAAGTACAGTAATAAATTATGAAACATTGGAAAAATGGAATGCCAGGGGCACCTGGGTGACTCGGTTGGTTGAGCATCTGACTCTTGATTTTGGCTCAGGTCGTGATCCCAGGGTCGTGGGATTGAGTCAGGCACCCTAGAGAGCATGGAGCCTGCTTAAGATTCTCTCTCTCTCTCTCTCTCTCTCTCTCTCTCTCTCCCTCTGCCCATCTCCCTGGCTCACACACTCTCTCTTAAATAAAAAAAAATAGAAAGCCATGAGTCCATATCAATAAGAAACATAACTAACTAAATAAATAAAATGAAGGAGAGGGGACGGATCTTACTTAAGTATTAGTCAGACAAGAATCATCAATGGCTTTTGATTAGGACTAGGATATTTGCATGGTCTTAACATATTACCCCATAAAGTACTTGCTCACTGCACAGTAAAAAGAAAAATAATGATACAGTGAAGAAATTGGACAATACCTTCACCAGGCAATCAAAATTAACACCACAAATTAACAGGTGGACATGTGTCTCTAGACGTGAGACCCTGAGAAAGACCCCCAGCATCACCTCCGTAGTGTTTCAGCTGAGAATGCATCTCCCAAATTAATCGTGAGGAAACTTCACCAAACACCAAATAAGGAAAGTTCTGTTGAAGGAAACAAACAGACAAAAAGAAGAAGAAGAAGAAGAAGAAGAAGAAGAAGAAGAAGAAGAAGAAGAAGAAGAAGGGCACGAAGACTGTATTCTTCAAAAACGTCCGTGTCGGTAGAGCACGCGACTCTTGATCTCAAGGTTGTGAGTTTGACCCCCATATCGGGGCAAAGAGATTATTGAAAACAATTAAAAAAAAAACAAAACCTTAAAAAGTGTCAACATCATGGGGCGCCTGGATGGCTCAGCCGGTTCAGCGTCCGACTTCGGCTCAGGTCATGATCTCACGGTTCGAGCGTGGGTTCGAGCCCTACGTCGGGCTCTGTGCCGACAGCTCGGAGCCTGGAGCCTGCTTCGGATTCTGTGTCTCCCTCTCTCTCTCTGCCCCTCCCCGACTCACTCTCTGTCTCTCAAAAAAAATAAGATAAAACATTAAAAAAAAAACTGTCAACGTCATAAAAACAAAGTAAATCTCTGGCAATGTTTCCAGATTAAAGGAGACTAAAAAGACATGACAATTAAATGCATACCTGATCCTAGGCTGGAGCCTGTATGGGTGGGGGAGATAACACCATAAAGAACATGACTGTGTCAATTGACAAAAGTGGAATACGATGACAGATTACAGAAAATTATATCAATATTAAATTTAATGACCTTGGTAACTGTACTATGGTTAAGTAAAAGAATATCGCTAGTCATTTCTTCTAAGATTTTTTTTTAATTTTTATTTAAAAAAAAATTTTTTTTTTTACATTTATTTATTTTTGAGACAGAGAGAGACAGAGCATGAACGGGGGAGGGGCAGAGAGAGAGGGAGACACAGAATCGGAAGCAGGCTCCAGGCTCTGAGCCATCAGCCCAGAGTCCGATGTGGGGCTCGAACTCATGGACCGTGAGATCGTGACCTGAGCCGAAGTCGGAGGCTTAACTGACTGAGCCACCCAGGGGCCCCATCTATGAAGCATCTTAAAGGCACTCAGTTACTGGAACGTTTTTTACAACTTAAGACAGAATTTTAGGGGCGCCTGGGTGGCTCGGTCAGTGGAGCGTCCAACTCTTGATTTCAGCTCAGGTCATGATCTCACAGTTCGTGAGCTGGAGTCCTGCATCGCCCTCTGTGTTAACAGTGCAGAACCTGTTTGGGATTCTCTCTCTCCCTCTCTCTCTGCTCCTGCCCCACTTGTGTTTTCTCTCTCTCTCAAAAAAATAAATCAATAAACTTTAACTAAAAGACAGAATTTTAAAATATGGGTAGTTAACAATCTTTTTCAGCTCCTGGACACTGGCAAGGAAACCCTTCTTTTCCCAAAGAAGACACATTTTCCATGCCATTGGACATGAAAATTCGATGGTAATATCCCCATTCTCAGAGCCCAAGGAAAGGCTACAAAAATACTGGGGGACTGGAAGGAGGTAGAAACTCAAGACCAGATCAAACAACATTGAGATCTCAAGCATTTCTTAATACATTGTGCTGACCCCACCTCAAGGAGGAAATAAACAGAAAGAATGAGAAAAAAAATACGTCAGCAAAACAAAAGGAAGAGGTAGTGTGTGATTTTCATGAGAACAAGGTCAGGTTTTGCTAACTACTTAATCTCAGCCCCTAGCCCAGTGCCTAGCATATAGTAGGTACTCAATAAATATTCACAAACTGGTGGACTGTCAGCTTTTGCTTAAGTAGCAGCCCCCCAAATCTCAGAGACGACAAATCTTTCTCCCTTGCTTTGCGGTTCTGCGGGCTGGCTGTGGGCCCCCTAGGCTCAGTTAACCTGGCTTCTTAGGCTTGAGTTCAGGTCTGCTCCTTGATTCAGGACCCATGCCAAAGGAGAGCAGCAGGAAGCAAAAATACAGGCATATGAAAGCAAAAACACAAAAACACAACGCCTCTTAAAGCCTGTGCTCAGGACTGAGACGCTATCAACTTGGCCCATGAATATGGACCAAATGGAATTGTTGTTCAGAATAGGTCAGATGACCAAGCCCAGAGTCCAAGGAATGGGGAAATACATTCCGCTTACTCCCCTGGGTGGGATGTGCTGGGAAGTTGCCCGGCAAAGGGTGCACATGTATCTTTCTTTTGTAGGGAGAAGGTAGAGAAGAGACGAGTGATCCCACATTCCGGGCACTCTTGTCCATACACCAGAGAAGAGTTGACATGTCTGTTTATGTTATTCTGATTATAATTATTCATGCATTCACGGCTTATTTAATTAAGGCCTATCCCTTGCACACAGGGTAAGAGCTCCTCGAGGGTCTGGATGGTGTTGGGTTTGGCTCATCACTGAATTTGCAGCATCTAGAACAGTCCCTCATACATAGCAGATGCTTTTTGTTTTGTTTTGTTTTGTTTTGTTTTGTTGTTTTTTTAGAACAACTCAACACCCTGGGTGGCTCAGTCTTTTGAGCGTCTGACTGCTGATTTCGGCTCAGGTCGTGGTCTTTCAGTTTGTGAGATCAAGCCCTATGTCGGGCTCTTTGCTGACGGTGCACAGCCTACTTGGATTCTCTCTCTCCCTCTCTCTCTACCCCTCCCCACTCATGCTCACTCTCTCTCTCTCAATAAATAAAAAAACTAAAAAAAAGAAAAGAAAAGAACAATTCAACAAAATAAAATTCTGGTTTATTGTTGGATACCTAGTAGACGCTTAATTTATTAAGCATTGTTGAAATAATGGATGAATAAATAGATCTCTGTGTGTTCCATTAAGAGTTTTTACATGACCCTCCACTCCTTCTAGAATCTCAGTGTTTCACAGTGCAGCCGGAAATGCCCTGCAATCACTTCAGAGAACAAAGGTCACTGTCAGGGTTTGGAAGAAAATATTACAAAAGGACAAAGATTCATTGAAGAGATTCTAGAAGGGGAACCTGCACGCTGGAATTTATTTAGGTCTGATTCTGCAATCATAGAATGTATCTGGAAAGCTTTGATAAGAAAGTCCTCTCTGGTGACACTTGATTTCTGGCATATATTGGGTTAAGTTGAGTAGAGATAACATTGTTGTCCAGTCTTGCACAAAAACTTTAGGACAAACCAGGTAGACAAAGAAGAAAAACTCTTCATGCAAGCTTTGAGGGGGGAAAAGAAATCATTACTGCCCATTTACTTAGTTGTGTTGAATACATCTTTTTTTCCAGTTTTATTGAAAAAATAATTGGAGTGGCTGGCTGTCTCAGTTGGTAAAGCTTGCAACTCTTGATCTCAGGGTCATGAGTTCGAGCCCCACATTGGGCATAAAGCTTGCTTTAAAAAAATAAAAAGAAAGGGGTTCCTGGGTGGCTCAGTCAGTTAAGCATCCGACTCCAGCTCAGGTCACAATCTCGAAGTTTGTGAGTTTGAGCCCCACGTCGGGATCCGTGCTGACAGCTCACAGCCTGGAGCCTGCATCAGATTCTGTGTCTCCTTCTCTCTCTCTGCCCCTCCCCTGCTCTCACTCTGCCTCTCTCAATAATAAATAAACATTAAAAAGTTTTTTTAATAAAATAAAAATAAAAAAATAATTGACATATGTCACTGTGTAATTTACAAAAAAAATTTTTTTAATGTTTGTTTATTGTTGAGAGACAGAGTGCGGGCAGGAGAGGGGCAGAGAGAGAGGGAGCCACAGAATCCGAAGCAGGCTCCAGGCTCCGAGCTGTCAGCACAGAGCCCGACGCGGGTCTTGAACTCACGAACCGTGAGATCATGACAGGAGTCAAAGTCAAACACTTAACCGACCTTGCCACCCAGACACCCCTTAAGGCATATAGCATGACGGCTTCATTTACATGTATTGTGAAATGATTCCCACAATAGGTTCAGCTAACATCCATCTTCTCATATAAATGCAATAAAAAGAAAAGAGGGGCCCTGGCTGGTTCAGTTGGTAAAACATGTGACTCTGGATCTCTGGGTCATGAGTTCAAGCCCCACACTGGGGGCAGAGTTACTTAAATAAATAAATACTTCTAAACAAATAAATAAATAAATAAATATCTTAAAGAAACGAATGAGGGGCGCCTGGGTGGCTCAGTCAGTTAAGCGTCCGACTTCAGCTCAGGTCACGATCTCGTGGTCCGTGAGTTCGAGCCCCGCGTCGGGCTCAGGGCTGACGGCTCAGAGCCTGGAGCCTGCTTCCGATTCTGTGTCTCCCTCTCTCTCTGCCCCTCCCCCGTTCATGCTCTGTCTCTCTCTGTCTCAAAAATAAATAAAAAACGTTAAAAAAAAAAAAAAGAAACGAATGAGGAAAAGGAAAAAGGAAAAAAAATCTCCTTGTGATGAGAACTTGTAGAATTCGTTCCCTTAACAACTTTCCTATATATCACGTAGCAGTGTTAGCTATTGTCACGTTGTATATTACATCCCTGGTACTCACTTATCTGATAACTGGAAGTTTGTGCGTTTTGGCCGCCTTCCTCCAATTCCCCCTTACCCTTGCCCTCAACCATAATTACAAATCCGATTTCTCTCTCTCTCTCTCTCTCTCTCTCTCTCTCTCTTTTTTAAAGTAAGCTCTGTGCCCAATGTGCGGCTTGAACTCACAACCCCAAGATCAAGAGTCGCTCACTCCACTGACCGAGCCAGATCAGGCGCCCCGATCTCTCTTTTTTTTTTTAACTGAAGTATAATTAACATAAAATGGCATGTTGGTTTCAGGAGTGCATACCATACATTGATTCAACAATCCTATACATTACTCATGTGCTCACGATGATAATTGTAGCCACCATACAATGTTACTACAATGTTATTAACTATATTCCCTATTCTGTACTTTTCATTTGATCTCTTTTTCTATGAGTGTGTGTTTTCTTTTTAAAATTTTTTTTAAAGGTTTATTTCTGACAGAGAGAGAGAGAGAGAGAGAGAGAGATGGCTGGGGAGGGGCAGAGAGAGAGGGAGACAGAGGATCCGAAGCAGGCTCTGCTTCGGAGAGTGGAGAGCCCAACGTGGGGCTTGAACTCACAACCCCGACATCAAGCACTGCATGTTCTACCAACTGAGCCAGCCAGCTGTCTCTATGAGTTTGGGGTTTGTTCGGTTTTGTTTCGTTTTAGAGTCCACGTGTAAGTGAGATCATACAGCATTTGTCTTTCGTCGTCTGACTTATTTCACGTAGCATAGTGTCTCCAAGGGTTATCCATGTCACAAATGGTAAGATTTCCTCATTTTTTTAATGGCCAAATAGTATTCCATTGTATATCTACCGCAACTTCTTTACCCACCCCCCCAAATCCATGTTTGTCATTAAATAAAACGGGTCTTGGGGAGCCTGGGTGGCTCAGTCGGTTAAGCGCCCGACTTCAGCTCAGGTCACGATCTCGCGGTCTGTGAGTTCGAGCCCCGCATCGGGCTCTGGGCTGACGGCTCGGAGCCTGGAGCCTGTTTCCGATTCTGTGTCTCCCTCTCTCTCTGCCCCTCCCCCGTTCATGCTCTGTCTCTCTCTGTCTCAAAAATAAATAAACGTTAAAAAAAAAAAATTAAAAATAAATAAATAAATAAATAAATAAATAAATAAAATGGGTCTTATTCTCAAGTTCAACCTCCCCCCTCCCCCGGGCTCCCTACGCAGTCGGAGATGTTCTGTGAAGAACCATATGGCTCCGATACAGGGAGAAATGGAATACCCACCTTACAGAGAAGCAAAAGTATGCCCTTCTGTGCTTCCCACATTTTCCCACAGAAATATTCCAAAGTAGAGGTGTATGAATGCTACAAGCATAAAATTTCATGAAGTCTTGGATTTTACTTTAAAAGCCCATGCACATTTTGCTTTTTACTACATAATACATCTAAGTTTGTTACAATATAAAAATACCATTTAGGGGCACCTGGGCGGCTCAATCATGTAAGCGTCTGACTCTTGATTTCGGCTCAGGTCATGATCTCACGGTTTGTGAGTTCGAGCCCCACATCAAGCTCTGCACTTGGGATTGTCTTTCCCTCTCCCTGCTCCTCTCCAACTTCCTTGCACACGAGTGCGTGTGTGTGCACATTCTCTCTCTCTTTCTCTTTCTCTCTCTCTCAAAATAGATAAGTTTTTTTAAACTTGAAAAAAAAACGCCACTTAGGGGCACTTGACTGGCTCAGTTGGCGGTACCTGAGACTCCTGATCTCGGGGTTGTGATTTTAAGCCCCACATTGGGTGCAGAGATGACTTAAATATAAGATTAAAAAAAAAAAACATTTAAAGTTACTCACCATCTTGTAAAAATGGACACTCCAAGAAGATGCATTTTGTTGCTTTACACATGACCCCTTTTCCATCTGACCCCATTCTTCCATAGGCTCGTTTATCTCTGTTTGAGAAACAGGCTTTTTTAATCATGATGAAGCTGTTAACCAGATTCTAATATTTAGATCTGCCTGGCTAGGCTTTTCCACCTCATACAGGAGGGATCCCCCAAAAAGGATGCCAGAAGGGAGTCAGGGGCTCCTAAACAAGTGAAAAGCAAATAATGAGACTCAAAGTGAGACATTACTCCAAGGGGCTTTGGGGTATTTTTCCAGGAGTTCTGTTGTGAACGGTTTTGAAAGAAGCAGTGAGCTCTTTTGCTCTTGTGTTCTCATGGCCTGACTCGGGATGTCACCTCCCATGCCTACAGAATCCCCACCCCCACGGACTGTTTACACAAGGCAAATGTGTCTGCCAGGTAAGATATAGATGGTCCAATAGGGTTAGAGAAGAGATTTCTTTTTTTTTTTTTTAACGTTTTTTTTTTTTAATTTATTTTTGAGACAGAGAGAGACAGAGCATGAACAGGGGAGGGGCAGAGAGAGAGGGAGACACAGAATCGGAAGCAGGCTCCAGGCTCTGAGCCATCAACCCAGAGCCTGACGCAGGGCTCGAACTCACGGACCGCGAGATCGTGACCTGAGCTGAAGTCGGATGCTTAACTGACTGAGCCACCCAGGCGCCCCGAGAAGAGATTTCTTTTTATGACTACAAGAGTAATTCTTTTTTTTCTGTTTTTAAAATTTTTTGAGTTTATTTATTCGTTTCGAGAGAGACAGAGCGATCAAGCTAGGGAGGGGCAGAGACAGAGGGAGAGAGAGAAAAAGAGAGAGAGAGAGAATCCCAAGCAGATTCCCCACTGTCAGCACAGAGCCCAGTGCAGGGCTCAAACCCACGAAACGCAGACCATGACCTGAGCCCAAACCAAAAGTCGGATGCTTAACCGACTGAGCCACCCAGGTGCCCCACTTTTTTTTTTTAAGATTTTATTTTTAAGTCATCTCTACACCCAACATGGGGCTCAAACTCACAACCCAAGATGAAGAGTCACACACCCCATTGACTGACCCAGCCAGGTGCTCCTACAGGAGTAATTCTTATTCATTGTGTAACAAATCAAATGAAAAGTATTAAAAAAAAAAAAAGGCAGGAAAAAAATAAGCTGATGACCCAGAGCAGCCCCATCTTGGCAAATTTTCTTCCAGCTTTTTTCCCTGCCGTTTGTTTGTTTGTTTGTTTGTTTGTTTTTACACAATAGAGATCATACTACATATGTAAATTTTTATCTTCATTTTGTCCCTTAATATTACAGCATTTTTTGTGTCCTTAAATATTCTCCTAATGATTCCATTTAATGATTTCTAGAACAGAGTCCTGATTCCTAGAATTAGATGTTAGAGGTTTAGACTTTCCAGTTTTTCAATTTTCTTTTTTTTTTTTAATGTTTATTTTTGAGAGAGAGAGAGAGAGAAAGAGCAAGCGGGGGAGGGGCAGAGAGAGAGGGAGACACAGAATCTGACACAGGCTCCAGGCTCCAATCGCCGTCAGCATGGAGTCTGACGCAAAAGTCGAAGCCATGAACCGCAAGATCATGACCTGAGCTGAAGTCAGATGCTTAACTGACTGAGCCACCCAGGCGTCCCTCAATTTTCTAAATAATACTTAGATGAACACCTTTGTGCACAAATTTTTGTCCACATTACAGAGTGCACACTTAGGTAAATGTTTTAGAATGGGGACTCAATATGCACATTTTTTAAAGTTTATTTATTTATTTTTTGAGAGACAGAGAGAAAGAGAGAGAGTACTAGCAGGGGAAAGGGGCAGAAAGAGAGAGAGAATTATAAGCAGGCTCCACAGTCAGCATGGAGCCTCACTAGGGGCTTGATCCCATGACCCTACGATCATGACCTGAGCAGAAATCAAGAGTTGGATGCTTAACGGACTGAGCCACCCAGGCGCTCCAAGATTTTATTTTTAAATAATCTCCCCACCGAACGTGGGGCTAGAACCCCACACCCCTGAGATCAAGAGTCGCTCCCTCCACCGCCTCAGCCAGCCCGGCGCCCCGATCAGTCAGGATTCTTAATCACAAGCAATAGAAGCTGACTCTGGAAGGTTAAGCAGGAAAGGAGTTGACTAAGGAATATGGAGTTTTTCACAGAATTGTTGGCAGGACTGGATAATCAAGTCTGAACTGCCAGAAACGATGCCTGAAACCAGGTCACTGAACAAGCTTGATGAAAAAGATATCACGGCCTAAGGAAATGGCACATTCTGGAGGTGTACATAGACGAGGGCTTTGAACCTCACTATAAAAAACCCCCCTGCCCTACACTGTCACCAGCACCAGGAAAAAGCAGAATCTCTCCTTTCATCATCTATGTCAGCAAAAAGAGAAGCTCCATGGAGAGTCTGGTTTAATTACCACCCTCACTGTCAGATCTAAGTCTCCCGAAAGCAGGGGTGAGGTCACCTGCTTCCAGGCTAGCGCAAGGGCCTGAGAATCTGACGCAGGGCTTGGAAACTCGGAATTTCCACAAATATAGAAATTAAGGCTGCCAGATAAAATACGGGATACTTGGTTAAGTCCACATTTCAGGGAAGCGATGAATAATAGTTAACATCCGCGCATCCCAAACATTTATGGGACATACCTACGCTTAAAAATTATTTGTGGTTTCTCTGAAATCCAAAGGTAACCAGGTGTCTTATGTTTCTATTTGCTAAACCTGGTAACGTGAACAGAAATGCTGTTCCAAAGGTGATGGGCGGCCACGAGTGAATATTTCAAACATTCCCCACACTATCACATCGCTTTACTTAAGATAAGCACCGAAGGGCACCTGGGTGCCTCACTTGGTTGAGTGTCCGACTCTTGATTTCGACTCAGGTCACGATCCCAGGGTCATGGGATCGAGCCCCACGTTGAGCCCCAATTCGGGCTCTGTGCTGAGCGTGGAGCCTGTTTAGGACTCTCTCTCTCTCCCCTTGCCCCTCTCCCCTGCTCACACTCTCTCTCTAAACTAAATAATAATAATAATAATAATATTTAAAAATAAATAAATAAAAAGAAGCACCAACAATAAACAGGAATTTCTAACTCACCAACAGTCTCACTTCAAAAAAATGTTTGCTAGTTTACAGGTAAGAAATGATATTTAATTATTGCTTTAATTTACCTTTCTTTTTTTTCCATTAATTTTTTAATGTTTACTTGTTTTTGAGAGAGTGACAGAGTATGAGTCGAGGAGGGGCAGAGAGAGAGGGAGACACAGAATCCGAAGCAGGCTCCAGGCTCCGAGCTGTCAGCACAGAGCCTGCTGGGGGGCTCGAACCCATAAAGTGAGATCATGACCTGAGCAGAAATCGGACGCTTCACCGACTGAGCCACCCAGGTGCCCCTACCTTTCTTGGATTTTTAGTGGGACTGAACCACTTTTCAATCCTTCATTATTTTTATCTCCCCCTTTGTGAACAGATCAGTCTTGTGCAAATCATTTCTCTGTTGGGGTCTTCATGCAATAAATATACTAAATATACAATAGTATACTATAAATATACTAAATATTCCTGTGTCTGGTTTATTGTTAATCTTTTAATTCATGACCCTTTTATTTACAGAGGTTTTACACGATCAATCTCTTACTTCCTCACCCCTGTACATAGAACAATTTTCCCCTTCTAGAGATCAGATAAATATTCACTTATATTGTCTTCTAGACTTTTATGGTTTTACTTATTTATTTTTACCCTTGAATGTCCATGGAGTGGGGTGATGATAAATAGACTTTTCTCTAAATTGTTAACCAATGGGGATGCCTGGCTGGCTCAGTCGGTGGAGCATATGACTCTTGATCTCAGTGTAGTGAGTTCAAGCCCCACCATGTTGGACCTAGAGCTTAGTGTTAAAAAAAAAAAAAAAATATATATATATATATATATATATATATATATACATATATATATTCAGTAGGATTCCATATACTGAGAATGACTAATCAAAAAATAAAGTAGAAAAAAATACTCATCATAGGACAAAAGCTATTAAACTAGTTTTTTTGTTAGGTACATTTAACAAAACATGTAAAACATTTCTAGTGAAAATTAGAAGATGACATTACTAAAGAGAGGCACACCATGTTCAGTGATGGGAAGACACAATATCATAAAGAGATCAATTCTTCCCCAACTGATCTATAAATTCAATACTCCAATAGAAATCCCTGCAGGTTTGTGCGTGTGTATGAAATTTGATAAGTTGGTCCTCCAACTGTACATAAGAGAAAAGTGTCAATAAGTCACACATTCTTTTTTTCCCAACAATTATTTATTGAGCATTAATTATGTGCAGGGTGCAGAGTTGACAGGAATAAAACACAAGATCCTGGGACTCTCATAGTTAACAAGACAAACCTGGCCTTTATCATTTAGTGGATATAAGCCTACAGATGAAAATATCTAAAACTGAAAGAACGTGATTAAAACAACATGGGATGGTTATCCAGTCAATTGGCAGAGCAGATAATCAGCACAGATCTTTAGCTTATAAATGACTTTTCTGTCTTGTTAAGCTTTAAAAGTTCAATATTTTGTTAAGACAGCCCGGCATGGTATTTGCCCTTGAACGACTTGGCACATTCTGAAGAACAATACGAGTGAATTTTTTTGTACCAGATATTGACGACTTATTATAAAGATATAGCAATGAAGATATTGTGGTATTGGCTCAGTGATAGGTAAGTTTCTTTTTGTCTTTTTTAAATTTATTTTTGAGAGAGAGAGAGACAGAGAGAGTACGCGTGGGGGTGGGGGCCAAGAGAGAGAAACACACAGAATCCGAAGCAGGCTTCAGGCTCTGAGCTGTCAGCACAGAGCCCGACGCGGGGCTCGAACCCACGAACCGGGAGATCATGACCTGAGCCGAAGTCGGAGGCTTAACTGACTGAGCCACCCAGGCGCCCTGATAGATAAGCGTTTCAATGGAATGGAACAGAGAAACCAGGACAGACTCTCATATCCGGAAACTTACTACATGACTGAGCTAGGTATAAATAAGAGGAGAGACAGGATGGACTGTTCGTTATTAAATGCTTCTGGAAAAATCGGTTGTCCAAATGGAAGAGATTGATAAGGTTACATCACTAACACGCCATGCGCGAAAATAAATCCCGGGATAACTAAATACTTAAATACAAAAACAGAATGTGAATGCTTTCGGAAGGAAGTCTGGTAAGCACAGTCATGAGGATAAGGAGAAAAGGGAATTTTCGCAAATCGCTAGTTCATGGGAAAGGTAAGGATGGTCCTGGCTCTCCAAACTCCAGAGACACTTTTACACAGGTGCACAAGGAAACATGTACATCCTTCGGTAGAGAATGCGACTCTTGACCTCAGGGTTGTAGGTTTGAGCCCCACGTTGAGGGTAGAGATTACTTACAAAACTAAAATCTTAAAAAAAGAAAAGAAAACTGGAACCAAAATTTTATTTATTTATTTATTTATTTATTTATGTATTTAAAATGTATTTATTTAAGTCATCTCTACACCCAACGTGTGGCTCGAACTCACAACCCCGAGATCAAGAGCAGCACGCTCTTCCCACGGAGCCAACCAGGCGCCCCATGGAACAAAACTTTTAAAGAAAAAAGAGAAAGAAAATCTCTGAAGCCCATATTGGAAAATAGTAGGATTTGTCATGTCTGAGCTGTGATTAAATAGGCGTTTATTTTCTGATCCTTTTTTACGTGTTTGAAATATTTCACAAATCCAAAACATTTTTTTTTTTTTTTTTTTTTAAAGAACCAACACGACTGGGTGCATGTGGGTTTGAAGTCAAGAGAGGAGTCCAGGATGACTCAGGTTTCGTGTCTGGTGATGATGTCATTGACAGAAAAGGAGAAGCTGGAGAAGCTGGCTTTGTAGAAGATAAGGAGGTATATTTCGGGCACGTTCAGCTTAAAGAAACAGCAGAACATCCAGCTAAGAAACACACATTAGGATGTGAGAAGCCAGAGGTCGGGACAGGAAACTGGCCTGTGTACAGGGTGTGGCAAAGCAGGATACTGGCCCTGAAGCCCACTCTTTCACGTCACCGGGACCAGGCCACATGAGCCTTTGTTTTCTTTTTCTTCCCTCCTTCCTTCCTTTTTTCCTTCCTTCCTTTTTTTTTTCTTTCTTCTTCCTTCTTTTCTTTTCTTTCCTTCTTTCTTTCTTTCTCCTTCCTTCCCTCCCTCTTCCCTCCTTCCTTTCTTCTTTCCTTCCCTCCCTCATTTCTTTCTTTCTTTCTTTCTTTCTTTCTTTCTTTCTCCTTCCTTCCCTCCCTCTTCCCTCCTTCCTTCTTTCTTTCTTTTTCTTTCTTTCTCCTTCCTTCCTTCTTTCCTTCCTTCCCTCCCTTCTTTCTTTCTTGCTTGCTTTCTTGCTTTCTTTCTTTTCTTTCTCCCTTCCTTCTTTCTTTTCTCTCTTTCTTCTTTCTTTCTTTCTTCTTTCTCCTTCCTTCCTTCTCTTCTTTTCTTTTGTTCTTTCTTTCTCCTTCCTTCCTTCTTTTCTTTTCTTTCTTTCTTTCTTTCTTTCTTTTTTTCTTTCTTTCTTCTTTCTCCTTCCTTCCTTCTTTTCTTTCTTTCTTTCTTTCTTTCTTTCTTTCTCTCTTTCTTTCTCCTTCCTTCCTTCTTTTCTTTCTTTCTTTCTCTCTTTCTTCTTTCTCCTTCCTTCCTTCTTTTCTTTCTTTCTTTCTTTCTTTCTTTCTCTCTTTCTTCTTTCTCCTTCCTTCCTTCTTTTCTTTCTTTCTCTCTCTCTTTCTTCTTTCTCCTTCCTTCTTTCTTTCTTTCTTTCTTTCTTTCTTTCTTTCTTTCTTTCTCCTTCCTTCCTTCCCTCTTGCTTGCTTGCTTTCATATAAGCCCTTCACAGAGAAGAGACTCCCGAGGAAAAGAGCAAGACACAGTGCTGAGCCAGGCAGTGAGGACTGGGGAAAGGTTACTGAACATGGTGAACACTCACAGGCAAGAAGATTGTGTCAGGCAGTGATGAGAGACTAGGTGGCAGGCAGCTGAGGAACAAGTGTCAAAGGAAGGAGAGGCAGTGGTAGCCGATTCATTCTAGAAAATAGGCAATGGAATGGAGGGGAGATACTATATATTGTTTATGGATAAGTACACATGTAGTGAAAGTAGACAAACCTGCATGGGAAATATATACACCAACTCTATGTATACACATACATAATATTCACACATATGCGTGTGTGTACGAATATATGTATATTTACCTATGTGTGTGCATGTGTCTCTTTTTTTTCTCTTTTTCTTTTTTTTGCTGTGACAAACTACCACAGGCTCATAAACAAAAGAAATTCATTGCTCACGGTTCAGGGGACTAGAAGTCTGAGTTCAAGGTGCCAGCCAGCATGGTTGGGTGAAGGCCCTCTCCTGGAATGCAGACTTCTCATTGTGTCCTCACGTGGAAGAAGGGACTATGGAGGTTTGTGGGGTCTCTTTTATAAGAACACTAATCCCGGGGCGCCTGGGTGGCTCAGTCGGTTGAGCATCTGACTCTTGATTTTGGCTCAGGTCATGATCCCAGGGTTGTGAGATCGAGCCCAGTGTCAGGCTCCATATTGAGCATGGAACCTGCTTAAGATTCTCTCTCTCTCTCTTTTGCCCTCTGCCCCCTCCCCCACTCGCACTCTCTCTCTAAAAATAAAATAAAATACAACAAAAAATTTTTAAAAAGAACACTAATTCCACTCATGAGGGCTCTGCTCTCATGACCTAACCAGTCCCCAAAAGCCCCACTTTCTAATACCATCACGCTGAACATTAGGATTTCAACATAAGAATCTGGGGGCGGGACACAAACATTCAGACCATAACCATACGTATGCATAATGGAATATATTTTCATCATTCACCATACTAAATAACAGACTATTCAAAATCTGCCACAGTGAACAAATATGTACAAACATAGGTACACATTTGATATATACATAACGATAGGTATGCATATTATACATCCATAATTTTTTGCTAGTGCAAAGAGGATATGAGGAAAGAATTGAACATTTAGATTGGTCCCAGCCCCGAAATTTCAAATGAACTACCAGTCACAATTGCAGAAAAAGAAAATTCCAGGGGGCCCCTGGCTGACTTGGTTGGAAGAGGATGAAACGCTCGATCTCGGGGCCGTGGGTTCAAGCCCTACGTTGGTTGTAGAGATGACTTAAATAAATAAACTTAAAAAAAAAAAAAAAGAAAATTTCACAAAGCTTTTCACATGGAGCACTCTGAGGAGGACAAAGACTTAAAAATATACTGACTCAGTAGACATTTTCAGCCATTTCGAGAGAAACATGAAGCCAAAGTCAATAACCATCAAGGATTAGATACAAAAAATATATTCTCTCAGAGGAAAAATTGAAAATCGCTCCCTAACTACTAGGGGAAAAGCAATACGATGGCAAAGCACTTGGTGTGGAGAGATTCGGGCTTTCCTACGTTAACAAATCGGGAGAAGAGCAAACAACCAGAATAAGTCATCAAGCTGGAGGAAGTTTAGAAAATTAAGTAAAGGGCCAAGGAGACAGAGTAGTTTCTACAAGGTAATAGACCGAACAGCATTTCCCACATGTATGTGATCAAGGGACACTCTTAAAATTATCATATGTGACCAGAACTCCACCAGGAGCTCAAGACATAATGTCCATTTGAATTAAAGTAGACAGCCAAAAACCGAACATGTTTTCTGGAAAATTGATTGCTTCAAGAAAAGATTGTGATTTGATTCACAGGCTTTAGAAATTGTATAAGATGCCAAAATACCAATGGTAGCATATTTAGAAGATTAAATTATTTTTATTTTATTTCTTTTTAAAGATGTTATTATTATTGTCATCATTATTATTTTATTTAATGATGGGGCACCTGGGTGGCTCGGTCGGTTGAGCGTCTGACTTTGGCTCAGATCATGATCTCACAGTTTGTGGGTTCGAGCCCTACGTCAGGCTCTGTGCTGACAGCTTGGAGCCCAGAGCCTGCTTTGGATTCTGTGTCTCCTTCTCTCTCTCTCTCTCTCTCTCTCTCTCTCTCTCTCTTTGCCCCTGCCCTGCTAGAGCTCTGTCTCTCTCTCAAAAATAAATAAAAACATTTAAATAAATAAATAAATAAAAATTTTAAAAAATCTTTATTTATTTTGACAAAGAGGGATACAGAGCAAGCAGGGGAGGGGGAGGGGGGGGGAGAGAGAGAGAGAGAGAGAGAGAGAGAGAGAGAGAGTCCCAAGAAGGTTCCACACTGTCAGCACAGAGCCCAGCACGGGGCTGGAACCCATGAACGATGAGATCATGACTGGAGCCAAAACTTAACTCTGGAGTTAAGTCAGAGGCTTAACTGACTGAGCCACCCAGGTGCCCCTTGACTCTATTATTTTTTAAAAGTAATCTCCACGCTAGAGATGCCTGGGTGGCTCAGTCGGTTGAGCCTCCGGCTTTGGCTCAGGTCATGATCTCAAGGTTTGTGGGTTTGAGCCCCACGTACGGCTCACCACTGGCAGCACAGAGCCCACTTCGGATCTTCTGTCCCTTTCTCTCTCTGCCTCTCTCTCTCTCTCTCTCTCAAAAAATTTGATCTCCACATCTGACATGGGGCTCAAACTCACAACCCTGAGATCAAGAGTTACGTGCTCTACCGACTGAGCTGACCAGGTGCCTTTATTTTTAATTTATGAAAAACAAAATATATTAAGCTCAGAGATTTTTATTAACTTTTGTTATAAAATGTGACATAAAAGTCAATGTTCAAAAATGTTTACATTAGGGCGCCTGAGTGGCTTGGTTGTTAAGCATTTGACTTTGGCTCGGGTCACGATCTTATGGTTCGTGAGTTCGAGTACCACACTGGGTGAGCTCGTGCCCCGCTTTGGGAAAGCATGAGCCCCACTTTGGGTGAGCCTCGCTTCTCTTTCTCTCTCTCTCCCTCTGCCCTTCCTGGGATAGTCTCTTTGCCCCTTGCTCACTTGCAGCCCCTCTCTCTCCCTCAAAAAGATTTTTTTTTTTTTTAAATCTTAAATAAAAAGAATTTTTAAATCTTGTTTAAAAACAAGAACAGTGTGTGATGCTTGGCTGGCTCAGTTGGTGCAATGTGCAACTCTTGATCTCAGGGTTGTAAGTTTGAGCCCCACGTTGGGTGTAGAGATTACTTTTTAAAAATCTTAAAAAATATATATGGGGTACCTGGATAGCTCAGTCAGTTAAGCGTCTGATTCTTTAAAAAAAATTTTTAAAAATGTTAATGTTCATCTATCTTTCAGAGAGAGAGAGAGACAGAGCATGAGCAGGGGAGGGGCAGAGAAAGAGGGAGACATAGAAACAAGCAGGCTCCAGGCTCTGAGCTGTCGGCACAGATCCCGACGTGGGGCTCAAACCCACAGATCAGGAGATCACGACCTGAGCCGAAGTCGGACACTTAACATACTGAGCCACCCAGGTGCCCCTGCTCGCACAGAGCTTATAATCTACGGGGGAGAGACAAACAAAAGATGTAGGTAATAAGTACTTCAGGGAGAATATCAAACAGGGAAGGGGAAAAAAGAAGGAATCTGGGGGTGGAGGTGGGTGCAATTGTATTGTATTTTATTTATTTATTTTTACTTTTTAAATATAATTTACTGTCAAGTTGGCTAAAATACAGTGTATACAGTGTGCTCTTGGTTTTGGGGGTAGATATTTTTTTGAGAGAGAGAGAGAGAGAGAGAGAGAGAGAGAGAGAATTCCAAGCAGTCTCTGCACTGTCAGCGAGGAGCCCAGCTTGGGGCTCGAAGCCACAAACCAGGAGATCATGACCTGAGCCGAAATCAAGAGTTGGAGCTTCAACCAACTGAGCCACCTGGGCGCCCCAACATTTCCTTTTCTGTGGCTTACTTCTTTGTAAGAACACAGTACGTAATACATATAACATACAGCATGTGTGTTAATCGACCCTTTATGCCGTCCGTCAGGCTTGTAGTCAACAGTAGGCCATTGGTAGTTAAGTTTTGGGGGAGTCAAAGGTCACATGGATTTTCAACTTTGTGGGGGTTGGCTCCCCTCTCCTCCGCGCCGTTCAAGGGTCAACCGTAACAGGGCCATCCTGGCTGCTGGGGTGTGAACAATCTGAAGGAGCCAAGGCTACCAGCGAGGAGACCATTCAGGAAGCTGACGCATTCCCTAGTAGGAGATGATGGTGCTTTGGACCAGCATATTGGCAGTCACGGTGGTGAGAAATGGCCCGGTAATTGGAAGGTAGAGCCACCAGGATTTGAAGCCACCAGGTTGGAGCCATGTAAGAGAAAGAGAGTAGGTTTGGGGTGTGAACAACTGGAAAAATGGAGCTGCCGTTAACAGAGGTGTGTAAGCCTTTGAAATGTTTTGGGGAGAAGATGCCCATACTAAGTCCAGGTAGGGTGGTTGAGGAGACACTTGGATGCCTTGTAGTTCGGGGGGAGACCTGAGCTGGGGAAGTAAATTTGGAAGCTGTCAGGTTACAGATCTGTACACGTGGCCATTGAACACTTGGAACCTGGCCAATCCGAACTGAGAGGGGCCGTTAAGTGTAAAACACACACTAGATTTGTTGTTGTTTTTTTTTAAGTTTATTTATTTATTTTGAGAGACACAGAGACGGTGCAAGTCGGGAGGGGCAGAGAGAGAGAGAGAGAGAGAGAGAGGATCCCAGGCAGGCTCCACGCTGCCCGCGCAGAGCCCAGCGCGGGGCTCGATGCCACGAACTGCGGGATCGCAACATGAGCCCATATCAAGAGTCTGACACTTAACCCACCGAGCCCCCCAGGCGCCCCGTACGCACACTGGACTTCAAAGACAACACAGAAAAAAACGAAAGTAAAATATCTCACGAATATTTACTTTATATTAATCACACGTTGAAATTGCATTTTGGATGGACGGCTTTCCCTTGCCTTTCGAAAGGTCGCGTCCCGCCACTAGGCTTTTACTAAAAACCTGCGTTGGGACCTGCTTTCGCTAACTGAAAGAAGTCCAAGGATTTTCACTTTTACCAGACAAGGCAAAAAGGGTGAAAACTGCGTTTGCTTGGCAGTGAGCTGTTATCGGGGCAGTGCACCCCAAACCGTGAGAGTGGCCCCACCAAGCCCCTGCCCTGGGAAAGCACTCAGCATCTCGGCATCTCAGCAGCCATAGCTTTGAGCTGTGTCTGTGAGAATCTGTGCTCTGTCTCCACTTATTTTGTGCATCCATTAGCAAAATGTGTCCTACGGTATCAGAAAAGCCCAAGACGGGTTGTTTTGAGGTCTGGGAACACTCAAACCTTTTTCCGTATAAATTAATGGTAATTGCTTCTTTGCTTTATGCCATTTTGGCTTATGACAAATCTCACTTAGGGCAATGTTCTCCTCTAACGTAGTGGGCACAACCTGTATTGGGTTAAAGAAAATGCATCGAGGGGCGCTTCCCTGACTCAGTCGGTAGAGCATGTGACTCTCGATCTCGGGGTTGTGAGTTTAAGATCCACGCTGGGTGTAGAGCTAGCTTACTTTTATTTTATTTTTTTATTTTTATTTATTTTTTTTTTAATTTTTTTTCAACGTTTTTTATTTATTTTTGGGACAGAGAGAGACAGAGCATGAACGGGGGAGGGGCAGAGAGAGAGGGAGACACAGAATCGGAAACAGGCTCCAGGCTCCGAGCCGTCAGCACAGAGCCCGACGCGGGGCTCGAACTCACGGACCGCGAGATCGTGACCTGGCTGAAGTCGGACGCTTAACCGACTGCGCCACCCAGGCGCCCCAGAGCTAGCTTACTTTTAAAAAAAATCTTAAAGAAAATTATTTTCACCTGTTGTGGTTTTTTTTTTAACTGTTTGATCATGTCTAGTAGAAGATTTTTTTTAACTTTTGAAAAACATTTATTTATTTTTAAGAGAGAGAGAGAGTGTGAGCAGGGAAGGGGCAGAGAGAGAGAGGGACGCACAGAATCCGAAGCAGGCTCCAGGCTCTGAGCTGTCCGCACAGAGCCCGACGTGAGGCTGCAACTCACGAGCCGTGAAATCATGACTGAGTCAAAAGTTGGATGCTTGACCAACTGAGCCACCCAGGCGCCCCTAAAGATTTTATTTTTACGTAATCCCTATACCAATGTGGGGCTCGAACTTACAACCCTGAGATCAGGAGTCATATGCTCTACTGCCTGAGCTAGCCAGGTGCCCCTTGGCTAATCGAGTTTAAATTATATATGAGGCTCACATTATATTTCTATCGGACAGTGCTGGTACAGATGGAATATAAAGTCATGAACACTGGATAAGATAGACCACCAAGGAGGGGTGCCTGGGTGGCTCAGCCGGTTAAGCATGTGATTCTTGATTTCGGCTCAAGTCCTGATCTTTCGGTTGGGCTCTGTGTTGACAGTGAAGAGCCTGCTTGAGATTCTCTCTCTCTCTCTCTCTCTCTCTCTCTCTTTCTGCCCCTCCCCTGATCACTCTCTGCCTCTCTCAAAATAAATAAATAAACATTGAAAAAAACAAGACAGATCATCAAGGGATGCAAGAGTAGCTAAAGAAGTCCAAAGACTGAGCCTTCAGGCATGCCAACATTCACACACACACACACACACACACGAATATCTATCTCTATCTCTACCTATCCTCTATCTATCATCTATCATCTATGTATATAGTGTATATATATATATATATATATATAGTGTTTATACACACATATATACTATATAAATATATTTTGTGTATATATATATATACACACGTTCAACTTTATTAAGCTACATTTATAAGTAATAAAGCACACTTGTTATATATATATATTAATATATCTGTATATACATGTAACCATCACCTCATATATATTTTTTTTCATTGTAGCTTATTCTGAAGGAACCATTCTGAACAGATTCATTGGGGAAGAGAGAGGAACACAAACACCTCGCTCGACAACATAGAGCTACTCTTTAATTCAGTGGTTTCAGAAACCATTATTATTTCACTCTAGATAATTCAGCTTCTGAGTTTTGAGAAATCAAAGGCTCTAATTGTTTTCACTCGTTTTTGTGAGATTCAGGCCTTATGAGGCCGGTAAGAGTCTGGTTTTGGTTTATTTTGTTTATTTATTTGCTTGTTCGTAACTTTTCTCTTGACCCAAGTATCCCTGGGGAGTGAGGAGGATGAGTTTATCCAGCACAAGGCCACTTGCTAAATAGACTGTCCCCACACTTCTGGGGGGCGGGGGGGGGGGGTGGTGGTGGCAGGGAGCCATTCGAATAGTCTAGAATGTGATTGGCCTTCTCTAGAATTGCTCAGTAGGGAGGCCCTGATGGTGCATGCATTTAATAAGTATTTCTGAATGTCACAGAAACTGCAGTCACTGGGAAGGACAATGAATTTCAGTGTGACGTTTAGGTGGTAAATGCCTCCTATGCATTAGTTCCCTATCATGTTTTCATTCTCCTGATGATCTTTTACAAGCTTTCAGTAGTTCTTGGGCACAGCATGCCATTTTATTTATTTATTTATTTATTTATTTTAAAAAAATTTTTTTTAACGTTTATTTATTTTTGAGACAGAGAGAGACAAAGCATGAACGGGGGAGGGGCAGAGAGAGAGGAAGACACAGAATCGGAAGCAGGCTCCAGGCTCCGAGCCATCAGCCCAGAGCCCGACGCGGGGCTCAAACTCACGGACCGTGAGATCGTGACCTGAGCCGAAGTCGGCCGCTCAACCGACTGAGCCACCCAGGCGCCCCATAGCACGCCATTTTAAAAGGCAGATTATCACATCATAAGAACAACTATAGGAATATGTTCCCTTAGACATCACTGTTCCCAACACTCTCTGGCTTCCTTGTCAGTTACTTATTTACTTACTTACTTACTTACTTATTTATGCCATTGTTCACTCCAAACTAGCACATACTAGCAGTTTACCAGTGTATAATTAACTTTAAACTTTTAGACCAAGGAAATGTCTGGAAATAGACAGTATGTATTTTACTGCTACCATTTTACCAACATGCTTTCTCTATTTTACTTATTTGTTTGTTTATCTATGTATTTATTTCTAAAGAACCATTATTTAAAATGCTTATTTATTTTGAGAGAGAGAGACAGCATGAGCAGGGGAGGGAGAGAGAGGGAGGGAGAGAGAGAACCCAGAGCAGGCAACATACTGTCTGCATGGTACCCCACGATGTGGGTCTGGATCCCACGAACCCTGAGATGGTGACCTGAGCCGAAATCACCAGTCGGATGGTCAGCTGACTGAGTCACCCAGGCGCCCCTCTCTGTGTTCCATTCTGGAAAATTTTATCTACAACGTACACAAAAGCAGAAAAAATAGTATGTATACAGAATCCTCATGTGCCCATCACCCAGCTTCGACCGTTACTGCCTTTTTGCTAATCTTGTTTCAGCTACCATCCCCCCCCCTTTTTTTTGTTGTGCTATTTTTTTTAATTTAGCTGAATTCCATATAACATAAAATTAACCATTTTTTAAATTAAAAACTTGTGAGGGGCGCCTGGCTGGCTCAGTCGGTAGAGCATGTGACTCTTGATCTCAGGGTCGTTGAGTTCAAGCCCCACGTTGGGCACGGAGTCGATGTTAGAAAAATTAATCGCGATAAAAAGCACATACTATAAAATTTACCCTCTTAACCATTTTTTAATTTTTATTTTTATTTAAAAAAAATTTTTTTTTTAACATTTATTTTTGAGACAGAGAGAGACAGAGCACGAGCAGGGGAGGAGCAGAGAGAGAGGGAGACACAGAATCTGAAACAGGCTCCAGGCTCTGAGCTGTCAGCACAGAGCCCGACGCAGGGCTCGAACTCACGGACCGTGAGATCATGACCTGAGCCGAAGTCGGACGCTTAACCGACCGAGCCACCCAGGCGCCCCTTAACCATTTTTTTAAAAATGTGTATTTATTTTTGAGAGAGAGAACGTGAGCTGGGGAGGGCCAGAGAGAGGGGGGGACAGGGGATTTGAAGCAGGCTCTGTGCTGACAGCAGAGAGCCTGGTGTGGGGTTTGAACTCACGAACCATGAGATCATGACTTGAGCTGAAGTCAATGCCCAACCAACTGAGCCACCAGGCTCCCCCACCAACTGTAACCATTTTTAAGTGTGCCATTCAGTAGTGTTAACTATATTCTCATTGTTGTGTGTGTAACAGATTTCTAGAATTTTTTCATCTAGCAAAACTGAAACTCTATGCCCATTGAACAACTCTCCATTCCTTTCCCTTCACCCCCTCAGCCCCTGACAATCACCATTCTACTTTTTGTTCCCATAATTTTGACCACCTAGACGTCTCAAATAAATGGAGTCATACAGTAGGGTGTGTGTGTGTGTGTGTGTGTGTGTGACTGACTTATTTCACTCCATGTAATGTGTCAAGGTCCATCCACATTATACCATGTGACAGGATTTCCTTCTTTTTTTAAGGTTGAATGATATTCTGCAGTTAATCATTTAAATTCAGTACATTCTCCACCCCCTCTCTCTAATTGCAAAATCTTTTTGTCATCCCAGAAGAACACCTCATACCTGTTAAGTAATTACTCCCCATTTCCCCCTCTGCCACTCCCTAGCAACCACTAACCTGCTTCCTGTCTCTATGGATTTGCCTTTTCTGGGTATTTCATACAAAAAGAATCATGCAATACTTGATCTTTTGCGTCTGGTTTCTACCATTTAGCACAATGTTTTCAAGGCTCATCCAAGTTGTAACATGTATCAGTAATTCATTCCTTTTTATGGCTGAAAATATTTCATTATGTGTCTGTACCATAATTTTTTTCTGTTCATCTACTGATGGATATTTGGGTTGTTTCCATCTTTTGACTATTACAAATAATGCTGCTCTAAACATTCACATACAGTTATCTATATGGACATATGCTTTTATTTCTCTTGGATATATATACCTAGGATTGGAACTGCTTGATTATATGGTAATTCTAGGTTTTTTTGGTTTTTTGGTTTTATTTTTTTTAACATTTTATTTATTTTTGAGACAGGGAGAGACAGAGCATGAACAGGGGAGGGTCAGAGAGAGCGAGACATAGAATCCGAAGCAGGCTCCAGGCTCTGAGCTGTTAGCACAGCGCCCCACGTGGGGCTCGAACTCACAAACCGTGAGATCATGACCTGAGCCGAAGTCGGCCGCTCAACCGACTGAGCCACCCAGGCGCCCCCATTCTAGATGTTTTTTAAGTAACATCCACACCCAATGTGGGGCTCAAGCTCATGACCCCGAGATCAAGAGTCACATGCTCTACTGATTGAGCCAGTCAGGTGTCCCTGTATGTTTAATATTTTTTAGGAATTGCCAAACGTTTTTTTCCATAGCAGCAACACCATTTTATATTGCCACTAGCGATGTATGAGGATTTCAATTTCTGCACATCCTGGCCAACACTTGTTACTTTCTTTGGAGAAATGTCTATTCAAGTCCTTTGCCCATTTTTTAATTGCTTGTTTGCCTTTTTCTGGTTGAGTTATAAGAGTTCTTTGTACATTCTGGGGGTGCCTGGGTGGGTCAGGCAGTTAAGCATCCAACTTTGCCTCAGGTCATGATCTCATGGTTCATGAGTTTGAGCCCTGCATCAGGCTCTCAGCTGTCAGCTCAGAGCCGGCTTCGGATCTTCTGCCCTACTCTGTCTCCACCCCTCCCCTACTCGTGTTCTCTCTCTCTCTCTCCCTTTCCCTCTTTCTCTCTCTCAAAAATAAATGAACATTAAAACATTTAAAAAAATAATTCTTTGTACATTCTGGATACTAAAATCTTATTGGATACATACTTTGCAAATATTTTTCCCATCCGATGGGTTTTCTCTTTACCTTCTTGATGATGTACTTGGATGCACAAAAGTTTTTAATTTTGATGAAGTCCAATTTATCTATTTTTTCTTTTGGCACTCATGCTTTTGGTATCAAATCTAAGAATCCATTGCCAAATCCCAAGTCATAAAGATACATTCTTATGTTTTCTTCTAAGAGTCTTATAGTTTTAGCTCTTCTAGTGAGATCACTGGTTTATTTTGAGTTAATTTTTATATATGGAGTGAAGTAGGGGACCAATTTCATTCTTTTGTATGTGGAGATCTGGTTGTCTCAGGACCACTTAGTGAACAGACCATCCCCGCGCCCCTCCGCCCCCTGCCATTGAATGGTCTTGGCACTTTCTGTGGTATTTTAAAGCAAATTCTAGGCATCATGTTGTTTCATTTGTAAACACTTCAGTTTGCATCTCGAATCTATGAAGACTGCTTTTTTTAAATTTAAAAAAAAATTTTTTTTAACGTTTTATTTATTTTTGAGACAGGGAGAGACAGAGCATGAACAGGGGAGGGTCAGGGAGAGCGAGACATAGAATCTGAAACAGGTTCCAGGCTCTGAGCTGTCAGCACAGAGCCCGACGCGGGGCTCGAACTCGCGGACCGCGAGATCGTGACCTGAGCCGAAGTCGGCCGCTTAACCGACTGAGCCACCCAGGCGCCCCTGAAGACTGCTTTTTTTTTTTTTTTTTTTTTTTAATTTTTTTTTTTTCAACGTTTTTTATTTATTTTTGGGACAGAGAGAGACAGAGCATGAACGGGGGAGGGGCAGAGAGAGAGGGAGACACAGAATTGGAAACAGGCTCCAGGCTCCGAGCCATCAGCCCAGAGCCTGACGCGGGGCTCGAACTCACGGACCGCGAGATTGTGACCTGGCTGAAGTCGGACGCTTAACCGACTGCACCACCCAGGCGCCCCTGAAGACTGCTTTTTAACATAACCGTCATGCCATGGTCATATGTAGTAAAATTAACAATTATTCCTTAATATCATTTAACATCCAGTCCTTGTTCAAAGATTTCCTGTTGCCTCAAAATTCTCTTAATGCTGGTTTGATTGAAACAGGAGCCAGCAGAGGCCCCTGGCTGGCTCAGTTGATAGAGTGTGCGACTCTTGATCTCAGGGTCGTGAGTTTGAGCCCCACGTTGGGTGTAGAGACTAGTTGAAAAAAGAAACAGGATCCAAACCAGTTTCACACATTCAGACACAGTTCCTTTCGCTCTGATATATCATTTAGGGCCTGTGGGGCACCTGGGTGGCTCGGTCAGTTAAGCATCTGACTCTCGATCGCAAGGTGGTGAGTTCAAGCCTCACGCTGGTCTTCACGTCCTGCGTGGAGCCTAGTAAAAAAACCTGATATATCACCTAGACCCTGAATTCTACTGGTGCCACCACAGGATAACAAGTAACTGTTATTCCATTCCTGGCACTGGCTGTCACCTTGTCCTTGCTTTAATGATATTGTTCCAGTTATCAACTGTATTTTTTAATCTTTATTTTTTTATTTTTGAGAGAGAGACCGAGCACGAGCGGGGGAGGGGCAGAGAACGGGGGAGACACAGATTCGGAAGCAGGCTCCAGGCTCCGAGCTGTCAGCAAAAACAGAGCCCGACACGGGACTTGAACCCACAGACCGTGAGATCATGACCTGAGCCGAAGTCGGACGCTCCACCGACTGAGCCACCCAGGCGCCCCTCCAGTTATCAATTGTTACATAACAGATCGCCTCAAAACTCACTGGCCTAAAAGAACGGCACTTACTGTATGATCTTTCATGGTTTCCGTGGGTCAGGAATTTCAGGAAGAGCTGGGCTAGATGGGTGAGGCTCAGAGGCTCACATGTGACTGTGGTCGGGTGGTGAGCACAGCTGAAGTTGCAGGGGCACCGAAGCAGCAGGGTGCAGGCCAGGGGTCTCGTCACTTCAGGGCCTCTCCGAGTGCCCTCTCCACATGGGCTAGTCCGGGCTTCCTCATCTCATGGTGGCCTCAAGATAGACTGCTTGGGCGCCTGGGTGGCTCAGTCGGTTAAGCGTCTGACTTCAGCTCAGGTCATGATCTCGCGGTCCGTGAGTTCGAGCCCCGTGTCGGGCCCTGTGTGGACAGCTCAGAGCCTGGAGCCTGCTTCGGATTCTGTGTCTCCCTCTCTCTGACCCTCCCCCGTTCATGCTCTGTCTCTCTCTGTCTCAAAAATAAATAAACGTTAAAAAAAAAATTTAAAAAAAAGATAGACTGCTTATTTTTTTTTTATGTTTATGTATTTATTTTGAGAGAGAGAGAGAGGGAGAGTGTGTGCAAGCAGGGGAGGGGCAAAGAGAGAGGGAGGGAGAGAAAATCCCAAGCGGGCTCCTCACGGTCAGCACAGAGCCCGACGTGGGGCTTGAACTCATGAACCGTGAGATCATGACCTGAGCTGAAATCAAGAGTCACACGCTTAACCGACTGAGCCACCCAAACGCCTCTTGACAGATTGCTTATAATGGCAGCCCAGGGCTCTAAAGGGGTCCGAAAGAGCCAGATAGACAATGTATCACTTTTTATGAGGAGCCTCAGAAGTCGCGTTATGTCCCTCTGTCAGTCAAAAACCCACCAGGATTCCAGGAGAAGCAACATAGACCGTTGGCCTCATGGGTGTGCAGCCTGTGCAGAGTGGCATGGGACTCCACACTCAGATCGGGCCCTTGCTTGGTTAATGTTCTTCTGTCATCGTCTTCTTCTTTTTTTTTTTTTTCAATTTTTTATGTTTATTTATATTTGGGTGTGAGGGGTAGGGGGAGAGAGCGCATGAGCAGGGGAGCAGCAGAGAGACAGAGAGACGGAGACAGAATCCGAAGCAGGCTCCAGACTCTGAGCTGTCAGCACAGAGCCCGACGATGCAGGGCTCGAACCCATGAACTGTGAGCTCATTACCTGAGCCGAAGTCGTCTGCTCAACCGACTGAGCCACTCAGGTGCCCCTCTACTGTTGTCTTAAATTCAAAACACATTTTGAGCCAAGGGCCATGCGTTTTCTTTTCTTTCTTAAATTTTTCTTTCTTTCTTTCTTTTTTTTAAAGTAATCTACACCCAACATGGGGCTCAAACTCAAGATCCTGAGATCAAGAGTCACATGCTCTACTAACTGAGCCAGCCAGGCACCCCCTTTGCAACTCATGTTCTATCAGTATCCTTTGGAGCTTTTTCCACATGAGTACATACATATATACCTCATTCTTTTTTTTTTTTTCATGTTTATTTTATTTTTGAGAGAGAGAGAGAGCACAAGCAGAGGAGGGGTTTGGGGGGGGGGCAGACAGAAGATCCGAAGCAGGCTCTGTGCAGACGATAGCAAACCGGATGTGCAGGACTCGAACTCATGAACTGTGAGATCACGACCTGAGTCGAAATTGGACGTTTAGCTGACTGAGCCATCCAGGCGCCCCTATACCTCATTTTTTAAAAAATAACTATAGAGAATTCCTTAGCATGAATGAATCGTGCATGGACGCACGCATTCACTCAGCAAATATTTTTTGAGCACGTGCTGTGTGCCAGGCACTGGTCAAGGGATGGAAGATAGAGCAGTCCCTTATGAACGGATATTTAAGTTGTTTCTAATACTTGGCTATTACAAACACTGGTACAATGAGCGTCTGTAGGCAGGCATCTCAGTTCACCTGTGAGAGTTTCTGTGTGGCATGAATTCATAACTCATAGAAGTGGAATTTCTAGGTCAAGGGCTCAAAGGCATCTCGAGCACTTGAATCTCAGGTTCAATTAGGGTAGATACGTGTGTGATGAAATTGAACGTGTTTACTAAGTGTGGAAAGAGATCACCCGATACAATGCCCTACTGGAAGCTGTAGGATTGCCTCTACATTTTCCCTTTACTATGTGAGTATAGTCATGTTCAAATCTTCCTCATCCTCAAGGTCCAGCTTAAATACCTCCTCCTTCAAGGAGCCATCCAGGGACCCTAATCAGGATGCGATGTCACCAGCCTCTTTCCCTCAAGCATGGTCTTTATTACATACTACCTTGTATCATAAAGACATTGTTTTTTTCCCTAAACTTTTTTTTAATGTTTGTTTATTTTTTGAGAGAAAGCGAGTCGGGGAGGGACAGAGAGAGGGAGACAGAGAGAATCCCAAGCAGGCTCGGCACCTGTCGGCACCGAGCCCGATGCGGGGCCCGAACCCATCAACCACAAGATCATGACCTGAGCCACAGTTGGACGCTTAGCTGACTGGGCCACCCAGGCGCCCCTTACAAATACATTCTTTGCTAGACTTTCATCTTTTTCCTGAAGGCGATGGACTTCGATTCTTTGATTCGTCCCGCTTTCTCCCTCAGTGCCTAGCATTAACGCTCAATGTTTATGTAACTAAACAGAAGCCTGAAAGCGAAAAAGTGAAACCTACAGCCTCAGGAATGAGCGTGGAGCCTGAAAGATGACCAGATGGTGTTTGTGCCGGATCAGTGTGACAAATGCTCCTGATGGCTCACACGGTCCAGCAGAAACTGCCTCCTTGTCCGACAGCATCTCATACCACTCTTCTTCCTCTGTGTTCCAGCCCCCCTGACCTTTTTATTTTGCTCCCGCCTTCGAATGCACCAAGTCCGCTCCCTTCTCCAGGCCGCGCGCCTGTTGTTCCTCCAGCTCTGGAAGGTTCTGCTTCTTGATCTCTGGTGGCTGCTTCTTTTCCATCAAGACTCACCTCTATGTTCACTTCTTCAAAGAGGCCTTCCTTGACCATCCATTCTAAAATTTTTTTTAAGGTTTATTTATTTTTGAGAGAGAGCGTGAGCGGCGGAGGGGCAGAGAGAGAAGGAGACACAGAATCGGAAGCAGGCTCCAGGCTCTGAGCTGTCAGCACAGAGCCCGACGCGGGGCTCGAACTCACAAACTGTGAGATCATGACCCGAGCCAAAATCAAGAGTCCGACATTCAACCGACTGAGCCACCCAGGTGCCACATCAACCCTGTGTGCTTTCTTTTCTTTTTTTTTTTTTTTAATTTTTAAAAAATGCTTATTTGTTCTTGAGAGAGAGAGAATAAGCAGGGGAGGGACAGCGAGAGGGAGACACAGAACCCAAAGCAGGTTCCACGTTCTGAGCCATCAGCACAGAGCCCCATGCAGGGCTTGAACCTACGAACCGTGAGATCATGACCTGAGATGAAGTCAGACGCTTAACTGACTGAGCCATCCAGGCACCCCCCAACCCTGTGTGCTTTCAATGGCTACAGTGGAGTCTGTAGTCGGAAGGATGCTTTTTGGCTGGAAGCAACAGAATATGGAATAGTTGCATAAACCCAAACGGCTTACTTTTATCATGTAAAAAGGAAATCAGAGGTGGGCAGTACTAGGGTTGGTTCAGCAGGTGCATGCTATTCAGATTCTGGATCGGCTTCTCTGTAAAAATCTTTCCTCGTGGTTATAAAATGGCTGCCAAGAGCAGACGCATCATGAGAAAACACCCCTCTCAGAAAGAAAAGGAGACAGAGGTCTCCCTGCCCATCTCTTTTTATCGAGGGGGGAGAAACTTTCTCAGGAGCTTTCTTCCCACCCTTCTCTCTTATATGCCATTGGCCGAAACTGAATGGGAGTCAAGACCATTCTTCTAGTAAAGGAAAGTGAGATTATTACAATTTTTTTTTAAAGCAGTCACAATTCACTGGGCGCTGGGCCCACCTTCTCCAAGCCCTGTGGCTCTGCCCTATAGGGAAAGCAAATCCAGCCTCCCTTAGCAAAGAAAAAGCGCTATGGCTGTTGTGCAGGTAATCAACCGTGCGGGCCACGCAGGCATTCATGGAATGTAGGGCATGAATCTGTGATTGATCTACCTACACTCAACAGTGAACAAATGTTATTTTATTTTTTAAACATTTTTTTAAACGTTTGCTTATTCATTTTGAGAGACCGTGCCAACGGGGGAGGGGCTCGAACTCATGATACCGGGAGATCGTGACCTGAGCTGAAACCAAGAGTCAGAGGCTTAAGTGACTGAGCCACCCAGGCGCCCCAACAGTGAACAAATTTTATATACACACTGTGCAAAGCCCAGACTGGTGATACAGTCACCTTTACAGGACTTGCAGATATCAGGCCCTCTCCCACTCTCCCTGTGTGCTTTATTGGGGCGAATGTGATGGCTGCTAAAACAGATTTGCTGCGAAGAGACTTGGCCTTTTCTGGGTTCACAGAAACCACCATCCGTGTCCTTGTTTTCATAACAAAGTCCTTTACGTAGGGGTCACCGTGATCTCCGAAGTGCAGAAAATGCCCCATGGCAGTGATAGGAACCTTCTCAGAAAGGCTGCAAGGGTCTTCAGTAAGCGTTGGTCGGTTTCAAACTCTGGACAAATGAAGTAACCAGACAGAAAATTGCCACGATCAGCAGGGCCTCTCAATTTTCACGTGGGGAAGCTTTTACAGGGTCCTCAGTACTTCAAGATTCCCATCCTTATTTCTGTCTTAAGCATGTTCGTTTGCATCTAGTTACAAGACATTCTTTGATTCTCGGAAAATAATTTCTTGGAAGGTGAGTAGGATAAGGAAAGGAGTGGGCAATGGAGAGGGGATAGCTGCGCACGCACGCACGTGTGAAAGCTTCTAGAAGACCGGTAGATCCCCCAGACTCCGGGCAATGGCCTTCCCAATACCAACCCCACCCCACCGCCAGCACACAGTCACTGCCGAACCAGACAACCTGCCACAGGCTCAGGCCCCGCCACTCGGGTCCCGCCCGCCCCGGTGGGGGTGGGGTGGGGGAGTGGGTACAGCCACTGCAAATTTCCACTCTCCGAAGCCTGCTCCCTCCCCGGGTCGGCCCCACGGGCGGGACGCCCGGGTAAGAAAACGGTGTGTGTGGGGGGGGTGGGGGAACCCAGGCGAGCAGCTCCGGCCAGAAAACCGCTCTCCCTCCTCCGCCTCGGGCGCGACCCCTCCCCGGCGCGGCACACAATAGGCGTCCGCTCCACGTTGTTTCCCAGCCCCGCGCCGCCTCGGCCCTGGGGGCTTGCGGGGTGGGGGGACGCCAGAGTCTCCCCCGCTCTCCTGCAGGCACTGCAACCTCTGGGGCGGGAAAGGAGCAGTGGGGTAGCACACACCCCACACTTGGAGATATTTCGTTACACCCCCCCCCCGCGCGCGCGCACACACACACACACACACACACACACACACACGGAACATGAAGCAGCCAGATCTCCCCTCCCGGATGCGGCTGCACCAGCAACCTCAGCTGCGGGCGGAGCCCGAGCGGCTGCCACTTCCCCCCTCTTCCCTCGTGACCCTCGCCCCCCCCCCCTCCAGCTCTCCCTCCCCCGGCACACACCCTTCCTCGCCGGACACACCCTCCTCCTGGGGCCGGTCGCGAGCGAGCTCGGGCTCTCCAGGGGAGGGAGCGGCCCCGCCGTGGGGCAGGACGCGGAGCGCGCGGGCGAGCCGGGGAGGGAAAGAGGGAACGAGGGAGGAGCCGCGGCCGGGAGGGAGGAGCCGCGGGAGCCGCGCCGCCGCCGAGCTGCGATGTGGCCCGTCGGCCGGCGGGTAAACAGAAGAAGCAGCAGCGGCCGCGGCCGCCCCGGCCCGGGGCAGTGAGTGCGCCCGCCGCGACCTGCCCGCCGCTGCCATGGCCGAAGTGCGCAAATTCACCAAGCGGCTCAGCAAGCCCGGCACGGCGGCTGAGCTCCGGCAGAGCGTGTCGGAGGCCGTGCGGGGCTCCGTAGTGCTGGTGAGTGGCCGGGGCATCGGGCGCCCCGGGGGACGCGCTCCGGGGCGAGAGACGGGGTGGCTTTCCGCGCGCGGGGACTGCAACGGCGCTCGCGGCGGCTGCCCGCTGCGCCCCGCGCTCCGCGCTCTCCGGCTCCGCTTCAGTAAGTTTGCGCACCAGCCGCCGCCGGCCGGGGTCTGAGTCCCCGGCGCCCGCTGACAGCGCGGCGGCCGCCCGGCGCCGCGGAGGCGTGCGCCCGGCCGGGCGCCGACGGGCGATCCGGGGCTCGGACGGCTGCGCGGCAGGCGGGCGCGCTCGGAACCGGGGCCCGAGCGGGGGAGGGGGTGTGAGCTAGGGTGCGGACCTCGCGCCGCCCTGCAGCCGGCACAAAGAGCCGGGGACCTGGGGGAGACGGGATCCCGATTCCCTCCTGCGGGCACCTGAGGCAGCCGCGGCGGAAGGATGCGATGAGCGTTTTGCACACACACACACACGCGCGCACACACACGCACACATCGTGTACACAAAAAAGAACCCCACCCAAAAAGCCCCGGGCTCCCAAGCTCGGGCGGGCGGTGAGAACAGAGGAAGCAGAGCGACTTCCTCCCGCCTCGGGGGAGAGGGTGGTGATGGGTGTCGAAGGGGTGCTGCTGCTGCCGCGGAGGGGGAGAATTGCAAACAACGGGGTTCCGGGGCGAGTGCGCGCGGGGTCGGTCGCCACTGGGCGAGGGTGTCCCCTGGGACCCAGGAGCGCTCCGGAGGCAAGGAGATGGATGGGGCCGTGGGTTTGAGGGAAGATGGTGTGTGCCAGTCCAGGGATGGCGGACCTGGGGGTCAGAGCCCCACCGTTCACGGCTGGGGGTGCCTCTGAGCCGGCAGGGCTGGGGGATGGGGATTTGAAAGCGTGTCGACCCCTTGGGAGCCCTCCGTTGCACCCTCAGCCTCATCCGGATTGCCTAGCTCGGATTGTCTGGCTCCGGAGGAAAGCGGACGGGTGCTAACGGGCACTTGTCCCTTCTGTTTTGAAGACACTCGTTGCCAGTTTCCTGGGCTAGAGAGCAAACCCTTAAATAAGCCATCACACCGGTTAATTGGTGTTTGTTTTGTTACTTCGGGTTTTTGTTGTAAATTTTTTTTTTTTTTTTGGTCTCCTTTCCTTCTACCTTAAGCGTCTCATCTGCTGTGTTTAAATTTCAGCATTTCAGTGTGGGCTCTTTTTGTTAAAACAACTTATCATTGGAAGGGAACTTCACAGCTTTTCCTTGTAATTTTTCTGTTGATCTTGTAGAATCTGCGATAAAGCCAACATTAAAGGGAGGCCAGGGGCTTGATCCCAACAGTGGAGAAAGTTGACATTAGTGGGAGTTCTGGAGGAGGATCAAAGGTAAAATATGTACCTTTGAGATAAAGATCTGATCCCTAATAGCTACAACTGTGCAAAGCCAACTGACTTTAAAGAAATCTCTCTATCGTGGCTGGACCCTTGAAAGTTTAATCCTGCTGTTTAGCAGATCTAAAACCAGACCTTTAATGTTGTTTTAATGGACTTGGCTTGTTGTGTGTCTCACTGATTTTAGAATGAGGTCCCGTTGGGGTCACATTGGAACCTCGATTGTCATCACAGCCAGTTTAGAGAGGAAGGCAAGCTGTGTGCAGGGCATTTATACCAGGGCTCTCATCTTGGGTGATTGTTAAACAAGTGATTCAATCTGCCTAGCACAGGAAACGCTTTCCTAAAATGGGGAAGAAAGAAAACCATGCTTGAGCAAGGTAGCTGGCCCCCTGCTGCAGGGTGTGAAGGGATCCTGTGATGTGGACAGATGGTCTCAAGAGAGTAAATGGGTCTCCGCACACCTCTACTAGGATTTGACCAGCATTTGACCTGCCACCCTCAGCAGCAAAACGTTAAAGTTAGCATTCTTGCCCCGGCTTTTAGGTTTTCAAAAGAATTTTGTGGGGCTCAGGGCATGATCTCGCGGTTCGTGAGTTCGAGCCCCGCATCAGGCTCTCCGCTGTCAGCCCAGAGCCAGCTTCGGATCCTGTCTCCCTCTCTCTCTCTCTCTCTCTCTGCCCCTCCCCAGCTCGCATGCACTCTTTCTCTCTCAAAAAATAAATAAGCCTTAAAAAAAAAAAAAAAGAATTTTGTGTGGCACAGGTGCAGCTGTCCCTTCCTAACCATTGGCTCTGTGACAAAGCTGGAAAGACTGTTAGCGGGAGCAGATTCTTCTGGGAGCTGCTGCCAGCCTGGTTTACTTGGGACTGAGTCCACAGATGTTTACCAGGCAAGGCACAGGAACGATATTTATTTCCTACTCTGGTTTGTGATCCACGCTGAGATTTGGGGAGTCAGGAGGCGGGGGGGCGGGGGGGACAGATTCTAGGAATCTAAATCAGTGACTATCTTTTGAGCCTCTACGTTCAAGCCATAGTGTGAGGTGCCCCCATAATTATAAGTGAATGTCACTGCCAGTTTCTTCCTTCGTTTTTTTTTTATCAGTTCCAGCCCGGGGTTGGGTCTTCGTATGCGTCTGTCGCCCAGAGTATGTACACGGATCAGTTTTGGATTATCCATAGCACCTTGGTGAATGCTGTTTCTAAGCAGTCCAGTCAATGAGGACCTAAGGAAACAGCCTTAAAGGGAGTGGACTTTCCTAACCGGCTCTTTCCTGGCCCCTGCTTTTCTGACACAAAGAGCCATTGACCAATGTTAGTAAGGCCACGGGTGGCTGGAGCACAAGTGGACCACGTTGCAGCTGCCGCCATAACTTCTGATTCTTTTCTGCTTTAAGCCCCAACGTGTTTATTAGGGACAGCTGAAGTAGGATTTACACTTGCTGCTATAAACCCCCGACATTCGCGTTAGGGCTTCAGTGTGGCGTCACACACAGGAATCCCTCACGGGTAGTGCCGGTTCTGTTCTAGATCATTGCGGGAGAGGGACTATCGCAATAAAGCGAGGTGAGTGAAATTGTTGGTTTCCCAGTGCGTATGAAGGTTACGTTGACACCATACTGTAGTCTGTTAAGTGCGCAATAGCACTGTGTCTAAAAAACAATGTACGTACCTTAATTAAAAAAATACTTCCGTGGTAAAAAAAAAAAAAAAATTGCTGGCCATCCTCTGAGTTTACAGGGAGTTGTAATCCCCGATCACAGATCACCATAGCAAATAGACGATAATGGAGACGTTTGAAATATTGCAGGAAGTGACCGAAAGGCGACACGGATAAGAAGTGAGCACATGCTTTTGGAAAAATGGTGCCCATAGACTTGCTTGATGCAGGTTTGCAATAGATCTTCCCATGTGTCAAAAATGCAGCATCAGCGAAGCAAGATAAAGCGAAGTGCAAGGAAAGGAATCACGTCTCTACTCCTAGGATTTCACTACGGAGCCATTCCCATAGCCCATCGCTCTTTCCTCTGGCGATCTCTCTCCAGAACTTGGAAAACCCTCCAAACTGAACAAATATACAGCATACATACAGTATTTCCTGTTCAGGTGTTTTTTGCTTTTTTTTTTTTTTTAACACAGTTTCGCCCTTGTTGGCTTGTGCTAACGTCATTCAGTTTTGCTCACTGTTTGAAAAATTCGGAAGGCCTGGGCTATACAGAGCGTGTAGTCGTGGATTCAAACTTTCATTCAGTTATTAGTGCTTCCGTGACTCTATTAACGGTGAAGCAGACAGAGAAAGAGACTGTTTTAGTTGCTGCATTTTCCTGTAAGTTTGACGTTTATATGAAGGTCAGTTTTAACCTGGGGAAAGGGATAATAACAGAATTAACCACTGGCAGAGATTTCCCAGGAGGGACTTGGGGAGGCGTATTATAACCTGAGAGTGTCTGTGATTAAGGGAGAAGTGTTTACGTACACACACGTTTAAAATGCAGAGTTTTAACGCTGTTTCTGTTACATTTGGGGCTATAGCTATTTGTGCTAGCGGGAGTGGGGGCGGGGGGGGGGTGGTGGAAACAGGCATTTGTTAAACCCGTTGTATTCTGGCTGCCCTTAAGAGGAGTCCCTGTGTCAGCCTGGGAAAAGCACCTGGTAGGTGTTTAAATACTGTTGGCCTACTGCTGGGGAACTGACCCTCAATTCCTTGTGCGGAGAAGGATCTGGAAAGAGTTGCTAGATGTTACGGGGTGTAGCCGCTTGAGGCAGGATATTTCCCTGGCCGGCACCAGCTAGATTTCATATATAATAACTCTAGTAGAGGAAAACTCTCCAAAAGCTGAGAATTACTGAAGAGCGTCCGCAGCTGTTGACTCCCCCTACCCACCTCACGCAGCCACCTTGGCTTGGAATGTGTGTTAGGTTCGCATTTAGGGAAGGCCTGGAAACGAATCAGCCTTTCTGCTCTCTCTTCCCAGGGGAATCTGTGGAACGTACTTAATATAGGACCAAACAACACAGTGGAATAAAGCCGGTTGCATTAGTTTTTGTTTTTGTTTGTTTTTTAAGTTTTATTTATTTTGAGACCAAGAGTGCAAGCGGGAGCTGGGGGGGGGGGTTTGGGGGGAGAGAGAGAGAGAGGGAGAGAGAGATAGATTCCCAAGTAGGCTCCTTACTGTCAGTGCTGGGCTGAGACAAACATGTGGAACAGATCCCTGGATTGATTCCTTTCCTGTTCTAATCATTGTTAAGCCTTCTTTTTAAAAAACTGTTTATTGGGGCGCCTGGGTGGCTCAGTCGGTTAAGCGTCCGACTTCGGCTCAGGTCACCATCTCGGAGTCCGTGAGTTCAAGCCCCGCGTCGGGCTCTGTGCTGACCGCTCAGAGCCTGGAGCCTGTTTTGGATTCTGTGTCTCCCTCTCTCTCTCTCTGACCCTCCCCCGTTCATGCTCTCTCTCTGTCTCAAAAATAAATAAACGTTAAAAAAAATTAAAAAAAAATAAATTAACTTCCAAAATTAGCTCTTAAATTGCACTTGCCACAGTTCAAATGCATAGCAGTCACATGTGGCTGGTGGCCACCACATAAGACTGCTCAGACGTGGAACCTTTCCATCACTGCAGAAAGTTCTTTTGGACAGCATTGGTGTAAACACTAACTGGGGAACATCTTTGGGCAGGCATTTTCAAACTTGCTAGATTGTCCCTTTAGGAGAAATTTCCAGAGTTGGAATTGCTTGCTCAAACATTAGACACATTTTTAGTATTAAAAAAACCCTCCGGGAGGGGTGCCTGTGTGGCTTAGTCGGTTAAGCGACAGACTCTTGATTTCAGCTCAGGTCATGATCTCACGGATGTGGGATCGAGCCCCGCTTCGGGCTCCGTGCTGGGTATGGCACCTGCTTAAGATTCTCCCTCTCCCCGAACCCCCACCCAACCCCCGCGCACTTTCTCTCTGTCACTCAAAAGAAATAAGTTTCTTAAAAATAGTAAATAGAAAGCCCTCTGAAAACAAACTGGTGGTTGCCAGAGGGGAGGTGAGTAGGGGGGAAGGGTGAAACAGGTGAAAGGGGTCAAGAGTACATGTATTGTGAAGGGCACTGAGTAATGTATAGAATTGTTAAGTCACTATATTGTACGTATGAAACGAATATTACACTATGTTAATTATACTCGAAGGTAAAAATTAATTAAAAGAAAAAGGAAAGTCCTCTGGAACATACTTTTTTTTTTAATTTTTAAAATGTTTATTGAGGCTCCTGGGTGGCTCAGTCGGTTGAGCATCCGACTTCGGCTCAGGTCATGATCTCACGGTTTGTGGGTTCGAGCCCCGCGTCGGGCTCTGTGCTGACAGCCCTACGCTGACAGCTTGGGGCCTGGAGCCCGCTTCAGAGTCTGTGTCTCCCTCTCTCTCTGCTCCTCCCCTGCTCACACTCTGTCTCTCTCTCAACAATAAATAAAGATTAAAAATAAAATAAAATAAAATGTTTATTATCTATTTTGGAGAGCGAGGAGGGGAGAGGGTTAGAGAAAGAGGGAGACACAGACTCTGAAGCAGGCTCCAGGCTCTGAGCTGGCAGCACAGAGCCTGATGCAGGGCTCCAACTCACAAACCGTGAGATCATGACCTGAGATGAAGTCGGACGCTCAACCGACTGAGCCACCCAGGCGCCCCTGGACTGTGCTGTTAAATTGCTCTGCAGAACGTTGTTGCCATTTACTCTTATGTCAGAAAATGCCGGTGTTCATTTCCCCTCTCCCCCGTGCCAACACTGGTTATTAATATTTTTTAATCTTTGCAGTCCGATAGGAGGTAAATGGTACATCACTGTCCTAATTTGTATTTCTTTAGTTACTCTTGAACAGCTTTGCAAACGTTGATTAGCCATTCGTATTTCTTCTTTTGAGGATTTGAGTGAACCTTCTCACAGACTTATTTCCTTGTTTGTAAGTCTTGCAATAACGGTCTCCACCCCAAGATTCTGTTTCGATAAGTCTGGGGTGGGGCCAGGCATCTGTATTTTTACCAACTACCCAAGGTGATTCTGATGTGCACGGAAACGCTGCTCTAGACTCCTGGCCCCTGCGAGTACCCCTGACAAATGAGGACTTAGCTACTCCTTAAACACTCTCTCCCTGTTAGAGAGGGGTACATTAGAAAAGGCTCTTGAGCTGAAATTTACTCTAAGTTCCACCGCGGCCAGGCCTTCCCCTGCTGTTTGGAGCCGTACAGGCTATGTTTGCTTCCTCTTTCACATGACAACCCTTCAAATATTTGGGGACATCTACCGTGTCATTTTTAAATTCACTCTTCACCAAAGCCAAAGAGACTTCATTTCTTTTCCTCTGTTGCTCACGTGACTTGGTCTCGAGATTCTTCGCCGGCCTGGTCATCCTGTGGGCTCTTGTCCAGCATGTCATTGTCCTCCTTAAAATGTGGGAGGCAAGAGCCCAGTCTCAAGAGTCAGACCTGGGCTTGAATCTGGCTTCTGTCACCTGCTTGTGACCAGATCCAGATCAGAGGCAAGTAACCAGATCTTGTTTTCCTTATCTGTGAAATGGGGATAGATAGTTGTACCCACCTTGTGTCGTTCTCATGAACATTAAAGAAGGTAGTATGTGGAAAGTGTCTCATGTCTAAGTGGTTCGTAAAGGTTTAGAAAAGGGGGCGCCAGTGGAGGTCTGACTCTTGATTTTGGCTCAGGTCATGATCCCAGCGTCCTGGTCTCAAGCCCTGCGTGCCCCCCCCCCTCCCCGCAGGAGCTGACCATGAAGTCTGCTTAAGGTTCTCTCTGCTCCTCACCTGCTCACGTGCACATGTGCTCTCTCTCTCTCTCTCTCTTAAATGAAAAAGTAAGGTTTAAAAAAAAGATCTGGTGGGGGCACCTGCGTGGCTCAGTCGGTTAAGCATCCGACTTCGGCTCAGGTTATGATCCCCCCGGTTCGTGGGTTTCAGCCCCGCATGGGGCTCTGTGCTGACAGCTCGGAGCCTGGAGCCTGGATGGAGCCTGCTTCGGATTCTGTGTCTCTCTCTCTCTCTCTCTCTCTCTCTCTCTCTCTCTCTGCCCCCCCTCCCCGCCCCCCCCCCGCCACATCCTCTGTCTTCTCAAAAATTAAAAAAAAAAAAAAAAAAAGATCTGGTGGAAACAGGTATTCTAGAAGAGTCTGTCACAGATGGGGGAGGGGGGAGTGTTTCTTACCCTTTCTGGATACTAGCCAGGAAGTCAGGGGCTGTGTATTCATCTCTGTTCCCAGTGCCGCACATAGTGCCTGGGATGTGGGAAATATATTGGCAGCGGTATGTGGGATGGACAAGGTGTTAGGTGACTGGAGGCCAGGTAACTAGTTAAAATATAGTTACATAGTTCCGGAGAGAGATAAGAAAGGCTTACCCGAGGCAGTGAGAATGGAGATAAGGGAGAGGATGTAAGAAATGTTTCAGTGATAGAATCAACTGGATTTGGGGATTTTTCTTGAAAGGGGAGGATAAGAGGAGAGGAGGTGGAGTCCAGATGGTGCTGAGGTTGTTCAGCCTGGCCGAAGTGGGGAAAAAGCGTGTTTGGTGGTAGGGGAAGGGCAAAGAAAATGAGCAACGTCGTCCTGAGAGGGTTGTCAGGACAAAACCAGATTTCAGTTGAGTCAGGTTTAACGTGGAGAGAACATTCTAGGGAATGGCTGAGCATGTAGCGTTGTGTTTTGGCAAAAGGCTAGGCCTTTTTTTTTTTTTTTTAAATACTTGTTTAAGGTCTATGCCCAACATGGGGCTCGAACTCACAGCCCCGAGATCAAGAGTTGCATGCTCTCCCGACCGAGCCAGCCGGGTGCCCGAAGACTAGGGTTCTTGAGGGCAGGGAAGTGTTCCAAATGGGATCAGGAAGGGGAGGAAGAGCCCGGGTTGAGATGAGATTGTAGGCAAGATTAGCTGATTAAAGAGGTTTGCACCTTTGGGGGTGATTAGGGAAGTGGGGGGGCAGGGCGTGGAGGAATGGTCTGGAGGCCAGCCCCAGACTTCCAGTTAGAACGGAGATGGGAAATTAGGTCACCCCCTGGGCGGCTCCCCCTCTCGGGGGTTTGAGTCGTGGGGATGAGGGGCTGCCTGGGATGTTTCCTGCCCTAAAGGGACTCACAGACCCGGAAGGGAGATTAGATGTATGCAAATAACCTAAATTGAGAAGGCAGAAGTTGGCAGCAGGCTAGAGATTTCTGCCTTTGGTGTTCAGTTCTAGTGACTTCGCTGCCTTCCCCGCCCCATGTCCTTTTTTTGTGATCCTATTAATGTTTTTCAAGAGTTCGGCCCTTTCCGGGTTCAACAATGTTAAATAGGCCTTTGCTAATGAACACTGTTCATCTCTGTGGCCCTTGCCACGTTGATTTGACTACAGAGGCCTTTTATTTTCTTACGGGATCGGGGAAAGTCAATGGTAACGTTTAACATTCAGAAATTCCTGTGTAGCGCACAAGTGTAATAACTCACCTTGGCACTCATTTACTTGACCTCCAAGGGCTGGAAGGAATGCTTGCTACCTTCCCAGACCCTTAGTACTCCACGTCAGGAAACCCCCTTGCTTGTTTGTGGGAATTCAGTTCAAAGGAGTCATTTACCTACCTGGGTGTTACTTTCTTCCGAGATACAGAATCATTATTAGTAGGGCCTGTTGAAAAGTTGTTAGTTTTTTTGTTTGTTTGTTTTTTTTTTTTTTTTTTTTCAACATTTTTTATTTATTTTTGGGACAGAGAGAGACAGAGCATGAACGGGGGAGGGGCAGAGAGAGAGGGAGACACAGAATCGGAAACAGGCTCCAGGCTCCGAGCCATCAGCCCAGAGCCTGACGCGGGGCTCGAACTCACGGACCGCGAGATCGTGACCTGGCTGAAGTCGGACGCTTAACCGACTGCGCCACCCAGGCGCCCCTTTTGTTTGTTTTTTTAACACAGAAAGGAAGGCCAGAAACCACGTGAGGGAGAAGGAGCTAGGGCGGTTTCCCCTTTTCTGTAAATCCAACGGTAATTTTATGATGCACATCTCTTTGGGATGTAGGTCTCTTGGTTTCCTTCAGCCTTTGCCGGGCGGGCAGAGGGGTTCATGGGGGACATCGGCCTGCTGCTTTTATCAGCCTTTTTGATTCGTGCAAGGCTCCACCCTGGAAGCTCTCAGAGCAGTCGCTGGGGCAAGGGGCCAGTCTCATTGAGCTCCATTGCCTGGAACCCAGGGCTTGTCAGAGCACAATGATTACGAGTGGGATCTGGGAGGACACTGCCCAGGTTCAGAGTTCAGCTCAGCTGCTTACCAGCTGGGTGATCTTGGGTCAGTTACTTAGCTTTCTCGCCACTTGATGACCCCTCTGGTGGGCTTGTTGAAAGGCTTCAAGGAGTCGTCACTTACGGAAGCGTTTAGAGCAGGGCTTGGCCCGTGGCTCCGCCCAGTGCTTTTGGCTCTCATTAATATTCCCAGGCTTTACGGCGGGCAACAAGGCTTTTGTGTATCACAGGTCACCGGACAAAAGTAAACCGGCAGATGGGAAGCGTGGACCCTGGCTTTTGTTTTTTTAACTTCCTTGCTCCAAATGATGCCCCCAAAGGTAAGCTGCATGGCTCAGCCGAGACTCCTCCCCCTCCTGGAACGGTAAACTGATAGACCTCTCTCCATTAGATTCTTGGCAATATCTGTTCCCAGTTGGATTTGGTCGTATTGAAGAGCCCAGTGGATGTGAACGAGGGCTCTGGGTGTTTGGCAATTCTTGCCTTCAGACTAGACTAGTCTGATGAGTGAGTAGGAGGGCTAGTCGTCTAGTAGGGAGGAGCACCCCGGCCTGTGCCTGGGGAGATGGTGCTCCCCTCTGGGGAACTCTGGAACTTGTGTGCGAGGGCTTTGGGAGAAGCACAGACCTTTATGACAGTGTGTTCAGAGTGGTTTACGCAGACGGATGGGGAGAGGAGAGTTGAGCTCTGTATGGAAAAAGAGAACTTCAGTGCTCTTTCCTTTCCCTCTCAATACTTTATTGACACCCCTTTCACTCATTAATCTTCACTTTTTAAATTTGTTAATTTTTAATTAATTTAGTTTTTAATGTCCATTTTTTAAAAACGTAAGTGAATATTGAAATTTGATTTTTTTTTTTAATTTTTTTTTTCAACGTTTTTTATTTATTTTTGGGACAGAGAGAGACAGAGCATGAACGGGGGAGGGGCAGAGAGAGAGGGAGACACAGAATCGGAAACAGGCTCCAGGCTCTGAGCCATCGGCCCAGAGCCTGACGCGGGGCTCGAACTCACAGACCGCGAGATCGTGACCTGGCTGAAGTCGGACGCTTAACCGACTGCGCCACCCAGGCGCCCCTGAAATTTGATTTTTTAAAAATACGTATTTATTCTGAGAGGGAGAGACAGCGTGAGCAGCGAAGGGACAGAGAGAGAGGGAGACACAGAGTCTGAAGCAGGCTCCAGGCTCTGAGCTGTCAGCAAAGCCCGATGTGGGGCTTGAACCCGCAAACCGCGAGATCATGACCTGAGCTGAAGTCGGATGCTCAACCGACTGAGCCACCCGGGTGCCCCGAAATTCGAATTTAAGAGCCTTTTTAAAGATCTATTTTGGATACGTGTATTTTAGTGGAAACATGTTAAAGCCTCAATGTCTCCTAAGAAATTAATGTACTTCAGGGGCGCCTGGCTGACTCAGTCGGAAGAGCGTGCAACTCCCAATCTCGGGGTCATGAGTTCAAGCCCCGTGTTGGGTGTCGAGATTCCTTGAATAAATAAAAACTTGAAAAGAAATGAATGTACCTTGTATTCAGCTACTTTGGTTTCGTGGTAGCAGGGTAAGTTCTATTAGGAATGGCGCGCGCAGGTTCCAGCACAGTCGATGGGATGGAAAAGACGGCAGCTGTTCCAGTGACATGTGGTTTATCTATTGTCTGTGCACGACCTCGAACAATCAGGCCTAAATTTGCTCTTAATGATTTCCTGCAATTGTGCTTCACCTTTTTTTTCATTGCCCGTTCGCGGGAAGTTGTATTTTTGCGTTTCTTGACAGCTTCTGTCGGATCGTATATGATTCAAGCTGCTGAGAAATGTCGGAATATTCTAAGAAGTGCCTCTGAGACAGAACATCTTTATTTGAAGTCTTTCAGTGAAGTGTGTCGGGAGGCCGGGAGGCCCGGGAGGCCGGGGGGGAAAATGCATTTGTATGATAATGCATTCTAGCCCATGCCGAGACCTCGTATTTTAACAGCCCCGGGCTTACCAAGAGTTCAAAATGTTCTCATGCCCATGACTTCGCATGTTCTTACAGGTCACTATTAAACATATACCACAGTTTGGCCATCCCTGTTGTGTAAGTGGGGGAAAGGGAGACAGGCTGTAGGCCGTCCATATTTAAATATGTATTTTTTGACGTTTTATTTATTTTGGAGAGAGAGGGGGGACAGCGGGGGAGGGGCAGAAAGGGAGGGGCCAGAGAGTCTGAAGTGGGCTCTTCCCAGACAGGAGCGAGCCCCATGCGGGGCTCGAACGCACGAACCACGAGATCTTAACCAGAGCCAAAGTCGGAGGCTTAACCGACTGAGCGCCCCCTCCCAGGCGCCCCAGGCGATCCCTATGGAGTAAATGACAGAACAGGTAATGAACTCCAGGTGTCTTGACTCCTTTGGTGTAATCAGGTAAGGAAGCACTAGCTTCTGGGCTGGATTCTCCCATAAATCAGGCTGTGGAAGCTCTTTTTGTGTGGTTTAAGTGCTGATCTCCTTCTCCTGGGAAGCAGTGTTTGTTTCTGAGCGAGCTTAGGTCTCCGTAGTGGGAAAGGAGGAGGTGAGGACAAAAACAAAAAAAGAGGGGTGGGGTTGTGATTGAAAAATGTGGGCAAGCTCCATATAGATTTTTCCTTGCCAAAGTAAGCCTAAGGATTTTGAGAACCGTTTGCAATTGGCCGTTCTTCCGTTCTTTGCTATTTGAATAACTATATGGAAAAAAAAAATCTCCAGAACACTGGCTCTGCAGAGGTACCTGGGATCATATTCATGGAACTGTTTTTATGATTTTTTTTTTTTTGCACGGGTTAGCGCTGCCCAAAAATAACATATGTATGTCTCTCCATGCCTTTGATATTAGTAGCTTAGTTTTCCCACTTGCGAAACGGCCAGCTTTTTACGCCTTGCAGGACCCGGTGTCTGTGCTCCTCGTGTCCATGGAAGAGTGCTACTGGCATAACCAGTTTATTTTCGTAGGTTAACAAGTTTCTAATGCTTCACTGCGTTAAATGGTTTCCTAGAGACCTGAAGGAGGGAATACCACCTTGTAATAGTGCCTAACTTAACCACCAAGAAGTAACTTCAGTCCAGGAGGGCGCTGAATCAACTGTTGCAAAAATTGAACTGCATCATTATTAAAAGCTCCTGGGTGGTGGTGGGGGGGCACCTGGGTGGTTCAGTCCGTTAAGCGTCCGTCCGGCTCTTGATTTAGCCTCAGGTCATGATCTCACGGTTCATGGGATCAAGCCCCAGGTCGGGCTCTGCACTGATGGCACAGAGCCTGCTTGGGATTCTCTCTCCTCTCTCTGCCCCTTCCCCCATCACATACACACTCTCTCTCAAAATAAATAAGCCTTAAAAAGAAAAAAAGCTCCTAGGGTCCAATCGCTCTCCCTCTGTCCAGAAGAGTGTTTCCATGATGCTCTATGGCTTGTGGAGCAGAGAAGGCTCTCCTCGCTGAGCTGACCCCACGGGAGAAGAGCTTCTCCACTGTCCACTACCAGTGACCGCCGTGACTGCCTCTGGAGGAATTTTGCTTCTGTCTTCCTGCTTGCAAATGACCATTCTGGCAGAATGCCCACCAGGAGAGCCAGCAGAGAATTCCGTAAGGCTCCTCACTTTGGTTCTGCAACTGAAGCCTGGCCCTCTCTCCCTGCCTCCCTCCCTCTCTCCCTCCCTCCTTCCTTTCCTCCTGACTCCTGCTCTGCTGTCCACTGCTGGCTCAGCACCGTCCCAGGCTCAGAGACCAGCCTGGGCCTAAGCAGGGGACATCAGAGGACTCTCAAATCCAGACTTCAGGTTCTGGATAGGCCTCAACTCCTACGGGCTGCTGCTTCTGCCCTTTTTCTTTCTTTCTTTCTTTCTTTCTTTCTTTCTTTCTTTCTTTCTTTCTTTCTTTCTTTCTTTCTTTCTTTCTTTCTCTTTCTTTCTTTCTTTCTTTCTTTCTTTCTTTCTTGTTAAAAAAATTTTTTAATGTTTTTGAGAGAGAGACAGAGTGTGAATGGGGGAGGGGAAGAGAGAGACGGAGACACAGAATCCAAAGCAGGCTCCAGGCTCTGAGCTGTCAGCACAGAGCCCCACGCGGGGCTCGAGCTCATGAACCGCGAAGTAATTACCGGAGCTGAAGTCCAACGCTCAACCGACTGAGCCACCTAGGCGCCCCGCTTCTGCCCTGTATTTAAAACTCATTTCCTGGGCACTGGGTTTTGTCTTCTTCCTTGTCCTCTTTATGTCACTGTCCCAGCCATGGTGTCCTTGACTTACCCCATCCCCTGTAGCTGAGCCCCTCCCTGCCTTGGCTTTCCAGCCAGTTGCCCAGTTCCTCTAGAAGTGAGTTCTGGTCTTCCTGCTGGTCCTGGGGAGGACTGCCCTCCCTTCCCTGTGACCCTAAAACAGCTTGAGCTGAGCACGGTGGGACCAGTGGACTGAAGGGCTGAGTGTCTGCTTAGAGAATTGAGGAGAGGCAGTGTCCAGGATGAGGCGGCCCAGCCAGTGGCCCTGCCGACGTTTGGACTAGACGCACGGCCGTCTTCATTTCCTATGGCTGCTGTGACCAATTGCCACAAATGTAGTGGCTCAAGACGTGAGTTTATTCTCACAGTTCTGGAGGTCAGAAGTCCTATAATCAGAAAGTCAGCAAGGCTTCACTTCGTCTGGAGGCTCTAGGGGAGAATCCATTACCTGGCCTTTTCTAGCTTCTAGAGGCTGCCTGCGTTCTTTGGCTCATGGCCCCTTCCTCCATCTTTCGGCCGGCAATGGCTGGTCGAGTCTTTTTGACATCCTGTCACTCTGGCCTCTCCTCCTCTGATTCTGACTCTCCCGCCTCCCTCTCTCACTTAGAAGCACCCTTATGATTACATGGGTCCTGCCTGGATAATCCAAGATGGCTTCCCCAGCTCAAGATCCTTCATCACGTCTGCAAAGTCCCCTTTGCCATGTAAAGTGACAAAGACATGCGTTCCAAGGATTAGGATGTTGGACCTCTTTGGGAAGCCATTATTCTGCCTACCCACGGGTCTTGCTGGAGGCTGAGGATCCATGTGGAGAACATGGATCCTTGAAATGGCGGAGGAGGAACAGAGATCTGCTAGATTGGTAAACTGTGAGCCAGGTGCAGACGTCTTCGCAGAATTCAAATGAGGAAGTACAATCCCTTTTGAGAATTTTGGCTGAAAGAAAGCAATACAGGTCTGCCGTCTGCGATTTCAATTTGGATGTTTTCTTAAATTCTTCATAATTAAAAAAAAATTTTTTCCCACACAAAACTCCCTCAGTCTGGAGTTCTTGTAAGTGGGCACCGCTCTCAGACTTGAGGTGTTTCAGGATACAGGCTGGCCAGACACTTAGGCACTTAGCCAGCTTAGGCCTATGGAATTTTCCACCCCCAGCTAAAGAGAAGAGTAGTGAGGTGTGTGTGTGTGTGTGTGTGTGTGTGTGTGTGTGTGTGTAAAAGAGAAAGAGATGATTTCAATCACAGAGAATAACTCTTTGGCTGACCACCCCCAAGACACTTCTCATGTGTCCTGTGTGAGAGACACTTCACTCCTCCTGAAGGTCAAGCTAGACCAGGCATGGCCTGCCTGCATATGCAAGGTAATTGCAGGACCCTTTTCCAGAAATGGGTTTCTAAAACACATGATTGGAGAAACAGAGAGGACTGGAAAATCTCTCTGGTTTCCTTCTGGTTTCGTGATGATTTCAACTGAGAGATAAATCGAAACTTCCTCTCTTCACCGAATCTAGCCACTGCCATCTTAGAGATACGCCACAAAAACTCACTGGCTGATGGCGTTTGCAGTGGCCCTTCTCACACCGGCAGGTAGAATATCCGTGATGAGCTGGGGGCAGAGAGATTCACTGCTCTGAAGAAGCGCTCTATCACACATGGGGGTTGCATTTTCTATTTTTACATCAATTCTAATTGGCCACGGCTATATTTCTCTGAGGCCTGGCCTTTTTTCAGGCCCTTGGCTAACTGACCTGGCTGTAGTGGAACATCTGAGACTCTGGTGTCTACTAGAAGGAGCTAGAAACCAAGCATGTTGCCGGAGAGGGAGCTGGAGAGACAGAGACCGAGAGAAAGGCATGCTGAGCTGTGGAAGATAACTGCCTTAGCCGAGAGAAAAGATAGATACTTGCCTGCCTCAGGTCGTGCTAAAATCTCACGGGAAATGCTTTTAGAACAGTTGCTTGAACCGAAGCAGAGAATCTGTTTCCAATGATTTCTTGTTAAGGGATTAAATCTTAGGGCAAGGTACAGGGGGTGGAGGATGCCCCGCCGCCTTCCGGGAAAGTGCATGGGTCTGGCTCCCTGGTCCAGCTGCAGCTCCAGAACCGTCCCGCAGCCGGCCCTTTGCTGCTCCCTTCCACCACGCTGTGGGGAACCTCATTCCATGGTGGCCACGCTTCCACTCTCCCTTTCTCATCTGTTTCTCACCTCTTCCTTCCTCTTCTCCTCCGTGTTTGGCCACAAAGTGCTCTCCGTGGGACAGAGCCATGTTTATTTTTTTTAACCTTTTCTTTAGCCAAGGGTGGAAAATTCCAGAGGCCTGAGCTAGTGATGGCTGGGTGCCTTTTCTGGAAATCCAATGGCCTTGGATGCCAAGGACGTGTCGTGGAGCTACACATCTGGCCAGGGTGTCCCCAAAAATGTCCTGGCTTTGGGTTTAGTTCCAACTAAAAGAAGTGGAGGGTTTAGGAAATACTACAATTAAAAAAAAAAACAAACCCCAGAAATGGTGTAGTTATAGATACAGAGCCCAGTTTGCATCACTTTGTTGTTATTGTTTTTTGTTTTTTTTGTTTTTTTTTTTTTCCTGCTGAGTTGAGCTGGGAAAGGGTGGCCTTTGGCTCAGTAGAGCTTCCAAAAGTGAAACCTTCCACAGGACAAAGTCCCTGTAGCTTCACTTAATGGAGGATTCTGCTCGGTTGGGGTAATTATTATTAGGTAGAGGCCACGTGTATTTCAGCGCAACCAGGTACATTTCAGAGTGGGTGCCTTGGGGAGCAGGAACATCCTTCCAGTCGACAGCGGGTGGAATCGAGGAAGTCTTATCCCATCGCCATATGTCTTGGGCCCTCCCCGGAGAAATCATCTAAGCAGGATTTCGTCCACATGTCCCCGGTGGTATAACACGTCAGAGTGGATGCATTTTGACAGTAAGCAAAAACAGCTATTGTCTCGAAATAGCTAGAAACTGACCACCATTCTGCCGCCGCTCCGGAGGGCGTGCGGGAAGAGAATCACAAAATCCTCAAACCCAGAAAAATGCTAACTCTGTCTGCTTTGGCTCCACGTTACTATAAACAAGCACCTAGATTTCCTAGTGGGCCTCCACGCCCCTTCCTGTGCACCAGTGGGGCCCATCCCACCTTTGAATTCTCTTCTCCCACCGCATCCCATCGACTATGGTCTGAACATTGGCCATGCCGGACCCTTGCTGCTTCCCAAACGCCCTGCCCCCCTTTCTCACCTCCATGCCTTTGTGCACGCTGATTCCTCTTCCTGGACTGCCCTTCCAGCCCCTTTGCTGCTCAAGGGATTCCTATCTGTCCTGCAGGGTTTAGGTCCGATGGCCATCTCCCCCCACCACACGCTCAGCCCCCCTCCCCCATTTGGAGCAAATTGTTCCTTCTGCGGACTTCTCGCCTGCTACTAGTTGTATTGATTTCCTGTGGCGCCGGAACAAGTTACCCCAGACCGGGTGGCTTAAGACAACACGTTTATTTTCTTGTAATTCAGAAGGGCAGAAGTCCAAGATCTGTATCACTGGGCCGCATTCCCCCTGCAGAATTTAGGGAAGGGTCGGTTCCTGGTCTCTGCCAGCTCTGGGAGCTGCTGGCTTTCCTGGGCTTGTGGCTCCATCACTGCAGCATTCTCTTCAGTTGTGTCACATCTCCCTTTGCCTCTTTCTTATAAGGTCATTTGTGGGGCGCCTGGGTGGCTCAGTCGGTTAAGCGTCCGACTTCGGCTTGGGTCATGATCTGGTAGTTCGTGAGTTCGAGCCTGCGTCGGGCTGGCTGTGTGCTGACAGCTCAGAGCCTGGAACCTGCTTCGGATTTCTGTGTCTCCCTCTCTCTCTGCCCCTCCCCTGCTCACACTCTGTCTCTTTCGGAAATAAACACTAAAAAAAAAAAAAAAAAAGTCACTGGTGATGGCTTTTAGGGTCCACCCCAGTAATCCGGAATGATCAACTCACCTCAAGACCCTTGACTCAATCACTTGTGTAAGGACCCCTTTGACATCTGCGGGTTCCAGGGATTAGGATGGGGGCAGATCTTGGGGTGGGGGGGTGCATTTCTCCATCCTACCACACTAGTTCTTTGGTTTTAGAGGGAATTGATTTCCTTCTGTCCCATAACTATAGTTGTTGACCACTTCTTGTGTCCATTAGAATGTAAGTGCCATAAGGAGCTGGCAGAGAGTGAAGAGAGCTAATGCCCGGTAGTCAAGAGTGCCGGAAGGGCCCAGCAATTCCTCTGACCATCTGCATTGCCTTGGGCACACGATTGAACTTTGTGGAGATTTCTTGTGCTTGTTAGTCAAGTGGAAATAATGTTAACAACCGCCGTGGGTCCGAATATCAAAACCAACAACCCACCCCCAAATTGAAACACCCCAAGTGTTCAAGAGTAAAGGGTTGGGCCAAGGTACCTCTAAACACCGGCAAGCCATGCGGTCATTAAGGCGACATCTGTATTTATTACCGACGTGGGAAAACGCTGAGGTTGTGAAAAAGCATGATCGTATTTTTGTAAAATAGAGCATTACGCGACACGTGTGCAGTTAGTTGCTTCGTCACTCTGTGCCTCTGCTTTCTCATCTGTAGAATGGAGGCAGCGATAGTTCTGACCTCACAAGGTGGTTGTAAGGACTGAGTAAAACAACACAATAAAGCACGTAGAAAAACGTCTGGAACATCACAAGCACTAAATAAATATTATATTCAAAGAAAGCGTTCTCAAGGTGGGCGTGAGAGAGTGTGTATATTTATAAGTGTACATGTGTATCTATAATATTAACAGTACATATTTCTGGATGGTGGGACCATGAGTCCGTTTTATTCTTGATTTGTTTTCTGTGTTGAAAATGTTCATTTCTTTTGTATGGAGCATGTATTAGTTTTATAATCAGAAAAAGTAGAATTCCAGACAAGTTCCATACTTCCCTTTCAGGCTTGCTGAATTTATGTGTTCTATACTTACATGTGACTTGTGGGATCTGTTTATAGATCTCCTATTTTTTATTTAAAAATTTTTTTTCAGTTTATTTATTTTGAGAGAGAGAGCAGGGGAGCGGCAGAAAGAGGAGAGAGAGAATCCCAAGCAGGCTCCCCTACTGTCATCCCAGAGCCCAATGTGGGGCTCGATCCCATGGACCCATGGGATTATGACCTGAGCTGGCCCCAAGAGTCAGATGCTTAAGCGACTGAGCCACCCAGGCGCCCCTGTTTCCTATTTTTTAAAATAAACTTTGAGAGGCAGAAATGCCTACCTTGACTTTTCTCCCCCTTTGCCGCCATTAATAATATTAATCACTAGAGGGACTTAAATTTCGAGTAAAGCTAATTAATAGGCGACGTGCATTGACGCTGCAGAGATTTCTGGTTGCAGTGCTCCTGATTTTGCACATGCCGTATCTTTGTTCTTTCATTAAAAAATAATTTTAGACTTCTTGTGGCTTTCAGAACAAATGGATGGGAGAATTACTGATAAATCAGGAGCTCCGAAATGGAAGGTCTTGCCTCTGACATTTAAGATAATTAGATTACGGTGCGCAGCTTGGCGAACCGGGTCTTTTTTCGCTCTGTACAGTGCGCTTTTCTTCTTCCACAGGCATGTACATCGCCGAGTTGATTTCTTTCTCGTGCCTTCTCTCCGTGGGTCTTCTCCCCCATTACTTCTTCCCGCCCCCACTCTGGTCATCCTATAAAACATATGTAAACATCGATGTGTTGTATTTAAAGTGGGTTTTGAGTATTTCTTCTTCATAACTTAAAAAAGTAGGACGGTGGGAGGCATGAATAGGCAGAGCACAGGATTTTCGAGGCAGTGAAACTGTTCTGTATGACACTTGAACGTAGATGCATGCCCTTGTGTATTTGCTAAAACCCTGGTTTGAACTGTGGACCTTGGGTGATGATGATGGGTCAGTATAGGGTCATGGATGGTAACAAGTGCAGTACCTCTCTGGTGTGGGATGTTGATAATGGGAGAGCAGTGTGTGTGTGTGTGTGTGTGTGTGTGTGTGTGTGTGTGCATGCGCGCGTGCGCGCGCGCACAAGGCGGTATATGGGAACAGAACTCTCTGTACCTTCTGCTCCCTTTTGCTTTGAACCTAAAACTGCTTGAAAAAAAGATGGTCTATTTTTTAAAAAGTGGGACTCACGAAATCTTGTATTTTTCGTTTTGTAAGAAATAAACTTAAATGTAGGCCTTTGTGTTTCTGTGGACCATTTAGTTTCCTGCCTGTCAGTGGTCCTAATATTTTTCTTCACATCCCCGGTAGTTCTGGAAGGTTTCCACTGCCCGCTCTCGTGCCAGCTTGTTTGGCATAATTATGAAGACTAGCAAATGTGGATTGAACACTTTGAAGGCTTCGGATGAAAAGTGCTGGGTAAAAAGCAAAGCAATTTTATCATTAGGATCCGGGAGTAGGAGTCAGAAATGTTAAGGTCGACCTCACACTGTGTGACCCCGGAGGGCATCGCATCTCTGAAATGGGTCTTGAAGCACCAAAATCGAGGCGAAAAGGTACCTGCTAATCCGACTCAGGACAGCTGTGTTTGCTCTGAAGCCCACGTGCAAATCAAATCATTTAGCATATATTAGGAGAATCTGATTTTTGAATAAACTTGATTGGGATCCTTTGGCAAGGCAAAGAATCCTTTTGTAATGCAAATGAACACCCACTGATTTATATCTTTTGGAAGGTAGGATTTAATGGTTTAGGTTTTTCTAGCTCCTGTGCCACTTAAAATCAAATTGTTTTGGTGCCTGGAAGAGAAGAATGGCTCTGGGAAGTTGCATTAACTCCTTCAGCCCCGAGGAAGCCAGTTAGTCAATTATTGTTTCTGGGAACTAAATAATACCCTTGTCACCTGAAAGATTTAAAATAGCCTCTCTAAGTGGCTCCTTAGCCTCTGGAGGAACATGACTCATTCCTTCATTGGAACCTGAAAGAAGTCCAAGTGTCCGAAGACACTTGGGGAATGCACTGGAATTATGCTTGTAAACATCAATGCTAGAAGTTTTAAATATTAGGAAACCAATATGATATGGGTTAAAAGTTGATGGTTGGAGTCGGTATATTAAGATGTGGCCAAAAGAGCAAGGGGTGAATTGGCAGTCCTTTCTAGAATGTTCCTTGGGGAAATCCTTGCTGGCCAAGTGAAGAGTCTTGAGCTGCTGAACTGTGGGTAGCATAGATTGTCTTCTTCTTTTGTCCAGGGAGTCCACCACCCCCCTCCATCCCGACCCCCTGCATTTCTGACTGCTCTGTGTTTATACATGGCCTCATAATGGTGTTCCTGCCAGCTTTACTTAGGCTTGCTCCCCCCCCCCACCCCCCAAGCAGCCTTTGGATTCATCTTCTGCACATGACCAGTGGAAGGAAACCAGTAGAAGGAGTCTTGCATTAGTGCTGGGAGATAAATTGCATTCCTGCACCTCTTAAAACCCACGTTCTCCACAATATAAAATGGGGCTGGGGAGGGTGCGGTTCTCCAAGACTGGGTTAGCCTTTGCCTTTCATTGACCTCAGTGGATGCCACTTAATGGAAAAATATGATCAGGGTTCACCCTATGGAATCATTGCTTAATATTGTAGATGACTCATTGGAACTAGTGTGTTAGAAAATCACTTCCAGATGTGTAGCAGAAGCTTTTCCAAAAGGAAGCAATAAACTCTGGAAAACTGGGTTAGTTTTCTTTTTTCTCTTTATGATCTTAGGGCCAGAATCAAACCTTCCTGTATATGGTCGGCCAACATATACTTGGAGTTCTAAGTAGTGTGATGCATCCAGTTCACTTGCTTTTAGACGGATTCTCTTTATTTTTCTATTTGTTATTTATGTTTTTCTTTGAAAGAGAGCGCGGGCGACCGCCTATGAGCCGGGGAGGGGCAGAGGGAGAGGGAGAATCCGAAGCAGGTTCCATGCTCAGTGCGGAGCCCGATGTGGGGCTCGATCCCATGACCCTGGGATCATGGCCTGAGCTGAAATCAAAAGTCGGACGCTCAACTGACCGAGCCCCCCGGGCGCCCCGAGATTCTCTTGAAGTGGATTTTTACCAGTGTTTGATTTCTGGAGATTCTATCTACACGGATATCACTCCAGCCAAAAATTCACTGGCTTCTTCTGGTCAGTGACGTTTCAGTTGGGCCCTCTTAAAAGAGGTAATGTGCTGTCATCTCCTTGGAGGCAGCAGATAACAGATCTTGTAGATCACGCCACGGAGTCAAAAGGAAAATATTTGTTAAGTACCACAGCCTGGAGCCCTTACAAAGGCTGAGCCTGCTCCAACAAGGTGTTCCTGGTAAATAAAATCTTATGTTTTCCGTCCTGCTTGGTTTTTTTTCACAATTTACCTAATACAGTATTGTATTTGTAGCTCTTTAATGAATCAAAAAATGTCTGTCTGCCCTAGACTAGGATCAAAACACGTCTGAAACTTGAGAAAGCCATCAAAACAGGCAAAGATCATAACCATTACTGTTCAATCGAAACTTATGTCCCCGTTCTTTTTGAAGAGTTAAAAATGCTTAGGGATTGGTGAAGCTGCCTCAGTGAGTCCCGTAGCGGTTAAGGGCCTGGTCGTCAGCGTTAAAGGGCGCTGCTTGGAATCCTGACCGTATTAGTTTTCTGTTGCTGCACAGCATCTTGTCCCAAAGCGAGCAGCTTAAAATAACTTATTGCAGAGTTTCTCTGGGTCAGAAACCCAGGCAGGGCCCAGCTGGAGTCTTTCCTCACAGTCCCACAGGTGTTGGCAGGGGCGTTATCACCTGGAAGCTCAGGGGCCTTCTCCAAGCTCCTTCAGGTTGGCGCAGTTCGGTTCCTTGTGGTTGTAGGACTGACTGGTCCTGTTTTCTTGCCGGCTGTCAGCTGCAAATGGGGCTGGCTGGCAGCTCATAGAGGATGCCTTCAGGTCCTAGCCATGTGGGCCTTTATTAGCATGGCATTCTGCTTCTAAAAAGCCAGCAGGGGGGGTGCCTAGGTGGCCCAGTGGGTTGAGTGTCCAACTTCGGCTCAGGTCATGATCTTGCATTCCCGAGTTCGAGCCTCGCGTCGGGCTCTGTGCTGACAGCTCGGAGCCCGGAGGCTGCTTCGGGTTCTGTGTCTCCCTCTCTCCACCCCTCCCCTGCTCGTGCTCTGTCCCTCCCTGTCTCTTAAAAAATAAGATAACTCTGTCTCAAAAGTAGATAAACATTAAAAAAAAAATTAAAAAAGAAAAAGGGGGGGCGCCTGGGTGGCTCAGTCGGTTAAGCGTCCGACTTTGGCTCAGGTCATGATCTCACGGTCAGTGAGTTCAAGCCCCGTGTCGGGCTCTGTGCTGACAGCTCAGAGCCTGGAGCCTGCTTCAGATTCTGTGTCTCCCTCTCTCTCTGACCCTCCCCCGTTCATGCTCTGTCTCTCTCTGTCTCAAAAGTAAATAAACATAGGGGCGCCTGGGTGGCGCAGTCGGTTAAGCGTCCGACTTCAGCCAGGTCACGATCTCGCGGTCCGTGAGTTCGAGCCCCGCGTCGGGCTCTGGGCTGATGGCTCGGAGCCTAGAGCCTGTTTCCGATTCTGTGTCTCCCTCTCTCTCTGCCCCTCCCCCGTTCATGCTCTGTCTCTCTCTGTCCCAAAAATAAATAAAAAAACGTTGAAAAAAAAAATTAAAAAAAAAAAAGTAAATAAACATTAAAAAAAATTTTTTTTTTTAAATAAAATAAAACGTTAAAAAATTTTTCTTTAAAAAGCCAGCAGGAGGGGGCACCTGGGCAGCTCTGTCGGTTGAACGTCCAACTCTTGAGTTCGGCTCAGGTCGCATGATCCCAGGCTCGTGGGATGGAGCCCCGCCTCGGGCTCCACAGCACGGAGCCTGCTTGAGATTCTCCCCCTCTGCCCCTCTCCCCTGCTTGCACACTCTCTCTCTCTCTCTCTCTCTAAAAAATTAAAATAAAAAAAATAAGTAAAAAATAAAAAGCCAGCAGGGGATTCACTCGCCAGGAAGGGCCCAGTCCCTCTTCTAGGGATCACCTGATTAGGTCAGGCCCACCTAAGATCATCTCCCTTTTGATCAACTCCGAGTCAATTTATTACTCATGGAATCAGGGGAGTGCCACCTCCTAATCTTCATAGGTTCCACTTACATTCAAGGGGAGGGGTTTATACAGGGCAAGTAGACCGCGGGCAGGAATCTTAGGGGGCATCGTAGGATTCGGCCTACCCCATGGACTGTTAACACTCATTTGGTCAAGTTACCCAATCGCGCTCAGTCTCCCTTTTCTCGCTGATAAAAATCTGAGTAATGATCGTATTTTCCACCTCCTAGGATTATTGGAAGAGTTCAGCGAGGTGTTAACACCGGTAGTTGAATTTAGCACAGCACCCGGGGCTTAGCAAGCTTTCAATAAAGTGTTCCAACTGTGGCAGAGAAGGGGCACCTGGGTGGGGCTCAGTCAGTTAGGTGTGTGACCTCAGCTGAGGTCGCGATCTCCTGGTTCGTGGGTTTGGGCCCCGCTTGCCAGCACAGAGTGCACTTCGGATCCTCTGTCTCTCTGCCCTTCCCCCACTCACACTGTCTCTCCCTCCCGTATAAATAAGTAAACATCAAAAAAAAAAAAAAAAGAATTGTGGCAGAGAGGAGCTACTTTTCCTTTTCCCTTTTCCACCCCCCCCCCATAACAAAGTGGCTTTGTAGGTAGATCATATGAACGTAGGCGAAAGGAGTTGAGGGTTTGTTTCCCTAACGATGTAAGTACAAAAAGGGATTTCCTAAGAATAAAAGTTATTGAACACAAATTTCTTTTTAATTTTATTATTTTCTTTCTTAGAGAGCAAGCATGAGCAGGGGAGATAGGCAGAGGGGGAGAGAGAAAGAGAGAGAGTGAGAGAGACACTCCTAAGTAGGTTCCACCCTGTGGATGGATCATGACCTGAGCCCAAATCAAGAGCTACAGGCTCAAGAGACTGAGCCACCCAGGTACCCCTTGTATTACAACAATTTTTTAAATGTTTTGTTTATTCTTGAGAGAGAGCACGTGGGGAATTGCAGAGAGGGAGGGGACAGAGGATCCTAGGCGGGTTCCTCGCGGACAGCAGGGAGCCGGATGCGGGGCTCGAACTCACAACCGGTGAGGTCATGACCTGAGCCGAAGTCAGGCACTCAACCGACTGAGCCACCCAGGCGCCCCCACACAAATTTCTAAGCCAGTTGTTTTGGAAGGCGGAGGCCTTCCTTCCGATATCCTTCTGACTTGATTCAGAAGTGGAGACATATTTCCTAGTTTAAAGTAAAAGTTTCAGATCTTCTTGTACTTAGGAAAAAATGGCTTGGTAGACCAGTGATCTAGAATTGAGAATGCCTTTGGTGACAAATGCTTACTCGGTAGAGCAGGAAATCCCAATTTACAGGCGCGCCCTGGGTTTCTACCCTTTGGCGCGAAGGTATTCAACAGTTCGGCGTCAGAATAGTCCTGAAACGTAGACTTCATTTATTCCCAGAAGCTACTGAAGCACAGCCATATCAGGGGACTTGACTGTGGTTTCAGGGTCCTCCCTGGAAGAAAATGAGTATGTGTTACTTCTTCTCACTGTCTGTAGAAATTGGCCATACATCAGAATTCGTGCGAAAATAAAATCCCACGTGACAAATACAGTAAAACCTTGGTTTCTGAGCACAGTTTGTTCTGGAAACGTGCTTGTAGTCCAGCGCAGTTGTGTATCAAAGCGAATGTCAAGAACCATTGGCTCAGTTGTGATCACGTAACTACGCGTATTGCAAGACATCGCTCGTTAATCAAGTTAAAATTTATCAGAAGTGTTCGCTCCGTTGTGGAACACCCGCAAAACAAGTTATTCGCAATCCAAGGTTTTACTGTAGTTGTTTAGAAGCCCCATGTTGCTGGTGGGAGTTGGGGAGAAGGGGGGACGGGGAAAAGAAACAAAGGGCAGAGATACAAGGAAGGCGATGCGTACCGTTGCAAAACAGTGGGAATGACTTGTGGAGAGTTTGATTCTTCAGGATGGAACTGAACTTGGATGCTGCTTTTCACAACAATGCCTTAAATGTCCCAGTCCATTCCGTGGTAACAACTCTGCACGTGTATCTGCTGTGTGAGAGGTTTGGAAGGTTGAAGATGTGTAGTCCAGAACCAACCAGTGAAAGGATAGCTTATGAAGTGCCTGCCTGGTGGAACTAGGGAACCTTAAAAGTCTATAGGATTCCGGGGCGCCTGGGTGGCTCAGTCGGTTGAGCATCGGATTCTTGATTTCGGCTCAGATCATGATCTCCTGGTTTGTGGGATCGAGCCCTTCGTCGGGCTCTGCACTGACAGTGAGGAGCCTGCTTGGGATTCTCTCTCTCTCCCTCCCTCCCTGCCCCTCCCATGCTCTCCCCCTCCTCTCAAAATAAATAAATAAACTTAAAAAAAAAAAAGTCTACAGGATTCCATGTCCCCACCATCCCTGCTGCCCCGACAAGGCTCACCTATCACACACCGCGTGAGTTCCGACTCTCAGCATACAAGTGTCAGGGAGAAGCCACGTTGGGGGAGGAGTAACGAGTTGTCACCTCATTGAGAGGCCCTCAGTTCCTGTTCCTGTACCCACCCAAGAGAAGTCTAAAAAGGCGTATAAGGCTAACACATTTTATCATGTACCTTCTTTAAAAAATAAAGTGGATTAAAAACTTTTGTGTACCCAAGGACACCATCGAGAGGATGAAAAGGCAGCCTACCGAGTGGAAGAAAAAAATTTGCCAAGGCTCTATTGGATTAACACGTGGAACGGATGGTTTGAACATGCTCAAAGAACTTGCAGGAACAGTTCACCCAAGAAGTGGGTGCCGATGGCCCATAAGCATAGGAAAAGATAGTCGATGTCAAACTAAGTATGGGGTAAATGCAAATCAAAACCACAAGGAGATCCCTCTTCACTGATAACAAGTGTTAGAGAAGATGTAGAGAGATTGGAACCCTTGGGCACGGCTGGTGGGAATGTACCAGTGGTCCGGCCCCTGTGGAAAACAGCTTGGCAAGTTGCCCAAAAACTTAAATTTAGAATTCCCATATGATTCGGCAACTCCACTTCGAGGGTCTATACCCAAAAGAAATGAAGGCAGGGACTCGTACAGCAGCGTTATTCACGGGAGCCAAGAGACTTAACTACCCAAATGTCCATCCGCAGATCTCCGAAACACGGTATATATGTACAGTGGAATTTTTTTAAAGCATTTATTGATTTATTTTGAGAGAGAGAGAGAGAGAGAGAGCGCGCGCAGCATGTCGGACGCTGGGTTCAATCCCACGAACCTGAGCTGATCGTGACCTGAGCTGAAATGAAGAGTCAAGACGCTTAACCGACTGAGCCACCCAGGCGCCCCTGTATAATGGAATATTATTCAGGCTTTGAAGGAATGAAATTCTGACACGTGCCACGACACGGATGAACCTTGCAAACGTCATGCTAAGTGAAATAAGCCAGACGCGAAAGGACAAGTGTTGTGTGTTTCTATTTATGTGGGGTACCCGGAACAGGCAAATTGAAAGAGACAGAAGGCAGATTAGCTGTTACCAGGGCCTGGGGGTGGGGGTGGGGGTGGGGGGTGGGAAGGAGGATTTGGTGTTGAATTGATGAAAAAGATTCGGAAATGGAGGGCGGTGGCGGTTGCACAACAGTGTAAAATGTACTCCATGCCACGGGAAGTGTGCACTTAAAAGTGGTTAAAGAGCGAAATGTTTTGGGGGAAAACCAAAAAAGAAAAAGAAAGGAAAAAAAATCCTCATGCCGCCACGCCGAATGCATCAGTTTTTCATGGTTTCATTTGACCGTATTTACTCTTCTCCTTGTCAGTACAGATGACACTCCCTTTCTGCCACTTCCCAAATAGGGGGTACGATAACACCCGGTTATCCTCCGGCGAAATGTCAGTGCCTTGAACAACCCCATGGTGCGCATTCTGCGGAAAGCCGTTCTCAGTGCAGTGGTTCGTGGGCCGTGACCACACTGTGGGACCAGCTCCTGGCCAGGGCACAGGGACCTCGGGTCAGCAGGTGTGGCTTCCAGCTACCTTTTTTTAACTTTTTTTTTTTTTAATGTTTATTTTATTTTTGAGAGAAAGAGAGCCAGACAGAGTGTGAGCGGGGGAGGGGCAGAGACAGAAAGAGACTCTTAATCTGAAGCAGGCTTCGGGCTCTGAGCTGTCAGCACAGAGCCCGATGAGGGGCTCGAACTCATGACCCGCGAGATCATGACCTGGGCCGAAGTCGGACGCTTAACCGACTGTGCCACCCAGGTGCCCCCAGAAGGGCTTAAAGTCCTTGGACTTCCCTCCTGCTACACCCTCAGCCCCACAGCGCATCCCATTTAGCCATCCATTGAAAGCCTCCTTATATAAGAAACGGTGAGGGTTCTTAAACTGCCCCCAGGGTCTTCCAGAAGCAGCTTTGGCCTCTGGTCCCCAAGGGGCAGGAAGATGCCCAGGCTTTGCCCACGGCTTTGTCTCCGGTTTGCTTGCTGAACACCTTGCTCCCAGCTTCAAAGTGGCTCCTCTCAGGTTGTATTTACAAGGTAGCCGGGGCAAGCCTTTGACTTGGCCAGAGGCGGCGGGTTCTCCAGTAGAAAGCCAGTGTGTTCTAGAATTCCAGGAAGCTCACTGGGCTAGACCCGGATTGCTCCCACGGAGAAACCTCTGACAGTCGGTCGCAGGCCAGGGGAACAGGCCCAGTAATTAGCCGGGCGGGGAGCAGGGGAGGGGGGGATGGGGTGACCGAGACAGAAAGCTTTTGAGCATGTCACTGGGTGCTGCTTCCATTCTGCAAAGAGGTTTATTTGCTCTTTGCAAGTAAGTACGGGTTTAAATATCCCATATTTAAAGAATATTCTTTAAATGCAGGATGAAAATGGCATTGGAGAGAGCACACTTAAATGGCAAGAATTCTTTCAGTGGGCCCATCCTTTGCCTATATATATTTAAAGTAGACAAGCAGTAATTCTGTTTTGCCAGAATTCTCTTGTTGGGGAATATGTAAGCAGTGGCTGGTGAAGTAATTACACTGATCTTCCTCCTTTAAACACAGCAGAATTCAACAGGCAAACAAGTGCTCTCCTTTGAATAGTCCCCACTGTAGGAGGCCACACTCACTAACGTCATTGCTCAAAACACAGGGAATGTTTCTCAGAACGAGTTTATGGGTCGAGACGATCTCCAGCCTTTACCCTGTAGCCCCATCTCACACGTTTATTTTCATCGTGTATGCATTTTTATTATTAGATGAGAGTCTGCGTTTTGCCAATAGAGGGAAAGAAAGCTATTGTTTACAAAAACCCGACTGCTGGGGGCGCCTTGGGTGACCAACTCTTGGTATTGGCTCAGGTCGTGATCTCGCAGTTTCGGGAGTTTGAACCCGGCATTGGGCTCTGCGCTTACGGTGCCGGAGCTTTCTTGGGATTGTCCCTTTCTCTCTGCCTCTCAAAATAAATAACTTAAAAAAAACATAACAACAACAAACACCTCACTTCTAATGGTTTGTGTTTCATCAATACTATAATACAATCTGCCTTTTTTTTTTTAACCAGTTGATACAGGTCCAGTCACGTGTTTTTTTTTGTTTTTTTTTTTGTTTTTTTTTTTTTTTTAATTTACAGAGGAGAGAGAGCATCTTAAGCAGGCTTCACGTTCATCGCTGAGCCCAACACAGGGCACAATCCCAAGACCCTGGCTGGGATCATGACCTAAGCCCAAATCAAGAGTCAGACGCTCAACTGAGTGAGACACCCAGGTGCCCCAGATCTAGTCACTTTAAAAGGTTCACTTTCTGGGCACCCGACTGGCTCAGTCGGTAGAGCATGTGACTCTTGATTTCAGGGTCGTGAGTTCAAGCCCCACGTTGGGTGTAGAACTTACTTAAAAAAAAAAAAAAGGTTGGCTTTCTTAGGCTGAGCTTCACATTCTCTATTGAAATCCCTAGAAAAAGGTGTTTTTAAGTATTTTATTTATTTTTGAGACAGAGAGGGGCGAGGGGCAGAGAGAGAGGGAGACAAAAGATCTGAAACAGGCTCCTTGCTGGCTCCGCGCTGACAGCAGAGAGCCCGATGTGGGGCTCAAACTCAGTAATGGTGAGATCATGACCTGAGCTGAAGTCGGATGCTTAACCAACCGAGCCACCCAGGCGCCCCCAAATCCCTAGAATTTTTAACACTTTGTGTGAGAACTCAGAGGAGGAGTTACTCCCTACTTTCGGAGTAGTGTGTCACACACATAGCAGGTGCTCAATTAAATGATTTATGGGTGGATGTTGCTTGGAAATCAAAGGGATTTTTGAATACTAATCCCACATTCTCTATATTCTGGCGTTTCTCTTATGTTATTTGGAAGACAGTAATGATCAGAAATTAACAGTAGGGGGACTCCCGATTTGGAAGAAAAGTATGGAAAAGAGGCAGAGGGACGCCAAAATAGTGACAGTGATCATCTACAGACGGTGGGATTCTAAGTGACTTTTATTTTCTCTCTTTATTTGTGGATGAAAAATTCTTCGGTGAACATGCATTTGCTTTAGAATTACACAAACCAATAAATCTCCTATGAAAATAAAGCAACCTGTTTATATGAAGTTAGGAAGCCAGTGTATTTTTTTATTTTTTATTTTTAATTAATTAATTAATTAATTATTTTTTGTTGTCAAGGTAGCTAACATACAGTGTAGACAATGTGCTCTTGGCTTCGGGAGTAGATTCCCGCGATTCCTCACTTACGTACAACACCCAGTGCTCATCCCAACCCACTTTCTCCGCCCCGCACCCCCCCGCCCCCCGCCTCCCACCCCCATCAACCCTCAGTTTGTTCTCTGTATCTAAGAGTCACTTATGGTTGGGCTCCCTCCCTCTCTGTTTGTAACTATTTTTTCCCCTTCCCCTCCCCCATGGTCTTCTGTTAAGTGTCTCAAGATCTCCATATGAGTGAAGACATATGGTATCTGTCTTTGTCTGACTGACTTATTTCACTCAGCATAATACCTTCCATTTCCATCCATGTTGCTGCAAATGGCCCGATTTCATTCTTGCTGATTGCCAAGTAGTATTCCATTGTATATATAAACCACATCTTTATCCATTCGTCACTTGATGGACATTTAGGCTCTTTCCACGATTTGGCTATCGTTGAAAGCTCTGCTATAAACATTGGGGTACACGTGCCCCTATGCATCGGCACTCCTGTATCCCTTGGGTAAATTCCTAGCAGTGCTATTGCTGGGTCATAGGGCAGGTCTATTTTTAATTTTTTGAGGACCCTCCACACTGTTTTCCAGAGTCGCTGCACCAGTTTGCATTCCCACCAACAGTGCAGGAGGGTTCCCCTTTCTCCACGTCTGTAGTTTCCTGAGTTGTTCATTGTTTGTAACCATTTTTTTCCTACCCTTCCCCCATGGTCTTCTGTTAAGTTTCTCAACTTCCACATACGAGTGAAAACATATGATCTATGTCTTTCTCTGACTGATCTATTTCACTCAGCATAGTACCTTCCAGTTCCACCCACATTGTTGTAAATGGCATGATTTTATTCTTTCTCATTGGCAAGTAGTATTCCATTGTATACATAAACCACATCTTCTTTATCCATTCATCAGTTAATGGACATTTGGGCTCTTTCCATAATTTGGCTATTGTTGAAAGCACTGCTATAAACATTGGGATACATGTGCCCCTGTGAGTCAGCACTCCTGTATCCTTTGGGTAAATTCTTAGTAGTGCTGCTGCTGGGTCGTAGGGTAATTCTGTTTTTAATTTTTTGAGGAACCTCCACACCATTTTCCAGAGAAGCTGTACCAGTTTGCATTCCCACCAACAGTGCAAGAGGGTTCCCCTTTCTCCTATCCTCACCAACATCTGTCGTTTCCTGAGTTGTTAATTTCAGCCACTGCGACCGGTGTGAGGTGGTATCTCCGTGTGGTTTTGATTTGTATTTCCCAGATGATGAGCATTGTTGAACGTCTTTTCATGTGTCTGTTGGCCATCTGGCTGTCTTCTTTGGAAAAGTGTCTATTCATGTCTTCTGCCCATTTCTTCACTGGATTATTTGTTTTTACGGTGTGGAGTTTGGTGAGTTCTTTATAGATTTTGGATACTAACCCTTTATCCAAGATGTCATTTGCAAATATCTTCTCCCATTTCGTCGGTTGCCTTTTAGTTTCATTGGTGATTTCCTTTGCTGTGCAGAAGCTTTTTATCTTGATGAGGAAGGCAGTGTCTCTTAACCTTTCTTGGGTTATACTTTGGAGATTCTGAAAGCTCTTGGAACCTTTTCCTACAGAAATGTATGGATAGCGTTTTCCATGTAATTTCAGAGTTTCACATCCTATCCAAGGATCACTTAAGACCCCAGATTAGGAGCCTATTTAGCAATGGAGAAAGTGGCACCCCGAAAGGGGTTGACTGCCAAAAAATGTGGAATGATGCGGAGTTATATGCGCATTCACATCAGTGTGGGGACATCTGTTTAAGTAGGAGAGCCCTTGCGTCAGGCTATGTAAATCCACCGAGACGCCACTGTGTGAGAGAGAGGATTTTCCATTCGTGAAACCTCACGTGTCTGTTCTGGGGGTCACAGGGAAGTAACAGGCAGTCAGTCAAAGCCTTGAGGGTGGGGCTGAGAACCCAGCCTAGGCGAGGATTTGTATCCCTGTAAATGAAGCCCCTGAACTCCGAGTCAGGATTTTCTCCAGCAGCAGCAAAGAAAAATAAGCAGGGGGTTTGATCCAGGATTGCGGAGTGGCCCTGGATGTCGTTTTGAATAACAAGGGGTTAGTGAGGGGGCTCTTGGCCACGGGGTCCAGGTTGAATTGAAAATGAAAGCAAGACGGGAATGCACCGTCCTATTGACGGGATGGGCGAGGGTTATGCTAGTCTAGTTGAAGAATGGACGGCAGGGGTGGTGGGGGGAAGGTACAGGGAGTCTTTCCTAGGAAAGACATAGCTTTGTCATGATGATGGTGGTTCTGCCACATGCTGTGGGTACAGGTCCGTGGAGACAAGGTTGTTCTAAGTCTGAGGACTCAACGGTGGCTCTTGGCGTGGGCTGAGGGTTGGCATTGCAAAATGGGGGCACTCCATTAAGAGCGTGGGGGTGTGCTTCTTGCTAGTGCTTCTTCTGGGCCTGTGTCACATGGCTTTAGGGGAGGAAGCTAGAGAATATACCTGTGGGTACCCTCTGCTCACAGGGTAAGGGGGGGCTGAAACCCACGAACCGTGAGATCGTGACCTGAGCCGAAGTCGGACGCTTAACCGACTGAGCCACCTTGTACATGAAAATTTCATATATGACGTTTTGAGTTTCCCCAAAGAGAAAATGATGAGTGATGATTCATGTTAAGGTGTTCAATAGCAGGGCTCCTTGGGACAGCTGCTCAGAAGTGTGTATTTCAGTGAGTAGTTTGCAGATTGCGTTTGACGTCATGAAAAATTGGAAGAGGCAGAAAATCTCAATGCTCAGGGTTAGAAAGATATTGCCAGTGGATTCATGGTTTGTCATTCAGTCATTCAAGATATACTTTTGGGGTGCTGGGGACAGAGCAACGAATGAGACTAAGCGCGGAGCTCTTTAAAAATTAAAAAAATTTCTTTTAACGTTTATTTATTTTTGAGAGACAGAGACAGAGCATGAGTAGGGGAGGGGGAGAGAGAGAGAGAGAGGGAGACACAGAATCTGAAGCAGCCTCCAGGCTGTGAGCTGTTTGTTAGCACAGAGCCCCACGCGGGGCTCGAACTCACCAACTGCAAGACCGTGACCTGAGCTGAAGTCGGACTCTCAACCGACTGAGCCACCCAGGCGCCCCCTAAAATTTTTTTTTAAGTTTTTAAAATTTATTTTGAGAGAGAGACAGAGAGAGCGAGCAGGGGAGGGGCAGAGAGAGAGGGAGAGACAGAATCCCAAGCAGTAACGGGGTGGGGGGGAAGGGGGAGCCGACACGGGGCTCAAACCCATGAGATCATGACCTGAGTCGAAACCAAGAGTTAGACGCTTAACCAAATGAGCCACCCAGGTGCCCCTAAGCATGGACCTTTAATTCTGGTCGGGGGAGAGACAAAAGAGGACATTAATGTTTATTTAAAATTTTTTAATGTTTGTTTTTGAGAGAGAGAGAGTGTGAGCAGGGGAGGGGCAGAGAGAGAGGGAGACACAGAATCCAAAGCAGGCTCCAGGCTCTGAGCTGTCGGCACAGAGCTCGACGCGGGGCTCGAACCCACAGACCTCGAGATCATGACCTGAGCCGAAGTCGGATGCTTAACCGACTGAGCCACCCAGGCACCCCTGAAGGGGTTTAAACAAAGGAGTACTGTGATCCAACCTCTGTTTGGATCAAATTAGCCATTGAAAAGGTGTTGGGAACAAATTAAGTGTAGATTGGCAGCTGATTTTTTTTTTTTGTCAAAATGAAATGTTTAGGCTAATTTGATGTCTGCCACGTGAGGAAGACGTCTTGTAAGCATTTCTCTCTCTAAGGGAAAATCTCTTTGCATAAATAGAACTCTCTCTTTATTTTCCTTAATAGTTTTGTATGCAGCTCTAATGAGTAGTTTTCCATAATTCAGTGTATTGCTCCTGGAAAATGTAGACAATGGGGCAAATTTTCAGCCTATGCTGTCATTTTATGGATTAATTTCCATTAGCGCTGACCTTCTGGCTTTCCGTGCATAAATATGAGTAAAACATCTGTTCGTGTCATTCCCCTGCTTCAGGACCTCTGTTGGCTCCCCATCACCTACACCAGGAAACAGTCCAACTCATTGCCTTGGCGCACAGAGCCCTTCAGAAACGTGCCTTTCCAGCCCATCTCTGCCATTTCTCCCCGTTCTGTCCGTCCCCAGATTCGCTGAACACGTGCTTTTATTCCTTCATGCTATTTATTCACCTTCTCTTCTTTTTTTTATTCTTATTAAAATTTTTTTTTAAGTTTATTTATTTATTTTGAGAGAGAGAGAGAGAGAGAGAGAGCGAGCCTGTGAGCACAAGCGGGGGAGGGGCAGAGCGGGAGAAACGCAGGCAGGCTTCCGCCTGGCAGCGTGGAGCCCGATGTGGGACTCGAACTCATAAACCGCAAGATCGTGACCTGAGCCGAAACCAAGAGTCAGACGCTTAACTGACTGAGCCTCCTGGGCGCGCCTGCTTATGCTCTCTCCTTTGCCTGTGATGCCTTTATTCATCTTGTCCGCCACGGGCATTTTTATTCGGTGCTTCGAGGCCGAGCGCACACGCTGCCTCCTTTCTGAGCCCCCTTCCCCAGTGGAATTCCTCTCTCCCTTCCTTGTGACCCCACAGCAGTCTCTGTGTCGCCTGTCCGAGCCTCTACCCTGTTGTATTTTAACTCTGTTTCAAGGGGTCTGTCTTTTCCCCAAGCCTGTGAGTTCATGAAGGGCAGGACCCACATCTTGGCCACCTTTGTAGCCCATTGTCTGGCACGCAGTTGATGCTCAGTGACTGTATAGGACGAAGCTGTGTGTCTTGTATTTCTGTGCGTAAGAGTTCCAGAAGAGCCCTCAGGGCGTGGTGGGGCAGCTAGCCTCACTTCTGCAACGGGCCAGTCGGCGGAATCTATGGCCGGAGTGTAAGATCCCCACACGTTGACACTTAACCATTTTCTAATAGGGAGCAACATGGTGAGTATACTGGGAACTCATCTCTTACCAAATATTGGAGGGATTTTTTTAGGTATAAGGAACTGAAACTGGGTATGTTATTTTTTTCTCTTCTACTTTTCTTTTTAAAACTTTTTTGGTAATTTTTTTAAATGTTTTTTGTTTATTTTTGAGAGACAGAGCATGAGCGGGGAAGGGGCAGAGAGAGCGAGGGAGACACAGAATTGGAAGCAGGCTCCAGGCTCCGAGCCGTCAGCACAGAGCCCGACGCGGGGCTTGAACTCGTGAATCGCCAGATCGTGACCTGAGCTGAAGTTGGGCGCTCGACCGACTGAGCCAACCAGGCGCCCTTGTTTTTTTAATTAAAAAAAAAAACAAACTTTAAGTAGGCTCCATGCCTAACACGGGACTTGAACTCACAACCCCAAGACCAAGAGCCACATGCTTTACCGAGCCAGCCAGGCACCCCTCGCTTTCTTAATAGCTTTGTTCAGATACAATTTACATACCATACAACTTACCCATTTAAAATGTGTAGTTCAGGGTGGGGGTTAGGCAAAATGGGAGAAGGAGAATGGGAGGTACAGGCTTTCAGTTATGGAACGACTAAGTCATGGGAATAAAAGTCACGGCACAGGGAACATAGTCAATGATATTATAATAGTGTTGTTTGGGGACAGATGGTAACCACACTTGCGGTGAACATAGCATACGGTATAATCTTGTCAAATCACTGTGTTGTATACCTGAAAATAACATAACATTGTATGTCAACTGTACTCAAAAAAATGACAGAGAAAGAAAAAAAAACTATCAACAAACAAATGTTTAAAAACGTAAGTTGCCAACAATAGGTGAATCGCCTGAATATTTTGCAGTTATGAAAATTCTGCTTTGCAATAATTTTAAGTGACGTGGAAAATCTTCAGGCAACGATGTGAGGTGAAAATGTGGGACACAAATTTTACATGAAATAACTATCCCGTGTGTATGGTGGATCGCAACTATTTACAATATGCATAGGAGAAAACACCTACAAAATTACAAAAAATATCAACAGTGGGGGAAGAAAGCGTATATTTTCAAGGCTCTTAGTGTACTCACAGATATGTGCGACCATTACCACGATCAATTCTAGAACATTTCTTCTTTTTGTTTTTTAATGGTTTTATTTTTGAGACAGAGAGACAGAGCCTGAGCAGGGGAGGGGCAGAGAGAGAGGGAGACACAGAGTCTGTAGCAGGCTCCAGGCTCCGAGCTGTCAGCACAGAGCCCGACACAGGGCTTGAACTCACGAACAGTGAGATCGTGACCTGAGCTGAAGTCGGATGCTTAACCGACTGAGCCACCCGGGTGCCCCAGAACATTTCTTATCATCTCAAGGTTATTTACTTAAGACCTTCAGAAAACCTTTCACAGCGGGGTGCCTGAGGGGCTCAGTCAGTTGAGTGGCTCAGTCTCAGTTTCAGCTCAGGTCACCGGCTCACAGTTCTTGGGATCGAGCCCCACGTCGAGCTCTCTGCTGACAGCACGGAGCCCGCTTGGGATTCTCTCTCTCCCTCTCTCTCTGTCCCTCCCCTGCTTGCATGCTCTCTCTCTCTCAAAATAAATTTTTAAAAATGTTAGAAAAAAAAAAGAATGCAAGATATGTTATACTTGTGTTTATAAAACTCAAGAAAAAGTCAAGGATATTTCTTTTTTGTTTTAAGTTGGAAGTGGGCACCAAGATCCAAGGCAGGTTATATTTGTTGATGGTCACAGAATGAGGACGGTCTAATTTCTCCTTGCATGAATGGATTTTCTGCCATAACTCTTCTTGTCTCTGTGAACTTGTTGAACTCTTTGATTTACTAGAAGGAAAGCCATTTTGTATAACGAAGGCCCATTTCCCCCCCTGTCAACAGAGGCTTGCTGAAGAACAGAAACAAAAGGCACTTCTTGTTTTAAAAAGATACTTTGCCACTCAATTTTTTCAAGCCTTTCTCTTCATTTTTACCTCTTTTTGTCTTTGAGTCATTTAAATGCTTCTTAGCACAAAGTGAACACACGAAGTCAGGGGTGATTGAATTCAAATCAGTTTTCCTGTCAGCCAACCAGTGGAATAAACTTAGGATTAGTGGTTAAAGTGAAGTTATGGAGGGGGCCGCCTGGGTGGCTCAATCGGTTAAGCGTCCGACTTCGGCTCAGGTCATGATCTCACAGTCTGTGAGTTCGAGCCCCGCGTCGGGCTCTGTGCTGACAGCTCAGAGCCTGGAGCCTGCTTCGGATTCTGTGTCTCCGTCTCTCTCTGACCCTCCCGCATTCATGCTCTGTCTCTCTCTCTCTCTCTCTCTCCCTCTGCCTCAAAAATAAATAAACGTTAAAAAAAATTTTTTTAATGAAGTTATGGGGAAGATAGACTGTTTTGAAATTCTGTTTATTCATTTGGAGATAATCTAGATTATTTGCATAGTATTTGAGTTGGCTGTAATGAAAAACACTTGTTAACGGGGTTTGAAGTAATCATATAGTATATATACAGACTTGTTTATTTCGTTATTAAAAATTATGTAAATTCTTTGTAGGTTTTTAAAAATAGTTCTTGAGTTTATATAAATAGCTAAATAGACTTGGAAAAGGGAAGTAATTTGACATTTAGAAAGGTTTCCTCCCTCAGGCGCCTGGCTGGCTCAGTCGGTTAAGTGTCTGACTCCTGATCTTGGCTCAGGTCGTGATCTCACGGTTCGTGAGTTCGAGCCCCGCGTCGGGTTCTGCGCTGACAGGAAGGAGCTTGCTTGGGAGGCTCTCTCTCCTTCTCTCTCCGTCCCACGTAGGGCTGGACACTTAACCCTCTCCTGCTCGCTCTCTCTCTCAAAATAAATAGATAAACTTTAAAAATAATAAAGAAATAAAACCTTAAAAACTACAAAAACATAAAAAGCGTTTCTTCCTATGCAGAAACTCTAAAAAGGGGGAAAAAAATGAGTTTTCGTTTTCCTCAGTGTTTCTCTATTGGATCTAAATACCTTTAAAGTCTCACTTTGCCGATTCTTAGCACGTTAAGTTGTTCCTAAAAGCCGAGCTCTGGAAATTCATTCTGAGAGTGGTATAGCTTTCCTCGTGTGCTGCCATTTGGGCTTGGAAGGCATACACGCAGCGTAGGTCTCTTTGTATCATTCAGCTGGTCATCCCTCATGATCCACAGAAGCTTCTGGCTTTGTAGTTCTCAAGGCTCTCTCTTCTAGGTTCCGTGGAGGATACAGAGATGAATTAGATACGGTCACACTCTTACTGTTCTTTTTTTGTAACTTGATTCTTACCCTCTTGACGTTGGATCTGCCAATTCCTTTCCCCCAAGTAAAAGACCTTAGGTGCTAAATCCCTACTCATCGATGGCAGATGCTAAATTGGGAGCAGCGGCTCGGAAATGCAAAACTCCTTATCCAATTACCTTGCCGCCTCTCTAAGCCCGTCTTGCTCAGCATCATCCAGGCGACGAGAAGGCAAGATCGCCCTTTGGTAAACATGATCGCATAGTTTGAGTAAGCTTTAGCAAATCCTCAAACGCAAAGCCTGTCCGAGGAAATGAAGCACGGTGGGGAGGTGCGTTGTTTTTGTTAAGTTCGCCGCACGTAGGTTTACGATGTGTGTCATGGGGAAGGGCGCCGGTCCTGGGCTCCATTGGATAATAGGTTTGAATCCTGTCTCGCCAATGTGCGACACTGGACCTGCCTGAGCCCCCATTCTCCTCATCTGTAAACTGGGCAGGGATAAGCACGGCCCAATGGTCTCGTGAAAAGTGACAAATCTTCCCTTAGTTGTCTGCTTTAAGAAAGGTCGGTGTCTTGAATGCAGTTTGTATGTGGATTTTTGTGCCAAGATTTGCCCTGAAAAACAATCTTCATTAAAATATGTTCCTATTTTGCCAAGCTGGGTTGTGCTAACTGGAAGGATGGCCTTCCCTCCCCCAGCATCGTTGTCAGATTATGTGAATACAAAGCTTCTTCGGTACTTGCAGTCCCTTTTGGGAAAGAGGGCGAGAGATGTGCTGGGAAAAGGTAATCGTGTGATTTCGGAAAGACAAGGTCATAAAAAAGTCAAACCCTCTCTTCGAACCTTACGAAAACATTTGTCACACACGGGGTTCCTTGGGGCCTTGTGGGGGCCCCCCAGAGATCTCTAGTTTCCGTCGGTGGCACATCGTCACTTCTGTTTTGCCCGCCGCTCATCCTCGCGCACCGCCGTTGACGGTTACCTAGTCTCTGACCTTACAGAGTTTATCAACAGAAGTAGAAGACCAGAGGAAACCGTCGGAGACCACATACACCCACACAGGGAAATTCTTCTGATGGATTCGAATATAAATATATAGGCTTGCACGCTTGAGTGTGCAAAAACACTTGTGCAGTTGCTTTGTTGGAAGATGGGGCTGTCGGAGGGTATGACAGATGCACGGAAGCCAAGCGGGGTTTAAATTACAACAGCCTCTGCGATCAACTTGAACGTCTTGGGTCTATCTCCCCTCCCCCCCCCCCCCCCCCCCCGCCCACCACTGCTAAACGGTGAACTTCTCAAGGGCCGGGTCTGGTTCTTTTTCATCTCTGCATTACCAGGTGCTAGCACGGGGCCTGGACCTTGGCAGGGGACCCGATAAATGGTATATCGCAAACTCACTTTTCTTTTCTGCATTGCCGGAAGTTACATGCCCCCAGTGGCCACTTTGAGTGCAAAGTGTTATTTTAAGATATTCTCTGTGGAGAAAGCACACTCCAGACTCTGCTACCAGTGTCTCAAACAAAAGGGGAGCTGAAAGCCTTGGTGGGGGAGGGGGGGGAATCTGGAGAAATTCCAGAGGGAGGGAGATAGAGGAAGGATGGGAAGGAGAGATTCATTGACTAATGCCCTCTTTTTGAGTAGGTTCTTCTTGCCTGAGATTGTTGTTTTCGAGAAGAATATGTTCATTTAAAAAATATTTTTCTTAATGTTTAGTTATTTTTTTGAGGAAGAGAGAGAGAGAGAGAGAGAGCAAGCAGGGGAAGGGTAGAGAGAGGGAGACACAGAATCTGAAGCAGGCTCCAGGCTCCGAGCTGTCAGCACAGAGCCCGACGCGGGGCTCGAACTCACAAACCGTGAGATCGTGACCTGAGCCAAAATCGGACGCTTAAGTGACCGAGCCACCCAGGTGTACCTGTTCATTTTTTTTTTTAAGTTTATTTATTTATTTTGAGAGAGACAGAGACAGCGCGAGTGGGGGGGGGGAAGGGTGCAGAGAGAGGAAGAGAGAGAATCCCAAGCAGGCTCCTCGCTGCCAGCGCAGAGCCCGATGCGGGGCTCTATTTCACGAAACCGTGAGATCATGACCTGAACCGAAACCAAGAGTCGGATGCTTAACCGACTGAGCCACCCAGGCGTCCCAAGAAGAATATGTTCAGATGCCATCGAAACAGTAGTGTGATCACAGTGCCGTGGAAATGGGCTTCTGACTTTTGGGCTAAGTCATTGTATTTCCTAAACCAGTTGCTGTTATCTGTGCTCCTTCTTGCACTGAAACTTAACCTTGGAGAGTGGGGTGGTTAGTGGTGGTAATGGGTTTTGAATTCGCCCAGTACTCCGCTGCTAAGCTTTCTGGTCTCCCTCCCAGTGTGCTACAGGAGGGATTCTGGGAAGCCAGAAGACTTGCAGAAGAGACATTACATTCTTAGAATTCTTAAGGAGAACTGGTTGCTAAAGTAAAAGATTTACCAGTAAACTAACGACCTTTGGTGTAAGATCTAAGCAGAAGCAACCCAGGCTGATTGCACATTGTAGACAGAGATATATTATGCAATTATCATTGCTTTTTAAATAAAATGGAAATTATGTGGTTACGTTTCTTTTTTTTTTTTTTTTTAACGTTTATTTATTTTTGAGACAGAGAGAGACAGAGCATGAATGGGGAGGGTCAGAGAGAGGGAGACACAGAATTGAAACAGGCTCCGGGCTCTGAGCTGTCAGCACAGGGGCCCGATGCGGGGCTCGAACTCATGGACCGCAAGATCGTGACCTGAGCCGAAGTCAGCGCTCAACCAACTGAGCCACCCAGGCGCCCCTCTAATGATAATATAAATAGGCTTGCTAGTAACGTGAGCTCTTAAATACATGAGTGGTTGTATTATAGAGAACAAGCTGGTGGTTGTCAGAACATGGGGCGGGGGCGGGGGGTGGTTGGGGCATGGGTGGAATAAGTAAAGGGGATTAAGAGCATTCCAGTTATAGCATAAATACCTTAGCGATGAAAGGTACAGCATAGGGAATATAGTCAATAATATTATAATAACATTGTGTGGTGACAGATGGTGACCATACTGACTAATGTCTGCAATTGTCGAATCACTATGTTGTACACCTGAAACTGATATAACTTTGCATGTTAATTACACGTCAATTAAAACAAGTACATGAGTGGTTGGATGGTCGAATATATACATGCGCGTATATATATTTACGTATTTATTTTAGGATTACAAGCATGGTTTTATAATGATACATACATAGTTAAGATGATGAAAGGTCAGTCACCTCATATAGTAGATGTAGAGGGAACCACCACAAAATCATAAAATCTAAGTGGTTAATGCTGTCAGTGACACCCAATAAGGAGCCATTGTTTCCTCTCTTTGGACCAGGAAGTAGACGGTAACCAAATTTGTATTGATGAATTTCCTTTCTTTCCTGTTCTTTCTTTCTATGTTAGAAATCAGAAAGTCATCTCAGGTTGGGGAATCATACATTTCTTTACAGTTTTAGGGTTTACAACATGGAAGTCTATTCAGATTTGGTCCTAAGTAAGCCTGGGAAAGTGTACTGCGTCCCAAACCGTACTACAAAGATTGATATTTTAAATTTTATTTTATTAGAGGGACACCTGGCTGGCTCAGTCGGTAGAGCATGTGACTCTTGATCTCGGGTCGTGAGTTCAAGTTCAAGCCCCACGTAGAGGCTAGAGTTTCCTTTAAAAAAAAGAAATCCAGAAAAAATTTTATTTTATTAGAGATTAGAAAAATACGGATTTATTTTCCTTCATGGGGGTGACATACGGCTTACTGTTTGAATAAATATTTCAGTGAAGGAGAGATTCGATTTGAAGAAAAACATGAAGTATAGGATAGTGCAGAAGGTATGCCAAAGTCCTGAAGATTGTGTGTGAATGAGTTGAATTTGGAGAACACTGCTAAAAGGAGAATCCGGACTTGGGATACCTGGATTCGAATCCTGATTCTGCCACTAGCTGTAGATGGCTGAACTTTATTAAGCCTCTGAGGCTGTTCCTCCATGTATGAAGTTGAAGTGATGGTATTTTCCTTGTCTACCTGGCAGGTTGTGGTAAGAAACCGGTAGAATGTGGAGTACCTGGGTGGCTCAGTCGGTTGAGGGTCCGACTTCGGCTCAGGTCATGATCTCGCGGTTTGTGAGTTTGAGCCCTGCATCAGGCTCGCTGGGGTCAGGGCAGAGCCGGCTTCAGATCCTCTGTCCTCCTGTCTCTCTGCCCCTCCTCCACGCATGTGCTCGCGTGCTTTCTCTCTCTCTCTCAGAAATAAATAAAACATAAAAAAACAAAAAAACAGGTAAAACATATATTGAAAGTGTTTTCTGAAGGCCACATAGTGATCTTCAGGTGAAACAATAAAATAAAAATTTAATAATATTGGGTGCCTGGGTGGCTCAGTCAGCTGAGCATCTGAGTTCAGCTCAGGCCATGATCTCATGATTCGTGAGTTCGAGTCCCGCATCGGGCTCGCTGCCGTCAGCGCAGAGCCTGCTTCGGATCTCCTGTCCCCTTCTCTCTCTGCACCCCCCACCCCCCACCGCCTTCTCAAAAAAAAAAAAGTTACTAATATTACTAGCAAGTTATTTCAAGAGAGCTTCCAAATCAATGAGTGAGAACTTTCAAAGGCAAACCGTTTTGGGTTTTTTTTTTTTTTTCTTTATGGTGAAAACGGAGTAGGTTCCAAATTTAGGCTGACGGTTTTCCTGCCACTGCTTACGAGGAGAAGGCTGAAGCATATGCTTGCTTCTCTCCAGATTGTAGGAAGGCTTTTGCCTTTCCCTTAACGCCGCCACAGAACTGTGCAGAAATTCGCAGTGGGACCTCGCTATTCTCTGAATGCTTATAAAGTACCGTTGGTTAAAACCCAGTTTTCTTGCGTTCTGAAAAAGCGCCTTCTCTGACCAGTGAGCGCACACGCTGGCAGGAAGGAAAAATTCCGAACCTGCGGGAAAAGACCCTTTTTGTGTGTGAGGGAAGCTTTCCTAAGGGAAACCCTGTTAAGTCTAATAGTCAAATGGTAAAGCTGAATAGCAAAAGTTAGACCGGGGATACGTTCTAGACCACAGGGCAGAGCCACCGTGAAATCAGGATAATTCTGAGAGTCAAAGGTTTTCCTTGTCTCTGATGCCAAGAGAGTTCACAACTGAATTCTACTGGAAGAGGACGGAGGGAGCGGTTCTTTGGGGGGCTGACTCCTAATGTGGCCTCTCTTTCACTTCCGGTTTGAATTGTGCTTTTAACAAGCCTGTGGGAGGGGGTGGGGGAAACATGAGGATTGGAGGCCTGGCGGGGGGTGGGGGGGAGGTCAGTCCTTCCTTTTTTTCTTCTTGAAGAGATGAAGCCCCACTCACAGCCCCAGATCTTCCATTAGGGTAAGCTTTGTGGGACTCAGAATACACACCCCAACTTTTTCTACAATCCAGCTACCCCCTGGCAAATGAAGCAGGAGAATGCTTAATGCGGTGAGGTTATTTTTTTAATGTTTATATATTTGTGAGAGAGGGAGAGAGAGACACAGAGCATGAGCCGGGGAGGGGCGGGGGGGGGGGGGCGCGCGGAGACACAGAACCCGAAGCAGGCTCCAGGCTCTGAGCTGTCAGCCCAGAGCCCGATGCGGGTCTCGAACCCATGAACTGCGAGATCATGACCTGAGGCAAAGTCAGACGCTGAACCGATGGAGCCACCCAGGCGCCTCAGTGTAGTTGGTTTGAAACGAAAAGTGAAACCTTGTTCCATAACATGAATTCATAGCCTTCAAAGCCTAGGGCATGCTGTAGGCTTCAGGTCTGGAAGGCTTATTTTATACTGAACATTTATTTTTTTTTTTTAATTTTTTTTAACGTTTTCATTTATTTTTTTGAGACAGAGAGAAACAGGGCATGAGCAGGGGAGGGGCAGAGAGAGAGGGAGACGCAGAATCGGAAGCAGGCTCCAGGCTCCGAGCTGTCAGCACAGAGCCCGACGCGGGGCTCAAACTCACGAGCTGTGAGATCATGACCTGAGCCGAAGTCGGACGCTCAACCGACAGAGCCGCCCAGGCACCCCATATACTGAACGTTTAAACAAGTGATTCATTTTGGACCTACGCTTTTTTCCCATATCGCATTAGAAAGCATTTCCACAACTGCATTAGGAGGCTGAAAGAAGGTTTTCTTTCTTTTTGTGTTTTTCTTTTTCCTTTTTCAGAGTTACTTGGAGCAGGTACTTGTGAAATTATTGTACAGAGAGATTAACAGATGCCAATTCAACAGGTTAAACTTTGAAATTTGAGGACTGTTTTTGCAATCTGTATTGAGCGGATAGTTGGCAAGCAAGACGAAAAGCAAGACTTGGCAATTATTGTCAGCGCCTCAGGCTTGCCTTCCTTTTTTTAAATATAATTTTAAAAAATTAATTTATTTATTTTGAGATAGAGCACGAGCAGGGGAGGGGCAGAGAGAGAGGGAGACACAGAATCCGAAGCAGGCTCCAGGCTCCAGCTGTCCGCACAGCCCGATGCGGGGCTCAAACCCAAGGACCGAGAGGTCATGACCGAAGCCGAAGTTGGATGCTTAACCGACTGAGCCACCCAGGCGCCCCCATCTATCTATTTATTTTGAAAGAGAGAGCACAAGCTGGGGAGGAGCAGAGAGAGAGAATCCCAAGCAGGCTCCACGCTGTCAGCACAGAGCCCGATGTGGGGCTCAAACTCACGAACTGTGAGATCATGACCTGAGATGATACCAAGAGTCGGGCACTTAACCAACTGAGCCACCCAGGCTCTCCAGGCTTGCCTTCTTAGATGGGGCTTTATTCACTTAACTTCTCTGAGTCCTTGATCACAGACTCTGAATGTTCGGCATGGAAGTTGCCGTCCCTTTCTTTTCACCTGGGTCTGTGAAAACATGATAGGTCCAATTTTACTATCAGAAAATATGAGTTCCCAAAACAGGAACTGTTTCTTCTGTTTCAACTCATTTTGTACCAGTATTCACAGACGTGATAGGGGATGATCAACTTGACTTGATCTTGTGGGTCTACAAGTTCAAATTTAAGACTGGACATAGATCTTCGTGAGCATCTTCCCCCCCCCCCACCCAGGTTTACTGAGGTTAATTGAAAAAGAAAATTGTATATTTTCAAAGCGTAAGGTGTGATAATGTAACATACATATAGATTATGAAATGATTACCACCATCAAATTAGTTAACACATTTATAACCTCGCATACTTTTTAAAAAAAAATGTTGGGGCGCCTGGGTGGCGCAGTCGGTTAAGCGTCCGACTTCAGCCAGGTCACGATCTCACGGTCTGTGAGTTCGAGCCCCGCGTCAGGCTCTGGGCTGATGGCTCGGAGCCTGGAGCCTGTTTCCGATTCTGTGTCTCCCTCTCTCTCTGCCCCTTCCCCGTTCATGCTCTGTCTCTCTCTGTCCCAAAAATAAATAAAAAACGTTGCAAAAAAAAAAAAAAAATGTTTATTTATTTATTTAGAGAGAGACGGAGAGAGCCCAAGCGGGCAATAGGGGAAAAGAGAGAGAGAGAGAGAGAGAAGGAGGAAGGGAGAGAGAGAGCAAATCCCAAGCAGGCTCCACTGTCAGCATGGACAGAGCCCCGTGCCTGATGGCGGGGCTTGATCCCACGGACCGTGAAATCAAATCATGACTTGAGCCGAAATCAAGAGTCAGACTCTTAACCGACTGAGCCACCTCGGTGCCCCTTGCATGCTTGTTTTTGATGAGAACGCTTAAGATCTGGTCTCTGAGTAAATTTAAAGTATGCGATATCGTATTCATAACTATAGTCACCATGCTGTGCATTATAGCTCCAGAATTTACTCATCCTATAACTGAAGTTTGCACCTTTTGAGTGATATCTCCCTATTTCCTTCATCCCCCAGCCCCAGCACCTACCACTCTACTTTTTTTTTTTTTCAGATTTCACATATAAATGGCACCATATAGTATTTCTTTGTTGTTGTCAGAAGAGAATAATGAGAACCCAGGTACTAATCACCCATCTTTACCGTCAACAGTGATCAAGTCTGTGTCCTCCTTTCGGGTCCTACCCCAATGGGAAGGTTTTTTATCTTAATTGAAGTATAGTTGACACACAACATTTTGTTAGTTTCAGGTGCACAACATAGTGTTTTGACATTTATATACGTTATGAAATGCTCACCATGATAAATGTCGTTACCATCTGCTATTAGATAAAGTTTTTACGATATCATTGACTGTATTCCCTGTGCTGTAATTTTCTTTTTTTTTAAAAAAGTTTTCTTTTAACATTTACTTATTTTTTTTGAGAGACAGGACATGAGTGGGGGAGGGGCAGAGAGAGAGAGAGACCGAGAGACCGAGAGAGACAGAGAATCCAAAGCAGGCTCCAGGCTCTGATCTGTCAGCACAGCCCGACCCGGGGCTTGAACTCAGGAAGCACGAGATCATAACCTGAGCTGAAGTCGGACGCTCAACCGACTGAGACACCCAGGAGCCCCTCTTGTGCTGTAATTTTCATCCGCTTGACTTCATAACTGGAACTTTTGTACCTCTTAGTCCCCGTCACCTGTCTTACACACCTCTCTACCTTCTTCCCCTCTGGCAAGCACCAGTTTGTTCTCTGTATTTATGAGTCTGTTTTTGTTCTGTTTTCTTAGATTCCACATAAAAGTGAAATCGTATGATATTTGTCTTTCTCTGACTTATTTCACTTAGCCTAATACCCTCTAGGTGCATCCATGTTATTGCAAATGGCAAGATTTCATTCTTTTTTCATGGCTGAGTAATATTCCTCACACACACACACACACACACACACACACACACACACACACCCCATATCTTCTTTATCCCAGATACCATGCAGTTTTGTCCTTCTCTGTCTGGCTCATTTCCCTTATAACGTCCTCGAGGTTCATCCTCGGTGTTTCAAATGGCAAGATGGCCTTCTTTCTCGTGGCTGAATAATATTTCAGTATATGCATACATCACATTTCTTTCTCCGTTCATCTGTTGACAGACGCTTACGTTGTGACTTGGCCGCTGGGAATAGCATTGCTGTAAACGTGGGAGTGCAGATGTCTCTTTGAAATACTGATTTTGTTTTCTTTGGATAAAGACCCAGAAGTGGGATCGCTGGATCATATGGTAGTTCTGTTTTTAATTTCGTGAGGCACTCCCATACCGTTTCTTAAGGATCTTTTAGATTTGTTGAGTAGGATGCTCTTTGGTTAAAGTGGTTTAAACTTTCTAAGTACTCTCATAGAGGAAACTCTGAGATGCTCCTCAGATACAGAACTGAGATGCAGCTGTGACTTAATTGTGAACCACGTATAAAAACTGTTCTCAATTATAGCAGAATTGCAGTAGCTGAATTAGGCCAACGGCCCGTGTCCATTGACTGATGAATGGATAAAGAAGCAGCAGAATGCGTGTTTATATATATGGAATATTATTCAGCCATAAAAGGAACGAAATTTTGCTCATTGCGACGATATGGACAGAGCCAGAAAGTATTATGCTAAGTGAAATAAGTCAGTCAGAGAAAGACAAATACCGTATGATTTCATTCATAGGTGGAATTTAAGAAACAAAACTAACGAACAACGGTGAAAAAAAAAACCAAAAGAGACAGAGGCAAACCAGGAAACAGACTCTTAACCATAGAGAACAAACTGATGGTTACCAGAGGGGAGGTGGATGGGGTAGGTGATGGGGATTAAGGAGGGCACTTGTCTTGATAAGCACCGGGTCTTGTATACAAGTGTTGAATCAGTATATCGTTTACCTGAATCTAATATTATACTGTATGTTACCTAACTGGAATTAAAAAAAATTTTTTTTAATGTTTATTTATTTTTGAGAGAGAGAGCGCGTGTGCGCGCACACGCGTGAGCGAGTGGGGGAGGGCCAGAGAGGGAGGGAGACAGAATCCGAAGCAGGCTCCGGGCTCTGAGCTGTCAGCACAGAGCCTGATGCGGGGCTCGAACTCACGAACTGCGAGATCATGACCCGGGCCGAAGTGGGACGCTTAACCAACTGAGCCACTCAGGCGCCCCTTGCCTAAGTGGAATTTAAATAAAAACTTAAAAAAAACAATCTTCTCAAAGGAGTCTGTGGATGTAATATGCTGGAGACTGTCTCTAATACTGTGTACACAAATATAAATATAACTCCGATTCCATTTTGACACTAACTTTCAGTATAGCTTATATTCAAGTTTTCTTTATGTAGTTTTTCTAAATAAAAATTTTTAAGTAATTTTAATTCGATTTGAGGAGAGCAGTATTATTAGAAAGGGGAAATCTGTGCCCTCAAATAGGCAAAGAGGTAAAGTAGATATTATATCCCACAGCGATAAGTTCAGTGAAGAAAAAAAAATGATAGAAGTAAGTGGTGGGGTCCTCTTCCAAGTTCAGTTTCTCACGTGTTAGTATTTTTATGTATTTCGTGTTTTTTTAATTAAAAAAATTTTTCTGAGAGAGAGTGTGCAGGTGCGTGCAAGCAGGGGAGGGGCAAAGAGAGACTCTCCAGCAGGCTTCACGCTCAGCACAGAGCCCGATGTGGGGCTCGATCTCATGACCCTCAGATCATGACCTGAGCCGGAATCAAGAGTTGGACACTTGACCGACTGAGCCACCCAGGCGCCCCTCTTTGTGTACTTCTGAGGGGAGGAAAGGCTGGGTGAGGTAGAAAGAACAGAGCTTTTGTAGTCCCAGACCTAGGTTCGAATCCTAGCTCTGAAGGCAGACTAGTTACGTAGCGTGGGTTGCGTGCAAAGAGTCCTCGTCCGTAAGACGGTGACAAAGATTAAGCTTATCTCTATTCATTCATTCATTCATTCATTCATTCATTCATGAGTAAACTCTACCCCTAATGTGGCGCTCGATCTCATGACCCCTGAGATCAAGAGTTGCATGCTCCACTGACTGAGCCAGCCAGGAGCCCCAGGCCAAGCCTATTTCATAGGGGGGTCATGAGTATTACATGCGAAAACACAGAGCAGGCATCTGGCACAGTGGCTGGCATATAGAAAGGGCTTGGTAAATGCTAACTTAGTATTGCTCTAATCAATAAGTCCTATCCTGGATTTCTCAGTCACCCACCCTGCTCCTTGTAACCCTAGCCTCAAGCTGGGGCCCTCCTATCAGTAGCCAGGTCACCTGGAAGTCCCGACAGGGACCCACTGACCGTGCCACCCAGAACCTCATCCTCTTGTGCCCTTCCCAGTGGATCGCCCACCTCCGATACCCAGGCTTGCCCTGGCTGTGCCTGCACCAGGCACACGGATGCTGATACCCTCTCTGCTTCGGTTACCCAGTGATCAGAGCCAGTTCAACAAAAATCGATGGACAGCCTTCCAGATATACCAGGTTTTGCTTGACCTTACATTTTTGGATGGCACGTGGATAAACAGAGGACAGTGCTCTCTCTCCAGAGCTCTTGACTTCAGCGGAGAGACCTGTGTGTATATGTATGTGTTTGGTGTGTGTGTGTCTAGTTATGGTGTTTATTTACTTACGTCTGTTGTGAAAGTGTCCAAGCGCCTATTATCATCAATAATCCCTTCTTTAATGAAGTAAGGTGTCTTTGGCACACGGAGAGGAACTTATCTCTTGTGAGTTTGACCATATTAACTTTTATTTTTGTCTCTTATTAAGGAAAAGACCAAAATTGTTGAGCCCTTGGACTATGAGAATGTCATCACCCAAAGGAAAACCCAGATTTACAGCGACCCCCTCAGAGACCTGCTTATGTTTCCGATGGAAGACATATCTGTGAGTTCGCAAGCACTTTTTTCTTTTTTTTTTAATCTGAGAGAGAGAGAAGGCGCGAGTCAGGGAGAGGGGCAGAGGGGGGAGGGAGAGAAAGAGAGAGAATCTTAAGCAGGCTCCATGCGGAGCACCGTGCTCAACGTGGGGCTCGATCCCATGACCCTGGGGCCGTGACCCCAGCTGAAATCAAGAGTGCGAGGCTCAACCGACTGAGCCCCGCCCCCCCAGGGGCCCCCACAAGCACTTCTTTAAAGGAAAACCCTCGCACTTTCCAAGCTAATTCTTACGGCAAGAATGTTCCTTTGCCTTCTAGATCTCGGTGATAAGCCGTCAGCGCAGAACAGTGCAGTCCACTGTACCAGACGATGCTGAGAAAAGAGCCCAGAGTTTGTTTGTCAAAGAGGTAAGACACTCAAAGTCCACAGAGTAATTATCACACTGAAACAATATCCTTCCTTTACTGTAAGCGGGAAATAAAATTACTATAACTCGGCAGATCTCCATTTCGAGTCTAGAGGAGGTGAGAGAGGGGATGCAGCTTAAATACCGTGCCAAATGGCATGGGTTCTTGGTTTTTCTCTTTGGGATTTGAACACCCTCTGGACTTGGAGTGACAGTTGTTCAAAAGGCTGTACGAATTGGGATTTACTGCTGCCAGTTGGGTTAGGGAGACCGTGTTCATCCCCAGAGGAAGATCCCAGTGCCGACATCTTCCAAATGATTTTTGAAAGTCTGTCAGCTTACAGCGAGACTTTAAGAAGCTGGATATGTGTGTACTTTTTAATGTTTCCAGTGAAGGATTTCTGTTTTCTTTCAGTGTATTAAAACCTATAGCACAGATTGGCATGTGGTAAATTATAAGTATGAAGACTTCTCCGGGGACTTTCGAATGTTGCCATGGTAAGTGGAGAATTCAACGGAGACTCTTCAAGAGGAGAGTTGCTCAGCGGTTTACCTTTTTTCTAACCACTTTTGAAGCTTCTCAGTTGTGATTTGTAATAAGGCAAAGCCGTAAGCAACCCGCGTGTTTGGTAAACGTACTTTGGATAACTGAATATGTGTTTACTTTGCTCGTTGAAATTCTTTCAACAAGTAGGAGGAGTTTGCCTTTTGGCCTAGATGCATCTTAGAATCATCTTTATTTGATTCTGGTTAATGCAGTGAGCGCTTTCCAGTGGCGTCAAGGAAAATGCTAGAAGGTACTTGGCTTAGTTCAGTGACCCCAGACATTCTCTTTTGTTTCTTAAAGTGTATTTATTTATTTTGAGAGAGAGAGAGATTGAGAGAGAGAGTGTGTGCATGAGGGCCTGCGAGTGGGGGAGGGGCAGAGAGCGAGAGATGGGGGAGAGAGAATCCCAAGCAGGCTCTGCGCTGTCAGCACAGAGACTGACGCAGGGCTCAAACTCACGTTCCGTGAGATCACGACCTGAGCTGAAATCGAGAGTTGAAAACTCAACCGACTGAGCCACCCAGGCTCCCCAAAAGCGTATCTCTCTCAGTTGAGTTGACTGACCGCCCCGAGCATACTGGCCCAGGAGTCAGTTCAGATCTTCCTTGTTAGAGTTCAACTCCTCTTTCTGCTACTTACTAACTGGATGACCTTGGGCCGGTCACTCAGTCTCTTTGAACCTCCCTGCTCGCCCTTTCCTCATCTGTACTACTACTGACCTCGTAGTCTATCTGTCCTACGGGAAATGTTTTCAAGAAATAAGCTGTCGTGTAGCCCGTTGGGGTCTTCAGGAACACTTTTCCTAGGGGAGAAAACAGTCCTCAAAATGTCCTTTAAAATCGAATCCCAAGATGGACGACCAGTCCAAGTTCCTACAGCAGACAGAGGGAAGAGCCAGGATTACACCGTGTTGCTTTCTGTCCCGGCGAAAGACAAGGCTCTGCCACCACTGACAGATTCTGACACACCATCTTTGACGACTGTGCTGTCCCTGACAAAATATCTGGCCTCAGCTGTCGCTTTGCGGCTGGCTGTGCCCGTGCGAGTCCATAGACGAAAGGTAGCATACGTTGAGTCAGAGGGGAACATCTGAGTTTGGCAAGGGGGACAGAATCCGTCCTCCTTGTGTCTTGGCATCTTCTTGGTTGTAAAGGAAAGTCTGCTCGTCTTGCTTTTATTTTCCTCTCAGTTCTCGTCAGCATCTGACCTAATTCTCTTGCGTTTTCAGCAAGTCTCTGCGACCAGAAAAGATACCCAACCATGTGTTTGAGATTGATGAGGACTGTGACAAAGATGAGGTAAAGATGGGGGGCCCCCCTGCACTGCTTTCCTCAAGGTCGCTTCTGCTGAGAGAGACTTCCTTGGGAAGAGATGAGGGACACAATGGTTTTTGAACGATCTGCGGCCAGCTTTCAACAAAAATTGTTGTTGTTGTTGTTGTTGTTTTTTACCAATTGTTGCATTTCCAAATGGAGTTTAGGAAAGATCAACTGAAATGGTCTGGAATTGGACCGGAAACGTGTTTCCCCACCTGTGGGATGAGCTTGTGGAGTTGGTTTTCTCCGTCTGGGCACGCGGTGTGATGATTCATCTGGACTCTGCTCCCTAATAGATCCCTCATGGGACAGATGGCCCGGATATCTGTGACATTTTTTTTAAAGTTTATTTATTTATTTCTGAGAGAGAGCTCGAGTGAGCAGAGGAGGGGCAGAGAGAGAGAGAGAGAGAGAGAGAATCCCAAGCAGGCTCCCCACTGTCAGCGTGGAGCCCAACGCAGGGCTCGAACCCACGATCCATGAAGTCATGGCCTGAGCTGAAGTCAAGAGTCCGATGCCCAACCGATCGAGCCACCCAGGCCCCCCTCTGTGACACTATGAGGTGCAGCTTGACTTGTTCGCTTAATGTAGAAGACCTTGCCAGTAGACAGCTCCTAGGATTCAGTAAATACTGAGTACCTACTGCATACACGGCACAAAGCTTTTCATTCCCTGGTTTCCAGTTTCCAGTTTAATCGGGTACCTTTGCGGGGGGTGGGGTGGGAGCTTTATGCTTTAATTAGCAAATGGGGGCAGGGCCCAGTTTGTGTCCCCCAAATGTTTGATTGGACGGCTGGCCGTTTCACTGATGGTTTCTGCCCTGTTTCAGGATTCGTCTTCGTTGTGTTCTCAGAAGGGCGGTGTGATAAAACAAGGCTGGCTGCATAAAGCAAACGTAAATAGCACCATCACAGTTACCATGAAGGTAAGAAGTGCTTCTTATATTATTTCATCGTTGTAAGGATATTGTCATGAGGAGCCTGTGTAGGAGAAAAATACTTCTTTTAAAAAAATGTTTCCAGTGAGCCCTATAGCCAAAACAAAACAGAACAGAAGAAAACTTGACTGAGGGGATCCTCACAGAGGTATCGGATTTTCTTTTATTTTGTTTTTAATTAAAAAAGAATTTTTTTTCATGTTTATTTTCGAGAGAGAGAGAGAGAGAGAGAGAGAGAGACAGAGAGACAGAGACATAGCATGAGCAGTGGAGGGGCAGAGAGAGAGGGAGACACAGAATCCGAAGCAGGCTCCAGGCTCGGAGCTGTCCGCCCAGAGCCCGATGCGGGGCTCGAACCCACGAACCGCGAGATCATGACCTGAGCCGAAATCAGACGCTCAACCGATTGAGCCACGCAGGCTCCCGCAGAGGTACTGAATTTTAAAAATCTGCAACCTTCAGGATAAATTTAGAAGTGCAACTTTTTATTTATTTTTTTTTTATTTTTTTTATTTATTTTTTTTTTAAATGTTTGTTTTTTTTTTTTTAATTTTTTTTTTCAACGTTTTTTATTTATTTTTGGGACAGAGAGAGACAGAGCATGAACGGGGGAGGGGCAGAGAGAGAGGGAGACACAGAATCGGAAACAGGCTCCAGGCTCCGAGCCATCAGCCCAGAGCCTGACGCGGGGCTCGAACTCACGGACCGCGAGATCGTGACCTGGCTGAAGTCGGACGCCCAACCGACTGCGCCACCCAGGCGCCCCAGAAGTGCAACTTTTTAAAGAAATGTAATTATTGTGAGTCAGGAAGTTGAAGAAGGAGGCTGTCATTCAAACTATACCTCAATTAAAAATAAGAGAAATTTAAAGAGGAGGCTGTCGGCTGAATGAAGATAAAAGCTTGGAAACAAAAGGGCATCGCAGGTTCCTGTTCTGGAAATGAAGGCAATGAATGGAAGGGCAGGGTAATCCGTTTATTGAGCAAATACTAATTTGGTGCAGATTATATGCTGGTCACTGAGGGGAAATATATGGACGCCTAAGAGGAGGTCCCCGGCCTCCAGTGGTGTCCAGACTGGATAAGAAGCCTAGCAAATTTACTACTCTACAAAGCGGTGCCTTAGGGCTGTCAGAGAATCGCAGCGTTTTGTAGTTTGGCCCGAACAGCGAGTTTGCGTACGGGCTTCGTAGGAGATAAAGGTAGAAACAGAGAGAGAAAATTGTGCACGGTCTTGAATGCCTGGGGGCGTGAAGTTGGCTTTTGTTCCAGGGGCTGTGATGAGCCGTCCAAATCCAGAGGTTAAAACTAACAAGGTCCTTGATGAGTCTGAGCAGAAAAGCAAAGTATTCTCTGATAACCAAATGTAACTGTTCGTTCAGATATTCGATAGAAGATCATGTGGTTTGCTGAGGATGATTCACCCTTCCATTAAGTATCGGAGGTCATTCTGTCTTTCACACAGCCTGCGAGCAGCGACCATGGTGTCTACCAAGAGAAGACTCCGGTTTTATCTTAATATTGTGCCTGCTGCTTTCCCTTCAGTGGCTATGTCCGGTTCTCCCCTTTCGTTTTCAAGCCCCGAACATGATGAATCCCAGTTGTAGGATTGCTTCCTGCGTGTCCCCTGCACCTCACCAGGGGCCTTAGCGCGTGGCGATGAATCCATGCATCGAGGACTTAATATGTTCCAGGCGCCATAACGGAGTGTTTTGTATTCTGGATCTCATATAATCCTTGTGGCGGCCCTATGAGAGAGGTCCTCTTTTCATTCTTAGGGTACAGCTGTGGAAAGTGAGCCACAAAGAAATGTAGTGGTTAACCCAAGGCCACACGGCCCCAGATGTCCAGACATGGGACTGGAACCTCGGCGGGCAATCGCCCGAGCCTGTGCTCTTAAACAGCACACGATCAGCGCTTACTAGCTGAGTGAGTGAGACTGAAGTCTTTATGATAATACATCTCCTATCAGAATGATCAGGTTCAGAAATGCATGCGTGAAGGCCATAATTCTGTGCAGCTTGTCAGAAAACGGTTCCATGGGTTTTGATTCCGCTCCCAACATACTCAAAATATTAAAATGTTATATCCATGGGGCGCCTGGGTGGCGCAGTCGGTTAAGCGTCCGACTTGAGCCAGGTCACGATCTCACGGTCCGTGAGTTCGAGCCCCGCGTCGGGCTCTGGGCTGATGGCTCGGAGCCTGGAGCCTGTTTCCGATTCTGTGTCTCCCTCTCTCTCTGCCCCTCCCCCGTTCATGCTCTGTCTCTCTCTGTCCCAAAAATAAATAAAAAACGTTGAAAAAAAAAATTAAAAAAAAAAAATGTTCTATCCATACTTCAGCTGTAGCCCAACATGACTCTGATGTATGGAAATCTGGATTCAGGAAACAAGGAAACCTTGTTCCTGGATTCAGGAAACCTTGGGGAATTAATACCTTTACAGAACAATTCACCACAGGATTCTTTGCAATGGTGAATTACTCTAATGCCTTTAAATTGTAATTTGCTTTACCTTCAACTTTTCTGGAGCCCATATGCTACACATCAGACTGCAGTTGCCTGTAAAAAGTACATGCTTTTAATTTTCCTCCGTAATTTGTAAAACACAGACTGGTTGATGTGGTAGGCAGAATAAGGCGCCCCCCACCCCCCGAAGACGGCCACCTCTTAATCCCCAGAAGTTGTAAATGTTTCCTTACGTGGCAAAAGGGAGTTAAGATTGCTAATCAGCACATAGGGAGAGTAGCCTGGGTTATCCAGGTGAGCTCAGTGTAATCACAGGGTCCTTAAAAGTGGAAGAAGGAGGCAGAAGAGGGACAGGGAAAGGGTAGGGGGGAACGGAAGCAGGGTTAGAGAGAGATGCTCTCTTGCCGGCTTGGAAGATGGCGGAAGGAGCCACTGGCCAGGAAATGCAGGCAGCCTCTGGAAACTGGAAAAGGCAAGGAAATGGGTTCTCCCCTAGAGATTCTAGGAAGGAACCCAGCTCTGCTACACCCCTCGATGTAGCCCAGCGAGAGCCACGTCAGACTTCTGACCTATAGAACCGTGAGAGAATACGTTTGTGTTGTTTGAAGCCCGTACGTCTGTGGTGATTTGTTGCAACAACAACAGAAAACTAATTCAGGCAAGTGGTCCAAGATTGATGGTTTAGCGTCTGTATTATCTATCCCCGAGGTTGCAAAGTCCACCACTCACAGGGGCCGGGCAGGGACCATAAATTCATGAAGTGGGTGGTGGGACTGAGGCAACTTGGTGACCACATGGCCTGGCTGAAGGGGACAGCTGCTGCTTGTCTCCAGCTAATTGTTGGTCTGTTGTTGCTGAGCGAGGCTCTTTATGTTGCCTCTTTTTTCACCCCAGCTGCTCATGTTTTGGCTTCTTTCTTTCTTTCTTTCTTTCTTTCTTTCTTTCTTTCTTTCTTTCTTTCTTTCTTTCTTTCTCTCTCTCTCTCTCTCTCTCTCTCTCTCTCTCTCTCTTTCTCTCTCTCTCTCTCTCCCTTCCTTCCTTCCTTCCTTCCTTTCTTCCTTTTCACATAGGATAAAAACACTTCTTTTTCAAACTTCTACCACACAGGAGGCCAAGAAAGGAAAAGAGCAATAAACCGAAGTGATCATATGTGCTACACAGTTCTTAAAACAACAACAACAAACGAATAGGGAATAATTTGAAATCGGCCATAATGAGATTTGGGAATTGTGCCGGGTCACGGATTTCACTGATCCCAGCTAGTCTCCATTATGGATGCTGGCCTTCCATTTTGGATTTCTGGGAGCTGAATTACACATCCCGTGTTCTTCCGGTTTTACTTCCTAAGCAGTAGTATTGGATTTCAGGATTAATCACAGCTAGGATGGGCAGAGAGGAAGGGTCAGCCAGACTCCGTTAAAGGTGTCTGAGGGGTTTTGCCAAGATATTTTGTTGTTCCTATGAGAATTGTGTTTTAACTGTTATTTAGCTCAGCATCATGAAAATTGGTTGAAACTCGTAGCGTTTACTGTGCCCTCTCTATGGAAACAGAGGGCTTCTGGAGAAGGGTCATGGGGGAGGGGGGCGGTGTTGGGTGTAGGTAGCAGGATCGTAGTGGCCAGACTGGAACTTGGAGTGAGGGCCAAAGTGGAAGTCTGGGCCTGTGAGCTGCGGCACCCTGGGGGCCTCGGGCCTGCACCCTTAGGTGGTGGATCAGACACGTTCTTCCTGGTGCGGGCCTGGACTGGCTCAGACACAGGAGAGAGTCTAAATCTAAAGATGGGGTGAGCACTGACCCAGCTCTTGGAGAGTTGGCAAAGCTCGAGACAGAGGAACTGAGGCAAAGGGCTGACAGTTCATGAGCCATTCTGAGAGGAAGATCTCTTCTGTATGTGTTTTTATTATGTTAGCCTTTGAAGTGAAGAATACTAATGAGTCTCCTAAGCAAACGGGAAGATGAGTGGGGCATGTGATTATCTGAGTTATTTTCCTGATACTGGAGGCAGTTTCACCATCGGTGATCCGGGCTCCCCGGCCGGCTGGCACGTCTAGTCCGCACCGGCGAGAAGCTTTGGCGGCTTTAGCGATGAGCACCAGAGGCCTAGAGCTTGCAGGGTTGAGAGCAAAGAACCTTTTCTGTCACACAACTCAAGCGTTGATAGCCCCTCCCACTGACAGGAGACTCACCAGGAAGCTCCAACAGAAGGATCTTGGTATGAATCACGACTCATTAGCAAATAACAGCCTATGGGAGCCATGTGCCTTCCCTTCTATTTTATCTGTGCCTCCTTCGTGTGCTGTGGCTTGACATTGGCCTGCAGATTCCACCGGGATCGACACGGATTAAAGTTAGAGCAGCTTGGTACCTTTCTGGGTGACGTGTCAATTTAAGGGGCTTTATTCATCTAAAAACGTCTGGGTTTTAAAAATTATGTAAGTTAGTCCTTTGGCAACTTTGAAATTATGGACGACAGCTGTTTTTATAAGCAAGCTCGAGTCCTTTCCCTGGATTTAAGTAGTCTCCACGCCCAGTGTGGGGCTTGAACTCCCGACCCTGAGATCAAGAATCAGATAGCCTACCGACTGAGCCTCCCAGACGCCCCCTTTTCCTGGACTTTTTGACTATCAGAAATAAGGGAATCTAATGGCAAGGAAGGGAGAAATGGAGTCATGAGAGAAGGTGGAAAGAAAAAAAAAAAAAAGGAAGGAAAGAGGGTTAGAAGAAACTCAGCAAAGTCCAGTAGATAAAAGGGAATCAGAAGACTCCTACTTTAGGGGCGCCCGGGTGACTCAGTGGGTTAAGCGTCCAACTTTGGCTCGGGTCATGATCTCCCAAGTTCATGAGTGTGAGCCCTGCATCAGGCTCTCTGCTGTCAGCACAGAGCCCACTTCAGATCCTCTGTCCCCTCTCCCTCTGCCCCTCCCCTGCTCATTCTCTCTCTCAAAAATAAATAAACATTAAAAAAAAAGAGGCTCCTACTTTATAAGGTCTTTTGAGAAAGCAACCACATGATCTGTCATGTGACATAAATAATGTAGCTAAAGTCATTCATATATAGGCTGCTTCAGAAAGTTAATCCTCCCTAGCGAGGTGCTAGACAGTTTTGCAAGAACATTCAAGTTGATAGTGATGGGCTCTATGGAAAAGGGGCTGGTGAAGGATCTAAGCTGATTTCTTCATATGCGAAGACTAGGAGACTCCCTATTTATGGAATAAAAATGTGCATTTTCCCCAACACACGCCTTTCCTCCAGCTCAGGTTGGTTAAGACCATGTCTATATCATTTTCTGCCGTTGTCATGATTTTCCCCGAAGTGCTTGCTGAGCCTCTCCGTTGTTGGCTGGGATATTAGTCGTGAGGAGCCCAGGCTGCAGGAAAGCTGGTCATGATGTGCATTAGGGCACAAGTCACAGTTCTCGGTGCCTGATGGCTTCCTTTCACCGAGGAGGCTGCTGGCGTCGCGCAGCTCTCGGGGGTTGTCTGTTCGCAGCGACTATTTTACTCAGAGCTTATGATCTGCTCTGCTCTTGGTGTTCATGTTAAAACAAGACAAGCCTTCTCATCGGTGATTAATTTCCTCAATTTGTACTTTCTAGTTAATGAGAACACACCCCACTGCCACTCTTCAATTCCTGGAAAAGTTTTGGAGAACAGTTTAAGATAGCATTGAGAATAAATGATCTCTTAGACAGAAACGCCAATCTTGACAGAAACCTGTTCATTTACATTCTCTCTCAAGTAACCGCTAGAAACATCTGCTTTTTTCAGCTCCTTTCCATATCGGTGGAGGCAGTTTAATGTGGACTGGATAGCTATGATGTTGGATTTGACCTTCTGCTGGTATTTAGAGCTATTTTTCCTAGGGGATATAATGATCTATGGAATAGGGAAGAGTCTGATCTTGAGGGTGGTTTTTCATTAAAAAAAAAAAAAAAAAAGGCAGATTCTTGGCCAACCCCTGGGACACCCACCTTTATGCCTCTTCTTGGCTCAATTTGGTCGCATTCCTCTAGTTCCTCCTCCCCATTCTTAGCAATTAAACGTTGAAGTGTCTTGGTATGTTATCGGGGTTGTAAGTTCAACTGCTTGATGTATGACTCACTTCTGCTGCCCCCTCCCCCTTTTCTTGTTTGCACAAAAGAGAGCCATTTGTTATATATCCAGAGTCAAAAAGTCCTCACTTATTCTTTGACTGTTACAGGAGGGTTTTTTTCCCTTCTGTGTTGGGAGAACAACAGATCGAGGGAGTTTTACCCAAGAAAGAAAGCACATACGATATTAGAAGAATTTCTGGGAGGCCAAGGTCACTATGTTTATTAGAACAAACAGATTGTCGTCATTTTATGGGTAAGGGATTTCTCACTAATTTGGTTAAAAAAATTTTTTTTAATGTTTATTTATTTTTGAGGGAGAGAGAGTGACAGAGCATGAGCAGGGGAGTGGCAGAGAGAGAGAGAGAGAGAGAGAGAGAGAGAGAGAGAGAGACATAGAATCTGAAGCCGGCTCCAGGTTCTGAGCTGTCAGCACGGAGCCCGATGCGGGGCTCGAACTCATGAGCTGTGAGATCATGACCTGAGCCGAAGTCGGATGCTTAACTGACTGAGCCACCCAGGCACCCCTCAAGGTGTTAGCATTGCAAAGGGTAGAGAAAAGTTTCACATGTAGAACTTAAAACCTATTCAGGGAGATGAGACGCCCAATAAAAATGGCATACAGGGTGCCTGGCTGGCTGAGTCTGTAGAACGTGTGACTCTTGATTGCGGGGTGGTGAGTTCAAGCCCCACATGGGGCGTTAGAGTTTACTTAAAAAAATAATATATTGTTTAAAGGTGGTACAGAGACCAAGTGTTCTGTGAGTCCAGCTCACTGTGATTTGAAGTCAGAGGAGGCTTTTTGAAGGGGGTAGGGCCTCAAAGGAAGGAAATCAGGAGGTGGGTGTTGGAGGCAATATGTACAGGGCAGGTGTGTTAGGGGAAGTTGGCTAGTCTTGGGAGGACAAATTTCATTGGATCCATTGGTGTCGCCCTGTGCCTCAGTTTCTCCTCTGTAACATGAGATGGTAATAGTAATCCTCATACAAGGTCGTTAGGACGATTAAGTGCTAACCCCTCCACAGATGTCAGCCGTTTGTATTGTTTTAGATTATTTAGATTTAGATTATTAGGAGGATTGTGGGAACACCTTGAATGTGGGATCGGTCATGTGCGCCCTACCCTGCGGGTGATTGAGGGTCGCCAAAAATTTGAGCAGGGCCGTGAACCACTGAAATAAAGCTGATAAAGTAACCCGTCCGCAATGAGAAGGGCGGATTTGTAGACCTTTCCCAGTAGACTTCGCTTCAGACTAAGTAGTTAAAAAAAAAATCTCCGGTGCCCAGATATGGTGGAGTTCTTTAAAAAAAAAAAAGAAAAGAAAAAAGAAAGCTATTTGATTTGTAACCAGTTTCCCAGAGGGTAGACCTATGTGATATATTAAAATCTGGTAGGACTGTAAAATGATAGGGTGAAGAGAGATAGGTGATATATTAGGTGGCCAACGTACTGGTAGGGTTTCTGTCGTCTTGCTCTCCTGCCTTCTCCGCTTCCTCGCTGCCCCTTGTCTTCTGTTCTGAGCCATCGGTCAAGTAAGCTTCTCCAGCCCCGTTCCCACATCGCTCCTGGCCCACCTACTTTGCCTACCTACTTTGCTAAATCGTTCAGAGCATTCTTTCTCAGGGCTCCTGGTTCATGTAATCTAGCAGTAAAGAAATTGCCCTCCAGGTAACGCACGTACGTGAACACTCTTGAGACTTGGTAGATCGCATGATAAAAGGCTCTCCTGACTTGAGGATACTTCGTGCTCGAACTTTCCTACCCTCCATCTTTGATTCAGCTGAGTGACAGAAAGCCTTTGTTCTGGCTCCAGAAAGGGTCATGTGGTAAATGTTTAAAAGGTTGTCATCCAGACAGCTCAGGGTTTTAAGGAGACTTGGCAAGACTCGATCCCAGAGAATTACCTCTTCTGGCTTCCTTTCTGTGTTACTCTTCTGGGTGGTCTGAGTGGGCCGCTCGTCAGGATCCAGGCTCCTCACTGAATAAGGTGGGGCAATTTTCAGCTGTGTCCACCATCTAGGAAAAACAATAAAGGCGAGGAGGAGGAGAAGAATACGGACAGTACAGAGAAATACCATTCTATTGGATGCAACCACTGGAGAATCTGTACTGGGGAATGAATTGCTCATTCATTCATCATTTCTTTTGCAAGCTTGTATTGAGTCTGCAGGTGCCGTTGTAGGTACTGGGGATGTAGCAATGGATGAGATGTGGGCCTTAGCAGACTGAAAGGGCCAGGCAGCGAATAAACAAAACGGATGAAGAAGATATATTTGGCTAGCGATTGCTGATTGAAAAAGATAGAATGTTGCGCCATCACGAGGGCAGGTGGTCCTCTTAGAAGTAACAGAGTGAACTGTGTGGATATGGGGAGGAAGAGGATTCCAGGCCAAGGAAACAGAAAGTGCAAAGACCCAAGGGCACTTGCGTGGGGGTGTTTGAGGAACAGCAGGTAAGCCGGTGTAGCTCGAGTAGCATAATTAGAAATAAAGCCCAAGAGGTCATCTGAGGCCAGATCACGTACATCATCATCGTAGGCTATGGTGAGGGCTTGTGGTCTTCGATGGGAAGCCATTGGAGGGTTTGGGCAAGACTTTCTTTGTCATCCTCCTAGCCTTCTGATTCTAGTTCTTTTTTGTTTGTGTGTTTATGTATTTTTGAGAGAGAGTGCAAGCAGAGGAGGGGCAGAGAGGGAGGGAGACGGAATCGGAAGCAGGCTCCAGGCTCTGAGCTGTCAGCACAGAGCCCGACGTGGGATGTGAACCCACGAGATCTTGACCTAAGCCGAAGCCGGACATTTAACCGACTGAGCCACCCAGGTGCCCCTGATTCTAGTTCTGCCCTTGACTTGCCTATGTAAACTTGAGTGAGCTGTTGGTCGCTCAGTTTGCTGTTAAGTAAAGTGTGGCTAATTAGCTTATTATCTCCAGTGACATTAACAGAATTAGCTGTTGGTTACAAAGGACTTGAGGGCTGCAGAATGAGAGGTATGAGACAGAGTAATTGCCACTGTTTGATATAGTCCTTATTTTATCTTATTATTTTTAATTAAAAATTTTTTTCATATTTATTTATTTTGAGAGAGAGAGCACAAACAGGGGAGGGGCAGAGAGAGAGGGAGAAAGAGAATCTCAAGCAGGCTCTGCACTGTCAGCACAGAGCCTGACCCGGGGCTCGATCCCAAGAACCATGAGGTCATGACCTGAGCTGAAACCAAGAGCCGAACACTTAACCGACTGAGCCACCCAGGCGCCCCGATATAGTCCTTATTTTAACAGCTCCCCAGAAGTTGAAACCCGACATACAGCCCAGACTCTTAGGATGAGAAGAGATCTTTCAGATCTTTCAGATCTGTCGTTGCAGAGCCTGATTTCCATAGCAATGACTTAAAATTCCTTCCTGTACCAATTGCATTTCGAGCCCGTGAGAAATTGCTTGGAGAGGGTGGCCCCTACCCTAGGAAGGCTGCTGTGTTACTTGTTCAGTTTCGATACAATTATTTGTAGATTGTGGGAAAAAAAAAAAAATGGTCGTATAGATCCCATGGCCGGATCCCATTTTACAAGCGAGGAAGCCGAGAAGCAGAGTCTTGAGGACAGCTTCATGCTGGTGAGCAGGCGTGCTGGCCGAGAAGCAAGGTCAGAGGATATGCAGGCATCTGTTTTCTCCCCGGATTCATGAGCTACCTACCTCAGTACCCCCATTTAGACATAATTGCAATGTTACAGGAAGTGATTTACTGTAATTTCAGATCCCTTTCCCTCTCTATTGTAATGATGTGCTTTGCTAATATTGGAAGTGGCGGCTGCCACAAAACGTCTTTGCTTGGTGAGGCAGCTGTACGTGAAAAAAAAATTTCACGGACTATAATTTGACTCCGTACCACAAATGTTTTGCTCTGTGTTTTCCTTTCCCTTGCCACTCTCTTTGTTGCTGGCTATGGACTCTGCAAGTGGATTCTACTCGAGTTTTAGGTTTGAATCACAGGTCAGATTCTAATGGGGTTGTAGTTTTCACCTGGGAAATGTGCTTTCATTTGTGCCATGCATCATTACTGTAATAGCTTTGAAACAGGGGTGTTTTGTTCCTTTGGGCACAGTGTGTCGTTTTAGGTTGTCTGGTCTCATCATTTTCATTTATTTATTATTTTTAAAAATTATTTTTGTTAAAGGTTATTTAAATGTTTGTTTTTGAGAGAGAGAGAGAGAGACACCGAGCATGAGTGGGGGAGGGGCAAGGAGAGAGGGAGACACAGAATCCGAAGCAGGCTCCAGGCTCCCGAGTTGTCAGCACAGAGCCCCATGCGGGGCTCGAACCCATGAGCTGTGAGATCGTGACCTGAGCCGAAATCGGAGCTTAACCAACTGAGCCACCCAGGCGCCCCGATTTTTATTTTAGAGAGAGAGCACATGCAGGGGAGAGGGGCAGAGGGAAAGGGAGAGAGAATCCTCAGCAGGCTCCATGATCAGCATGGAGCCCGGGCTGGTAGGGCTCGATTCCACGACCCTGGGATCATGACCTGAGCCAAAATCAAGAGTCAGATGCTCAGCCGAGCCACCCAGCACCCCTGGTCTCATCATGTAAATAACAGATATGAACCATTGTCATGAAAATAAGCAAACAAATACAGTTGACTTGAACAGTGCAGGGAAGTGGGGAACGGGTTAGGGGCGCCGACCCCCTGCGCAGTGGAAAATCCCTATGTAAGTTTTGGCTCCCCGAAAACTTAATTACTGATAACTCGTTGACCTGAAGTCTTATGGATAACATAGCCAGTCAATTAACACATATTTTGTATGTGATATGTATTATATACTGTATTCTTACAATAGAGAAAAGAAAATGTTATTAAGAAAGTCATAAGGAAGAGAAAATACATTTACAGTATGGTAATGTGTTTAAAAAAAAAAAATCCATGTGTAAGTGGACCCGGGCAGTTCAAAACCACGTTGTTCAAGAGTCAGCTGTGTGTATGTATTTGTGTGTGTATAAAATCAGCACTGTGATTAACGTTTTCCTTATATATGAATCTAGGTTTCTTCAGCTATAGCTCCTGTAAACTTAAATGTAGGTGAATGAAATATGAGAAGTATATATCCTCATATTGTGAGATCACGCACACACACTTTCTGTACCTTCGTAGTAATATTTGCTTGATTGGCGTTGCAAAACAAAGTGATAATTTTCTGTTTGGACTCCTTTCTGTTGATCTACAAACCCACATGGCCGCTCCCTGAAATAGAAGCCGTAGCATTTACCAGTCTAACCTGTTAGGGTGTTCCTCGCACTGGTATATTTTTGTCATTCGTTCTAAAATCAGTGATACTGAAACAAGTTGAAATTAATTACGAGCGTTATTATTTCTCTTCATTGATTTTCCTAAAAAGAAATGCCCCTTAAAATGTATATATATTTGCTTATTCATGCTATGGAAAAATAAATTGTTGGTATTTCAAATACGTGGCCAGAAATTGTCATTTTCGAGAATGATCTTGCCAAATAATACTCTTTCCATAATTAAAGTTCTTCAAATAGTCTGAGACTGCACTGGATAATCAGATGGGTGATTGGAAGTGGCAAGCTTAAATCTTAAAGCCAACTTCTGTAAGACAAGAAGCATAAGAAAGTGCTTCCTCAATAATCGCCAAGAGCCTGTGTCCCAGCCTCTTTCCATTCCCACCCATTCCCACCCTGGAATGATGTTAGATCCAGCATCCTGGGGAATTTTACCAGAACAGATGCTTGACACAGTCTCCAGGCTGTGGCTTATTAAAAGAAGCATAGGCTCATCAGAGAGCTCCAAATCCCCCCTTCAACCTCTTTGATCAGGTCTAAGACTTCATAAGGGAGCCTAGAGGGCCAGCAAGAACAAATCCGACTGTCTACCTCCTTCTCCCCGTTCCTGTGGGTTTTGCTGTGAGTTGGTAGTGAAAGGTTCCTCCGTAACTGTTGTGAATGCCTGATTTCAAATCACAATCCCATTGGGCTTATCGACTCAGATCTCAGCATTCTGGGCACTCGGGGGACAACTGGGAGGCAAGCAGTGACTCTCCCTGTTTCCCTGCAAGTACATTCTAGGCTGGGCTTCCAGAAATGAGGACATGGGACAATACAGGCGAGTCCACTAAGGTGTGCAGGTGAGATGAAAATACATCATGGGGGCTATGTGTATGTATATACATTTTGTATTTTTATTTTTTCGCCGTACATGTCTGTCTTTTTCTTCAAACTTCCAGAATATTTTTGTATTTGTGCTTGGATTTGTGGTGACGTGAATGGAATTATGAGAACCCACTCATAGTTTTTGCAATTAAATGGGGGAAAGGACGCTACAGTGTAGCGGACAGTGAGTCAGATACAAAAATGCTTTATAGACTTGACTTTTTGAAAAGCTTATTTTCAGTTATTTTGAGAGAGAGAGATAGCAAGCAAGCAGGGGAAGGGCAGAGAGAGAGGGAGACAGAATCCCAAGCAGGCTCCGCACTGTCCGCACAGACCCCCTCCCGTGGGGCTCGAACTCACAAACCACGAGATCATGACCTGACCCAAAATCGAGAGGTGGGCGCTTAACTGAGCCACCCAGGTGCCCCAATGCCTTATCAACTTTAAAGTGTTAAAGCAGGGGCGCCTGGCTGACCCACTCAGAAAAGCACGTGACTCTTGATCTCGGGGTTGTAGGTTCGAGCCCCACGTTGGGTGTAGAGATTCCTTAAAAATCTTTAAAAAAAAAAGTGTTAAAATGTGTTAAAAAACAAAAAAACAAAAACAAAAAAAGGTCTTCTCTAGATTAACTGAGAGGAAATCACTTGGCTTGAACTTTCTCATCTTAAGAAAGTGAAGATAATTGTAATTCCTGATGACTTCTCAGAGTTGTCTGAAGATTGTCCAGATGTAGTGACTGTGGCAAGCCCTTCAAGGTTTTTAGTTCAAATAAGCTGTTCAAATGCATTGTATATGTAACAAATGTATCATTGCTGGGTTTTCCCTTGTAGGTATTCAAGAGACGGTATTTTTACTTGACTCAACTTCCTGATGGTTCATATATTCTCAATTCCTATAAAGATGAGAAAAATTCCAAAGAATCTAAAGGTTGCATCTACCTGGACGCCTGCATCGACGTTGTTCAGGTAAGGCTATAGACGTTATCTTTTCTTCTCTTTCTTCTTCTTCTTCTTTTTTTAAATGTTTATTATTTTTTGAGAGAGAAAGAGAGCCCACGCATGCCTGCGCGCGTGTGCGCGCGCGCACACACACACACACACACACACACACACGCACTCGCCAGGGCGTGGCCGAGAGAGGGAGACGGAGGATCAGAAGCAGGCTCTGTACTGATGCGAGGCTCGAACTCACGAACCTTGAGACCATGACCTGAGCCAGAGTCGGGCGCTTAACCGACTGAGCCAGCCAGGCGCCCCTCCTCCTCTTTCTTGAAGAGGGTTATCGATCAACTGTTAAGAATGTCAGCATTTTTCTGTCTTGGTCAGTGGTATCTCCATCCACCAAAACATTTACACCAGGAACCTGTTCTCGCTCTGTGCCAGTATTCAGTCGGAGTCTGGCTCCGAAGTGCTTCTTGATCTCTTCCCTTCTTTCCGTTCCCTTCCTCTGGTTCTCCTTTCTGTCTGCTCTTGCCTAGAGTCTTGCCTTCCTGCCTTCTGATGTGTTATTTTGTGGCAGCCCGTCTTCCTCAGACATAGATAGGGTCCTTCACTTGTCTACTTAAAACCTCTTGGTTCTTGATTTATTATCTTGCAGTGGGAGAGCTAAACCTCTTACTGTGACCTTACAGGTTACAGTGATTTGGCCTCACCCCGCTTTCTAACCTCATGCCCCCTGCACCCCTTATACAGCTCATGTTATACTCTACTCCGCTCGTGTTGGGATTAGAGGGACTGTCTCTTATTCATGTCTCTGTCCCCTGTAATAATTAGCAGCGTTGTGGACTGAGTAGAGGCTTCACAAGTGTTTGCTGATTTGAGTTACTGAGGGGGCATGGACAAAGATGCAATGGGAAGACAGGGCAGACAGATGGTGTAAGCAGGAAGTCGATTGGTCGAGAGATGGAGCCATCACTACAGAGCCAGCTGATGAAGAGGCAGGAGATGCTGGTTTGGTGTCCTCATCCTGCCTGAATCTTATTATCAATCCCACTTACTATGAATTCAACTCAGATGAGATTGTCATGTGGATCGAATAGAAAACACTTTAAAAAATAACAAGATCTGGGTCGCCTGGGTGGCTCAGTCGGTTGAGCATCTGGGTCTTGATTTTGGCTCAGGTCACGGTCTCACGGTTCATGAGGTGGAGCCCCATGTCGGGCTCTGCGCTGACAGCATGGAGCCTGCTTGGGATTCTCTCCCCTCCCCGCCCTCACCACCACCCCCCCACACCCTCACTCCCCCCCCCCCCCCCCCGCCCTGCCCCTCCCCAGCTTGCACGTGAGTCTGTGTACGTGTATGTGTGGGTGCGTGCACCTCTCTCTCAAAATAATCATTTAAAAAATATATAAAGATCTATGTAAATAAAAGTTACCTACATATAGAAAGCTACAGCTTTCTTATCTTACTGGAATAAAGAAGGTACGTGATTCCTAGATTTTTCTCGATTAGCTCCAGTCCAGATTGACCGTCCTTTATAATGTTCCCAGCTGCTGCTTTCTCCTTGCATTTATGATTCCCCCTCCCAAATATTTTCAAATATATAAATCTTGCTGATTTGCTACTGCCGTTTGATTTCATGCTTTGCTGTACTTTGAAGATGAGAAGGAGGAACTTTGTTGGTTCCTTCTTGAATGATGACCACGTGGTGGAAAATGACTGATTCATGAACCTTTCTTGAAATTAATGCTGAGGTAGTGGGGAGCGGGGAGAGTGTGTCATTTCATTTGTCATGACAGAGAAGGTGGTAATGTAAAAGAATGTGTCATCATGTTTGACGAGAGGAGGAGGCTTTTATTTTCCTTCTGTGCTAGTATTCAGCATAGGTCATTCCCATAATTTTTACTGAGAGCCACAATTTAATGTGAACCAACCATAGTCTTTTTTTTTTTTTTCAACGTTTTTTATTTATTTTTGGGACAGAGAGAGACAGAGCATGAACGGGGGAGGGGCAGAGAGAGAGGGAGACACAGAATCGGAAACAGGCTCCAGGCTCCGAGCCATCAGCCCAGAGCCTGACGCGGGGCTCGAACTCACGGACCGCGAGATCGTGACCTGGCTGAAGTCGGACGCTCAACCGACTGCGCCACCCAGGCGCCCCAACCATAGTCTTCTTTTATGCTATTGTGATGCATTTCATGTTATGCACAGTAACGTGAATTAGGTATCAAAACCTCGTTTTATGGTGTGATAGAAAGCAAGTGCCAGGTTTATTTCAAAGCACATCGGAGCTTGTTTCCAAGGGCTGATTTTGAAAATCTATAAATTATGCAAGAAAAACTTTAAGCAGGGTAGAAAGAATTAAAAACATTTGCTTATTTTGATGCTGGTGGTTCGATTCTCTAGATGGGAAAAGGCCTTAAGTGATAATCCTCAGTCAACAAGTCATGTCTTATGCCAACTTTGTGCATGTAGCACTGTGCCCAGTATAGAGGGGAATAAAAATGGCACATTTGACATGGTCATTCATCGTCTGGGAGTTTCTATTTCTTGTTGAAAGAAGCAATTCTTTCATGACAGTATTGACGTGCATGTGTGCTGAGCAGAGGTAAAAAATAAACTAATGAAATCTAATATTGAAAAGGTAACTAACTGGACACATGCTTTTTCTTTTTCTTTTCTTTTTTTTCTCTAGTGCCCCAAAATGCGCCGTCATGCATTCGAACTCAAGATGTTAGATAAGTATAGCCATTATCTGGCTGCTGAGACTGAGCAGGAAATGGAGGAATGGTTGCTAACTTTGAAAAAGATTATTCAGATCAATACCGACAGTTTAGTGCAAGAGAAAAAGGAGACGGTAGAAACAACACAAGGTCAGAATTTTTAAATGATTCATTATCGAGGTAGAGCTCTTATCTTTAATCCATGGGAATGTCCTTTGTGTAGGGTAAATACAGAACTCTTAATCTTGAAGGTTGACCTACTTCCTCATTAAAAGTGACTATGGAGTTTGATAGATTTTCTTTCTTTCTTTCTTTCTTTTTTTTTTTTTTTGTTTTGAAGGGTTGACGTTTCATGGGCTCTGACACATGAAATATCACCAGACTAAAACGGATAGGGAATTCATGGCAGATTGTCAAAAGTCCATTAAAGTTTTCCCCATGCTTTCATAATCAAAATTCTTTGCAGTAAATCTAGTAGGAGAGGATGGGGTGGGAGAGATAGTTAGGATATTCTTCTTAGGTGATTAGTAATGGTCTGCATGGTTTGGAACATCTGCTTTTAATGAATTTGCAGAAGATGAACCTAGCAGCCAAGGAAAAGCCGAGAACATCATGGCCAGCTTGGAAAGGAGTATGCATCCGGAACTGATGAAGGTACATCTTTCTTATGGCAACTTGCCTTCAACTGAGACAGTGCAGGATTAGCTATTAGTTTTAATGCTGGATTCCATTTGGCAATGTCATTTCTAAGTTAAAAACCACAGCAAATTAGTGAAACAGGTAGAGATTGTAAGAGAAAAGTTACACTTCTACAGTTGGATTTACGAGGGCCTGCTAACAGTGTAGAATATCTTTTTTTTTCCCCCCAGATGGCAGGAGGTACTGTTAAATTTTTGTGACTTTATTAATGTCATTCATAAAATAAATATTCTTCGTTCAAGGGGTATTGATGCATATTGAACGTGATATTCAGTCGAATGATCTGCATCTGTTAATTTCATGTGAAAATCACATATTCTGTCTGTATGTAAATACATACATGCGCGTATATGAATAATTTCATCAGAGAAAGATTTTGGTGACCAGACATCATTTGTGTTAATTACTCCACTCTTTGAAGTTTGAAATGAGCTTAACTTGGAAAGTGTAGAGGCGATTATCATACCTATCTTAGTAGGTTACATATTTTACTCTGTGGACTCTATGCCATAGTAGAGCAGAAGCTTATACCCCATTTATTCATTTAAATCCTCGTTAAACCTGTTGATATTTTCACTTGATTCTTCTTCTTGGACTACTAAATTACATAAGCTTAGAAGTTATTTTTTTCTACTTGAAATTTACGCTTCTCTTAAAAGAAAAAAATTTCCCTTCTCTTAAACTTCACAGCAATTTTCCGAAACTTAGGAACACGCTCATGAGCCCCTGATCTAGGTTTTCTGTGATTTTGTAGATTTTAATCAATCCTTTTGGAGTCTTTGACATTCCAGGCTATACAGCCCATTATGTTTTTCCTCAAGCGATGGAATCGGAATTGTATATGATATCCCATGGCTAGCACCGTGGGTGTGGAGAAGATAGTGTTTTGTCATTTGTCTTTCTTTTGCATTCAAATCTCTTATATTCATTTTTTGTACTACGGTGGGTTGATCAAGATTCTTGATGTTATGAGAGGCACATAGAAGGTAGAAGAACCTGATCTATAGCTTATCATGGGTCGTAGCAATGGTGACTCTCCACCCAGCACACGTTTTTTTTATCTGCATTAAGTTATATGGAACTAGGAAATAGTATATCTTTTGAAGATCTGTCAGAGGGTAGTTTCACAAACTAGGTATTTTTTTAAAAATAATCTCTACACCCACCACGGGGCTCGAACTCACGACCCCCAGATCTGGAATCGCACGCTCTCCCATCGGAGCCAGCCAAGCGCCCCACCTAAACTAGATATTTAAATGTTATTTAATACTGTTTTGAAGGAAATGAAGTGACGTTCGGTGTGTGTATTTTTAATTTTAGTACGGCAGAGAAACTGAACAGCTAAATAAACTCAGCAGAGGGGACGGAAGACAGAATCTCTTTTCTTTTGATTCGGAAGTCCAGGTATCAATGACCTATTTCTTTAAATAATCAAAGAATCATCGCATAGCCAGGTAAACAACATCTGTGAAATGTTGAAACCATTGATGTTTTGTACCACCGGGTCATACCTGTTGTTCTGTATTTGTCATGTTCACTTTGAACAAGTGGCTTAACAGCTAACTTCCTCAAGAGGACTGTCACATATGCAAATAGTTTGAGACTGAATACACATGTTTGTTTGTTTGTTTTTCCCCTCCTTCCCTATATTCTTTTTAGTTCATCTCACTCCTCAAAAGAGATAAATTAAAGAACCCTTAAAGATGGCGCCGGTACTCTTTTAACCCATTAAATACAAGTGTGATCCAGAGACAGCAGATCTCTGCAGTATAAAGAGGTCCCATGAGAAATGTGGTTGATTTTCCACTCTCGATGTTCATGTCTGGCTTGATCCCACTTCAAGGGGAAGTTAGTGCGGGGATGTGCAGGCTTACGGGCAGTTGCGTATTTTAACCTCTTTCGTGAGAGCGAGGCACTTTTTGTACTAAGGTCTGTGCACTTCATGTTTAATTCTGTATTTTCTCGTTGAAAGGCTGATTTGTTTAAATGGAAAAACTCGACAGTATGTAAGTGTTACAGATATATTTCTTTTTTTAAAAAATTCATTTATTTTGAGAGAGAGAAGAGAGTGGGGGCAGGGCGAGGGGGAAAGACAGAGAATCCCAAGCGGCTCCACGCTCCACGGGGAGCCCGATGCGGGGCTCGATCTCATGACTGTGAGATCATGACCTGAGCTGAAACCAAGAGTCGGACGCTTAACCACCTGAGCCACCCAGGCGCCCCTACAAATATTTTTCTTAACATACTTCACGAGAAAATGGAATTATTTGGGGAAAGACGGATTCTTTTTCCACTTTTTTCTAGTGAGATTTATAATGAAAATTTTGGGATTTTTTTTTGCAATCGAAAAGTTTGCATTACATAAATAGCATTTATGTTTTTTTCTCAGTGAAAATAGATCAGAAAAATATAATTTGGGGAAGACTGATTTTGTTTCTGCTTCGAACGGTTTTTTAATTTTTTTTTTTAATTTGACATGGGAAAAGTATATAGTCTATCAATAATGCAGGCATTTTTCCTTAATAAAAATACCATATGAGAAAATAATTTTGGAGGAAAAATTTTAAAACATGTTTTATCTCCTTTTTTCTTTCTTTTTTTTTAAAGTTTATAAATGTTTATTTATTTTTGAGAGAGAGCACAAGTTGGGGAGGGGCAGAGAGAGAGAGAGAGGGAGACACAGAATCTGAAGCAGGCTCCAGGCTCTGAGCTGTCAGTGGAGAGCCCAATGTGGGGCTCGAACTCACAAAACCGTGAGATCATGACCTGAGCTGAAACCGAGCGTCGGATGCTTAACCGGCTGAGCCACTCAGGCACCCCTCTCCTACTTTTTTTCCGTAGCAATATTAGATTCCTTGTGTAAGTTATGTGATTTAAATAAAAAGGGGGTGGGGGTACAGTAGGACATTCGGAGTACTGGTTCTTAGATACTCATTCAGAAAGTTGCTGATTCCAAACAAGCCTGAGCCTTTCATAGAGCCCCGCCGACTTCCCCCCCCCCCCCCACCACACAATTGGGCTCTAATTGGACATGTCAGGCTCTTTCCTTGTATACAAAGAAGCCAATTGACTGTGGTTGAAACTCAATCCAGTATCTTTAAAAAATTTGTGGTGTAGTGTTTTTGTGGTCATGGAACTGAACTCAAGCATAAAAGCAGTTATCAGTGAGCTACAATCGTCGGTGAAGAATTCACCATTGCAGTGACACTTGGACGCCCAAAACGGTTGATTTTAATGTAGGGAAGGCAGTGTCCTTGCAGAGAAATCTGTGTCGTATGTGTTGCGTCCCTTTTCTGGGTGAAGTGCCATCATCCTATGCTATCAGCCTTCTCTTTTGACCCCAGTACGATGTCTTGAGAGAGACTCTCTATCACCGACCTTAGAGCATAAAGACCACCTCGGCAGACCTGGGGGAAGGCTCTGCGTCCCAGCGTCTGTACTTGGAGGCCTCAGAAGGGAAAGGATTTGGGGGCTGGGGTGGTTTAGTCCAGTTTTCCTCAAATTCCGCTGTCTCAGGAAGATAGAAAGGAGAGCAGATAAATGGGCGGAAATTAGAATTGATCTCCATGGCAATGACTGGCCTCAGCCGGCTTTACAGATAAGTGTTCAAGAGGGAGCTGTCTAGTCCCACACATTTGTGCTCGGTTTGTAGATAAATAGACTCGGGAGGAAAAGGGTGCTTTCAGGTACGAATGTTATAGGTAGGCCCGTGGAAGGAGGATTTTTTTTGGTCAGTGATGCCGGCTAGGTCAGAAGGGCTGTAATTATCCAAGATTCTTCCGGCACAATACCTGTTTTGGCTTGAATTACTTAGGCAATTGAGAAAAAGCCTTGGGTTTCTTGGCTTGAGCTATCCGTATTGGCAGTATATTCTACTCTGATTCACCGAGTCCTTTTCGCCTCCCCGGTCGCCGATCTTCTGGTATAGTGAGCTGTGCCACAATCCAGACATCCCCTCCCGTTGGTGAACACAACGTTAAATCTGTTCGGATATTCAGAATAAACGGATGGACTCCGATCGCCTGAGCTGTGGGAGCCGAAGAGGAGGATTCTAGGAGTTTCTTTGAGGAGGGACAGATTCCTCCCTTGCCGAGAGGAATTCCTTGACTCCCAATATCTGTTTTTAAACCTTAAAAAAAAAAAAAAAATTGGAAATACCAGTAATTTAAGAAAAGTCTCTCTCTCTCTGGCAGCCAGGGTACAGCCCCCAGCTCTGTGAGAAGCTGAGCTCATTGTTTGTCACTTTTCGAAGCAGACGCCTCTCCCTCTGTTCATCATTTAAACGTAGGTGGTCCCCAGGGTCTAGTTACCACTGACTCCCGAATTCACATCTCCAGCCCAGACCCCTGCTATTTTCCCAGCCACTTAGTAACCTCACTCCAACCGAACACATCCCACACTGAGCTCACCGTCTCTACTCCCCCTCCCCCCATATCTGCTATTCTTTTTTTATTCCGCAGCTGAGTTCCTAACAGCACAGTCAATTAGGGACCACCGTGTTATTCTGGATGCCTCACATGTCCATTCGTGGCACTTTTGCCCCCCTGCACACCTCATAAAAGACAAAAAAAAAATCTCTATCATCCTGGAATGTATGTTTTGTGGGGAAGGCCCGTCACCACTAAGTACATACAAAAAAAAGTCGTGTTAGAAAACTTAAATCAAGGAAAGGGAGTGTATAGACTGTCAGAGTGTGCAGTTCTCTATAGGGAGTTAAGGAAGGTCTCTGTGGAAATGCCAATTGACCGGAGACATGAATGAAATGAGGGAGTAAGGCATGCATCTAACTGACAGAACAGCAAGTGCAAAGGCCCTGAGGTGGGAGTGTACTTGGGGTCTTGGAGAAATAAACAAGGAGGCCAGTGTGGCTGGAACAGAGCGTGGGGGTGGGGGGAGGCAAGAGTGGTGGGGGATGGGGGATGGGGTCAGAGGAGTTGGGGGAGGTAGGGACTCGCGTCCTATAGGGCTTTGTCGGCCGTGGTACAGACCTGTGACTTTTCCAATGCCTTAGATCAGAGTCTCATCATCTCCCTCTAGGATTTCTCCGTCGGTGTTTGAACCTTAGTGTAAGAGCTCTACAAAGGCTTACCGAGTGAAAAAAAATAAAATAAAAAGTTCAAATGAAGTCTGAATAGAAAACTGTAGGATTCTGCGGTTTTTACTTAAAGACCTGTGTTCCTATGAATCCTCTTTTTAACAAAATGACTTCTTCTCCTCTGTTTTGTAGAGGTTGGACTTTTCAGGAATCGAGCCTGATATAAAGCCATTCGAGGAAAAGTGCAATAAACGTTTCCTGGTAAACTGCCATGATTTAACTTTCAATGTCTTGGGTCAAGTTGGAGACCATGCAAGAGGACCAGCCACAAATGTATGTATGACTTGTCCTTCCACCTCCCTTAAAGCAGGGCATTGAGGAAATGCTGTTTTTTTTGTTTGTTTTTTTTTGTCACTAGAACGAATTTATGGGATGAAAATTCCATTGCTATACGCTATGATAGATTTGACACGGAGGCATTTCGTGTCATTTGGCATTTTTCTCTTTGGCCAAAATATGAATATGGTCTCATCTTGAGAGGATTCCTGAACGTCTTGACCTATTCAAAACAGCAGATAGAGTAGGGTGTTGAAATTCACAAGGGACATGTCCCCAGAACCTGGAAAATCCTCCTTGTTGCGAATTCTCCCAGAGAATAGGACTTCTTCTGTGACCTGGCTCATCACGGGGTGTCCCCAGGCGGGGATACGGATGCTCTACAGTCAGCTAGCCTCACTCGTTCTCCTCGAGTGAGTTCATTTTGTTCTTCACAGAAAACTGTAATTGGTAGCTGTCACGGATCATTTGAGTTACTCAGAAATACTTGCAACTGTAAATGTTAAATCACCAAAGAGACGGCGTTTTCTGTTCATCTTTAGTTTTTGGTTCTGGCTTTGTCTTTGAAAAGTATCCACCGTGAGGATCTGTTCCCTTCCAAAGTAGCTGCAATGCACCAGCAGACTTTCTGTGGATAAAGGGTTAATCTTTATGCCGTTTGGCACAAAATTGCTCTTTGTGACCGGCTTTCAAATGCCATCTGTAGGGAGGAATCGTGGCCTTCCCAAACTGCTGACGGGGCAAAGCTTTTGTCAAGTAATTTGATGTTGATGGATATTAGCACTTATTAAATGTATCATCAAGTAAGCGGTAGCATAACAAAAGGGAAGATTTAGGTCTATTCTACAGCATTGGCATTATTTTTCAGTAATGTCAGTAAACCTACCGAGAATTACATTTTATTCATAGAACAATTGACGTGCTTTAAATGTGCCTTCGGAGTTTGACGCATTAGAAAAAACATATGACTTGTAAAATTATTTACGCCTGACAAAAGTGAACATTTGATAGCCTGTTATTTTAGAATACTCTTTCTTATATGCAAATGAGCCCGAAAGCCATCGTAGCTGTGATACTCAGAAAAGAACCGTAATCACCGCACCTCGAGGAATAAAAACATTGTTTTGTCGTGTGTCTTCCCTCCCGCACCCCACTGAAAGGTCTTCGCTTCAACATGCCCTCGTTTTCATTCCAGGTTGAACCCTTTTTTATCAATCTCGCTTTGTTTGATGTGAGGAACAATTGTAAGATTTCAGCTGACTTCCACATAGACCTGAATCCCCCATCTGTCCGTGAAATGCTGTGGGGTGCTTCTGCTCAACTGGCCGCCGACGGACACTCGAGAAGCTCTTTACCAGAGTCTCTTATTCATGGAATTGCAGAATCCCAGTTACGCTACATAAAGCAGGTAGAGCGCGATCTTCTAGCGTTCGGAATAAGAAACGGAAAGCCCCTTGGGGGGTTTCATCCGCTCGCACGATGCTTTCGTGGGCGTCTCTTGTAAAGGTGTGTGTCTAGATGTTTTCCCCTGGGGACTGACGTTAGAGGGACAGGATGGAAACCAGCATGCGCCGGTAGTGGGTCAGCGAAGTCCCCTTTTCAAGCGGGGCCGTGACGGGAGTCTCAGAGGAAGTATCCTGTGAGCTGGACAACGAAGGTGACACGGACAGGCACAGACACACGGCCACACTCGGGCACGCTTCTGAGCAAGGCAGTAGGTGCCTGAAAGGCCAATTTCTCTGAAGAAAGAAATTGACCCGACGATCATCTCCTGTCCCTAATTCCCATTTCCATTAGGAGTAGTAGCTTGTGTTTGCTTTTGGTTTTTGTCTTGGTGCGCAGTCTTTATTTCAGAGATTTCTTAAGACACCATTAGGTTTTTCCTTAGGTTTTGTTTTGTTTTTTAATTTTTGAGGGAGGGAGAGAGAGACAGAGATTGCAAGCGGGGGAGGGGCAGAGGGAGAGGGGGACACTGACAGCAGTGAGCCCGATGCGGGGCTCAAACTCAAAAAATCATAGGCTCATGACCTGAGCTGAAGGTAGACGCTCAACCGACTGAGCCACCCAGACGCCCCTTCCTCAGATTAAAAAAAGGTTTTTTTTGAGTTTTATTTAAGTAATCCCTGCACCCAGTGTGAGGCTCGAACCCACAACCCCGAGATCAAGAGTCACGTGCTCTCCTGACTGAGCCGGCTTTGTGCCCCCACATTAGATTTTTCCCTAGGACATGAGCAGAGGTCACCCCCTTGCAGAAACTTAGGAACTGTGTACAGAACTTTACAGAACAGAGGATAACACTGTAGCTGAAGCCTGACTATGGGTCCAAGAATGGAGTTCCCAGCAGACTCCATGAAGAAGAGGAAATTAGGCAAGGAAGGGAAGGTGCCCATCTGAATGAAACTTCGGCCACCATCAGGGCAAGTCTTGTGATGGTCACAGACTGGAGGCTCTGTTTCCGGAAGGTTCGAGAACAGCCTAGGGGTTCCATGTGTCTATCTGGCTACACCCCTGGCTGAGGTGCCATTAAGTTCCCTCAAATTCCTGGCCAGCCAACCCCCCTACAGCAAAAGGTCCCCACAGATTCCTCCAGAAATTATTCTTGTCGGTGGCTTGGCGGTGGATGCCCCAGAGCCAGTCTCCCATGTTGTCTGGAATCTGGAAGCTTCATTTGTGAGCTGGCAGTGTTCATGCTGACCCCACATGAATAGGTAGTTTTAATGGAGCATAAAGGGTCTTTATAGGGGCGCCTGGGTGGCGCAGTCGGTTAAGCGTCCGACTTCAGCCAGGTCACGATCTCGCAGTCCGTGAGTTCGAGCCCCGCGTCAGGCTCTGGGCTGACGGCTCAGAGCCTGGAGCCTGTTTCCGATTCTGTGTCTCCCTCTCTCTCTGCCCCTCCCCCGTTCATGCTCTGTCTCTCTCTGTCCCAAAAATAAATAAAAAACGTTGAAAAAAAATTAAAAAAAAAAAAGGGTCTTTATAACGAGGAGTTCTGGTTGCAGAGCAACGGGAGGGAGCTGCTCATGTCACATATGTAATGCTGTGCCCTTCTGTCCTGTCTGGTGCAAAGAAGCCCCTTCACAAGGAGCCTGACGCTTCCCTGCCATTTTGACCTCTGACCAGACTGGCAGCCATGAGAGGTTAGGCAGAGCAGAACTGATAGTCTTCCTTCTCGACTTTTGCAACTCAAAGGAAAATAGAATGTAGCATAGAGTTTAAGTTTCTGCTTTCTTTTTTTCAACGTTTATTTATTATTGAGAGAGAGAGAGAGAGAGAGAGAGAGAAAATGTGAGCGGGGGAAGGGCAGAGAGAGAAGGAGACACAGAATCTGAAGCAGGCTCCAGGCTCCGAGCCGTCAGCACAGAGCCTGATGTGGGGCTCGAACCCACGAACTGTGAGATGATGGCCTGAGCCGAAGTCAGACACTCAACCACCCAGGCGCCCCTAAATTTCTTTTTGTTAATGTATATTTATTTGGTTTTGAGAGAGAGAAAGACAGAGCATGAGTTGGGGAGGGGCAGACAGAGAGGGAGACACAGAATTCGAAGCAGGCTCCAGGCTCCGAGCTGTCAGCACAGAGCCCGACTCTGGGTTGGAACCCACGAACCGCGAGATCATGACCTGAGCCGAAGTCGGACGCTTAACCGACCGAGCCACCCAGGTGCGCTTCTTTTTTTTAATGTTTATTTATTTTTGAGAGAGAGAGAGAGAGAGAGAGAGAGAGAGAGTGAGAGAGAGAGAGTCAGGGAAGGGCAGAGAGGGAGAGGGAGGGGGAAAGAATCCTAACCAGGCTCCACACTTGCAGCACAGGGCCCGATGTGGGGCTCGAGCTCATGAACCATGAGATCATGACAGCTGAAATCAAGAGTCGGAGGCTCAATCGACCGAGCCAGCCAGGCGCCCTCTGGGTCACTCACGTCCTTAAAGGCTCTTATAGTATTCCACTGACGTACCTAACCAGCATATTTGTAATTTGGGGGTATCGTAAATCACACTGCTTTGAACGTCCACGTGCACACGTTAGCTCGCTTGCTGAGTTATCTCCTTAGAATAAATACCAGGCATCCGGGTTTCCTGGGTTCAGGATTATGCTCACTGGTACAGATTGCTGCATGCTGGGGGAAGACTTTACGTGTACAGTGAACTTCCCTCTTTGGGCTTTCCCCATGTTGCCTCTTAGTTTGTTACTCAGATTATACTTATCACATATGTGAACATATGTTCACTACTGCAGCATATGCTTCTGAAAGAGATTGAGCAAGCGACATCTAGATGGCTCAGTCTATTGAGCATTCGACTTCGGCTCAGGTCATGATCTCAAGGTTCGTGAGTTCGAGCCCTGCATCGGGACGGCTCGCTGCGTCAGTGCAGAGCCCGCTTCGGATCCTCTGTCCCCCTCTCTCTTTGCCCCTCCCCTGCTCGCTCTCTCTCTCTCAAAAATAAACAAACATTTAAAAAAAGACATTGAGGGACACCTGCATGGCTCCGTCGGTTAAGCGTCAGACTTCGGCTCAGGTCGCGATCTCCTAGTTTGTGGGCTCGAATCCCACGTCGGGCTCTGTGCTGACAGCTCAGAGCCTGAAGCCTGCTTCAGTTTCTGCCTCTCTCTCTGCCCCTCCCCTGCTCACACTGTGTCTCTCTCTCTGTCTCTCAAAAAAAAAAAAAAAAATGAACATTATAAAAAATTTTTTTAAATAAATTTTAAAAAGATTGAGCAAATACAGTATAAAAGTATTTAAGAGTCTGCTACGGAATTTTGCGTAAAATTTCCTGCACCGTATCAAAGAAGTCCTTTGAAGCCAATGATGTATTTACTGTATTACTTCCCCATTGCTCAGCTTGTATGTTCAAGGCATGGAGTTGTAATTGTGGTCGTGGGCATCATCCCACCTGTAATCTAGGTCAGGAAGAAAAGCAGCAGGTTTTCTTGTTTTTTTTTTTTTTCCAATATCTCTGGTATGCCAAAATTTTCCATTGGGGTCTCATGCAATCATCACAGTCTTGTGAAATAGTATCATTACTGCTGTCGGGGAGGTGAGGGAAGGACAGATCGGGAGGTGAAGTAAGCTGGCCACCATAACGTGGTCAAAGAGTGGGGAAGGCAGGATTGGAACCAAGGTCGGGCCGAAAGACCCCAATCGACAATGTCTGGCACAACGTAAGTAAGGGCTGCGGCCTCTAACGCAGTGGTAGGAGATGCATTCGGAACGCAAGGAGGGTTCAGGGGTCAGGAGTTAACGGAGAGGGGGCTGCGCGGAAGATGTGGGGCTTGACAGAAACCTCAGGAATACATGAGAGGTGAGAAGGGGACAGCGATGGGCAGTGGCCCTAAATGGCTTTATCGTCTTGCACCCTTTTCAGGTCAGCTGATGATGATACCAGGAGGTGGTCATTTACTCCAATTAGTTGAACATTCTATTTTGGAGAAGGTCCCCCCCCCCCAACTTCTTCCCATTTACGACTAGGAAGCCGTGCTGTGTCAGAGAGAGACTGGATGTTAGCAGATCAGAGCCCAAATCCCAGCTTGTCGGTTCTTGAGCAGTAACAACAAGTTAAGCACTTCTTGGTGCCATTGTGTTTCTCTCGCTCCTTTACGGAGTCCCTTATTTTCACAACACCCCAGCAAAGTAGGTGGGTACTGTGACCATACACATTTTACAGATGAGCACACCGAGGCACAGAGCCCTCCAGGAGTAGTAGCTTGCCCAAAGTCCCAGAACTTAGAGGATGAAGGACGGGACCCGAAACTGGCTCTGGCCAGTTTCAAAGGCCAGGTTTTTACCCCTGTACTGTACTGCTTCCGTGTCACCCTAGAAAGAGGGAAACTACCCAGTTCCCCAGGCATTTCCAGAAAGGACTGTTGGGCAGCTCCGTCCTTTCCAGCAGGGCTATTCAGATGGCAGCATTATCTATAGGAAGAGGCAGCTCCCAGGGTTTGGTGGACGGTGGGTGTTTGGGGGCCATTCTAGGCCCTCCATTGCCATCTGTTCATTGGAGTCTTTCTCTCCAGTGGCTTCCCTGAGGACCAACAGGGTGACCACAGGAGAAGGAAGGAGTTGGATCCATCGAGTAGTTCTGCCTCCCTGACATCAAACAGTCACTATGACCAGTCCCATTATTCTCAGTTGCCTGGCACTTTCTTCCCAGATGCCCTGACAGAGCTCGGCCCCCCGTGTCTCCCAAGGTCAGACCTGATTTACTTTGGGTTGGGGCTGTGGGGGAGATGCTGACTCGTGGGGGCCTGCCTCCCTGTGGCTGTGTGGGCTCCCCCCCTGGCGGGGGGAGCAGTTGTTGGGCTGGTGAAAGGGTACAGACTCCCCCCTCCCCCAAAGCCTTGACGTGCTATGGGGTATGTAACTGCCTGGCACTGGGATGGGGGGACTTGACCCATTCTTTAGAGGGAGAGGGGCACCGAAGTGGGTTAGAATTACCCTGGGGCCGGGGGCAGGCACACCCATGCCTCCTTGGTGGGAAAGGATGGCTGGGCCAGAGGCCTTGTCTACAAGGGCCAGACTCGCAGCCCATATGGCATTCCCGGGCACTCTCTGGCTACCCTTCTGTGCTCTGGGGACAGGGAGAGCGCACCTCGCTCTCTGAAAGCACCTTGCTCTTCGCCACTGTCCGAGTTTTCCAAATTCTAATACTCCTTGCTGGCATCCGTGTGGGAAGATGCCCAGCGTCCTGGGAAAGGAGAATAGCAGGTGCTCAGTGAACGTTAGCTGTCACGATAACCAGTATTGCTGTTCTCATCCAGCCTCGTTGTGTGAGATGTTGGATGCGTGCGATCCAGGGCTGAGGCAGCATAGCCTGGGCTATATGTATAGTCTGGAAGCCATGGTTGCCAGGCTCCTTTGCCCACTCACCGCATGCGCTTGGATAAGCCTCGTTTTTTTCCCTCTGTAAAATGGGTATATCGTAGTGCCTGCATTCAAGGGTTTTTCTGAAGACTAAGGGATATCATGCACAAAAACCATCCGGGACAGCTAGGGGACAACCGGGAAGGGTGACACTGCACTCATGTGCTGTTGAGCATACGTTCTGCAAGGTCAGCAGGGGCTAGCTGCCAGGCGCCTCTCCACGCCCGAGCAGCATGTTCCTGAGAGTACCAGAGATCCAGGGGCGCCTGGGTGGCTCAGTTGGTTAAGTGTCTGACTCTGGTTTCCGCTCAGGTCGTGATCTCAACGGTTCATGTGTTCAAGCCCAGCTTCGGTCTCTGTGCTGACCGTGCGGAGCCTGCTTGGGATTCTGTCTCTCCCTCTCTCTCTCTCTCTCTCTCTCTGCCCCTCCCCTGCTCGTGCTCTCCCTTTCAAAATAAATTAAATTAAAATTAAAAAAAAAAAAAAGAAACCAAGTTCTGTGACCTTGCAGTGCTTTGGGCCACTTTAGTAGTGACTGGGTACCTAACGTGTAGTACATGGAAACCATACAGGAAATCTTTGGAATAGCTATTGCCACCCTCGTCCCCATTTGGCAGACGAGAAACCCGAGGCATAGACACAGGACGTGACTTGCCTAAACCTATAAATGGTGGAGCCAGAATTTCAACCCAGGAAACTTGACTCCCGAGCAGTTTTTAACCACTTCCTTCCCTGCTCGAGGCTTGGGAATTCAAAGGTGAATCTGCTGTTCTTAGGGTCCTTACAAGTCGTTGGATCTGCGGGGGAATTACTGGGGGTCGTACACTGACTTTTCTCCTCTTTCCTGTATGCTGTAGAGTGTTCTCTCCAGAGCAGATGAGATAATGTGTCTGAAATGTTTTGAAAACTGGAACGCATGATCTTAACACAGTTGGTAATATACCAAGTAGCAAAATAAAACTTGGTAGAGTCCCAATGATGGCTTTTTCCATTTGAATTCATTTGCGCGGCGCTCCTTGGAACAACAGACATAACCAACTAACAGGCTGTTTGGAAGATAATGTATTTGGAAGGAGCCGAGCTGGACAGCGGATGACATGGTCGTTTCACATGTATTCATAGGAAGCGTAAGGGGCGCCTGGGTGGCTCAGTTGGTTGAGCCTCTGACTTCGGCTCAGGTCACGATCTCACGGTCCGTGGGTTCGAGCCCCACGTCGGGCTCTATGCTGACGGCTTGGAGCCTGGAGCCTGCTTCAGATTCTGTGTCTCCCCCTCTCTCTGCGCCTCCCCTGCTCATGCTTTCTCTCTCTTTCTCTGTCTTTCTCTCTGTCTCTCAAAAATAAACATTAAAAAAAATTAAAAAGACAAAAGAAAACGTACGTAACTTTGGTCGCATCTTCATTCGTGTCCTCAAATGGAGCGTGCAGGAAAAAACGACATTTTGGATCCTCTGTCCCCACACTGAAAGCTGGAGCTCTTTCACTGCAGTGAAGTATTTTATTTTCTTCCTCTCAGCTGCAATTAGTATTAATTGTGAGTGAATTGCTCTGGAGTTACGCACAGCTACTTTTGAGAAGGCACATCCAGTTCCACTTGAGAAGTTCACACTATTTTAGCACATGCCGAGGAAGCCGAACAATACGCGCTGTCTTAATTAGGCCGAAGAATGTACCTTGCAGACACAGCCAAACACAAGAGGCTAAGCCGCGATGGCGACAGCTGCCCCTCAGGGACTACTATATGTGAAGTTGGTGACAAAATAGAAAACCTGAGGGTGCCTGGGTGGTACGGTCTGTTAAGCATCCAACTCTTTTAAAAATTTTTTTCATGTTTATTTATTTTGGAGAGAGAGAGAGAGAGAGAGAGCAAGCGGGGGAGGGGCAGAGAGAGAGGGAGACACAGAATCCGAAGCAGCCTCCAGGCTCGGAGCCATCAGCACAGAGACCGATGTGGGGCTCGAACTCACGAACCGAGAGATCATGACCTGAGCCGAAGTCGGACGCTTAACCCACTGAACCAGGTCCTCAAGCGTCTGACTCTTGATCTCGGCTCAGGTCACGATCTCACGGTTCGTGAGTCTGAGCTCCACATCGGGTTCTGTGCTGACAGCGCAGAGCCTGTTTGGAATTTTCTCTCCCTGTCTCTCCCTCTCCCCCACTTATGTGCTCTCTCTCTCTCTCTCTCTCTCTCTCTCTCTCAAAATAAATAAACATTAAAAAAATTTTAAAAATAGAAAATCTGTTTTGGAAGAAGTATTAGGAGTTTTAGAAACTGTATGAAAGGAAACGCTGTCTATTTTCAGGGTCCTGGACACGACCCTGTGTTGGATGTCAACATGCTATGCTAAACACACTACTAGGAACCATTAGCCACGCAACTATATGTATGAAGTTACATAAAAACATCTAATGGAAGCCATTTTTTTTCCCCAGGGAATTTTCTCGGTGACGAATCCACATCCTGAAATTTTTCTAGTTGCGAGAATTGAAAAGGTGCTCCAGGGAAACATTACACACTGTGCAGAACCCTACATCAAAAATTCAGACCCAGCAAAGGTATTTATAAAGATCGTTTGCGAGCATTTCAGCCTGATGTAAAAATTGCGTTTTACTGGTGTTTTTAACGGTATTGTTAATGAACCCTCAAGAAAACCTCATTCTCTCAGTACACGGTATATTCTGGAAATACCGTATGCTATGTGAGTATGCATGCTAAGCTTGAACGTGACTTTTTTCCGTTTTGTGTTGTGTTTACTTGACAGTCTGATTTCTGGTTGCTTATCAAAGTAAGAGCTAAAGGCTTTTAGGCGACATCTGTTCATTGACGCCGTATCCTTGGCGATAGCTGTTCTTTATTTCCAGCCCTCACATACAGCCCTAGAATGTCAGAGCTGGGAAGTCCGGCCCCGCAGTTCCCAAATGCCGGTCTGCACTGACATTTCCTCCTGTCTGTGATACGAAAAGAAAGACAGGAGAAGGAGTTCAACGTGGGAAGCTGAATGTATTCAGTTCGAGGGGCTGCCCTTTATTCTGAGATTTTTGTTCTTCCCACGTTTGAAACATCACACCGATGAGTCTTTTCGTGAAATGTTGGCGTTTTAAATGGTAGCGATGGTTTTTACTGCTGGGTGTCTTCGGATGGCATGTAATCATCCAAATTTCTGGATCACGAAATCCGCGCTTTGGCAATCGGCGACGTGGTCCTTTCCCCTCCTTTTATAAATGAGAAAACGGAGGCCCAGAGAGGGGAAGCGTTCATGGCACAGCTCATTAGCTGTGCTAATTTGTGTGTTTGGGGGGTGGGGTGGGGTCTCCAGGACGTAGATAAAGGCCTGCTAGCATTTCGCATCCCAAGGGATAAGCATCCAGCCAGCATTTCACAGCCTGTTGAGACTCTATGGGCCGTTAATCTTTTGTCATCTAGTGCCTGCGCAAACAGCAGCTCCTTGCCTAACTAAACTAACTGCATTGACTCTTGGTCACTCGGCTTTTATCTTGGGAGTAGAAAGGTCAACTGTATTGAGAACAAACTTCTCCCAAGAATAATGAATGTCTGCCTGCTCATGTGTGAAAGGAAACGCACATTAGACCTGCTCAGAATTTCCCCACTACGGGTCTTTGGTACAAAATGTGCCCTACGTCTATTTCCATCCAATGAGAAAACACAAACCTTTTAAGAAAACATTGGTCCTGGAAGGTGGGTAGCATTGTGATGCGTGTTGTGTCTTATTTGTAGCACCTTCCTTCTCTCTTGGGCTGGACTTTGATGTTTTCCACCAGTAAGCGGGGGCGGGGGGGGGGGATGATTTTTCGCGGGGAGTCTCTGGTAGTTTCAACAAATATGAGCGTTTCTTCTTATTTCTGACCTTAGACGGCCCAGAAGGTGCACAGGACAGCAAAGCAAGTATGTAGCCGCCTCGGACAGTACAGAATGCCCTTTGCTTGGGCTGCCAGGTTTGTGCACATATAATCCTGACCTTTCTGTTCGGCCTCCTGTGTAAAGTTCAGGGTTGTGGTCCTTGCCGGCGGCATTTAGCAGTTGGTCTCTGCCAACCCGGTTCTGTCTCAGGACGCTCATGGTGTGTCCTTCATCCGTCCGGGGCTGCGATGACAGATCATTGGAGACCGACAGTAGGCTTCAGCAACAAAACATTTCTCTCTCACGGTGCTGGAGGCTGGGAGTCTGAGATGAAGGTCCCAGCACAGCCAGGTTCTGGTGAGCAAAGCACCTTACAGGTTACGGACAGCCGACTTCTCCTTTGTCTTGCCGTAGGGGAAAGGAAGCGAGCTTGCTTTCTGGCCTTTCCTAAGGGTGCTAATCCCATTCACGAGGGCTCCGCTCTCGGACCTCATCACCTGCCCCGGGCCCCTCCTCCTAATACCCATCACCTTGGGCTTTCGGTTTCCACCATGGGAACTTGGGCGGGAGGGCGCAAACGTGAAATCCGTAACAGGATATACGAATTCTTTCTCTTAAAATTCGCCGTGCATTCAAGACCCTCTCATTTCTTCATACGTCCATGCCTCAGGGAAATCTTCTTTGGCTGGGGTTCCTGAGCTGACGGACCCCACTTAATTTTATTGCATTTCAAAGCAGAACTTATTTGCTAAACTAAGGGAATTGTTTGCCCCAGAAAACCAGCAATTGCAGGGAATTTTGTTTGGCGTGCCCACTATTTCACAGTTGGCTAGGTTTAGGCTTCGAAAAGCTATCCTGGGATGTTTCTGGAAAACGTACTAAAAATCAGAAGGCAAGAGAATGCGGTTAAGTGCAAGTGTGTCATTAATGAATCGACTTGCTTTTCTGGCCCTTCACGGGTAGTGTATCTGAAAGCACGTTATCTATACCTTCTGTCGTATGGTAGGTCACATTAGTTTTCCCCCCACATCTTCCAAGTCTACGTACAGTGACGACTTCACATGTGTTTGTTGCTTATCCCCCCTTTGAGATACAAGTTCACTGGCTCGTTTGAGGTACAGCCTGTACAGCTCCCTGGAACTTCTGGGGGAAGGGAAGGGCACCGTGTTCTGAATAATTCAATCAATTATGTTCAGTGGGTGTTGGGAAGTAGCAGAAGGGTAGGAGATTCTAAGTTAATTAACCCTTCTGTCGCTATTTATAATCGCTTCATTTTGGGGAAGGTTTCAAAATGTTTTGCGTGTCGGTAGACGAAAAGGCACATGGTCCTTGCTTTGCACACTGGTGAAGAAAAAATGACAGCTGAGGTTAGGTGAATGGCGAAGAGGAGCAGAGGTTGTGGGTCTATTTAGGCATTATAGAAGGGGAAGCATGGCTTGTAAATCTGCACGTCCTTAGTGGTGCTGCAGCCTGAGAAGTCACTTGCTGCCGTGGTTAGTGTTTATAGTTAGGTGTTAACCCTGCACAAGACAGTGGTCTAAGTGCTTAACGTGCACCTTCCTAAGAGGGGGGTACTATTATTCCTACCCTGGAGATGAGGAAATTCAGGCATAGAACTAAACAAACAAACAAACAAACAAACAAAAAAAACCAAAAAAAACCCTTGGGGCACCTGGATGGCTCATTCGGTTAAGCGTCCGACTTTGGCTCGGGTCGTGATCTCGCGGTCTGTGAGTTTGAGCCCCGCGTCGGGCTCTGTGCTGACGGCTCGGAGCCTGGAACCTGCTTCGGATTCTGTGTCTCCCTCTCTCTCTGCTCCTTCCCCTGTTCACACGGTGTCTCTCTCTCTCTCAAAAATAAATAAAGATTTAAAAAAAAAATTACTGAAAAATCCTTGTCCAGCTTCCCACAGCATGTAGCAGAGTAGGACTCAGCACCCACGGCCCATGACCTCCGCCCACTCCGGCCCCCTGCGCGGGCTGTAGTAGCCGTTTGATGCCGTTTTGTCAGGAGGAAAATTAATTCAAAAGTCTTGAAAGTTGGGAGCTCTGATCCCCAGTTCTGATGAGGAATGACCCTCTTTTTTCCTTCTGGAATTGTTTTGCTTGTCAACAGCAGCAAAAACTCACTCTAAAGGCTTGCCTGGGATATTTTAACAATCTACGATAAAGCCCTGTTTACTGAAAATAAAGGAGGTATGCTTAGAAGTAGGAACAGTAGTTAATGCCTAGAACCGAATCTTCAGAGGCTCTGCCAGGGGGAATTATGTTTCTGGTTAGGGCTGCTCCAGTCGGGCTGGGTGCTTGTACATTACTTTTCATTTTAGTAGTAAGTCACTGCTTACAAACGGGAGAAGGGGAAGAGGCAGGGAATAATCCAAATCCATATCGGAAACTCTACAGACCTTTTGTAAACTTTGTAAATAGATCTTAAAGATCTAGTTTTTTTAAAAAAAAAAATGTTTATTTTAGGAGCGAGGGCATCAGCCTGGGGGTGGGGGCGGGGAGTGGGGAGCAGAGAGTGAGGGAGAGCGAGGGAGACAGGGCATCGCAAGCAGGCTCCAGGCTGAGCTGTCAGCACAGAGCCCGATGAGGGGCTTGAACTCACGAACCGGGAGATCATGACCTGAACTGAAATCAAGAGTCGGATGCCTAACAGAGGTGCCCCAAAGATCGAATTTAACGGTCATCAACTTTGAGATACTCTTTACCTTTGATTCCAAGGCACACATTTTATATATCCGACTTGATGACTTTTCACATGTGTTTACAGTCCTGTAACTACCGCTCCAACCAAGGTCTAGAACGTGTCCATCACTTCAGAAAGTTTCCTCACACCCCTGTCCGGTCTGCCATCCCACTCCCACCAGTCAGCCATCGACCGATGGTTATCACTACCGAGGGCTTTTTTTCTACTCGAGACCTTCATGCAAACGGAGTCGTGCAGAATGTACTCTTGCATTTGGTTTCTTGTGCTCAGTCTGTTTTTGAGCGGTGTTCCCTTGTATGAATACCCCACCGTTTAGCCATTCGCTTGTGGATGACTCTCTGGGCCGTTTCCTTTTGGGGCTATAACAAATACATCTGCTCTGAACATTCATGCACCATGCGGAAATATGCCCAGAGTAGCGGCATGGCAGGATCAGAGGGCAGGTGTGTGCTCAACTTCATGGCCAAGCGAGTTTCCGAAGTTGTTTTACCATTTTGTACACATACCAGCATTAAGTGTGTCTTCATTTCTCAGTACTTCAGAATTAAAAAAAAAAAAATTCTCTTGCTGTTTTAGACCCATTTTCAAAGATACTCAAGGTTCTCTGGATCTGGATGGGAGGTTTTCTCCTTTGTATAAACAAGACAGTAGCAAGCTTTCAAATGAAGACATTCTCAAGTTACTCTCAGAATACAAGAAGTAAGTGTGTTATTGTAGTAAATCAATACAATAGATGGATTATAGTTTCTTAAAGTGGTAAATGTGAGTCATATATGGGAGAAGCTGAATGCTTTGGAGCATTTTTGCATTTGGAAGCATTTGGAAGTTTGCATATAGGGCAACCGGTGCATTCCGTAATCATGGATTTTAAGTATAAAATATTCTTATTTTACCCCTAGGCCGGAGAAGACCAAATTGCAGATTATTCCTGGGCAGCTAAACGTCACAGTAGAATGTGTCCCTGTGGATTTATCAAGTAAGAATTCACATGTTACAAATAAACCTTAAAGGGCTATGTTTGAATCTCAGGGTTTTTGTCTTTTCAATATATTTCTTAAGGTTTACGTGGTGTATTAAGTTCCTAGGGCTGCTGTAAGAAAAAAACTACAAACTGGGTGGCTTCAGACGACAGATTTATTCTCTCCAGGTTCTGGAGGCTAGATGTCCAAGTCAACACAGCAGGGCTGTGTTCCCCCTGAATGCTCTAAGGAAGAATCACGAGTCATGGGATGTAGGACCTGCCCTAATTCAGTATGCCCTCATCTCAACTAATGACATCTGCAGAGACCCTATTTCTAAATAAAGTCACATTCTGAGGTTCTTGGTGGCCATGAATTTTGGAAGGGACACTAGTCCGTCCAGTACACATAGTGGACAGTTAACGGATTCGGAAGAGGATGAAGTTCATTTTGTCAGACGCAGTTTCATATATAATATATAATGTTGTGAGTATTCCCTAGTCAGTTTCTGTCCTGTGCCTTGGATAAGTCTCCCCAACGAAGGGATCCAAAAGGAGGAGAGTTTCTTTTCCTCTCTAATGCCAGGAATTTCAGATCTCGGGAGAAAAATGGACAGAAGACAGAAAAGGCACTGGGTAAGAAATAAAATGGAGTGGCTAATAAGAACTGGAAGAATGTTCAAATCTTAGTACTAATGCCCCGAATGCAAATGAAAATCGCAAGATGCTTTTGCTCCTCTGTCAAATTTACGAGAATATTTAACGTGAGACTATCTAATGCTGGCTGGGTTTTAGCCAGGCACCCTCACCTACCGTGAGGAGGACTACAGTGGGCAGGAATACAGGAGTACAGGAGGCAGTCGACATTCACCGATGTCTGTAACTAAGGCATTTTGATTCTGAGCTGCTATCTATCCATTCATTCACTGAATCAGCGTTTATTGAATAAACACTTATTGCATAGCTACAAGATGCCTTGCAATTATGGGGATTAAAGTCTAGAAGGAGTGACTGACACTAAGTAAGAAAACAAACGAGCGACTCGAATCTGTGATTGGGGCGGACTGCGTTAAGAAGAGGGGCCAACAGGGGCCTTCCTTCGGCTCTGGAACTGAAAACATAAACCACTGTACTCTTAGGTGTTCTTTTCCATGTTGTTTCTATTGGAGGGAAATTGGAAACAACCTAAGAGTCCAGCACTGTCAGTGTGATGAAGGCAGTTACGGTCCACCTATACCGGGAGACTTTATGTAGCCCAGAGAAACGATGTTTATAAAGAACTCACTGGACAAAACGGTACATCAAATGCTAAAAATATCCCAGGGTAGGGGCGCCTGGGTGGCTCAGTCGGTTGAGCGACCGACTCCAGCTCAGGTCACAATCTCACAGTTTGTGGGTTCGAGCCCCACGTCAGGCTCTGTGCTGACAGCTCAGAGCCTGGAGCCTGCTTTGGATTCTGTGTCTCCCTCTCTCTCTGCCCCTCCCCCACTCATGCTCTGTCTCTTTCTCTCTGTCTCAGATATAAATAAACATTAAAAAAGAAAATATCCCAGGGTAAAGTTCTGTATATACAGTAGGATTTTTTGTATTATTATACAGAACATGCATGGAAAGGAGACTAGAAGAAAATACGCCAAAATACTAACAATAGTTATCTTGGGACAGTAGAGTGGTCACTTGTTTCTGTGTGCCTTTCTTCTGTATCTCCAGAGAGTCTGTTGTAAGTATCATAGTAATTGGAGGAAACCATACCCTCATCATCTGTGACTCTTCCTGGGTCTCCCTGCTCTGTCAATACCTCTGTGCAGCAAGGAGAAACCATCTTAGGGCTCTGTCAGTATATGAATCCCCTCTATTCCGATGGCTACTTCAATTTTTGTTTAAACGTTTATTTATTTTTGAGAGAGAGAGAGAGAGAGAGAGAGAGAGAAAGAGAGAGAGAGCATGAGCAGGGAAGGGGCAGAGAGAGAGGGAGACACAGAATCCGAAGCAGGCTCCGGGCTCCGAGCTGTCAGCACAGAGCCTGACGCGGGGCTCGAACTCACGAACCGCGAGATCATGACCTGAGCCACAGCTGGATGCCTAACATATTGAGCCACCCGGGTGCCCCGTGATGGCTACTTCAGTAACCCAGGCTGCCGCCCTTTTCTGAGCCTTTGTGTATTTCACCTTCGGGAGTGTTGAATTTATCACTGGTAGCACATCCCAAGGTCTGTTGTTTCCAAAGGCCTCCGTTATTTCCTGGGTGAAAATTGCACCTGCACCAAGTTTTTCAGAGTGACTATCCATGAGCTAATTGGAGACCTACATTTACTGTTAGTTCCCCGATACCAATAAAAATTTGCAGTGAAAGCTAAATTGCAGCCATAGGAGGAAAAATGTAATGGATTTCTCTGCAGAGTTAAATTTGTCAAAATTATGATGTGTTATATTTGGCAAATCATTCCACATTGAGAAGGAACTAGCAATCCGTGTCTGGTTTGGATGGTTCCACTCAAATCAGGCCCAGGCTACGCCATCTCGTCCTTGTGGGTTCTTAAAGTGGTTGTAGGACTTTCGTCAGCCGCTCAGAAATCTGTTAAATCACTCTTTGGGAACACAGTCCACGTATGTTTTTATCAATGCAGTAATGTGTCCGTCTTCTCAGTTGTTTTCTCTTTGCCTGTTTTCTTTTTTTTTTTTTCCGATATAGATTGCATTACTTCCTCGTATGTGCCCCTGAAGCCTTTCGAAAAGAATTGTCAAAATATTACCGTGGAGGTCGAAGAGTTTGTTCCAGAAATGACAAAATATTGTTATCCGTTTACTGTTTATAAAAACCATTTGTATGTCTATCCCTTGCAATTAAAATATGACAGCCAGAAGACATTTGCCAAGGTAACGCAGCGTGAACTGTACATTTTGGAGTGTAACATGTTATTTACCGTTCTCCGGTGCCAGGACTCATTTTGAATGATTAATCCTTTCTAGGCGAGGAACATCGCAGTCTGTGTAGAATTCCGGGATTCAGATGAAAGCGACGCTCACGCTCTAAAGGTTTGTTCACGATCTTGATAAGCGTGCACTTTTAGGAAAGACAAAGACCATGGTACTTGGTGGCTAAGTTTAATTCGTTTATGCGCCATAAGGAAAATGTGCTGACGTGACAAAAGCAGTATTGCCTTTTCTGCCCTCACACCTTGACTGCGAGGATTAAATATTAAGAAATAACAAAACGAGGTAGGAGCATATGTAGCTTTGAAAAACGGGGTAAGCTTCACATACCAGATTTTTGCCTTTGCTCCACTTTGATTTTTCATGGCTCTGATGTGCAATCACAAGGTCATTTTCTCCTATGACCTGACAGTTTATAATGGTATCAGCAGGGGACTGTAAACTCCTTTCTCCTTGAAACCTGAACAGTCTTTGAGCAAACAGAAGTGAGTGCTTTGATCTGAGATAGGACTTCTTCTCTGTGACCGGCCAAATGGTGCCTCCGTATTATCTGACAGAGCAGTCCTTAAATACCTATCACTTCATAGCGTCTTTACGTTTGCACTCTTTAGCACATTCATCAGAGGCCTGAGAGAGAAGTCGGAGAACATCTAGCCGTCACGAATTGTTTATCTGGCTCCCTGCTTCTCTAGATTGAGCCTAAATCAGACAGATGGATGGCTAGTCTTCTACTCAACCCTCCTGGGGAAAGAGGCTGGAGGCCCCTGACTAAGTCGTTAAATGTTTAGTAACCCCTGCCTTTGAAAAGAGGTGGTTTTTGTTGTTCTTGTTGTTTTGTGCGTTTTTTTTGGTTTTTTTGTGGGTTTTTTGTTTTTGTGTCGTTCCTCCCCCGCCCCCGCCCCCCCCCCCCCCCAGAAACCTAGGTTAAGAATTCGCTGGCTCAAATTAGGTATATTTTCTCTGATTTTCCCTTCACTGCAGATGAGAATAACTATTCCTTTTCTCCCCCATGCAATATCCTTTTGTACACTTCAAGATTCTTACCTTACCTCTCGGCAGTTCCTGCAAATCACCTTCACAACCGTGTTTAAAGGAGAATTGGCAATGCATTCACACGGAGTCTCAGTTTCATTTCATAGCTGGCCTAGAGGCTGGCTCTGAAGTGACAGGGTGAAGCAGTTAGGCCCTATGGAAGTGAAAAACTCACACCAGAAATGAAATTTGATCTTTTCGTGGAACCATAGAAAGCCTCGCATTTATTTTATTGGTATAACAGAAAGCTGGTGACTTTTAAAATGTGGCTCATAAAGTGAGACAACAGTGAGCTCGTCTGTAGCCTCATGTATCTGCTAGTGTGTGTGTGTGTGTGTGTGTGTGTGTGTGTGTGTGTGTTCTAACCCCTCACCTTGCCCACCACACAAGGAGCGTTCAGCAAATACTGCTAACTGGCTTAGGGGGAGCCTCTTCAGTTAAGATAGCAAGTAGCATCAGAGAACGTAAGCTTTCCAGAACTGGTTTCAGAGTGTTTCCTTTCCACATGATTAGCCATATTTGACTCCTTGCCATTGACGAATTTGGAAGTGCGTTTCTTTGATGGCCGGAAATCCGGAAGCACCCATGCAGCCAAGTTAGGTGATGTCTGGGGGTGATCACTGGAGTGCGGGTAAATGATTCGGAGTTTACAAGTTCACGGTGAGAACTGACTGGGCTTGGCCATGGCCTTGTGCTCACAGATGCCTCTGACTGGATGTGGTTCCATTGCATTATGTTTAAAGACCTTCTCACCGAGATTGGTGACTCGGTTTCCTTCTTTTGCAGTGTATTTATGGAAAACCTGCAGGATCTGTTTTTACCACAAATGCTTACGCTGTTGTCTCCCATCACAACCAAAATCCAGAGTTCTATGATGAGGTAAGAATGCATTTTTCTGGTGTTTATAAAACACGGTGGTGGCTCTTCTTTTTTTCTTCATTTCCATCATCTCATCTGCCGTTGCGATCCCTTGTCCTATGAAAATAGAAAGTGTCACACCAAGATGAAGGGCCACTGCCTGCTTGGTGCCCTTTGATGACAGTAGAAGATTTGCCCGCAGATCGAAGGGACTCTGGCGCAAGGTAACGATGCAGGAAGCAAACGCGAGACTAGAGCTAGGATTGTGGCCCTAGCTTTGACAACAACTGGCTCCATGACCTTGAACAAGTCACATCCCTTTTCTGAGTCTCCATTGCCTCAGCTTTAAAATAAGAAATTCAGGGACACCTGGGTGGCTCAGTCGGGTAAGTGTATGACTCTTGATCTCGGCTCAGGTCATGGTCTCACGGTTCGTGGGTTTGAGCCCCGTCTCAGGCTCTGTGCTGACAGTGCGGAGCCTGCTTGGGATTCTGTCTCTCCCTCTCTCTGCCCCTCCTTTCTCTCTCTCAGAAGAAATAAATAAACTTACAAAAATAAAATAAGAAATTCAGAGCAGATTTTGTTCAAGGCCCTTCTAGATTTTTCTTCCTCTGGTTTTGCATGGGGTTGGGGGTGCAGCCTCTCTGTAAGTGAAAGGCTTTGGGAGACACAGCAACACTTGAGGACCACCAGAATCCCGCTGGCTGCTCTAATGCCTCAGTACAGTGTAGACAATGGGACCTATACCGTCTCCTAGGCTCCGTGCCCCGCTCCCCAGTCTACCTCTCCGGCCCTGTCTCTGTCTCTCTTTCCTTCTCCACCTCTACATCTCTGTGTACCTCCCAGAGTCTGTCTTAGTGTCTCTGTCACAGCCTCTTCTAGTCGGCATGTCCCTGGCTTATCCAAATCTGCAGACTGGATTTGACTCCTACATGTCTCCACGAACCTGGATACAGGCGGCGGCTTTGTGGGTTAGCCCCCCAGGGAGAGGGGAGGCCCGTATTTATGTGCAACAGACCATTAGATACCCAGATGGCGTGGACGCTGTGAATAGGCACGCTCTGGCGACATCTACCTATGACAGAAATCAGTTCTAACGCCAAAACCACGCCTTGCATGAATGATAATTCGGCCAGATGTCCCTCCCCGAGCTGTTTTAATTTGGCCCCCTCTGTAATCAACGCCAGTCGCTGCAGAAAACTTGATCAGGTAGAAGTAATCCACGTTATTTTTAGGATGCCAGAAAGAAGCAGGCTTTTCAGTCATCCAGTCTGTCTTGACCAGGGGAGAGGGACATTGCATGTGTTCTGTGCAGGTAAATGCACGTGCGTCAAATCAGTTAACCCGTAATTTGTCGCTGACATACTTCCGGGAGGCTTTGCACATATTTGGTTGGGTCCTGATTGGAAAATCGCTTGAGGTTGGGGGTTTGTATTAAAGTCTTCATTTGAAAGAGCGCCTGGGTGGCTCAGTCGGTTGACCGTCTGACTCTTGATTTTGGCTCAGGTCACGATCCCAAGGTCATGGGATCGGACCCTACACTGAGCATGGAACTTGCTTAAGATGCTTTCTCCCTCTCACTCTCTGCCCCTCTCCCTCACTCATGGCTCTCTCTCTCTCTCTCTCTCTCAAAATAAAATAAATCTTAAGAAAAGAGTATTCATTTTTAGGGTTAAATTCACATGTCAAGGGTGACAATTGTTCTTTCTTTCTTTTTTTTAAAATTTATTTATAGGGGTACCTGGGTGGCTCAGTTGGTTAAGCCTCTGACTTCAGCTCAGGTTGTGATCTCATGGTTTGTGAGTTCAAGCCCCGTGTCAGGCTCTGTGCTGGCAGCTGGAGCCTGCTTCACATTCTGTGTCTCCCTCTCTCTCCCCTTCCCTACTCACACTGTGTCTCTCAAAAATGAATAAATGTTAAAAAAATAAAAGTAAAATTTATTTATTTAGAGAGAGACAGAGACAGTGTGAGTGGGGGACAGGCAGAGAGAGAGAGAGAGAGAGAGAGAGAGAGAGAAAGAGAAAGAGAATCCCAAACAGGTTGTGCCCTGTCAGTGCAGAGCCAGATGCGGAGCTCGAACCCACAAAACCATGAGACTGTCACCTGAGCCGAAAGCAAGAGTCAGACTCTCAGCCAACTGAGCCACCCAGGTGCCCCTACAATTGCTATTTCTTTAAGTAAACTTACATTTTGCCTCAAAAGATATTTACGTGAACTGTGATTGGTGCATACCATAATACCACAGTGACTTTTTGCAGGTTTATTTGCAAAGCTTAATCCACCCCTCCCACCCCACCCCCCTCGCATAAAGGAACACAACAATTTAGAGAAAAGAAGCCTTCCAAATTCAGTACACATTTTGGATAGATTGTATTCACTGACTGCAGATTGAGTTACATAGTATCCCTGGGCTGTGAGGCTGTGGTTTTGATCCAGTGTTTTAGAAAATCCTGCTGCAAAGTTGAGTCCGGGAGAATCCACTGACCTCTCCAGCAAAAGTAATAAATCAGCCCTCACAATCCAGGAGAATACTGTTTTCAAATTGAAACTGACTGGACAAGCCTTGAAAGTATGTTTAAACAGTATCTATTATTTGGTGACTTGGCTTGTCATTTAGAAAAATACGTCATTGGGAAAGTAACGATGCAACTGAACTAAAGGTCTGACGGTCCAGCTTGACAATTAAAAATGAAACAAAATGCTGTGTGCGATTTTGCTGTCATTGCAGATTAAAATCGAGCTTCCCATTCACCTGCATCAAAAACATCATTTGCTCTTCACGTTTTATCATGTAAGTTGTGAAATCAACACAAAGGGAACAACCAAAAAGCAGGACACAGTTGAAACTCCAGGTGCGTGTATTCTTTAAAAGTGTCTTTCTACGGCTGTTTGAGATGGAACTGTCTAGAATGCAACAGGCCTCTTTTCCTCAGGCTGCGAACCACTTCTTAAAAAGCACATTTCGGAGTTAAAAGGTTCGTCGGTATGAGATGAATCGTATGTTCATGCGACCACCATTTCTACCACATGTCGCGTCCAAATGCTTGCCTGTGTGCTCGGAGTCCCGGAAGTCACGTAAAGTGACACATACAACGTAAAGCCATGCTTCTCGTGCGGGGACACATATTGTGATGGGCGGTATTTGTGCTATTTCTCTTATGTAGAATGGCCCAGCAACCAGAACTTTCCAGTTCGGCTCCCTGAGGAAGTGGGAAGTGAGCCCAGAGCTGGGGACATTGTTGAGCTGGAGGGAGATTGGGGACCCCCCTGGTTCTAGTGAGAACAGAACAGATGCCATGAACTGGCATAAACTCCAGTAGTGAAGCCCCAGTCCTGGTCCCATTCAGCAAGGCTGGAGGTAAAGCAGTAGGAAGCTTCTTTAGGAGACCATAGGGGCCCTGTAAACATTGTGTGCCACCTCCACTGTATAGATGTCAGCCTGCTCTGGGATTCAGATCCAAGCTGGCCTGGATCGGCCTTAAACTCATTCATTCATTCATTCATTCGTTCACCAACTACGTCGGCATGTTTATTACGTGCAAAAGACATTGTAGTAGGTACTGTGGAGAACCAAACATAGATCGCGTCTTAAGGGGGCGTATGGTCTAGCCGGGAAAATGAGACCGGTGTGGACAACTATAATACAAGATCAAAAGTAGTTACCGAGAAAGTGGTACGATGTGATCTCAGAGAATATGGAGTTATTACTTCAACTGGTGGAGGGACGAGTGGCTGGGAATCTGGGAAGGCTTCCAGGAGGAGATGGTGTTTTGGGTGAGGCCTTAGAGGGGCGGGGTTGAGATTGAGGATGCAGTGATGGTAGGAAGGTAGCGGATTCGAGGATAAAGGAGCAGCCTGTACAGAGAGAGGCGGGCTATTGAGGGGTATGGCCAGGAAACCACACATAGTTCAATACCACGAGAGCACAGGGTGTTGGGGAGGGGGAGCCACAGGATGTCAGGTTGATAAGGAGGCGTCAGATCGTGGAAAGCCTTGAATGCCAGGCTGTGGATTTGATTGCATTCTGTCACCAATATGGAAATACAGAAGGGTTGTAAACACCAGTAAGAGCTGTTCTGCAGGAAGTCCATAGAAATCGCAGTTTGTTCAGGGCAGGGACCTTGAGGGTTGAGAAGAAATCTGGCGGAACAGTAGGAACCCAAGGCCGTGCATCTCCCGGAAGACAAATGACTACTTCCTTATTTCCATCCTAGACAGCAGTGGGCAAGGTGCTCGGTGGAGCAGGAGATGGTTATTCTGTGGGCCACTCATCACGTGTTACTGCCCATCCTTAAGTGGCTCCACGCCTTTGAGCCAGATGGCGTGTGCTTGACATCGTACCTTTCCAGCTTCCAAGTGCTCTATATGCCTTTTCACTGAGAGACACCCTCGGTCGTGCTTTTGATTAATTCACTGTGCGGAAGGTGTTGCCTAAGCAATTCCATAGAGACCGAAAGTAGATTAGCGGTTGCCAGGGACTGGGGAGAAGGGAAAATAGGGAGTAGCCTCTAAGAGGTGTGGAGTTTCTTTTTGGCGTGATGAAAGAGTTCTGGAATGAGTAGCAGTGGATGCCCAGCTTTCTGAAATAGACTAAAAATCATTGAATTGTGCGCTTTAAACGGATGAATTGATAGGGGAGGCGGGGAGAGGGGAAAATGGGTGATGGGCATCGAGGAAGGCACTTGTTGGGATGAGCACTGGGTGTTGTATGGAAACGATGAATCACGGGAATTTACTCCCGAAACCAAGAGCATACTATATACACTGTATGTTAGCTAACCTGACAATAAATTATATTAAAAAAAAAAAAAAAACAAACAACGGATGGATTGTATGGTATCTGAATTCTATCTCACTACAAATTTCTGTGGGGAAAAGTTTTGCCCAAGAACAAGAAAGAGATTTTCCTATTTTCTGGACTGGAAGCCTTTTGTCTCCTGTCCAGTTTTCGCTTAATTACTCTGACAGAGTCCTTTTGAATGGTTCTCGCACTCATGTTACTTTCCTGTGTTCTTTATAGGAGAACGGCTCTGGGTAAACCATTTCTGAAGCTGTACTAGTAAAGATCCCTGCGGGCGTGTTTCAGAGTCTGAGAAAGCCATTTAGTCTACTTAGAGAAAGCAACATATTTGTCTTCTTTTAAGAATTAAAGCATTTGCCAAATTAAACACGTGAATGAAAACATTCTAACCAGATTTGTGTTGACTTCTGTGTTCACAGTATAAACACGCGCGCACGCACACACACACACACACGCACACACACTCACGCAAAGAATTTTAAAGAATCAGAAGGCAGCGGCTTTAAAAAGTGCTCTCCAGCCAACACCCTGTCTCGTATGCCAGAACTGGGTCCAGAGCAAGCTTTTTTACCGCTGAGTTATAAACACTTGAAGCCCAGAGTAATCTCTATAATGGAAATACTGACACTGTTCAACTTGAGGAATACAGATGGCTCTGACTCGTTTAGCTAGAACATGATGAGTTCTTTAATAGAAATCCAAGAGGCTTTCTTGAGTAGAACCGTTAAGAAATATAGAGACTGGGAAAAATCTCTCAGTGGATGCAAGTTGTAAACACTTATGCACTGGCTGCATTCTCCTGCTGCATTTTCCTCCTTCTGTACTCAGGAAAACCGCCCAACTGAGTACTGCCTTGTATGAATATGGACTGCAACCTTGGCTTGTGACCTTGATTTTCCGTAGTCCCCTCCTGTTGGATTGCTGTCAGAAACTTTGGAACTTACTGCTGGTGGTCTGAGATTGTCCCAGACACAAGACTCTGTACTTCTACTAAGAATGGATGAGAGAGATCTGAGTCCTTTTTAAAAAAAAAAAAAATAAGTCTAGGGGTGCCTGGGTGGCTCAGTCGGTTAAGCGTCCGACCTCAGCTCAGGTCATGATCTCACAGTCTGTGAGTTCGAGCCCCGTGTCAGGCTCTGTGCTGACAGTTCAGAGCCTGGAGCCTGCTTCGGCTTCTGGGTCTCCCTCTCTCTCTGCCCCTCCCCTGCTCTTGCTCTGTCTCTCTCTGTCTCAAAAATAAATAATCATTTAAAAAATTAAAAAAGAAGTCTACCACAAATTATCCCCCAAAGGGTAAACATAATGGTCCTGATGCACTTTTAAAAACTTAAAGTATTTTCATATATTATTACCTCTCTTTGCTCTCTCCTAACTATGAGATGGAAAGATTGTGTGTTGTTCCCAATTTATAGTCCAGGAAATTGAGTAAATAAGTCATTAGTGGCCAGGCTGGGATTAGGAAGCCATCCAAGTGCATTGTTCCTTCCCGGGTATTCGGACGCCCAACACCTGGACTCCCACATATGGACCCCACCCCCACCGCAGGAAACATCACCACCCTGCCCTGCTCCCCAGCAGTCAGAGATTTGTGGAGCTAATTGCATTTGCGATTTCACTTCTCACGGTTGATTATTGTGTTGGCAGTTGGCTTTGCCTGGGTACCTTTGCTGAAGGATGGGAGAATCATTACATTTGAGCAGCAGCTGCCGGTTTCAGCCAATCTTCCTCCAGGCTACTTGAATGTGAATGATGCAGAATCAAGAAGGGTAGGAGAATAACTGTCTTTGTTGAAGTAATCACAATGTCGCGTTTAAAAAGTAGAATGCTGGGGGCGCCTGGGTGGCCCAGTCGGTGAGCGTCTGACCCTTGATTTTGGCTTAGGTCATAATCCTAGGGACGTGGGAACGAGCCTCGAGTTGGGCTCTGCACTGAACATGGAAGTTCCTTAAGATCCTCTCTCTCTCTCTCTTTCACCTTCTTTCGCTCTCTCCTCTTTCTCTCTTTCTTTCTCTCCTTCCTTCCTCCCCCCTTCCTCTGCCCCTCCCTGCACTCACTCACTGGCTCACGCTGTCTCTCTCTCTCTCTCTTTCTCAAAAACATGAAAAGTAGAATGCTGTATTCTAGAGGATAGCTTCACAAACTGTGGTCTGAGGACTGGTCCACCAGAAAGAGAAGTCAGGAAAATCAGTGTAAACCTTTGATAGCAATTTGACCCAGGTTACCTTGTGTCTGTTGATTCTAATAAGTTTCAAAAGCTGGGGCTTGGAGTTTGTGCATCATCTTAAAATATTTCTTTAGTTACTAGTTCATTTTTATTGTAATTTATAAAAGTGTCAGCCTGCCAAAGATTGGAAATTCAAAATGGTTTAGGATCCATTTACTCTAAAGGCAGACTGTTTTCTCCAGGAATTCCCTATGTGTGAAACTAACACATTTGTTTCTGTTCACAGCAATCGAATGTGGATATTAAGTGGGTAGATGGCGCTAAGCCTTTGTTGAAGATTAAAAGCCACTTAGAGTCTACCATTTATACTCAAGTAAGTTGCATCATGTGAATTTCGTCAATTTTGCTATTTGAATATTTTTTTAAAGTTCTTTGTTCGGTTGTTGTTGTTTTTTTCCCTAGTAATCTCTACACCCAGTGTGGGGCTTGAACTCAGGACCCCAAAGTCAAGAGTCACATGTTCTTCTGACTGAGCCAACCAGGGGCTCCTGAATCCATTTCTTGTTTAAAATAGACTATGTTCGATTCCTGCAGCCTCAGAGAAGTTGTGGCCTCAAAGACTTTCTCATTAGCAATAACATCATTCTTAATTGCAATAGCTCAAGTTGTATAATCCCTGTCAAATCCCCAAATCCATTTATTCCCATTAATGGATTCATGCCTTACAAAACTCTGAAAGGAAGGTTGGAGGCTATCATCACCTTTTTTAAAAAATAAATTTAAGTTTTGGGAACAGTTTGGGATTTGCAGAAAAATAGGGTCGTACATAAAATTCCCATATACCCTGTGCCAAGTTTCCCCTGTTACTAACCTCTTACATTAATTAGTATGGCACAAGGGCACTAGGGTGGCTCAGTGGGTTGAGCGTCCGACTTTGGCTCAGATCACGATCTCCCGGTTCAGGAGTTCGAGCCCCACATCAGGCTCGCTGCTGTCGGCCTGTCAGCTCTTTAAAGAGCTCGCTTTGGGTCCTCTGTCCTCCTCTCCCTCGCCCTCCCTTGCTATGCTCTCCCCAAAATAAATAAATATTTAAAAACAATTAGTATGGCACGTATGTTCTAATTAATGAACCATCGTGATCCATAACCATTGACTAAAGTTTGTATTTATTCAGATTTCCTTCTTTTTTACCTATGGATTCTATCCAGCGTAACATATTCCATTTCGTTGTCATGTCATCTTAGGCTTCTCTTGGCTGGGACAAGTTCTCAGACACTCATTGTTTATGATGGCCTTGTCAGTTTTCATGAGTAGTGAAGTTTTGTAGGATGCCCCTCTGTTGGAATTTGTTGGATGTTTTTCTCATAGATAGACCGGAATTGAACATAGCAATTTGAAGTCAGTGGATCATGGATGACTAGTAGTTTACCCTTGTCCTTGGCATCCATGAAATTACAATCAAATATCTGTTGGAGGTTCTCAAGCACAGTTTGGAAATTCACCGATGGGGAAGATGAAGTCCACGTTCCTTGGTGTGGCCTATAAGGTCCTTCTTTTTTTTTTTTTTTTTTTTTCAACGTTTTTTTTTTTTTTTATTTTTTTTTTTTTTGGGACAGAGAGAGACAGAGCATGAACGGGGGAGGGGCAGAGAGAGAGGGAGACACAGAATCGGAAACAGGCTCCAGGCTCCGAGCCATCAGCCCAGAGCCTGACGCGGGGCTCGAACTCACGGACCGCGAGATCGTGACCTGGCTGAAGTCGGACGCTTAACCGACTGCGCCACCCAGGCGCCCCTATAAGGTCCTTCTTGGTATACGATATCTAGATTCCACATAGGACGGCTGGATACTTGCCGACCAAATTGCCACGATCGCTTGGGCATTGAATGCCTGAGACTATTATTATCTGGTAACTCCCTGCTGATACCTTTTCTTCACCTATCAGTCCAGACCTCTGTTCCTACTTGTTTCATTAAAATCTAGAAGCAGCCCGGGGCACCTGGCTGGCTCAGTCAGTCAAGGATCCGACTCTTGATCTCAGCTCACGTCTGGATCTCAGGGTCGTGAGCTCAAGCCCCGCATAGGGCTCCACACTGGGCATGAAGCCTGCTTAAGATGTAGAGGCTGCCCAACCCGACAGACCACACCCGTCAAAAAAGGAATTAAATGAACATTTGGCTAGCTGCGCAAAGATTGTGACCTGCCCGGTATGCGTGGGTACACGCTCACTCCGCCCGGTTTTGCTGCTTTTTGTGATGGCCGAGGGGACCACGGGACACGGGCACACGTGTCGGTGACTGCAGCTGCCGAATCTGGGCGTCAGAAGACCCAGATCGATCAGCTTGTGAGACGCGGATGCCGGGGGGACGGAGCATCAGAGCGCCTGTGTTTGAGGGTGATGAATCAGATTTCTATGGCCGTGTCCATCTGTTTTGCAGGATCTACATGTCCACAAATTCTTCCATCATTGCCAGCTGATTCAGTCGGGCTCCACAGAAGTTCCGGGGGAGCTCATTAAATATTTAAAGGTAAATGAACAGCAGCTTTCGGCGGAAGGTTTGTTTCTCGTATCTTTCTCGTTGCCACGTTTTGATGGGGGAGGTGGGGGAGGGAAATGAAACGAACACCTTAAAATAGTTGGGGCTGTGTATCCTCAAGGGAATACTTTCTGTAATGTGCTTTTCTATCAGTTGCCTATTTAGGAGCAGACAGCAGAGTTGCTACATTAGGAAGAAACTGTTACAGCCAGACTCTGTCAACATATTTTTTGAAAATCTCATGAAAATGTTTACTTCAGTTCCATAAATCGGTTTTCTTGGCTCTTTTCTCATCCTGCTGACTGCCCGGTGAAGGTGGCTCCTGCCGTGGGGAAAAGGGTCAGGACAGATGGGAGCGTGTCCCTTTTGCTGGGAGTAAAATGGACGATTCCTGTGTCTGTGGGTGAAAGATGATATCAGCAGGGTCCACTGAAGACCGAAAAGCCCAGTTTCCGCATGTCGCGTGGGAGAGAGTCTTAAGAAACACCATATTTTATTTAAATGTCTTGAGAACCCAAGGCTCTGTTTATTCCCTAACACGGTGGGACTGAACTGCACATCGTGGGACCTAGCTGGCGGCGACTGTTTCTGGTTACTCCTTTCGTAGGTCAGCCATGGAAAGTCTGGGGCATTTTTATTTTATTGATTTGTTTTTAATTTTTTAGATTTTTATGTATTTATTTGGGGAGAGAGAGCGCGCGAGCGAGCAGGCGAAGGGACAGAGAGAGGAGACAGAATCCCAAGCAGGCTCCGCACCGTCAGCACAGAGCCCGATGCGTGGCTCAAACCCGCGAACCGGGAGATCATGACCTGAGCCAAAATGAAGAGTCGGACACTCAACCGACTGACTCACCCTGGCACCCCAGGAATTTTTATTTAAAAATTTTTTTTTTAACGTTTATTTATTTTTGAGACAGAGAGAGACAGAGCATGAACAGGGGAGGGGCAGAGAGAGAGGGAGACACAGAATCTGAAGCGGGCTCCAGGCTCTGAGCTGTCAGCACAGAGCCCGATGCGGGGCTCGAACTCATGGACCGCGAGATCGTGACCTGAGCCGAAGTCGGCCGCTTAACCGACAGAGCCACCCAGGCGCCCCAGGAATTTTTATTTTAAATGAAATCTCTACAGGATTTCCCTTTGGATGTATGTTATTACTTAATGATGTTCTCAGGAGACCAAAACATTTGTCTCTTTTTTTAAAAAATTTTTTAATGTTTATTTATTTGAGAGAGAAAGAGACAGCGTGAGCAGGGGAAGGACAGAGAGAGAGGGGGACACAGAATCCAAAGCAGGCTCCAGGCTCTGAGCTGTCAGCACAGTGTCTGATGCGGGGCTCGAACTCCACAAACTGTGGCATCACAACCTGAGCCGAAGTCAGACGCTTAAGTGACTGAGCCACTCGGGCGCCCCCAAAAATGTTTGTTTCATTTCAGAGAGGTAGTATGACATGAGACCACAGGTATGGGTTCTGGAATCGTTTCACCGAGCTTGTGTCCCAGATCTGTCCCCTATTAGCTCTGTGATTGACCTTGGCCAAGTTACTGAACTACTCCAAGCCTTGGTTTCTTCATCTGTCACACAGGGATAACCTGTGATGCCAACTCGTAGGGTGGTTGTGGGGCTTAAGTGAGATAGGACATCCACCATATCGTAATCACTCGGGGTACACTTATTTCTTGAGTGCCTTCTATGGGTCAGAGACATCATTCTGAGTGTTTGGAATATAAGGAAAGAAAGTAAACAATAATCCCTGTTGTCAAGAGCTTACTTTCTTGTGGAGGCAGATGGAAAATAAACAAGTAAATGAGTGTGTTATATATATGTACATAAATCTAAATACATATAAATATGAGCAGCTTGCTTGGTGTGTCCAGCGGGACTTCCAGAGTGTGAGGACATCATATTGGAGGAACTAGGCAGGTAAGGCCTCCTAAGCCGTGATGAGGAGTTTGAGTTATCCCTTAAATAGAGATGGAAGCGTTGCAGGGCTTTGAACAGAGAGGAGTGACATGGCATGATTTGGGTGTGTTTTTTTTTTTAATGTGTGTTTTTGAGGGAGAGACAGAGTGCGAGTAGGGAGGGGCAGAGAGAGACGGAGACACAGAATGGGAAGCAGGCTCCAGGCTCGGAGCCGTCAGCACAGAACCCGACGCGGGGCTCGAACTCACGGACCACGAGATCACGATCTGAGCCAAAGTCGGAGGCTTAACTGAGCCAGCCAGGTGCTCCTGTGATTTGGGGTTTTAAAGTATCATTCTGCCTACCATATTGGGAAGATACTGTTGGAAGGGTAGAAGCAGGGAGATGGTTGATAAACGGTGGCTATTATTCTTTTAAAAAAATGTTTTTTTTTTTAATTTTAGAGACAGAGAGAGAGTGAGAGTGCCTGAATGGGGGAGAGAGGCAGAGGGAGACCTCACGACAGAGCCCAACATGGGGCTTGATCCCAGGACCAGGCCAAAAATCGACAGTCGGACACTCAACCGACTGAGCCACGCAGGTGCCCCTGTGGTGGCTATTATTCTTAATTATCATAAGCAGTGTAACTGTCATCCAGCTTTCAAATCCTTTCCTCGGGTAACGGCTAGAAAGCCAGCTCTGTGTACGAATGCTTAGTCTGTTAAGATCTTTGGCTTTTCTTCCAGGGGGGAAGATCCATAAAAGTTTTAGCAGAATGGAATGGAGCAGAGCATCATTTTCATATACTGGTATTCTTAAAATGGAGTAAAAGAAACGCACTCCTATTTGTGTTTTTAAGGGTGTGGAATTTCTGACATTTATGTGACCTTTGCTCGCCCTCTAGTGGCAGTGAGTGAAATGCCACACGATTGCAGAAAGAGCGGACCGCCTGTATGGACCGTTTGCACTGAAAGGGAGTCTTGAGATTTTTTTGATGAGGAAACTGAAGCCCAAGTAGAGGGGATTTGCCTGTGGTCACTCAGCTAGTCAGTAGCAGAGCTGAGCTCAGCCTGTGACACGTGGGTCTTAACTCCTGGTCTCGTGTTCTTTCCATCAAGCCTTGCTGTCTGTTGCCCCTGTAAATGGCCTTGTTTAACCAATTCACTTAACATCTACTTATGTATGGAATATTTCCCCCGATGCTGCGAGGCTTGCAGAGAAGAATAACTGAGGGTCATCGCCCATCTTAAGACCATTTGGAGAGAAAGGACATACATAAATGAAATGACAATATAAGTCATCAGTACAAATGAGAGTCGAAAGCAAGATATGATAGATATCAAGTGCATAGTACAGGCTGGTGTGCTGAGGGCTCAGGGAACTTAGGAACCACTGAGACTACAGGCCTCCCATCTTAATTGGTTCCTTATCTTATTTAAAAAAATTTTTTAATCTTTTTTTGAGAGAGAGAGACAGTGTGAGCAGGGGAGGGGCAGAGAGAGAGAGAGGGAGACACAGACTCCCTCTCCAGGTTCCAGGCTCCGAGCTGTCAGCACAGAGCCCGACATGGGGCTCGAACTCACAAACTGCAAGGTCATGACCTGAGCCGAAGTTGGACACTTAACCGACTGAGCCACCCAGGCGCCCCTCTTGGTTCCTTATTTTATTCATTGATCTCGTCATTCACCAAATCCTTACTGAGCACTTCGTATGGGCCAGATATTGATGAGGGCACTAGGAATATAATGGGGAACTGTTCAGACTACATACCTGCTCTAGTTGGGGTAGAGAGAGTATAAACGAGTAATTTTAGATCAAGATAAATGCTGTGAAGCAAAGAGAACAGGTTAACGGGGTCCGACGTGACAGGAGCGCGTTCTAGACGGAGTTGTCACGGAGGGCTCTCAGGAGCTGATGCCTCAAGCTGAAAAGAAATAGATGAGAGGAAGACAAGCATAGGTGATAAAGCCATGGCAAAGGAGAACAGAGTATTGCAGCAGGTGTAAACATCTCGCGATGGCATGTTTGAAAGACAGAAGGAAAGAAAAGACGGTGTAGCTGGAACGCAGGGAGCAGCTGGAGGGGGCAGGTGGCATGAGAGGAGCTTGTTGGGGTACACCTAGGAATGGGGGGCCCTTGACAGCCTTTTGTTCGTGGTTGTTCTGTTTGTAACAAGGGGGGAAAAGAGCACTCTAGCGCTGTTGCATCGAGAATAAATGACCGAGGAGCGATACCGGATTAGTTTTGCGTTGACTGCCCATCTCTCTTTTCTACCTGATGTGATCCCACTTGCCCTTTAACTCTCCTCCTCTCTGAAGCCTTATTGAAGACTGCGTTGTTTCTTCCTTTGTGCGTTTTGTATAGACCGCTATTTGTACACGTTGCCATTCGTACTGCAGATTTAGTCCCAGGTCTTTACCCCCCCTCCGGCCCCCCTCCCCATAGACCGTGAACTGCTTGATGGTGGGAACCAGGGCTTTTTTTTGGTGTGCTTGGCATTTGGAAGGTCATTCACAATGCCTTTGTTGAATGAGTGGGATGAGCGGCTTCACCGAAGTAGGGGTTTGAACTTGACTTGGAAAAGTGGCTGGGATGTGGCCACACACTGAACAGAGGCACCAAGGCAGGAATGCATATGATCTACTCACAGAGCAACCAAGGTACCAGTTTGGCCTCGTGAAGAATGTGGACAGTGTTAAGGCTCAGGGCGCCTGGGTGGCGCAGTCAGTTAAGCGTCCGACTTCAGCCAGGTCACGATCTCGCGGTCCGTGAGTTCGAGCCCCGCGTCAGGCTCTGGGCTGATGGCTCAGAGCCTGGAGCCTGTTTCCGATTCTGTGTCTCCCTCTCTCTCTGCCCCTCCCCCGTTCATGCTCTGTCTCTCTCTGTCCCAAAAATTAAAAAAAAAAAAAAAAAAAGTGTTAAGGCTAAAAACACAGGTTAGGTCTCAAGTGATCTTGAACCCCAGGCCAGGGTTTCTCAACCTTGGCAATATTGACACTTTGGACAGGTTCATTGTCGTACGTGGCTGTCCGGTGCACTGTCGGATGTTTAGCAGCATCGGTGGCCCGTGCCTGCTAGGTGTCAGCAGCCCCCAGTTGTGACAACCCCAAATGTCTCCAGACACGGTGGGACGTCCCGTTGGGGGGCAGAGTGGCCCCTGGCTGCCAAGCACTGCCCTAGGTCATGGGGAGGCATCGCAGACAGGAGGTGATCTGCTGTAACCCAGTCGGAGGGAGATGAATTTGGAAATGAGAGGTGGGGGTGTGGGGAGTAAAGAGAAACCTGTAGAGGCCTCCTAGGAAACGATTAGACTATTTTGATTATAGGTTCAGAGGGGGTGATGGCAAGTAAGGCTGGAAGAGAGGGGGCAAAAGGAAGGAAAACCTGGAAGGCTAGGCTATGTACGGGGGCCTGGGAAAGAGAAAGAGTGAGTTCCTTAGGTACAGAGACTTGTCCCCTCCATCTCTGTATTTCCCACAGCACGAAACCTTGAAGGGTGGTCGAAACAGTGAGACTTGTTTTCGCCTTCTGGTTGGCTGGTTGGTTAAATGATTGAGTGAATGCCTGAGTGAATGAAGGAACGCGGAGAGAAGGGAAGGAAGAAGAAAGAAATGTTACAGATTCCGCCGCTTGCGTCGTTTCTGCGTATATGTGGGCACACGGCTTCTTTTTGCCGTTAACCCACCTACCGCCAGAGACAGGGTGTTAGAACTTGGAAGAAATGTACTAGGAGGATGTCTCAATGTCGTGCGGCCTCAGCTTCGTGGGTGGGGCCAGTGGAAAGCCGATTATGTAGAGAAGTGCACTTGATTGAATCTCCCTTCTCAGCAGATTGACTGGTGGTCCCCATTCTGTCAAAGACACTGCCTGCTGGGACGTGTCGGTTTCCGGAGACTCAGGCGGTCTTTGTTCCAAAACCCGTTTATCCCAGCCATACTTTTTTATCTTCAGTAAACAAAGTATCTAATGCGAAATAAACTAAGAAAATCTGAGTGCCCAAATAGAGATGTGGCTAAAGGAGCTAACCGAAGCGCCCTGTCTTACAAAGCTCACGTTTACGTGAGCTTCTCTTCTAGCGAGTACATCTCTCATGACTTGATTTTTTGTTGTTTCACATTGACAAGTTACGTCCTATTTCTGTTTGTTTTCTTAACTAACAATGGCTTATTTTAGTGTTTGCATGCCATGGAGATCCAAGTGATGATACAGTTTCTGCCTGTAATTCTTATGCAACTCTTCCGAGTTCTCACAAACATGACCCACGAGGATGACGTTCCTGTCAACTGTACCATGTGAGTTTCGACCCTATAATACGGAGAAGCAACTCTTGTTCCTTTTTGTGTTTCTGCATTTTAAATACAAATTGATCTTCCAAACGAGAACGCAAAAGTCAGAAATCTAATATCTGTTCTCTCTTGTTTCATGCTTCTCAGACTGGGGGACCTTGTATCCCCAGGGATAGATGGTACCAGAAATCAAAGGACAAACTGAATGTGTTTTCCTCGACCAGGGGTTCTCAAACTTTACTGCATGTCAGAATCACCCAGGGAGCTTTTAAAGATGTGTGTGCCGAGACCACATTCGTACCAGTGAAACCAGAATATCTAGGGATGGAACTCAGCGTCAGCAATTTTTTTTTTAAGTTTTCTAGGTGATTCCATAATGCAACAGAGTTTGAGAACCATTGCCCTAGACCAGCGTTGTCCGATAGAACTTTCTCCAGTCATGGAGTTGTTCTACACGTGTGCTGTCCAATACGGTAGCCATTAGCCATTTAGCTACTGAGCACTTGAAATGTGGCTAGCGTAACTGAGGAACTGAGTTTTCTGTAATTTACATTTAGTTAACATGCAGTATAACATTGGTCTCAGGTGTACAATTCAGTGATTCATCACTTACATCCAATACCCAGTGCTCATTCCAACAAGTGTCCTCCTTAATGCCCGTCACCCATCTAGCCCGTCGCCCACCGACCTCCCTCCGTCAACCCTCAGTTTGTTCTCTATATTTAAGAGTCTCTTATAGTTTATTTCCCTCTCTCCTCTTCCCTCGCCCCTTCCCCTATGTTCATCTGTTTGAGGAACTGAATTTGTAACTGTAGTTCATTTTAATTAAATAGCCACAAGTGGCTAGTGGCTCTCATGTTGGACAGAGTCGCCCTGAACCATGAATTTTTACTGAAAAGGATAAAGGATTATTATTTTTTTTATAGAAACAAACAAGGATCTATGGTAGAGTTGAATGGAAAATGCACTGAATTTTGAAACGAAAATAGGATACTCCAAAGAATTGAGAGCTCAGTGCTGGATGTTCCTGGCTTTGCTGCTTCTGCCGTTGCCACGACCTGTCCCAGTGGGTCTTAAGCTACGGCCCTGCACACCGTTTGCTTTGCTCTGCTGTTGGGGCTAGTTTGCTTGAAAACTTAAGAAGCATTATTTTAGTCCAGTGGTTGTCCAATATGGCTCCCGCACCAGCACCGTCAGTATCACCTGGGAGCTTAGGGGAAAACAAAAAACAAACAAACAAACAAACAAAAAATACCGCTCATCGTTGAACTTCACCCCAGAGCTACAAAGTCAGAAACTCTGCAAGAGGGGCTGAGCAATGTGCCCTCTAGGTGATTCTGATGCACGATAAAGTTTGAGAACCACTGCTAGTCTCGTATATGAATTTTATATTTACTTCTCATCCCAGGTCCTGTCATTACACCTGTCTGGTCTCTCTCTTCCTTTTCCCCCATCTGTTGCCGTGCTTTCCATCTTTCTCTTCCTTTCCTTTTACTCCCTGGAGGGGATTTCAATATTTACGGCACCCGAGGTCTTGTACTGTATAGAAGCTATGACCATGCTTGAAACGCGTGCAGAACAGAAGCGAGGCATCTGGGTTGCCCAACTACAATGCCCTTGTTTTGACCCAGGAAATGTTGTGCAAGGCCCCGAGCAAGTTCGATGCCGAAATCTTGGTCGGACCATCTTAGGACATCCTATGCAATCCTCTGACTTTGAATTCTTCAGGCAGTGTGGGGGTATTTGGGGGGTTAGATACTCCAACTGTGGTAACTCACATGCTGATTTCTGTGAATGTGTTTGCAGGGTTCTCTTACATATCGTTTCAAAGTGCCATGAAGAAGGCTTGGATAATTATTTAAGATCCTTCATCAAGGTTTGTGGAATAAGCTTTCTCTGTGAGCAGTGTATTTTATGTGAGGATTCTGACTTAGGGCTGCATTTTCCTTCATTTGTAGTATAGCTTCCGACCCGAAAAACCGAACGCGCCTCAGGCCCAGCTGATACATGAAACTCTGGCCACTACGATGATCGCAGTGTTGAAACAGTCTGCTGACTTTTTATCGATAAACAAACTGCTAAAGGTAAGGAACCAGGACACAAGGAACCATTTCGGTTCTAGTCTTTTCGTCATTTGCTCATGTGACCTTCCCCCCCCCCCTCTGTTTTTTTAGTGTTTGTTTATTTTTGAGAGAGAGAGCAGGGGAGGGGCAGACAGAGAGGGTGACAGAGAGAATCCCAAGCAGGCTCCACGCTATCAGCACAGAGTCCGATGTGGGGTCGAACTCATGAACCCCGAGATCCTGATCTGAGCCAAAGTTGGATGCTCAACCGAGCCACCCAGGTGCCCCATCTGTAGAGAATTTAAGAGCAATCCTAAGACAGACTAAAAGTTGGTTTCCTCTCAGCACCATGTGTAAGCAAATCCAAATAAGGTCTGTGATAAGATGCCCCTCCCCACACGGCAAACACTCCCACCACATGCCCTTTGCACCTCACCGGCTGGCGCTGAGGTGGTACAATATTACCTTGTGCAACTTCGATGGTGAATTGCGATCACTTTAAAATGTTAAAGTTCAGAGATAAGGTCCATACTGATTTGTCGAACTTTGCTGAGCTTCAGGATTTGGGTAACTATTAAAAATTGATTTTATGTATTTGTTGGTTTATTTTAGTACTCGTGGTTTTTTTTTGAAATTATTGCAAAGTCTATGGCCACATACTTGTTGGAAGAGAATAAAATTAAGGTAAGTAGGCTAAGAATAATCTATGTTTGAAAATATTTATTTATTTTGACAGAGAGAGTGCACGAGCAAGGCAGGGGTAGAGAGAGAGGGAGAGAGTCAGTGCAGGGCCTGACGGTGGGGTTCGATCCCATGAACCATGAGATCATGACCTGAGCCGAAACCAAGAGTCAGACATGTAACAGACGTAGCCATCCAGGTGCCCCAAGGATAGTATTTAGCATAGGCAAAGAAGGCTAATCCTGTTCACAGGTAGCAATGATGCACAGATCCTCTTATACCGAAGGGCTCTTAGCCCTTGACTTTGTCAATTTTGCCTAAGAAAACAAACCAAAACCAAACACCAATGGATGTATTGCATGAATCTGAGGTCTGACAGTTCATACATTTTCAAAGTCCTCAGAGGCTTGTTCACATGCATTCTTTCCTTTTTGTTATTTGCCATGTAAAATACATTTTCTTTGAAGCTTGCCTTTTATCTTGTAGCTTAGAAATGTCTATGTTGAAACATTCATTTGGAGACCAAGTACCAGATCAGAAATCACCTCTTAGAAAGGTCTGACGCATGTATGACGTTCAAAACACCTTCTGTAATAGATGTGTTTCTGGAATGTGGCATATACATTGAGTTGTATTTTTAGATTCTCATAAAAGTACAAAGAAATTTTCTTAGTTCTGGCAATTACAGAGTCGAGATTTGTGAAATGTAAATATCCACCTATTTACCGTTTTCGTCAGACTTTTCACAGAATGGGTTTGCTGAAATTGTGTGTCAGGAAAAAAAACTGGAATGAAAATCTGGGATGTGGGTAGATCTCAGGAACATAATTCCAAAGGTTTTTTTTTTTATTCTTAAAAAAAATTTTTTTTAACGTTTACTCATTTTTGAGAGTAAGAGGGACAGAGCATGAGTGGGGGAGGAGCAGAGAGAGAGAGAGAGAGAGAGAGAGAGAGAGGGAGACGCAGAATCCAAAGCAGGCTCCAGGCTCTGAGCCGTCAGCACAGAGCCTGATGTGGGACTCGAACTCACGGATCGTGAGATCATGGCCTGAGCTGAAGTCAGACGCCCAACCGACTGAGCCGCCCAGGTGCCCCCAAAGTTGGTTTGTTGATGATTTCAGTCAGTTCATTATAGTTCCTCTAAGGATCTGAAGTGTATGTTGAACTAGTGATGTCATCTTTAAGTTGGGAGAAAAGTTATACTCCAGTTAAGAAAAGCCACATTTATATCTAGAATGTGTTTGAAAATAAAAATAGCAATTGATTTAAACCTTTTGCAGCTCTGACTCTTTGCTATGTCTGTTTGATTTAAGCTTCCCAGAGGCCAGAGATTTCCAGAGGCATATCATCATGTCTTACATTCATTGCTTCTTGCGATAATTCCCCATGTGACTATTCGCTATGCCGAGATTCCCGATGAGTCCAGAAATGTCAATTATAGTTTGGCTAGCTTCCTGAAGGTGAGTTAAAGGCAGCCAGAACATGGTGAGGAGATACTCTTCACCAATGTCGTCTTTTAAAGCCAAAGAAAAAAAACTACCCACTTTCTAGAGACTCAGCTATGTCTTTGTAAAATGCGGGAGAAACTTTTGACTGAATTCATCCATCAGCTTAGTAAAACAGCCAGGTTTGATCCCTCCCCGCCCCCCACACTGAAATGCCTAATTAATTAAATCAGAGGTCCCATACAGGGGTGGCTTAGCCAGAAGGCATGTTTTGCTTGTTTCACGGGATGTTTTTTCAAATATATTAATTTAAGTGCCTTTAGACGAGGCATGTACTTTCTAGGTTGCCACAGGCCCCACCACTCCTTAGTATACCCTTGACTCTTTATGCATTTAAATCACTTCTCTGACCCCTGTCGGCCTTTGAGTTTGCAACTCTGGAACGAAAGCAACCTGTTTGCTGATGTAACCGCAATCTACATGTTATTAATCCACGTGAGGGAAGATTGTTCATTTCGGTCAGCGAGATGATTCTGTTTGAGAGATACCAGAAACTCCTATATGGATGAAGAACCACGCATTTATCACTGTTCTGGTTTATCGTAGTTCTAGTTTTTTGGTACGTAAAGGGCAGTGCTAGAATGTAATTGTTCTATAAAGCGGGTGACAATATTTGAGTTGTTGCAGAGAAGGGGCACGGGTTTGTAAATGTGCTTACTGTTTGCTTGCTCCTTTCTACTACCCCTCTTCTCCCAGCCCTTCCTCATATCTCAGCCTCACGTAAAGAACCTCACGGTCGAGACTCCATCCAAGCAGTTTTCGTGTCTGACGTACCCTTGTTTTCCATTTTTTTTTAAATGTTTACTTATTTTGAGAGAGAGAGAGAAAGACAGCACGAGTCAGGGAAGGGGCAGAGAGAGAGAGATAAAGAGAGAATCCCCAGCAGGCTTCGCACTGTCTGTGCAGAGCCCAACACGGGGCTCAGTGTCACGAACCTTGAGATCATGACCTGAGCCGAAATCAAGAGTCGGACGCTTGACCGACTGAGCCACCCAGGCGTCCCCACCTGTCATTTTAAAGTAAATTAAGGAGGACGCTATTTGAAATGTAAACTCTCAGTTTCTCCCATGGGGTTTAAACTTGAAAGCTACTATGTAAAGGGAATAAATAGAACACAGTTGATGTCATAGCTGTATTTACTTCATTTGAGTCACCATTTGCTTGTCTTCTCTGTGAAGATTCAGAGACAAGAGGCTGTCTCAGAAGTCACATTTCTTTTTATTTTATTTTATTTTATTATTTTTTATTTATTTTTTTATTTTAGAGAGAGAGAGTGGCAGAGGGAGAGAGAGAGAAAGAGAGACAGAATCTTTTCTTTTAATGTTTATTTTTGAGAGAGAGAGAGAGAGGCAGAGAGAGGGAGACACAGAATCCGAAGCAGGCTCCTGAGCTGACAGCTCAGAGCCTGACACGGGGCTTGAACTCATGAACTGTGAGATCATGACCTGAGCCCAAGTCGGACGCTCAACCGACTGAGCCACCCAGGCGCCCCTGAAATCACATTTCTAATACGTATTCAGGGTAAAGTGTGATGATTGTTACTTGGAAAATAGAAACAAACTACAGTAGCAAGACCAGAACAGGAGGGTTTATGACCAGGAACTATGACCAGGGCCGAGAAGAAAAGTTCTTCTAGAAGAGTTGAGGCTGTTGCATGTAGAGGAGGGTCCACGAGCAAAGACGGAGAGATACGCGTGTTCCAGAATTGTTTAGGGATGAGCACGCCTTGTGCGGCAGAGAGTTTAGGATGGAAGGCGTTGAATGTCCGGCTAAGGAGTTTTGGTTTTGATCTGTATGCAATGGAGCAGGACCAAAGATTTTTTGTTGTTCACCCGTCCTTTCCATGCCCCTGTGCTACTTCTTACTGTGCTGTATTTTAATTATTTGTTTACCTTGTCTGTCTTTATCCCTGGACGGGGGTGAAGACCATGTCATATTCGCGTTCGTATTTCTCTAGAACGCTGTCGCAAGCACAGTGAGAAATGAGGTGCAAGCATAGTGGGTTCCTTCTGTTTCACAGTAATAGGCTAGGCACTAGGGAGAACATAAAGAGAAAGAGAGTCTTCCTGTTGTCCTATGTAGGTAAAATCATAGGGAAATAATAAGTACAAAACAAGCTAGCGTAGAATATAAATGCTTCAAGGGGCTTGTGGGCCGGGGTGGCTAAGGAGGATGGGATTTCCCCGGGACATTGAGGAATGGGTAGGATTCGGCAGAAGAGTGCTGGAGTCACCAGCCAGGCCTGGCATGATGAGGAGGAGAATGACCCGCAGGCAAGTGTGAACGGCTATTAGGCCTGTCGCAGAGGAAGGATGTTGTTCGTAAACCCAAGTTAGGTAACATATAGTGTAATAATGGTTTCAGGAGTAGAACTTGGTGATTCCTCACTTACAGACAACACCCAGTGCTCAGTCCCAACAGGTGCCCTCCTTAGTGCCCATCACCCACCCAGCCCATTCCCCCCCACCCACCTCCCCTCCAGCAGCCCTCAGTTTGTTCTCTGGATGTAAGAGGTTTGCCTCCTTCTCTGTTTTTTATCTTATTTTTCCCTCCCTTCGCCTATGTTCACCTGTTTTGTTTCTTAAATTCCACGTGAGTGAAGTCATATGATATTTGTCTTTCTCTGCCTGACTTCTTCCGCTTAGCGTAATACATTCTAGTTCCACCCACGTCATTGCAAATGGCAAGATTTCATTCATTTTTATAGTTGAGTAATATTCCATTGTATATAGATACCACATCTTCTTTATCCATTCATCCACCCGTCGATGGCCATTTGGGCTCTTTCCATACTTTGGCTGTTGTCGATAGTGCTGCTATAAACACGGGGGTGCATGTGCCCCTTCGAAACAGCACCCCTGTATCCCTTGGATACATACCTAGTTAGTGCAATTGCTGGGTCGTAGGGTGGTTCTATTTTTAGTTTTTTGAGGACCCTCCATACTGTTTTCCAGAGTGGCTGCACCAGTTTGCATTCCCACCAGCAGGGCAAAAGGGTTCCTCTTTCTCCACAGAGGAAGGATGTTTTAATAGGCCAAGACTTCACGGAACACAGAGAGAACCTTCTCTTTGGGTCTGAAATGTTTACATAGCCAAACCCCACTTTTCGTCGCTAGCTGACCACCATATACTTCACTTAGAGCTTTTCAGATTGACCAAAATGAGTCCCTGTAGCTCAATAGATTACGTATATATGTGTATGTATATATGCATACGTATTTGTGTGTATATATGCATATATATGTATATAAAGATATATGCATTTGTGCATGTATGTATATGTACATATATACACATATATGGAAATGCTTACATATATATGAAAATTGTACAGTTGGGACCCAATTCCAACAATAAATCACTTGCCTTTTGTCATGACAGACTTCTAGAATTACGTCCCTGTTCATTTTGTCTTGGTTTCTATAGCGCTGTTTGACACTAATGGATAGAGGATTTGTTTTCAATTTGATAAATGACTATATATCTGGATTCAGCCCCAAAGATCCTAAGGTAAGTTATAAGGACGTATAACAGCTGTCGGACATTAGAGCTTGAGACCAAGAGTGACATTTATTCTCTGGAGGGTTTGGAACTGCTGTCTTTGTTTTTGTACTTTGCGGATATCTGTACCTCAACGCAGGGGATATCGGATGGTGTTTTGGGAGTCCCCAAGACCACCCACACGCTCAGTGGTTAACTAGAAAGACTCACGGGACTCAACATATACTTGGGGCGGTCTTAGTCACGGCTGACATGCATTAGAGTGACGCAGTAAGGCTACTTAGCTGGAACAGTAAGATCAAAACCCAAGTGGAGTCCTTGGCAATTCTCATGCAGGCTTCCCCGAGTGCCTTCCCTCCCGTGAAGGTCACACGGAGTCTCTCCAGCCCTGAAAACGCAGCCGCGTGCGTGCCACATTTCTGTTCAGGGAAGCCCAGTTGAGACTTGGAGTTGAAGTTTTTTTTCTTGGGGGCTGGTCATATATTGGAGACTGGTCAACCTTCCAGAGTCAGGAAAGGAAAAGAAAGCAATAAATCACATTGTTTGTACAAATAGAGCAGGCTGACAGAGAAGGCACGACCTTATCATGTAGGGAGCATTTCAAAATCCAATTTCCCAAATGCCAGCCTGCAACCAACCTTGCAAGCAGGCATTTTTTTTTTTTTTTAAGGAGAGCAGCCTTGGGCCTGCTGTGTTAACTCTTTCCTACGTAGGCCACATCTCAAGGTATACTTAAACCACTGAACGCTTCCGTTTTGGAAACTAACGCTCTGTGTTTCGTTATTAAAATAGTACGTGTCGACTAAACAGGAGTTCGTGTATAATTTCTTTCCCTTTAGGTTCTGGCTGAATACAAGTTTGAATTTTTGCAAACAATTTGCAACCATGAGCATTACATTCCTCTGAATTTGCCAATGGCATTTGCCAAACCGAAACTCCAGCGAGTGCAAGGTACGTGTTTGCATTTTCCATCACTTGAGAACGTGTTTTTCTTTTCTTTTCTTTTTTTTTCTCCTTTTTTGGCTAGTGCTAGCATAGGGTAATGTTTTCTAGGTAAACCTGTGAATTTAAAGGTAACGTCAGAATTGTTAGCTACGTGAAGATATGTTCATTAACAGTATCTGCATTTTCTTCATAGCGTCAGTGATAGTATTCATAGTGTGGAGAGATCAGGTGTATTACATAGATCGCTGCTTAAACAGAGATGTCAGATACTAGTCAAATTGCTTTCTGTAGTAGTGTTTGGACTCTTAAATGAGACTAAATTAAGAAAAAAACCCATATGAATGCATTTCCACTGCAAGGAACGTATAAAGGCAGAGTGGAATAGTAATATGTATGTATTAAATGTTATCTCCGTTGCTAGTTTTATTGAATGCTTTGTTGTGCAGCACAATTCTTATGTTACTATGTTTTTTATTTGTCCCTTTTCTTTTCATATATTAATTAGATTTTTTTTCATTTGCGGTGGACCGTTTGACTTCAGTAGGTAGGTTTAACTCGGTTCACTCTAAAGTAGTTAACTGTCTTGAAAAACCATTGATTTGATGAATGGCTTAAGATGGACGGGGGGGGGGGGGCTTTGTTTGCTTATTCACATTCTCCCTAGCCACACACAGTGAGGCTTTAAGCTAACGTACTTAGAAAACCTAGGAGGTGGTGTATGAGGCAGTATATTTGTTTCCTCTTAAAATAAGCTTGAACACCGATTGCTTGCAAACAAGTTCCTGCTCAAGCCAGCAAGGGGACCGGAGGGTGTATCTATTCTTTGAGCCAGTGCCCTCTGTCCCAGGCTTCCCTCCCTCCTCTCCGACCCTGTCTAATGACTGCTTGGCGACAGTTTTGAAGGCGTGGATGAAACTACCTGATTGGATTTATTCAAAGCACTGAAGTGAAAAACCTAACTGCTGTTGCAAAATCTCCCCACATAAAGCGCCCCCCCCACCTGCTCAGTTATTCTTGGCCCTCGTGCGTAGAAAGTGGTGGGGGTTCACAAAAGAGGGTGACCAATGGCAAGAAGAAAATCAGCTGCCTTGGTCTCCAGGGGAGTAGCTGCTGAGCAGTGGTTTCAGTCATTGAATTCTAGCCAGCGTAAATGAAGGCAACATATTTAAGAAACCAAGCGTCCCCGTTCAACCACTCCCGTGTTAGATTCTGAGCATGTGTGGCTCGAATACTTCCCCATGATTTATTGGTAGCTATGAGGAAGTCCGAGAACAGAAGGGGTGGACGGATCATCAGGATTTAGGATTGAATCTGACTACTCACACCACTTATTATGTCCTAACTGAATACATAGCAATATATTAACTGCTAAAGAGGAGGCAAAAAAAAAAAAAAAAAAAAAAAAAAAAAGAAAAGAAAACCTATCCTTCAGCTTTATGGCCTCATTCAATTCAAGGGTAGGGTAGAGGAGAGGAAATACAGATTGTAAAAGTCTACTGTAGAAATTGCTAAACTTGATCACGATCCCTTGTGAGTAGTTATAAGGCAAGTCCCAACCAAGATACGGGCAGCGGGGATTTAAAATGGACTGAGGTCCAAAAGGGAGCGAAAGACCTAGTTCAAAGTGATTTTATGAAATCAAAGGTCTGTATTTGCTGATGAAGGGGGGTTGACATGCGTCCAGGCCGGGATGGAACATCTACTAGAATAGTCGATAGTTAATCCCATTAGAACGATTCAGTTGTCTTTGCCTTCTTTTTCCTACTTTTGACAAGTGTAAACAGATCAGTAATTCAAGCATTGTTGTATGGGATGGGTCCAATTTGTAGTTGTAACTAAAGCTCTTCAGATCGAAAGAAATGTGTTAAGACATTGCCAAATATAGTATTGTTTCATTCTGGGTTCTATCTTAAGATTCCTAAGAGTTCAACAGAATGTAGGACAAAGAAATCTAGGGACTCTCTTACCCACTGACGTGATCATTAAGGCTATCACATACCCTAATTATGAGTGCGCCTGTCTTGTAAAAATTTTGCATGCTCCTTCTGTATGACAAAAGAATTGTTCACGTTTGTTAATGGCAAAATTATAGCTCTTGCGAGCATGACCACGTGTTTGCTAAGTAATAAACGCAGTATTTTAATGTTAAAGTAATTACTGTTTTTGTAAACGGGCTTTAAATTTCATTGTACTGCAGATTCAAATCTTGAATACAGTTTATCAGATGAATATTGCAAGCATCACTTCTTGGTCGGTTTACTTCTGAGGGAAACCTCCATTGCTCTGCAAGACAATTACGAGATCAGATATACAGCTATCTCTGTCATAAAGAATCTTTTGATAAAACATGCATTTGACACTAGATACCAGCACAAGGTAAGGATGTCCGTATAATCAGTATCGCATTAGTCAATTTCTGCCGAGATATTACGTTAAAGATGGAGTCTTCAGTAAGGAACGTAATATGAGCATTGACGAACTTACTTTTGTAAGTAAGATTTGTCTCAGTATGGTTAGGTTTTAAAAATACTGTTCATTAGGAGGTTGCCTGGCTGGCTCAGTCAGTAAACCATGCCACTCTTGATCTCAGGCTTTTGAGTTCAATCCCCACATTGGTGTGTGGGTCCTCCTTTTTTTGTTCTGTCTTTAATTTTTTAATGTTTGTTTAGTTTTGAGAGAGAGAGAGAGAGAGAGAGACAGAGCGTGAACGGGAGAGGGGCAGAGAGAGGGAGACACAGAATCAGAAGCAGGCTCCAGGCTCTGAGCTGTCAGCACAGAGCCTGACGTGGGGCTCGAACTCACAAACGGTGAGATCATGACCTGAGCCGAAGTCGGATGCCGAACCGATTGAGCCACCCAGGGGGGCGTGGAGCCTACTGCAAAAAATAAATACATAAAAATAAAATAACGTACTGTTCAGTTAACTATTGGAGAAAAGCGTTGGTTTCTCAAATCGTGTATAAAGAACAACATAACTGCTTCATGAACAACATAACTGCTTATGATTGGTACGTAAACTAATGATTTTTAAAAAATCATACACGGTTATGGCCACGTGCGTTCTTTCAAATATATAACTTAATATATGTGCTCAAGTTGGTTATATTATGGATTAAATGATTAGTAGTAAGACACGTTAACTATGTCAAATATGAAGTACGGACAATGAAGATTTTTCTTACTGAAAAAATGTGGATGTGGCTATAAACCTTATATATACATTACACCTTGTCTATGTGTGAAGGCCATAGCTGTAGTTGCTGTTGGCTGTACCTTTAACAAGTATTCTCTGCCCTTATTACCATTAAACCCTATGGGCTTAAAAAAGTAGGTTGCAGGGGTGCCTGGGTGGCTCAGTCGCTTAAGTGTCCGACTTCGGCTCAGGTCATGATCTCGCAGTCTGTGAGTTTGAGCCCCGCCTCGGGCTCTGTGCTGACGGCTCAGAGCCTGGAGCCTGCTTCGGCTTCTGTCTCCCCCTCTCATGCTCTGTCTCTCTTCCTCAAAAATAAATGAACATTAAAAGACATTTTTCTTAAGTAGAGTGCGAACTCTATGGATTTAGAGTGACCTAACTTACATACCTGGAATCAAATGCCTCAAGGTAACATCCTACTGTTTCATGATTGATAATTTGTCCCACTGCCCTTTTCCATGATGGAGCTAGAATGTATTATGCTGAGCTAAATAAGTCAATGAGAGAAAGACAAATACTGTATGATTTTACTCATATGTGGAATTTAAGATCAAAACAGATGAACATAGGGGAAGAGGGGGGAAGAGAAGAGAGGGAAACAAACCACAAGAGGCTCTTAATGATAGAGAACAAACCGACGGTTGACGTAGGGAGGTGAGTGGGGGATGGGCTAAATGGGTGATAGGTATTAAGGAGGGCACTCGTTGTGATGAGCCCTGGGTGTTGTATGGAAGCGGTGAAACACTGAATTCGAGTCCTGAAACCAATATTGCAGCGTATGTCAACTAATGAGAATTTGAATAAAATTAAGTAAGTAAAAATTTAAAAAAAAAAAATTTTTTTTAAATAAAAAAATAATGTGTCCCTTTGTTTTCACATTCAAATACAAATAAAAGTTAGGAAATCATTTATTATTATAATCACTTTGGAACGCTCCCTCGGAGATAGGGCTTATTCTTTTTCTACAGTATTCCCATTTGTTCTTAATAAACAGAAGATGCCTGGGGCGCCTGGGCGGCTCGGTCAGTTCAGCGTCCGACTCTTGATCTTGGCTCAGGACACTGTCTCACAGTTCGTGAGTTCCAGCCCCATATCTGCGCCATCAGCACAGAGCCTGCTTGGGATTCTGTCTCTCCTTCTCTCTGCCCCTCCCCGGCTTGTGCATGTGCTTGCTTGTTTGGTCTCGCTCTCAAAATGAATAAACTGAAAAAAAAAAAAAAATAAGTAAATAACAGAAAATGCCTGCCGGCTACATTCCACTTATACTTCTTTAATTACAGAGGTTTTTTTGTTTGTTTGTTTGTTTCCTATAGATTTTGCTAATTCTCTTTATGTGATTCTATCTGAAAGTATATTTAAACTCAGCTTCAGATTCTATCTTAAAGTAGGCTTAAACTCGGCTTTAAGATGTGGTTTGTTACTGCGGTTTACGTTGGTTTGGGGCACCTTATAACTATATAGTAACATCTGCCCACTTAGTGTGCTTCACTCCATTTTGTGCCATTTTCTTTTTTCGTGAATGTTGATGCTGATGTCACGCGAGTTAACCAGTAGAATGCATCTAAACGGACAGATCTCTTAAACATCAGCTATTCCACCCAGACTTTGTCAAGCCTTTAAAACGGCCAGTTACCCCTGCTGCTGATGCCTAGTAGTACAGAAGAGAATCTTGTGCAGTGTGGAAGAAAAGGTCTTTAGCCATGAGTTCAAAGGATTCGCGGGAAAAGTACAAAATGAACTTCCCCTCCCAGGAGCAGGAAGCTGTGTTATATTTACCCCTACCTCTTCAGATGAAAGTGAAGGAACATGGGATATCACTTGTGTCTTACCTCGACGTGGGATTTTAAATACTCTCTGTCACCTATTTGGACATTATTTTCCTTTTTAAAATTCTGAGAACAGTATACGTACACACATACACATGTAACTATTGTTACCTGTAAGTAAGTTCAGCACTATGCCCCTTTGAGTATTTGGGATTTTGGAGGAGGGGAAAGGTTGAAATGCTAAGCTCATTACCCTTTCAGGAGCTTCTAAAGCCCCCTTCTCTGTGTTCAAAGGCTTTAAACAGCTATTAAAAGACTATGAAATCCTCTCCAGTAGAACTTTGCTTCATGGGCCTGGTTAGCCAAAGCTTCAGTTCCTTTCTCTGTTGGGTCCAAAGAATTCACGGGTGGCCTGAGTCAGGGGTCATTTGTCAAAGACATTCAAGTAAAACGTATTCACCATTAATGATGATGCCAAGGTAAAGATAGAGGGGGAAGTGTTAGGCTCCCATAATTTTTTTAAATGTGTGTGTGTGTGTGTGTGTGTGTGTGTGTGTGTGTTTCAAGAGAGAGAGTGTGAGCAGAGAGAGAGAGAGAGAGAGAGAGAGAGAGAGAGTGAGTCCCAAGCAGGCTCTGCTCTGTCAGCACAGAGCCTGACGTGGGGCTTGATCTCATGGACCTCGAGATCATGACCTGAGCCAAAATGAAGAGTCGGATGCTCAACCAAATGAGCCACCCAGGCGCCCGTAGGCTTCCATAATTTTTTTTTGGGGGGGGGGTCTCCCAAAGTGAGCCCGAATAAATACGCAGTCAAGGAAAAAAAAATGCTTCCAACGGAAAGGCTGCTTTGAGGTCCCCTTGTCATACTTGCTACTCCTCTTCCTCTCCTCCAGTGAAATTTTCAAGATGTCACTGGTCCCTATTCTGTGCTACTCGTAAACGGCGTTGGGAGATCTGCTAACTTGTTATAATTACTAGGAGACCTCTTTCCTACTCAGAACAGAAACGTCCAATGATTGACGTTTGTGTCTGTTCCTGTACCCACTGCAAATGATGCTGACACCTAAGAGGATTGCAATGCCTACCTGGGCTGTGGGCAGATTGTTTCTCTGTACTCCCTCCTCCCCCGCCCCCCCCCCCCACTTTTTTTTAAGTAATCAATGTACATGGTTAAAAAAAATCAAAATGCTTCTCTCCATTCCTTATCCCCATGCCCCAGTTCATCTCTGCAGCAGTAGCTACTGTTGCCAGTTTTATCAACATAGTTCTACTTTGTGCACACACAGGCATATATGTATATGTGTATATGTGTGTATGTATAATTGGAAGCCATTATACGTTTTTCTTTTTTTATTTAATAATACATCCTGAAGAGTCTTAAAAAACCTGCGTATTATTCCACCACATGGATGGATATACCTTATTTTAATTTTTAAGTAGGCTCCACACCCAACGTGGGCCTTGAACTCACAACCCCGAGATCAGGAGTCTCACTTTCCACCAACTGAGCCAGCCAGGCGCCCCTGGATAACACCTTACTTTAAACCATCTTCTAGTGCTAGATTCTTAGGTTGTTTTTTTGGTGTTTTTTTTTTTTTTTGTCTTTTGTGCGGGCAAGGCTTAATATGTTTTACACTGACTGTACGTTTCCCTGTGTTCCTGTTCCCCTGAGAGAATTGTAATATCTCCTTCCCTAGTGATCACTCACTATCCAACCAAAGTGGACTCGCATCTAGAAGCTATAATAATAGCAGCTGAAATTTACTGAGGACTTGCTGCATGTCAGACAGTGTGTTAAATACCTCATGAATTAATATTATTATCCCCATTTTACCAAAGAGAAAACTGTGGTTCAGTGACTTGATCACAGCCTAGGAACAGGAGACCTGGAATTCACACCCGTCTAAAATCCACAGTCTGGGGCCACCTGGGTGGCTCAGTCAGTTAAGTGTCCAACTTCGACTCAGGTCATGATCTCATGGTTCTTGAGTTCAAGCCCCGCATCGGGCCCTGTGCTGACAGCCCAGAGCCTGGAGCCTGCTTCTGATTCTGTGTCTCCCTCTCTCTCTGCCCCTCCCCCGCTGGCGCTCTGTCTCTCTCTCTCTCTCTCTCTCTCTCTCTCAAAAATAAGCAATAAAACATTTAAAAAAAGTTAAATCCACAATCTGTGCTCTTAGCCACTAGACTGTACTACCTGTCAGATCCAAAGTGGGACACTGAAAAACTAGAGAACTGCCAAAAAAGAGTGATCATAATGGTGAAAAATCTTGAGACCAAAGTTATGTGAAGAACGAAGGAGGGGCGCCTGGGTGGCTCCTCAGTCAGTCAAGCATCTACCTTCAGCTCAGGTCATGATCTCAACGGTTCGTGATTTCGAGCCCCCTTGTCAGGCTCTGTGCTGACAGGGCAGAACCTGCTTGGGATTGTCTCTCTCTCTTTCTCTCTCTCTCCCCCTCCCCCACTTGTACTCTCTCTCTCTCTCTCTCTCTTTCTCTCCCCCCCCCTTTCTCTCTCCAAATAAAAAGAAAAAACTTAATAAAAAAGTAATAAAGGGGGGCGCCTGGGTGGCTCAGTCGGTTAAGCGTCTGACTTCGGCTCAGGTCACGATCTCGCGGTCCATGAGTTCAAGCCCCGCGTCGGGCTCTGGGCTGATGGCTCAGAGCCTGGAGCCTGTTTCCGATTCTGTGTCTCCCTCTCTCTCTGACCCTCCCCCGTTCATGCTCTGTCTCTCTCTGTCTCAAAAATAAATAAACTTAAAAAAAAAAAGTAATAAAGGAAAGTAACTAGGGCCATTTGGCCATGACAAGGATGAATGAAATGATTTCGGGGTAACAGTCTTTAAATACTTAGAGAGTTGCCACTTAAGAGTGGAAGCATCCTTACTCTTTGTCGCTCCAAAGGGCAGAGATATACCTAGCGGGTAGAACTTATAAAGACTAAATCAGCTAAACGGCCTTTCTGACAGAAGCCAGGAAGGGGCTGCCGTGTTTAAGGAGAAGTGTAAAAGTTAACCATTTGTCAGGGATGCGGGTAAGGGCCGTTCCTGTCTTGGACTGCACTTGGACTAGATCATTGGTTCTCAAACCTCCGTGCACATCAGCATGGTCTGGGACAGGTTCCCAGAAATAATGAACAATATGCAACATTGTTCAAACTCAAGGAACCATGAGATACTGTTAATCTGTATTCCCTAGGTTGACTACCGAGCCCTCGAGGCCTTACCTAAGTCTCCGGACAGATGTCCCAAAGTCATGAAATGTGGAGGGCAACTTTTATGCTGTTGCAACCACAGTTTTTGCTGACTTGAGTACATCTTGGATGAGGAATGTCTAGAGCTGAGAAAAGCAGTAAATACATTTTCATAAGAGGGGCGCCTGGGTGGCTCAGCCGGTCAAGTGTCTGACTTTGACTCAGGTCATGATCTCATGGTTTGTGGGTTCGAGCCCCACATTGGGCTGTCCCCTCTCAGCAAAGAGCCCACTTCAGGTCCTCTGTCTCCCTCTCTCTCTGTCCCTCCCCAGCTCAAACGCGTGTGTTATCTCTGTTAAAAATAAACATTTATAAAAAATATATATTTTTATAAGAGGTACCACATTAAGACTACTAGTGGCCTGTGGATAAATAAATATATTTATTTACAAATATATTAATCTCCCAAGTCTTCCAATTGACTCAAGAGGCCAAGATCACATTATATATATATTTTAATGTTTATTTATTTTTGAGAGAGAGATGGAACATGAGTGGGGAAGGGGCCGAGAGAGAGGGAGACACAGAATCCGAAGTAGGCTCCAGGCTCTGAGCTGTCAGCACAGAGCCCGACGTGGGGCTCGAACTCATGAACTTTGAGATCATGGCCTGAGCTGAAGTTGGACACTTAACCGACTGAGCCACCCAGGCACCCCCGAGATCACATTATCTTCATTGCTTTGATCAAAACAAAAAAAACATTTCTTTAAGGAGTAGAGTAACTCACTATTTTTCACTTCTTCTGTTTGTTCATCCATTCAGCTTAATGTGTATTGACCATCTTTTCATCTGGCCAAGCACTGGGGTTGAAGCAGTGAACGAGACAGGCACAATCCCTGTGCTCATGTAAACTCAGCCCTCCCCGGCTTCAGATTCTGTGCCTCCCTCTCTCTCTCTGCCCCTCCCCCGCTCAGGCTCTGTCTCTCTCAAAAATAAACATAAAAGCAATTTTTAAAGAATAAACTTTTGCCCTGTACTTTATGTAGTTATGTTTGAAGGAGGTGATTTGACTCTGTATCATGTGTAAATCCAAATACCAAGAAAGTTCTGCGGTAGTTAGTTTCGAGACCGTGAGTATAAACAGACTCCTGCTTCCCTAATTTGTTGAGGATATTAGCCCCCTCTGAGCCTTAAAACTGATAGACGGGGCCAACTTTATTTGTGATGTATGCATATTGCCTGCCTACTAAGCTTTTGGTCATTCTTTTCCAGAACCAACAAGCCAAAATAGCACAGTTGTACCTCCCGTTTGTTGGACTGCTCTTGGAAAATATACAGCGATTAGCTGGTCGAGACACTATGTACCCTTGTGCAGCCGTGCCCAGTTCTGTAAGTAGCAATGTGTTCCCGCTGATGTTTTATCCTGTTTTATTGAATGTGTTTAGAATTGGGGTCCTGTGCTCTGTGGTCTCTGTCTTCATCATCCCTTTTCATTCCATTTTTTTTACTTCTGCATACTTTTTTTTTCTAGAGCAGCGCTCCTCAAACTTTAACGTGCCTACGATCACCTGCGGGATTTGTTATAACAGAGATTCTAATTCAGTAGGCCTGGGGTGGCGTTTGAGGCTGTGTATTTCTAAGACCCTTTTGGCTGCCTCTGGCTCAAGGACCCCACTTTTTTTTTTTAATTTTTTTTTAACGTTTTTTGATTTTTGAGACAGAGAGAGACAGAACATGAATGGGGGAGGGGCAGAGAGAGAGGGAGACACAGAATCGGAAGCAGGCTCCGGGCTCCGAGCCGTCAGCCCAGAGCCCGATGCGGGGCTCGAACTCACGGACCGCGAGATCGTGACCTGAGCTGAAGTCGGACGCTCAACCGACTGAGCCACCCAGGCGCCCCTCAAGGACCCCACTTTGAGTAACAAGGTCCCAGAGAGTACCAGGAATCCCTTGTACCCAGTGTTGGTTGTTAAGATTTGTTATTTGCCTTCGTATATTTATTCAACTGGAAAACTGAATGAAAAGGTTCTTCCTTTCCCACATGTTAGGCACCAGGGGTTAAACCGTATTCCTTTGCTTCTCCCTTCCCAGGACAGCCTTCCTTCGTTTCTTCTTGATGAGCTGCTGTTTGCTCAGCCCAATTGGTCTGTGCTTTTTCTCCCTTTAGAATCTTAGCATTAAAAGGAACTTTGGAGGGTGGTCAGTCTCCCATTTGGCAAAAGAACGTTTTACCATTGTGATAATTAAAACTGTCCTTCTCACGTTAGGCCTGAAAGGTTCTCTGATCTACTTGTTCTGGTTTTGCATTCTTAGAGTTACGTAGAACACATCTATTCCCACCTCCACATGATACCCCTTACACAAGTGCCTTCTAAATTTTTCTCCAGGCCAGATATCTCCACTTCATCATGTGTCATTCTAAAACCCTTTACGATCTTGGTTACACGTTTCTGGATATGCTCCATTTTACTGATCACCCTATTAAAATGTGGTGCTCAGGGGCGCCTGGGTGGGTCAGTTGGTCGAGCGTCCAACTCCTATTTCGGCTCAGGTCATGATCTCGCGGTTCGTGGGATCGAGCCCCGCATCAGGCTGTGCGTTGACAGTGTGGAGCCTACTTGGGATTCTCTCTCTCCCTCTCTCTCTGCCCGTCCCCTGTGCGCACTCTTTCTCTCTCTCCCTCAAAGATAGATAAACTTTGGGTAAATAAATAAATAAAATGTAGTACTCAGAACTGTACGCTTTTTAGCCATTAAGTCCTGCCCTGTCCCTGCTCCGTGTTCCATAATGGCCCAAGATCACCCTCACGCTTTCAGTAGCCGTGTCATTTTGTTTGGTGGCAGGTTAAACTGTGTCCTTCACAGCTGCCTTTGGAAACCACCCCGATCAAATGTCCTAGTCGCTTTGTCAAGCCGGCCTTGGGTTCCTGAGAAAGCTGCTCGTGAGCCTCCCCGATGGCTTGATTACCTATAGCTTATTGTGGAAATGGGCTCCGTGCAGGTGCCACATTTCGGTGCCTGGGTTACAGGCTGCTCTTTCTTCACAAACGCAGTAACTCCTGCCCAGGCTCATGCCACGACATTGGACAGTGATGTTGGGAAATATTTTACTTCTCTCTTCTTTTCTTCTGTGGCTCAAGCTCACCTAGGGCTTCCGGTCACGCCCGCCCTGCCAGCATCGCCCCTGGTACCAAGGAAGAGAAGTGAACCGAGACTAGACTGCAGTCAGTTATAGCTTTTACCAGCCACCCAGAGTTCTAGTACCTGGCCAGAGGCCATGCTGGCCACAGTATGCTAGTGTCCCATTTTAAAGAGGTGTCCCCTAAATACCAATAGCGATACCCGACTCGGACTTCCACGGTGAGCTTTGTTTCAAGTTAGGGTCCCATCTCCTTCTGTTCATTCCGATTTCTCTCCTCCTCGTGGGCACGTTTGTTTAAATGACCTACTTCTCACGCTGTGTTACAGGCATCCAGGGATGAGTTCGCCTGTGGCTTCACTTCACCTACAAATAGAGGGAGTCTGACCGCTGACAAAGACACGGGTACTTCAGTCCTTTAAAGATGATACATCGCATGGCTGTTTAGAAATGCACCCTGTGCTTCTCTGGGGTGGTTTTTTTTTTGGGGGGGGGATATTTCATAATAAAAACTATACATAGCATGATCTCTATGTTTAATTCAAATCTGACTCACACTGGTGGCCACTCTTTTTGTTTGTTTAAGTTTCCTTATCTCCGCTTGTTGAAAATGGAGCTTTGGGAGACTGACAGAAGAGAGGATAATGAGAAAAACACTGCCTTCCAATCCTCTTATCTGTCTCCAGGCTGGGACAAGACAGTTCCCTTTTCTGGGCCCAAGTCTCCTTATCCGTAAAATTATCTCTAAAATTGTGTGGCTTTCATTTATTACTTGCAAGGAACTTCTTGTAGCTTCATACATAGAAAAGTATTTCAAGAGGTAAAGAAAAAAAAAATCACCCTATGTTAGGCTTAGGGCATTTTGATACAATATAGAAATTTTGCCTTTTAGATGACCAAAATCTATTCCCTAACATCTATCTTTATTTTAATTAACCAAGTACTTACTTTTAAAAATGTTTTTTGACCGTTCTTCCTGTTGGTGATAAAGACTTGGCTTTTTTCCAGCTTATGGGGCTTTTCAAAATGGACATGGGATTAAGAGGGAAGATTCAAGAGGTTCCCTCATCCCGGAAGGAGTAACAGGACTTCCAGATCAGAGCGGAACTGTTGAAAACGTAAGAACCTAAATATATGGGCTAACCCTAGTAATATGTTAGGCGACAACAGTCTTTCTTTTTATGTAAGTGAAAGGCTTTCGACTCTCCTGTAGTCCATCCTGGACCTGTGAAAAGCATCCCATAATAATTCTTGGACGTTGTGGTGGTTCCTTCCTATCGTGGCAGCTGCTACTTGGATATTTAAAACTGTTTATGGAGGAGAAGGCATTCATCATTAAGAGTTCTGACTTTGAATACCTCCTTGAATCCTCACACACTGTAACCTGTTCTAGATAGGGCAGGTTCAGGTTTAAAATATTGAATGCACCTTGTCATTTATTTTTTTTTTTTTAATTTTTTTTTCAACGTTTTTTATTTATTTTTGGGACAGAGAGAGACAGAGCATGAACGGGGGAGGGGCAGAGAGAGAGGGAGACACAGAATCGGAAGCAGGCTCCAGGCTCTGAGCCATCAGCCCAGAGCCCGACGCGGGGCTCGAACTCACGGACTGCGAGATCGTGACCTGGCTGAAGTCGGACGCTTAACCGACTGCGCCACCCAGGCGCCCCTGCACCTTGTCATTTAAATCCCTTCCTGGCAGGGTTAATTCAGCCTTTCGTGCTTTTGTGGTAGAGTCATTAACATGGGAGCAACACAGATTAGGTCCTCAAATTGATGATCTCAGTGTCCCAGCATCACTTAATCAGAATATAGTCTCTAACATTAAAGTTTGGGATATGTCTGCCTTGAACCAGAAGAAACCTCATTTTAGACCAATACAGCCTTGTCACACTGCTATGTAAGATCGTAGAATCATATAAAATTAGGGTTAGAATAAATTCCAGGGCGCCTGGGTGGCTCAGTCGGTTAAGCGTCCGACTTCAGCTCAGGTCATGATCCCGTGGTTCGTGGGTTCGAGCCCCATGTCGGGCCGTGTGCTGACAGCTCAGAGCCCGGAGCCTGCTTTGGATTCTGTGTCTCCCTCTCTGCCCCTCCCCCACTCACGCTCTGTCTCTCTGTCTCAAAAATAAATGAACATTACAAATAAAATGAAAAAAATAATAATAAATTCCAACTCAGTTTACAAATGGAAGCTGGGGTTGTGACACAGCTGTGGCAGGCCAGATCTGAACCCGGGTTTTCTGACTCGAGCAACGTTTCTCCTATACCACGGCATTCTTGGTGGGCATCAGAATAACCTGGGGGGCTTAATAAAAACAGATGGCTGGGCCTCACCCCCAGAATTTCTGATTCAGTCTGGGATGGGGCCTGCCAATTTGTACTTCTAAGTTGCCAGGTGATGCTGATGCTGCTGGCTGGGAACCCACCCCTTGAGAACCACTGGAATACACTTCCTTGAGCCTTGGGGTAAATAGTACCTTATTCACAAAGGTTCCCATTTCACGTCATTTAGAATTATGTCAACAGGCACTGTCACAGGTAAGGCAGATAAAGGACAAAGAGGTTAAAGAGACTTGTGAATAATCTTTGGATTATTAATACTCTTATTCACATAAATCCCCGAACAAGTCAGATCTTGTCATGCTTAACAACTGATATTTTAACAAAAGTCATTAAATAATGGGAACATCGCTACTCTGTAGAAGTTCTAGTTTTGAAGTATCACTGGGTTCTTCTTGGTGTAATTATCGTGTATTATTAGCTCTTTTTTAAAACTAGAGGTTTCCGGGGCGCCTGGGTGGCGCAGTCGGTTAAGCGTCCGACTTCAGCCAGGTCACGATCTCGCGGTCCGCGAGTTCGAGCCCCGCGTCAGGCTCTGGGCTGATGGCTCGGAGCCTGGAGCCTGTTTCCGATTCTGTGTCTCCCTCTCTCTCTGCCCCTCCCCCGTTCATGCTCTGTCTCTCTCTGTCCCAAAAATAAATTAAAAAACGTTGAAAAAATGTAAAAAAAATAAAAAAATAAAAAAAAAATAAAACTAGAGGTTTCCTGGCCTATTATTTGTAGGGTGGGTCTTAAGAAACTCTGAAAAATTCAAATGAAAGCGTTTCTATGCTTCCATATACCTTAGTTAAGTTCCTCCATGCAAAAGCTGTTTTTCCTGGAATAGCCACATCTGATTATTTAAGTTTTTTTACTACTGCTAAAACACACAGAACTTCTGGGAACAAAACAGGGTGTTCATGGCTATTCTGTTGGTGAAGACCGCAGGGTGATTTCTAGTGCTAATATTCTACGCAGTAGCAGCAAAGGTTCGGCTCATGCACCTTCTAAGTATGATAAAAAAAATAAAAAAAAACACTGGGGTTTAGGTTTAGAATCTTCCCAAACAGGACTACGGATACAAACAGTTATTGAGTTGGGGTGCCTGGGTGGCTGAGTCGGTTGAGCCATGATCTCACAGTCGTGAGATCGAGCCCTGCGTCAGGCTGAGAATCTGCTTAAGATTCTCTCCCTCTCCCCACCTCCCTCTGCTCTTCCTACCCCGTCAAAACAAACAAACAAAACAAAAAAGCCCGCAAATGGTTGAGTTCAAGGCTGTGGGAAACTACAGTACCAATATCGTCTCACAAAAGTCCTGTCTTTGTGTTACAGACCCGACAGAGCTCTACAAGGAACAGTATATCCCAGTATAACCGACTGGATCAGTATGAAATCAGAAGCCTCTTAATGTGCTACCTGTATATAGTAAAAATGATTTCTGAAGGTGAGTTGCCAGCATATTAAGCACGATCTCTACTACCCACCCACCCTCCCAGGTTCGTGCAACAAATACTTGATCGTCATCGGTATGCAGAATACACGCACCGTAGAGACACATCTTTGAAGACCCTGACCTTTACGTGTTGCTGTATTTTTAATTTCACATAGGATCGTTTGGGCCATACGGGTTTGATTCTTTGAATTAATTTTTTTTAATTTCAAGTTTAATTTCTAAGATGAGACCATCGTTTTAGACGTGCTCAACGTGTTTCTTCAGGCAGCACTTACAACGCATTAAATGACCGATGTAAGGGGCGCCTGGGTGGCTCAGTCCGTTGGGCGGCCGACTTCGGCTCAGGTCACGATCTCGCGGTCCGTGAGTTGGAGCCCCGCGTCGGGCTCTGTGCTGACAGCTCAGAGCCTGGAGCCTGTTTCGGATTCTGTGTCTCCCTCTGACCCTCCCCCATTCATGCTCTGTCTCTATCTCAAAAATAAATAAACGTTAAAAAAAAAAAATTTAAAAAAAATAAATGACCGATGTAAACAGAAGGAAACCATAATAACCGGAAGTCATATTTAATACTTTAGCTTTTATTGGACCCAGGATTTGGAACACAGAAGCAAACAAAAAGACAGGAGGGGTTTTCCGAGGGGAACGAATGCTGGTGTTATCTTCACAGAACCACTGTATCGTACTGGACAGTGTCGAGTTCTTTTTCAGGCTCTGTTTTGTTGTCCCTTGGTGTTCTGTTGTATTATTTGCTGGTATTACCAGTTCTTTATATGATAGAATAACCAAAGGATTTTCATAAACTGCATGTCCTCTGGAAATAAAATCAGAAGGTTATCTTATTCCAAAATACCACATTTATTTACACAATTCCTTCCCTTCTTCCTTTTCTCAGTATTTTTGCTAAAAACCCTGTATGCAGGAATGAAGAACATAAAAGCACCTGGGTTCTGATTATTATTATATCTTACTTATTTTCTATCTTTTGCTTTATTCTTAGTCAATATTACTTTAAATCTTCTTTTGTAATAACTTAGGATATAAAAACATGAAATAATTTGATAGCTACCTAGCTAGAGAGACATTACAAAATAACTAGAGGGGCGCCTGGGTGGCTCAGTTGGTGAAGCGTCCAACTTCGGCTCAGGTCATGATCTCACGGATGGTGAGTTTGAGCCCCGCATCAGGCTCTGTGCCGGCAGCTCAGAGCCCAGAACCTGCTTCAGATTCTGTGCCTCCCTCTCACACTCACACTCTGTCTGTCTGTCTGTCTCTCAAAACTGAATAAACATTAAAAAATAAATAAAAAGTAATAACTAGATATGGGGTACCTGGATGGCTCCAGTCTGTTAAGCATCTGGCTTCGACTCAGGTCACGATCACACAGTCTGTGAATTCGAGCTCCACACAGGGCTCTCTGCTCTCAGCACAGCTCTCTGCTGAAGCTCTCTGCTTCAGATCCTCGGTTCCCCTCTCTGCCCTTCCCCTGCTCGCGTTCTCTCACGCTCAAAACATAAATAAAGCATTAATAAAAATAGCTAGATACGGGGCACGGGCACCTGGGTGGCTCAATCGGTTAAGCATCGGACTTCGGTTCACGTTAGGATCTCACGGTTCATGAGTTTGAGCCCCGCACAGGGCTCTCGATGTCAGCACAGCGCCTACTTCGGATCCTCTGTCCTCTTCTCTATGCTCCTCCCCTACTTGCTGTCTCTCAAAATAGTTAAGTAAGTAAGTAAATAAGTAATCCTAAAAATAGCTAGATACTGATAACAAATACTAGAAGATATTAATCAAATAGCAAAACAACTATAATCCTTAAGTTCTAAGACTATATGATTTAGAATAAAAATCCGAGATTATACTGAGACTACATCGGATGTCTTCCCTTGTTTTGGTGAAGAAATCAATAAAGGGAGATCGTTTTCAATGCTGCTGGTATTTCATTCTAAGAGATAATGAATCGGTTAAACAACTACAGCCACAGCTCCCTGTTTTTGTTGTCCTGCAAGGCAGAAAGTGGGCATGTGCGGATAGTGACTGCGGCTGTGTGCGGGGCTTCTGTTCAGGGTAATGACGATATTCTAACCCTGGGGGGATGGTTTTACATCTCTCTGAAAATATTATAAACTGTTGTCTTGTGCACTGTTTAAATGGGCCGTGTTATATGGCACATGAATTTTCTCAATAAATGTTTAAGAAAAAAAAAAAAAAGGCCCAAAAGACACATTTAAAAAAAAAAAAAAAAAAAAAAAAAGGCGTTGAATACCACCCCAGCCCAGGGAAAGTAAGATGGGGGCAGGGGGAGGAAGAAAAGGAGGAGGGGGAGAGGTACTGATGACTGGTTCTTCTCTCCTCCACTCTGGTTGGCGTATGCGTGTGCACACGTGCACACGCACGCCGCTGTGGTAGCCAGTGACGAGCTTCTGGCTGCCTTTTTAAAGTCATGGATAAGACCATAACTGCTTTGTTTCTTGAGAACTTCATAGTTCTTGCTTCTCTTGTAAACGTTGACCTTGCTTGTTGAAAATCTGTGGTCTTTGTTCATTAGGTTTTTCTTTCCTCTGCTCTTGCTTTCTGATGTTTAAAAGCACATTCTTCATAACCCGTATACGGTCTGTGTCGTATCTGCTCTTTATCTTTTGTACGTGTAAAGTCCTATTCATCCTGTTCTGAAAAAAATCCGCTTCGGGATCTTTCTCAATGGATGTATCCTAGTTACGTTGTCTTGCCTGGTAAATATTTTAGTCAATCTATGTACATTTAAGTGTTGAACTCTCACAAGTCCACACCCTTCAGGTCCTCTCTTGGCTTTCGATTCATAAACAGTAGCAACTTAAGTTCAACAAAAAACATGGCAGACCTCTCCATTTTTATATGGAGGTCGAACACTTCTAAAGAACGAACGTCGTTCTCTCTTTGTGGCTGCGTTTGATTGTGATTCACTGGCAATAATTCACCGTTTTGATGTCTTAGTCATTTGCCCAACTTGTGTTTTGTTCTTGTCGTTTTGCATATTATTTCCTGAGAGATGGAATCAGAGTCAGGGGTACGAAACGGAATCAGAGTCAGGGGTAATCAGTTCCACAGTCTGAAGTGACGAGAAAATTGTCCTCTTGTTAAAGAAAAACATTTTTCTTGAGAGGACGAGGGGAAGTTACTTCTCCCGTTTTTTGGACTGCACCCTGGCTTTTCTCTTTATTCTGACACTTTGGGTATCATCTTGAGGCTTGTTGGCACCATACCCTGCACCTGTAGGTTCATTAGTATTCTTCACAGTGAATCGTTCAGTGGATTGTTCATCGGAAGCTGTCTGGTTCCCGCCGGCTCTTACAGGAAACCCAGTGCCGCGCTGCACATCACTAGCCATTAATCTTGTTTTCCCACCACTTTCTCCGCCAGAGTCAACAAGAGGTACACTTAAAGGGGAATCTTCCTTTGTCTCTGTAAAAGAGGAAATTATGCTACGTCTAGTGTAAGTAGGCATATTTTCCTCTGAAGTTTCAGACACCAATTGAACAGGTGGGTTTTCTGAGGCAGAACTACTGGAAAGGGTCCAACAGAAGCCCATCCGAGTTTTGCGCTTCTGTGTGAAGGTCCTCTGTGTTGAGATGTATTTCCTTTTTGGCCGGCCGAACTTTTCTTCCTGGTTGTCCGAACCCTCGTGAAATCCATACCCCGTTTGAGCACTGGGTGTAGGTGTTAAAATTAAACTTTCAGGGGACTTCGGGTTGGCACTGCTCTCTAAGGCGGACTCACTGCCTTGAGAAGAAATCATCTCAGAAGAGGTCTCTGGCACCTCAAAGAGGTCCTGACTGTAAAACGGGACCGGAAACTTCGAACTCTCTTGCGATTCCTTTTGAACTCCAGATTTCGGCTGGTCGGTATCTGATTCCTGTGTCGATCTCACGGGCAGATGCACCCGAGCTCCTTGAGCAAACGCCGTGTCCGAAAGAACTGGCAGAGTCGCTTGAGCGCAAGGAATTAAGTCCTCGTCGCTACTGAGAGAAGCGTTACGCTGTTGCTCGATCATTCTCAGTTTTGCAGAAAGCCTTTTGTTTTGTTCTCTTAAGTTATTCCTTTCTGCGGTAAGCTCCATAATAAAGTGAAGGTTTTGTTGCTGGATCCCATAAAACTCTTGCTGCAGTGTGTTCCTGTAGGTCTCATTTATTGAACAGCGCTCGCATTCTTTCGAGTTTAACTGATCTCGCAAGTTACGAATGGTGCTGTTGAGGACTTTCTGTTGCCCGGTCAGCTCTTTAATTTTGGCTATGGAGCCCGACCACCTTCCGTCAGCCAATCGCTCTTTCCTCAAACTGGTTAATTTTGCCTGTAAACGGCGTAGCTCCTTGTCATGGAGCTCTTTGAGCATTAGCCAGGTCTTTTTAAATTCGTCAGACGACAGATCACATACACTAAGCTGTAATTTCTCTTTTCCCGAAGGTTTCTTGCCACCTCCCCTGTTTCCTCTCCCCACGTTCCCTCTCTGCATCATGTCTCACCGATTTGGGATTTAGAAACGGTTGAGACGGGCCAACGGCTTGACGGCGCCTTCGCGGCCGCCCCCAAAATGGCGGAGGGGCTGCTGGCTAGAACCAGGCCGCGACACGAATGAGGCCTTCACCCGTTTTACAGACCTTCTCCGACGCTCTCTCGGGGCACAGGGCTGGCACAGGGGTGGCTCACGGCTGGACAGAAAGTTCTGGTGTTCTGGCGGAAAGGGGGCACCAGACTTTCGGTGGGAAAATCTGGTGCACGGGAGCGGGAAGATGGCGCCTCCACGCTGCCCCTTTGAGGAGAGGCCGGAAACCCAGTGGCTTCTGGGTTATCTGGGCTTCTGTGAGCGGAGACGCAACCAAACGCAGGAAGCGGGGGAGACCGGAAGTCACTGCTGGGATTATTTTTTTTTAAACAAATCTAATTTGACCTTATTTTAGCATTTTTATTCTTGAGGATCCGTGTTTTGTAATCACTGGAAACTATCGATACTCATGGTCTTAAAAACAGGTGGAACTAAAGGCAAAATCCCTACGTTCCTCCCTCCTCCACCCCCCTCCCCATAGCCGACAGGGCCAAGTCTTCCATCCCTATCTTGCCCAGGTTGTAGCTGGGCTGGCAATTTTGTCGTTTGCCGCGTTGGCCACAACCTATACGATTTTTATGTTGAGAAGAAGAGCTAGGCCACTATGATAGCTGAGTAGCATAGAAAAGGAATGGAGAGGGGCACCTGCCTGGCTCAGTGGTAGGTAGAGCTTTGCCACTCTTGATCTCGGGGTTGTGTTTCCAGCCCCACCTTGGGTGTAGGGATTACTTAAAAATAAAATCTAAAAAAAATAACAATAAAAAATAAAGGAGAGTTAAGTCGCGGCAGCCTTTCGTCTCCTCCTCCCCCTCCTCCTCCCCCTCCTCCTCCTCCTCCCCCTCCTCCTCCTCCTCCTCCTCCTCCTCCTCCTCTTTCTTCTTCTTCTTCTTCTTCTTCTTCTTCTTCTTCTTCTTCTTCTTCTTCTTCTTCTTCTTCCCCTTCCCTTTCCCCTTCCCCTCCCCCTTCCCCCCCCCCTTTTTTTTTTAAATCTCCCTAGGTAGCTCTTTGGAAGTAAAGAAAGCAGGTCAAAAGAGAAGTATATGCGATAGGTTGTAGGGAGTTTTATATCTGAAACAGTTTGATATATGTGCGTGGACATATGGTTAAAAGATAAACAGCATATTTTTAAGGGTTTATTTGAGCAGAAGTTGACTAGAATCAGGTAACATTCAATCTAGCAGATAAAATTCCTGAGGAACTATACAAAATGAAAGCCTTTTATAGGCGAAAGGGAGCTGGAACAAGAAAGTTTACACAAGGAAAGAAAATGGGTTGGTTATTGCAAAGTCACTTTTTTTTTAGGGGATGCTAGGGCTCTATCAGGCAGATTGCCTTACTAGTGCTGACCAGATGATTCCTAATTGACCAGTTTAAGATTCCATTCCTGGGAGAGCCCAAACTGTTATTGTCTTGGTTTGGTGATGTGGGGCTTAGCATAAGCAACTCCATTTTCAGCCTGTTGTTTTGTTTTTAACTGTGTGTGTGTGCGTGTGTGTGTGTGTGTGTATTTACATATTACCAGGACTTCAGAGTTTATAATGCAAAGACAAAGAGGAAGAAAAAAAATCTCTCTCCCAAAGCTTAAAGTTCTCAAACTTTTTGGTTCACAGAGCCCTCTGAGTAGCAGCCAAAGGTATTTGACCTTCCCTTGGAAAAAATACACATAAGTACAGCCCGTTGCATAAAATCTGAAGAAGCCCATTAAAAACCCTAGCTCTGTTTCCCTTCCTCTGTCTCAGGAATGATATAAAGATGAGTATCGGCTGTACAGAAGAATACTTACCAAGTAAATAAAAATAATTGTTAGAAGAGTTACAGATGAAGCAATACATTTGGGATTAGTTCAAACAAATACAGTGTGTGCATTGGGCAATGAGATGGGAGGGAAGGCTATAGCTGAAACAGCTGGCTGTGGGTGGATGGTTGTTGACGCTACGTTGTTGGTACTTTGGGGTGCACTGTACTAATTGCTTTACTGATTTCAAGACCCACCACCTTCTTTATTTCATTTTCAGATACTCTCTTAACTTACTGGAATAAAGTATCTCCTCAGGAGCTCATAAACATTCTCATCCTTCTAGAGTAAGTCCTGTTCATTTATTTGCATAAATTTTCTCCTTATTTGGGGGATAAAATAATAACCTTTGTTTCCCAACAGCTTAATTGCTAATAATGTAGGAAATACGCGACTCTTTTGGCAACATCAAAGCTAGCAATACAGGCTCTTCACGCAGACAGGAGAAAACATGGCGGTGGAATGCTTACGCTACCATAGAAATTAGCTAAGAGATAGACCATCTTTCAGCCCAGCAGCGGTCTTTCTGTGATCTGGAAGACTAGAGATGGCCTCAGCTGTCCGAAAGCATTCATTTGGAGTAGATGCTGGCTTAAGGGAGCAGCTTCAGTGACTGGAATTTGGAATTTGTCCTCTTCTGTAGAGCTGAGTAATTCTACCAACGTCAGAACCGTGTGTGTATGTATATATACGTGTATGTATGTACATATGTTATGTTATATATATTACATGTATATATTCATATACGCATGTGTTATGTTGTATATATACATGCATGTGTATATATCGTATCATGTATATTATATGTATATACGTATATAATGCATTTCCATTCCAAAGCTGTTGGGGGAAAATTCAGTCTTGCTTCCTAGTTCAAGGTGGGAAGTTGCCCTAGATTGTTTGCTGAGCTATTTGTACATCCTTACTCAACGCTAAAAGAAAAATTAGAATGAATCAGAAGAAATTTTCAAATAGCACACAGGGGCACCTGGCTGGCCCAGTCGTTAGAGCATGCGACTCCGGATCTCAGGGTCGTGGGTTCGAGCCCCATGCTGGGCGTAGAGCTTACTTTAAAAATAAATAAATAAGTAGCGCACATAAGTGATGTTTTTATGCGCATGTCTTTCAAAACAAAGAGAGGACAATCCATGCACGTTTATTAAAGGCTTTCAAAATTTTGCAGAAGATGTCAGCAAACAAAATGGTAGTTAAGGTGTTTGAAAAAACTATACTGGGGCACCTGGGTGGCTCAGTCGCTTAAGCGTCCGACTCTTGATTTCAGCTCGGGTCATGATCTCACAGTTTGTGAGTTCGAGCCCTGCATTGGACTCTCGCTCCCAAGCTGTCAGCGTGGAGCCTGCTTGGGATTCTCTCTCCCTCTCCCTCTCTCTCTGCCTCTCCCCTGCTCGGGCGTGCTGTCTCTCTCTCTCTCTCTCTCTCTCTCTCTCTCTCTCTCTCTCTCTCTCTCTCTCTCAAGATAAATAAACATTTTTAAAAAAAAAACCATACTGAAACATTTACTAATGAAAATATATGATGTTGGGGATTTGCTTTCAGAAAAATACAGGAAGTAGGGAGAGTGGGGGGAGAGCAGGGACACGTCCAGAGTAGAGGTTAAACAAGAATGGCCATAAGTTAATAACTGTTGGAGCTGGTGGGTGCTGGGTATGTGCGAGTTTAGTATGCTGTCCTCCCAACTTACGTATGTGTTTGAGATTTTAAATAATAGAAAGTATTTTAGTGTCATTATAAAAATATACCACTTGCTCCAATTTTTAGGGCTTAAGAAGCTTCTCCTTAGGTATTAATGGCTATGCCAGAGATCTTTGCTATGAAACGTTAACAGAGCACAATGTAGAATCATCACTTACATTGACAGGTTTTTTAAATGTCGTTAGAATTGTATGTGAAGGTATGGAGCTTTTTGGTGCTAATGTAGTTGTAGCAAATAAATCTAGAAAGATACAATATCACAAGCCCACAAGTAGTTATGTGTATATGTCTGTATACCAAAACATTATTGTAATATGGTTTAAATGGGCCACTCTTTGTAACACCCAGGTTTTCAGCTATGATGTCTTAAAATGTAAAGCGTGGTAGTATCTTACTAACGTGCTATTTTTTTTTTCCTTCTAGAGTATGTTTGTTTCACTTTAGATATATGGGGAAAAGAAACATAGCAAGGTAATTCCCACTGCAATTTCCACTTTTTTCCTTCTATTCCAACAGAGGGCAGTCTTGATCATACCATGTAAAACCCAGATTGTTCATTTTGAGTTCACATGAAGGTGCCCATGATGTATTGAATATATCTCAACTCAAAGTGTAAATTAAACTGATGCGGACTGATACGTTTTTTAAGTTTTCCAAAGGGTAGTGCTTAGCCTGATACGCAGAGTTTCTGTTCTGATTCCTAGAACAGATGCTTGTCTTTTCTGGAAGAGGTGAGAACGGGCTTAGATCCAGGAGAAGGCAGGAAATCATGAAGTGGGAACAGCTGTAAGGTCTGTACTTGTAGCAACAGCCTGTTAATATTGACTTCAGCTACTAAGGTAAATAGAAATCCCCAACAGTGATTGGGACGTGCAGTCTATGTTAGTTATTTTCTTCTTTTTGTTACCTAAGTCTTTTTTTTTTTTTTTAATTAACGTTTATTTATTTTTGAGACAGAGAGAGACAGAGCATGAACGGGGAGGGGCAGAGAGAGAGGGAGACACGGAACCGGAAGCAGGCTCCAGGCTCTGAGCCGTCAGCCCAGAGCCCGACGCGGGGCTCGAACTCACGGACCGCGAGATCGTGACCTGGCTGAAGTCGGACGCTTAACCGACTGCGCCACCCAGGCGCCCCTGTTACCTAAGTCTTAATGAGATAAATACTTTAGAAAATGTTTGAGGGACCCTAAGGAAAAGATTACTTATTCCAATAAGATGTATTTTAGAGGTAGAGTTAAGAAGCTCAAACAGAGTTGTTGTTTTTTTAAAAATTCACAATCCATGGCACTTCCAAAAACTACAGAGGCACTTTGGATGGAGTTTATTGCTAACTTTCGGGAACATCCTAATAGTAGGTAATTCAGGTGACAATTTCCACTGTCTTTCCTGGTAACTTGGAGCTGGCATGGTAACTACCACCATGAGCTTTCACCCCTGAGATTCTGCCAGTTCTCACAGTTTACTAGAGGACAGTCAAACTCCTTTTCTTTCTTAGTTCCCCTATGACCCAGCTGTAGTTGTGGTTTTTTTTTTTTAACGGAATCTTAAAACTGAAGGAAAGGAAAAATTGGCACATCCATCAATAGACATGTTTATAGAGTAAAAATTTCGGATCCAGATTGAACTCCAGTCCAGAAACAGAGTAGATTGGCCTTCATTCTCGCACACCTAACCCCAGGAACTCTCCCCACCTCATTTCAATTCTGAGTATCCCCTCTCACTGTTTTCTCGGACTTCTGCCCTTCCTCACCTTTTGGGAAAAGACGGAATCTTACTGCAGTGTTGGCCACTTGACTCTGATGTTTCTGAGAAGGAGGGAAGTAAGAAACTTTTTTTCTAAATGCTTTAATTATATGCTCATAGTAAAAGCTCTTTTAAATACACGTTAAGGGATACCTGGCTGGCTCAGTCTGTAGAGCATGTGACTCTTGATCTCAGGATTGTGAGTTCGAGCCCCACGTTGGGTATAGCAATTACTTAAAAATAAGATCTTTAAAAAATAAAATAAGTAAATACACATTAAAACTCCATACAGTTTCCAGTGATGATGCCTCATTGAAGCCAAGTAATAGTTGATAGAATATTGAACATAGTACACTGTTTATGTGGAAACCTAATCAGTTATCAGTTTAAAAAAAAATCGAACAATGAGATCTATTATTAGAGTACTCCCTTTCCTAACTTTAAAATTTATTTTAGGGTGCATGATGCCTGGCTGTCAAAGCACTTTGGGATAGACCGAAAATCACAAACCATGCCAGCCCTTCGAAACAGATCAGGAGTAATGCAGGCCCGGCTTCAGCATCTTAGTAGCCTGGAAAGTTCATTTACACTTAATCACAGTAAGTAAAAACGTGGGTAGGATACCCGTTTGAAATACGCATGTAATGCGATTTAACCTTACAGCAATTCTAGCTTAAATCACCAGCACGACTGGAAATGACTTTACATTCGTGGATATATTTGCATACCTCTGTGATTATATACAATCCTTTCATCATACCTGGATATCTAATAAAATATGCATGGATTTCCAGCGATTTTAGGTAATGGTGAAAAACCACCATTAGTTCAGTATTAAAGAAGTGAGCTTTTTCCCACTGAATTGCTGTTCTCATCATATTATTTTACACCGGATAGCCTTCATTCCTATTGTTAAACTTCAATGCAAATAGTGGCATCATTTTTTTTTTTTTAAGGATTTTTTTTTTAAGTTTATTTATTTTGAGAGAGAGAGAGAGAGAGAGAGCATGAGGAGGGGAGGGGCAGAGGGAGAGGGAGAGAAGGAGAATCCCAAGCAGGCTTTGTACCATCAGCGTGGCAAATGGCATCTTAATATAATAGTATGTGTAATATCTGTTTAGTATATAGAATGTCTGTTCATTCAGTGATTTTTAAGGGATTACACATACTGAGCTGACTGCAGAAATCAAAGAACTGTAAATACTATTTTGACAAAGGTATATTTCACACGTGTTGGAATGTTGACGAGGAGACTCCGACCAGGAGAGAAATGTTGCCCCATCTGGGGAAGCCAGAGGGTTCTGTAAATAGAAGTGATCCTCTGAAGAGCAAATATTAATAAAAAGTCAAAGAGAAAACTTTCATTTCCATACAGTCCTCTGGAGGTCACAGAAAAGGAAGCCAGCGACACTGGCTTTGTAATAAGGACTAATAATAAAAACAAATATCCTGAGCGGATGGAACCTGAGCTAATAATAGACTCAAGACCTTTAAAAAAAAAATGCAAGTTTTACAGCCTTCAGCTTTGCTCTCATCGCTTGTAAAAATATAATGGACCTACTTCCTTCAGTTGGCCCAGATGCTTTGTTTTCCTTCTGATTTAGAAACAACGGTAGGAGGCTGTGTGTGATGTAGCTGATTGTCTATTTCTCATTTTTGCGCACATAATTTCCTGTGTCATTCCTAGTTACATCACCGCCGTTCATCACTGAAATCTTGTCTCCGAGGAAGGGGGCACGCAATTCGGTGTTGCAGAGCTCTGGATACGGAGCTGAAGTTAGAATTAGCAGAGTTGACGAAGCAGGAGCGTATTTGATTAAGGGATAAATACAGCAAGACTCGTTAGGTCTGCAGGCGTCAAGAGCGTCTTTTCTTCTCGCTCGTCTCTCTCTTGAGTCTTCGGGGGGAGCAAAAAGCATTCAAAACTGGCATGCGCGTCTCTGCGTTGGGCAGTTTTCATTTGCTGTTTTAAATCTTAGGTTCTGCGACCACCGAAGCGGATATTTTCCATCAGGCCCTTCTTGAAGGCAACACTGCTACCGAAGTGTCCCTGACAGTATTAGATACCGTCTCGTTTTTCACCCAGTGCTTCAAGGTAAAAATGAAAAGTTAGAATTCAGTTGGTGTCATTGCAAAGAAAACAATATACGCGAAGTAATTAGTCAGAGGAAGCAGAGTGCAGTGAAAAAGCCCCGAAGGAACAGTCTGGAAACTTGCGTGACAGACCTTGTTTGCCCGGCTCCTGTGTGACCTTGGGAATTCACAGAGACTCACTTTCCCCTGGCCGTAGAGGGAGGGGTTGGGGCTTATTTGCCCTTCAGCTTCCTTCTGCCGCTTAAATTCTGCTGTTTGATTTTTGTGTGTTTCACAACCGCTTTCCATCACACTTTTATGAAGAATATGTCCAGTCATTTTTAGCTCGGCTTGGGATCGAGTCGGTTTGCCCAAATACCCAGCACGGTGAGGTGCTCTGCCAGGGCTAGGTGATGTCCAGGCAGGCTGGCTGGCGTCCCTAGCCAGGCGCCTTGTGCTTTTCCTCAGATGTCCGCCTCTCAATACAAATCGTCATTACTGGGATTTTACAAAAGGAGAAGGTAAAAAGCAGTGATCTTGCAGGGTTGTGGAGGGAGTAAAATGAGATAATGACTAGGAGAGCGCTTTGAAGAGTAAAAATTACCCAATTGTAACATAATGTAACTTTAGTGGGAGAACTCAAAATTGAAAAATCTTGCCTGCTTTCCCCTGAGTTACACAGACCGATTCTTTTCTTCCCTCTTCCCTCTGTAATTCAGTTCATTGCTTCAGCCCTCCAGATTGATTATGGAAGCCTGGCCTGGGCTTTTCAGGTCAGGGATTATGATCCTTGAAAATGGAATGATTATGATCCTTGAAAATGGAATTAGATACTAATAAGACATAGGCTACAGAATTTCTTTATCAAGGATTAGGTTTGTTCTGATTTAAAATGCAGATACTTCTTATTTGACAAACACGTCTTGGCCCAGAGGTCAGGCACCATCTTAAGCACTTAAAACTATTAACTCACTTTTTTATTGTGGGGCCGGGGGCGGGAAAGGGGAGTGATGGCAAATGAGATCCAGGGTGGGGTTTTTTTTGAGGTGATGAGAACGCACTAAAATTGGATCGTGACGGTTGAACAGCCCTGTAAATTTCCTAAAAACAATTAAGTCATGTATGTAAAATAGGTAAGTTTTTTTTTTTTTAAATAGGTAAGTTTTATGGGACATAAACTATAACCCAGTAAACTCAAACATACACACATGAACCCACTTTTACTCCATAGACTAGCTCTATGATGTAGACAGTTATTACTCCCCTTTTAAAATGAGGAAACTGGGGCTCACGGGGAAGGTGATGTCGCCTAGCTGATCAGTGGCAGACTGAGGATTCAGATCCAGGCCAGTCCTCACAAGAATCCGTGCTTCTGGGGCGCCTGGGTGGCTCAGTCGGTTGAGCGTCCGACTTCGGCTCAGGTCATGATCTCACGGTCCGTGAGTTCGAGCCCCGCGTCGGGCTCTGTGCTGATAGCTCGGAGCCTGGAGCCTGCTTCCGATTCTGTGTCTCCCTCTCTCTCTGACCCTCCCCCATTCATGCTCTGTCTCTCTCTGTCTCAAAAATAAATAAACGTTAAAAAAAAAAAAAAAAAAAAAAGAATCCGTGCTTCTAACCACTACACCCTGCCTCGAAGTAGTGCACTAAGGAAAGAACCAGAAAAGTCTTACTCATTCAGGGATTCTGGCTCCTGATGTCACCATCAGTTAGCTCTGTCACCATTTGGTATATTATTTTGTGTTTTTTGTTGTTACTTTGGGTCAAATTGTAACTCCCTAATTCGTTTCTTCAGGGATGGTCGGCCTAGAGAAGTTAGCCAATGCTTTAATTTTTTTTTTTTTTAACATTTATTATTTATTTTTGAGACAGAGAGAGACAGAGCATGAACAGGGGAGGGTCAGAGAGAGGGAGACACAGAATCTGAAACAGGCTCCAGGCTCTGAGCTGTCAGCACAGAGCCCGACGCGGGGCTCGAACTCACAGCCCTCATGGACCGTGAGATCATGACCTGAGCTGAAGTCGGCCGCCCAACCTACTGAGCCACCCAGGCGACCAATGCTTTAAAAAAAAAAAAAAGGTTCACAAACCCGTAACTACTGCCCTACAGTTTGTTGTTTCTTTTATGCCTCTGTTTGCGAGGAGTAAACATTTTACATAGTCTGTTCAGTTGTCGTGCCCCTTATGATCTCTCTTCCTGAGGTTTGTCCCCAGTAGCCAAATACGTCTTCTACTAAACATACTTTTTTTTTTTTTAATTTTTTTTTCAACGTTTTTTATTTATTTTTGGGACAGAGAGAGACAGAGCATGAATGGGGGAGGGGCAGAGAGAGAGGGAGACACAGAATCGGAAACAGGCTCCAGGCTCCGAGCCATCGGCCCAGAGCCTGATGCGGGGCTCGAACTCACAGACCGCGAGATCGTGACCTGGCTGAAGTCGGACGCTTAACCGACTGCACCACCCAGGCGCCCCTACTAAACATACTTTTAAAAGTAAATTAGATAATAGACTTTTAAAATAGAAATGATATTGTCCGTAATTCTTACATTATTTAGTTTTCCTCGAAGAAATACAAAGCCTGGTTGCCTTGTGTCCATTTTTAATTTACTGATTTCTTCATTGAGAAGCAGTATGGTTAATGTTGCATAACATTAATAGGTTAAGAGGGGCGCCTGGCTATTTCATTCTGTGGAGCACGCAACTCTTGACCTCGAGGTTGTGGGTTCAAGCCCCACATTGGGTGTAGAGATGACTTAAAAAGAATAAAATCTTTGAAAAAAAATATTAACAGGTTCACAGAAAACATTCTTCCCGTACTAGTTCTGTATTTGCGGTGCTACATTGGAAAAATCATTTTTTTCATCTGTTTGAAATGGCGGAATTAAGTTTAAACGTAGTTTGTGTGGTATTTTAGGATTTCCAACTTGAAAGACAGCACAAATGTCTCTAAGTTGTATTAAGCTTTTTCTTTTTCTGAAACTCTCTCATTGGGGGACGGGCAGCATAAACTATTTCTGCAAAATGTATTTTCGTTGTTGTTGTTTTGCAGAGTCAGCTTTTAAATAATGATGGCCACAACCCATTAATGAAAAAAGTATTTGATATCCATCTGGCTTTTCTTAAAAATGGACAGTCTGAAGTGTCACTGAAACATGTTTTTGCCTCACTGCGAGCTTTCATCAGTAAGGTAAGGAGAAAAGCTTTATAGCTGCTGGCGGGCTCCATCTGCCGCATGAAAGAAAGAGGGCAACGGTGATCATTGCAGTGACATCTAGAAGCCTCAGATAATGAAGCTATGAAGTACAGAAGAGCGAAATACACAAAGAGGACCCACCCAAAACCCCTTAAAATCTGAACGTGCTTTTTGCTTTTTTGTTTTAATTTAAATTTTAATTAATTAATTTATTTAAAAACTTTTTTTAATGTTTACTTATTTCTGAGAGAGAGCCACAGTGCGAGCAGGGGAGGGGAAGGGAGAGGGGGAGACACAGAATCCGAAGCAGGCTCCAGGCTCCAGGCTCCGAGCTGTCAGCAAAGAGCCTGCGCGGGGCTCGAACCCACAAACCGCGAGGTCATGACCTGAGCCGAAGATGGACGCTTAACCAACTGAGCCACCCAGGTACCACTATTTATGGTGGTAGAAAGAGAAACCGTGTGTGCCCATGCACGTGTGGGGGAAGCGCAGAGGGAGAGAGAGAGAGAGAGAGAGAGAGAGAGAGAGAGAGAGAGAGAGAGAGAGAGAGAGAATCTTAAGCAGGCTCCACACTGGGCACGGATCCCGGCACGGGGCTCCATTTCAAAACTGCGAGACCATGAGCTGAGCCCAAAATCAAGATCAGATGCTTAACCGACTAAGCCGCCCAGGCACCCCCGTGCTTTTTACGTTTTATTTCACCTTGTCATTCCTTCCCGTTTTCAGCAGGCTCCTTTGAAAAGTATTATTTTCAAATGACCAACTTTGCCAGTGTTTCTTCTGGTTTGCTTCTTTTGAAAGTATTCTTGAGACGCTGAGGATCTAGAAGTTCTGAGTGCACTTATGTCCAAGCACGCGGAAAGCAGAGACCAAGTTTTATAGCCCCAGGGTCTTGCATGATGTCCTGCCAACGGTAGGCACTCAGTATGCGTTCAGATGAATGAATTCTGCCTTTCAGTGCTAATTGTGTCTGTGGGCTTTACATTTTCAGGCTGCTTACCTCATCTCAACAAAAACCTCAGACCAGGCTTTCAGGAATAAATACGACTGAAAGAGTTAGCAAAAAATTGATTTCTTGTCTGGTTTTGGTAGCTTTTAAACATAATAAAAAGCATCATAAACCAGGATGGAGTTAAAATTATGGAAAGGCACAGCCTAGGCTTCCACTCTGGTATGTAAAACTCCAACAAGACCAAGAAATTCAATTAGTTGATTTGTGTAGTGGAACAGCTAAGCATGGAAAACTTTTTTTTGCCATCATTCTTTGTATGGAAGCTTATTGCGTTTAGTTGATGGAGAACTTAGGTGGATTTGAAGGTTGTTTTTTAATTGCCTCTCCGTAATACAATTTTTGAAGAAAGAAGTATCCGGAGAATTGAGTTCAACAGAAGCACATTATAAGGAACTAAGGGGAGAAAAAAAAAAAAGAAACTAAGGGGAAGAGATTCAGAAATATTTCATTGACCAAACAGTTACTGGATAGGTACTTACTGGTGTTGGATACTTTGTCAGGGATACAGTCTAAGGGCTTATTGTCCAGTAGAGGGAAACATACACACACACACACACACACACACACACACACACGAATGAATACCATTAGAATAAAAGAAGTCTATATAGGGAACCGAGGGCTGGCTGGAGGAGGAGAAATGTTCTAATTTGGCGGAAGTTTCCCCGTAGCAGTAGCGATAGAACTTAGTATGGACTGAGCAAGAGAGGAGACTGAAAAGGTAAATGGGGACCAGATGGTTATGTACTCATCCTAGGGATTAGACTTCCTCTTTTAGACATCAGGAAGCATGGAACCAACACAAAAAGATTTGTGTTAAGAGCAGATCGGTGCCAATGGGGAAAAACTCTCTCAAAAGTAGTGTGGACGGTGGATTGGTGGCAGTACTAAATAAAGGTGGGAAGAAGACTTACTACAATAAGCTAGGAAAGAGATGAGGACCTAAAATAAGGCAGTGACAGTAGAGATGGAGAGTCGGAGGCAGACATAAAACGTGGGAAGGAAATTGAATTGATAGGATTTCGTCATCAGCTCACCGACTGGATGGTGGAGTAGGGTGGGTGATGTGAAACATAGAGAAAAAACTACATTTGGGGTAAAAGCTCATGAGTTCTGTTTTGTGGATCTGTTCAATTTAAGGTGCCTTTAGGCCATCCAGTTAGAGCTGTTAGGACTGGCAGTTGGATATATGGATCTTTGCTCTGGAGAGTGATCTGGGTTAGAGAGCTAGACTTGGAGTCGTCTGTCCATCCATCCATCCATCCATCCATCCATCCATCCATCCATCCTGTATTTACCAAACACCTTCTCTCTGTCTGGCACTGTACTAGGTACTAGAGATACAGTGGTGGACATACAAAAGAAACATAGTCTCTGCTCTCAGGAAGCTTTTAGTCTAGTGAAATAAACAAGTAAATTAACTGGTAATTATAAGTTCTAGGAAGGAACCGAAGGTGCTAAGATAGAGAATAAGGATTTGTGGGAGATCCCTTACTTTAGATAGGCTTATCCCTTTTAAAATGAGACCTGAAATACAAAAAGGGGCCAGCTGTTTGAAAAGCTCAAGGAAGAACACTCTAGGGAGAAGGACATGCATAGGCAAAGGCCCAGAAGTTCTGGGAACTGAAAGGCCCAGTTTCACTGGAACATAGTGAACTAGGGAGATCAGCAGCATAAGAGTGGTAATTGAAGCCATGGGAGTGGTTTAATTTACCCTGGAGAACATGTAGAGGAAGAACCCTCCCCCCACCCCAGCCCCACCCCCCACCCCCCCCCTCCCCACACAAAGGTCAAGAGCAGTACATGGGAGAAAAACAACATGGAAGGGGCTGGAAAAGAACTCAATGGAGATGAGAGGGGAACAGTCACAGAAGTAGGAAGAAAGGCAAAAAAGAAGGATATCCTGGAAGCCAAAGGAGAAAAAAGTTTCAACGTTATTATGAGGTATGGAGCCGTCTAATAAGGTAAGGAGGAAAGGAAATCCATTGGGATTGGCAGTTAGGAGGTCATTGATGATTTTGGCCATTGCCCACTCAAAGAAGTGTGATGGAGGTAAAAACTAATGATAGTGGATTTTTTTTTTTAAATCTTTTTTTTTTTTTTAAATTTTTTTTTCAACGTTTTTTATTTATTTTTGGGACAGAGAGAGACAGAGCATGAACGGGGGAGGGGCAGAGAGAGAGGGAGACACAGAATCGGAAACGGGCTCCAGGCTCCGAGCCATCAGCCCAGAGCCTGACTCGGGGCTTGAACTCACGGACCGCGAGATCGTGACCTGGCTGAAGTCGGACGCTTAACCGACTGCGCCACCCAGGCTCCCTCTAATGATAGTGGATTAATTACACTACTCCCATGCCCTCCCTTACACCTTTATTTTCATACTAGAGTATCTTGCCCAGCAATATTTGGTCTAATCCGGTGAAACTGTTGATGAGATTTCCCAATTGCCAATCAGAAAACGTTCATTAAACATTCATTATCCGCATAGCATTGTACTTGGTGTTAAGGTGATTACAAAGAAATAGATTCTTGGGGCTCCTGGGTGGCTCAGTCGGTTAAGCATCCAACTTCAGCTCAGGCCGTGATCTCACAGTGGTTGGATTCGAGCCCCGCGTCGGGCTCTGTGCTGACAGCTCAGAGCCTAGAGCCTGCTTCGGATTCTCTGTCTTCCTCTCTTTCTGCACCAACCCCACTCACACTCTGTCTGTCTATCAAAAATAAATAAACATTAAAAAAACAAGAAGAAATACATTCTTGGGGCACCTGCCAGTCTCAGTCGGTGGAGCATGTGACTCTTGAATCATGAATTTGAGCACCACGTTGGGCATAGAGATAACTTAAAAAAAAAGGTTCCTATAACATGGGTTTAAACTCAAGATTCCCAAGGAATAATTTTGAAAGGGTGGCCCTCTAGCTTCACACTCCCTGAAAAAATCCATTGTGTGCCCTCAAAGCAACTTCCTGCTTGCTTAGACATGTAAGCATGGGAGATTGTAACAAGCCTATGTTATGATGAATAGTTTATCTTCCACAAAGCAGCCTGAATATATTTTCAAAGCAATAGCCACTTGGCTGTTTTGAAGATTGAGCATAACTTTTGTACTCTCTTTCTAATGCCACAATGTATCTTACTCAACAACTATTTATGAGAAGACGTACGTGCGTATGTTTGTGGGCCTATACTTTGCCTATACCCCAGTTTGTTAAAAGATCAACTTTACTTGCTGATTAGATTCCCACTATAATTTTCTCAGCATTTGGGAGTTCGGAACATAAGGAACTGTTTAAATACACAGCAAAAGAGTAAATAATGCAGACTGTCCTTCCCATTTTCAAAGCCCAAACTGAGACCCATCAATCATTCATCATTTCAGCCATTCATTAATTTAATACGTACTATCAAGAACCTACTTATCGGAGCGCCTGGGTGACTCAGTTGGTTAAGCCTCTGACTCTTGATTTCAACCCAGGTCATGGTCCCAGGGTCATGGGATCAAGCCCCGTGTTGGGCTCCACGCCCCCCATAGGGCCTGTTTGGGATTCTCTTCCTCTTCCCTGCTCTGCCCATCTCCCGTGCTCGCACATGCTCTCTCTCTCTCTCTCTCTCTCTCTCTTAGAAAACACAAAAATAACCCAAAAACCAAAAACAAAAGAGCCTACTTACCGTCTTTTCCAGACCATCGTGAGCTCTTCTCGGATCTGTAGCATTTACAGTCTGCCCTGCACATTTGTGTCGTGACCTGTCCGCTGACTTGAATTGTTCTATTATTAATGTGTGCCGGTCTCCGGTTCTCCGGAGCAGAGCCCTGACCTTAGTTTGGTTTTGTGTCCTCGAGGCACTCGGTACAGTTGTGAGTGAGAAGATGGAAGGCGTTGGATGGGTGAGTGATTTGGGGGGGGAGTGGGTTTCCGGACACTTACTTCCGTTTTTCCTGCTCTTTAGTTTCCCTCCGCCTTTTTCAAAGGAAGGGTTAACATGTGTGCCGCATTTTGCTACGAGGTTCTCAAGTGCTGCACCTCGAAGATCAGCTCAACCAGGAACGAGGCGTCCGCGCTTTTGTATCTTCTGATGAGGAACAACTTTGAGTATACCAAGAGGAAAACCTTTTTGAGGACCCATCTGCAGGTCAGTGAAAACCAAAGCTCCTTTCTTCTGTTCCCTCTTTAGCCTCTAGATCGAGGCCTGGCGATACTCGATCCACGACGGTAGCGGTCAGCCACCTAGGTCTCCCCTGAGTGCCTGACCGTGTCGGCAGTGTAGAATACACGTTGGTGTTGGACGGCTGAGGGCACAAAAGTAAAATATCGCCGTTGTTTTATGCTGACCTTATGTTGACGTGATAGTTTGGACGTAATTGGGTGAAGTAAAACCTATTAAATTGCACCTATGTCTTTTTGCTTTTTAAAGTGGCCCCTGGACGCTTTATTTTTTTTTTTTTTTTTTTTTTTTTTTTATTTTTGGGACAGAGAGAGACAGAGCATGAACGGGGGAGGGGCAGAGAGAGAGGGAGACACAGAATCGGAAACAGGCTCCAGGCTCCGAGCCATCAGCCCAGAGCCCGACGCGGGGCTCGAACTCACGGACCGCGAGATCGTGACCTGGCTGAAGTCGGACGCTTAACCGACTGCGCCACCCAGGCGCCCCCTGGACGCTTTAAAATTACGAATGTGGCCCACCTATTTCTGTTGGGCAGTGCTGCTCCAGAGTGTAGATGTGAAGAGCCCAGACTCTAGTGCGGAATCCCAGATTCCCACTCACTGTGCGACCTTGAGCAACTGCCCGAGTCTCTCAGTGCCTCAGTTTCTTCATAGGGTTTCATGAGGATTAAGTGAGATAAGGAAATACCACACCAAATATTGGTTGGAGAACATGACCGGTGAGAGCCCGTACGTTACGGTAACAGGTTTTTTAGTTTGTTTTTCACGTTCCAGCATGCCCGGTTTGTAAAGGATGAGAGACGGCTCAAGGTTTAGTGGAAAGCATGGGTTTTGGAAGCACACCTACCTGGGTTTAAATCCTAGTTTGGCTACTTGCTTACCGTGTGACCCTAGGCGAGTTACTCCATCTGCCTTTAACCGTGTGCCTCATCTGTGAAACGAGGCCAACTCAAACAGGTATTGTCGTCACCCCCCTATTACAAATGGGGAAAGTGAGGCACAGAAGGGTTCCATAGCTTCCCCACAGCCACACGGTGAATAATTGATAGAGTCAAAACTTGAAGCGAAGGCAGTTTGACCCTAGAGCTTGTGCTCCTTGTTCCCACAAAGCCCTGCTTCCCGGGAGCGGCCATCGACACCTTAACGTGAATCATTTAGGTAATCATCCAAGGGAGCTTGAGAGATTCAAATCCCCATCAAAGGCCCTTCTGTCCACTGCTGTCTAAACTAGACAGACCCCAGCGAGAAGCCAAGAAGGGAGCTGAAGTCCTGGAGTTGGGAGTGTGGCACACGGAAATAGACCAGCAAAAGGCGGGCGAGAGGCCGTCAGAGACAAACGTCATTTGTTCCCGGCTTTGCCGGAGCTACTCCTTAGCAAAGCGTGTTTAGAGTGGGGGTCTGACTGCCCCTGTTAGCAGTTCATGATTTTGAAAACCGTGTTAGATCTAGCTGTGCTATGAGTTTGGAACAGCCATTCACCTCTAAACCAAGAAACGTCCCAATAACATTTGTCACTGGGACCTTTGGAGCTGCTCTTACACTAGAAGAATTTAAACCCCTCACGTATGAAGAAACTCGATTATGATGGAACTGTGAGGCATTTTAAAAAATCTTTTTAAGTGTATTTATTCTAAGAGAGAGGGCAAGCAGGGGAGAGGCAGAGAGAGAGAGAGAGAGAGACAGGAAGAGAGAGCATCCCAAGCAGGCTCCGTGCTGTCAGCACAGAGCCCAAGGCAGGGCTCGATCTCACAAACCGTGAGAACATGACCCGAGCCAACATCAGGAGTCCCACGCTTAACCGAATGAGCCACCCAGGCACCCCAGTGAGGCATTTTTAAAAGAAGCATTTCAGGGGCGCCTGAGTGCCTCAGTCAGGCATCCAACTTCGGCTCAGATCATAATCTCGAGGTTCCAGCCCTGCACCGGGCTCTCTGCTGTCCACACGGAGCTCGCTTCTGGTCCTCCGTCTCCCTCTCTCTCTGCCCGTCCCCTGCTCATGCTCTCTCTCTCTCAAAAAGAAATAAACATCTAAAAATTTTTCAAACAATAAAAATAAAAGAAGCGTTTCCTACGGGTGCTTATGGGCTCATACAATGATGAGGATAAGCAGCATTTGTTCAAAAGACACTCGAAAACCAACGTGTGCTTCCTCCTACAGATCATAATTGCTGTGAGCCAGCTGATAGCCGACGTGGCACTAAGCGGAGGATCGCGATTTCAGGAATCCCTGTTCATTATCAACAATTTTGCAAACAGTGACAGACCTATGAAGGTACGTCCTCACTACAAGTAATAAACTAACACCACATTCACTGTCAGAGAAGCTTACACTCCTGTAGTCAAACCCTCATTGGACTCACAGCTTTTGATGGCACAGGGCGTATATAGAACGTGGGTTTCACGAGTCAAGGCTCTGTTTGGTACGGCATCCAGAGCACCGCCCCGTACGGAACAGAGCTTCAGTATTCGTTGACTGGACGGATGAATGACTATGTTATGTATACACAGCTGTTAGAGCTAGTAGGATTGGAATTTTTTCCTGAGCTTGATTTCTACACTTGCTCAGACAAGGCATGGATTCTTTTTTGACTACCATTTGGCTACCAATACCATTTATGGTATTGGTTAATGAAGCACTGAGTTTGAACTTCCACAAAATGTCACTGAGAGTGGCCAACGGAGGAGGAATAACGCAGAAGGAATTCACCACTTGATGGTCTTCTGAGTTTTGAGAATTATCTTTGAACTGATTATGGCTTGCCGTGGATATGTGTGGGCAAACCCAAGGCCAAGGCTGTCGTTCTCCGGTACCAGCTGGCTGAGGCCAAGCCTAAGACCCTGACCACCGGTCCTGTTCCTTACCCACATACTCAGAACCTATACCATTGTAAAACTTCGTTTGTCTTGTTGCACGGAAAACAGGTTCTGATCTTCAGCGATGCATGTGTACAAGGGAAGAAGAATCTTTTTGTCAGTCAAGGACTTTTCCTCCCCAGGGGATCATCGCCATTCTTGGGAAAGGTCATCCTCCAGGATAATTTGACCATATTGTGTAAAAACTGTAAGAAAAAAAAAAAAAACCACAGTCACAGCATACTTGATGTTTGGGACGTGTAGAATCTGTGTACCAAAAAATAATTCCCATAGGAACGTTGCTTAGACTGAAAAAAAAAAACAAAAAACAAACAAACAAAAAAAAAAACAACACTGATTAGTGCCAGCCATTCTCAGGCTGGGAAAGTTTGCTTTTCAGCCAGTTCTACTGGTTCCCCGGGAGATCAGCGTATGCTCCAACTAATCCCATGAGCACAAAAACATTTTATGCCATTTAGGATCTCACACTCTGAGAGTTTATTTTACCACTTGTGACCATCCTTAATTCTTTGTTATATAAAAGTTGTCTTAGCATCATTTTCAAAGTAAATGAGGTCTGTATTGGCTGACCTTGGTAAGAAATCTTTTTCATGACTCATTTCTGAAATGACCTCGCTTTACTCTGGTGGGGCTGTCATTACCAATAAACCCTATGACAACAAGTTATGCCTTCACCCCGGGAAATGGGACTGCTACTGGGGTATAAGAAGGAACTTTATTATATGTAATAATTATTTTCGAAGGGATCAGGAAGGCACTTTGAAAAACCGTTTCCTCCACAGTTGGTTACATTCCCATTGAAAAGCTCCCCAACCCCTGTATTGTCCCTTCCTCATCTTCTCTGAATCCTACGGATAACTGTGATTACTCCCTTGGGGTTAAGAGGAAGTGAGAATACGTTCTTAGTAGCGGCCAGGATAAAAAGGAAACTGTAGCTTAATGGGTTTGGAGGACAAAACAACATTTTGAGAGAGGCTATTCACTCTTCAGGGTTTTCTGTGATTCACAACCTTTTAGTTGTGTAAATGGAAATCGTTACGGTATTGGTGTAAGGTTTTTCCTTTAGTGTACGTGGCAGTGTTTGGATGGAAGAGTGGCTGAGATCACTAGTCTGGAACCCGAATGTCTGGGTATAAATCCTGTCTCTACCACCTAACCAACTGTGATGCGTTGGCCAAGCTATGTAACTGCTGTGCGCCTCAATTTCCCTTTATAAAACGAATTATAATGGTACTTATTTCATAGGGTTGCTGCAAAAGTTAAAACATGTAAGGCACGCCTAGACCATACGAGTACCTAGTAAGCTGTCGATTTTTAGTTACCGTTATAACTAAAATCACACAATAATGGCAAATAATTCTCCTGGCTGTCGAATTTACCGTGGACAAGCTGGAAAGCTGGAGTTCAGGGCCAGGTAGTCTGCCTCCAGATCCATGCTTTTATGTATTGTGAATATACTGCCGTCAAGTTTAGAGCCTTTGAAGCCTGAGCTCATTGGACATTTTAAAAAAGAATTCATTTAAACGGCTTCAGGGGTGCCTGGGTAGCTCAGTCGGTTAAGCATCTGACTCTCGATCTCGGCTCAGGTCATCACAGTTCGTGAGATTGAGCCTCATGTCGGGCTCTGTGCTGACAGTGCAGAGCCTGCTTGGGAGTCTCTCTGTCTCTGTCTCTGTCTCTGTGTCTCTCTGCCCATCCCCCACTCATGCTCTCTCCCGTGTGTGCTCTCTCTCAAAATAAATGAGCGTTAAAAAAATAAAGCTCTTTATTTTTTAATATTTATTTATTTAATTTTAGAGAGAGAGCACGAGCAAGGGAGGGGCAGAGGGAGAGAGAGAGTGAGAGAAAGAGACACTCTTAAGCAGGCTCCGTGCTCAGTGCAGAGCCCGACACAGGGCTTGATCCCACAATCCCGGGATCAAGACCTGAGCCGAAATCGGGAGTTGGATGCTCCACACCGACTGAGCCACCCAGGCACCCCGTACAAAGAAAAAATCAAAGCTCCGTAGACACATGGGTATACCAAGAACTGCAATCAGGAATATAAGTCATGGGATTCCCAGGATTGGATGCCAAGGCTTAGAAAGCACATGGGTAATATTGATAAACATGTCTTTTTTGTTTGTTTGTTTGTTTGTTTTGAAATTAGGCCACCGCTTTTCCCACAGAAGTCAAAGACTTGACCAAGAGAATCCGTACCGTCCTTATGGCCACCGCTCAGATGAAGGAGCATGAGAAAGATCCCGAAATGTTAATTGATCTCCAGTATAGTCTAGCCAAGTCCTATGCGAGCACCCCGGAGCTCAGGAAAACCTGGCTTGACAGCATGGCCAAGATTCATGTAAAAAATGGAGATTTTTCAGAGGTGACTGCTTCGGGCTTTGTTCTAAACACCACCCTGCAGAAAGCTCTGGAACGCATTCTGACCGCTCTTCCTTTGTCATCCTTTTCCAGGCAGCAATGTGTTACGTGCACGTGGCAGCTCTGGTTGCCGAGTTTCTCCATCGAAAAAGTAAGAGATTTCTGCTCCTAGAGACGGGGAGAATTTCAGTTAGCCCCGGAGTTTTTCTCTTTGTAGCTTGAATGTGATACGATTGAGCTCTGAAATATACGTTCATCTTTAGCCTCAGTTGGTGTTCAAACAGAAGGTGTTGGAAAACTGGATTATTCGCTTTGCCTTCTGCTTTCATTGAGAGTACAGGAATAAGTTAAATAGCACAGGGCCAGGCCTGATGCCCAATGTTTATTTTCCAAGACCGTCTCCCTGGAACACTGCCACAAATTAAATTCTTCTCGGGGCTCATGAGGAGCTCTGGTGAATACAGATCATTTGTTTTCCCCTCATCCGTCTCAACTTCAAAAATGCACCCAGGTTACAGCTCCATAGCCACTTTAGTGCAATAATACTTTGGTATTAACAGGGACTCGGGGCGAGGGGGCCCCTGGGTGGCTCAGTTGGTTGGGCGTCCGACTTCGGCTCGGGTTCATGATCTCACGATTGGTAGGTTTGAGCGCCGCATCGGGCTCTGTGCTGACGGCTCAGGGCCTGGAGCCTGCTTCGGATTCTGTGTCTCTCTGCCCTTCCCCTGCTCATGCTCTGTCTCTCTCTCAAAAATAAATAAACATTAAAAAATTAAAAAAAAAAAAAACCAATATGAAAAGGGAGTCAGGAGGCGCCTGGGTGGCTCAGTCGGTGAAGCGTCCGACTCTTGGTTTCGGCTCAGGTCATGATCTCGTGGTTCGTGAGTTCAAGCCCCTCATCGGGCTCCACGCTGCCTGTGCAGAGCCTGCTTGGGATTCTCTCTCCCCCTCTCTCTGCCCCTCCCCTGCTCTTGCGTGCTCTCTCTTTCTCTCTCTCAAAATAAATGAACCTAACAAATAAATAAAAGGGAGTCAGCGCATTGGCAAGATGGCCAAGTAAGATGCCCCTTGTTTCTGTATCCCCCCCCCCTCAGCAGTTTGCCATCCGTCTGCGGACAAAAGTGCCTCTGTGGGAGCTGTGGGATTCAGCACCATACAGCCAGGGACCTGGGAGGAGTCTCCCCCACCTGTGCCTCTCAGGTAATAGGCAGACAGACCTTGGTCCTGGACGTGGACCCTGTAGTGGCTCATGAACTGGCCCTAGCCTTTCTCAGCTGTGGTCTGAGCACACCTGGAGAGCCCCGTCTTAGATAATCATCCACAGACCAGAGGACCTTGGTGGACGTCCAGGAGGCCCGTGGCAAAGTTCCAGCATGCCGTTGGAGCAAAACAAATACAAGTTCAGATGCATCGTAGAGGGTGAAAGGAACGGTTTGACTTAACTCATGTCACCCCTTCCCCAAGGTGGCACAGCTCCGTGCCAAGAGAGACCTTCTCGCCCATGATTTCTTCTGTGGGGAACAAGTGGGAGCATGTGAGTGGGCCCCTCGCATCCGCAGCAGTATAAGGCCTGCCAAAGAGACGCATTTCTCTCTTGCCCCATCCGGGGTACCTGGCTCATGAGCCGCGTGACTAGGGGCAGGAAGAGGTGGGAGTAGATCGGACTCTTAGAGGGCCTTAAAGAGACGTGGATCCTGCTAACCGCATCGCAGGCTCCATCTAGAAGCCCAAGGCACTAGGGACACATAGCTCATGGATTCCTGCCCCCACCCCCACCTAGCCCACAGGCACCTCCAGTGCTCTGTGCATCTAAACCCTGCACTCCTTTATCCTATAGCCGGCTCCCTGTGTGTGCTCCTGATGGGTGGCTAAGAGCAAGCCTTGGCAGCCGACTAGAAGGCCATCCAGCATCTGTGGGCCACTAAGAGACCACACGCTTGAACTTTAGCACTTTGGCCTGGTGTGTTGCACGATGGAGAGAAGGCATACAAGCCTCAGAAATCTGCCTCAAAACGGGCACCTGGGTGGTTCAGTCGGTTAGGCGTCAGACTTCGGCTCAGGTCACGGTCTCATGGTTCACGAGTTCAAGCCCCGCGTCGGACTCTGTGCTGACAGCTGGGAGCCTGCAGCCTGCAGCCTGTAGCCTGCTTCAGCTTCTGTCTCCCTCTCTCTGCCCTTTCCCCTTTCCCACTCTGTCTCTCTCTCTCCCTCAAAAATAAACATTAAAAAAAATCTGCCACAAAAGGGAGCAAGAAGATGAAGCCAGTGTATCCGTAGGAGGTCCGTGAAAGCCACAGACTCCGTAGCAGGGCAGATGGAAGGTGTTTCTCCCCCAAAGTCAGCCAGTAAAGGTGGTTGGAGGTGACTGCTACTTCAGATGCAAAGACAGCCATGCAAAAGACTTCAGAGAACAGGAAAAATGAAGGCAACATGGCACCACCAAAGGCTCCCAATAACCTTCCAGTAACCCAGGCCAAAGTCCTGGAGATCTGCAATGTACCTCATGAAGAATTCAAAATAGCTGTTTTAAGGAAGCTTAATGAGCTATGATAAAACAGAGAGTTCAATGAAACCAGGAGAATAGTACAAGAACAAGAAGTTAAACGCAGATAGGAAATTAAAAAAAAAAAATTCTGGCATTGAAGAATACAATGAATGAAGTGAAAAATGCAACAGCATTGCCAACAGAGTGGATCAAACAGAAGTAATCTGTGAATTGGAAGTCAGGACCTTTGAATTTGTTTCATCAGAGGAGAACAAGGACAAAAGAATGAAAAAGAGTAAAGAAGCCTCCGGGCGTGATCTTTGGGATAGCATCAAAAGAAACAATCTGTGAATTCTTTGAGTCCCAGAAGGAGAAGAGAGGGAGAAGGAGACAGAAAACTTTTATTTCAAGAAATATAACTGAGGACATCCCAAATCTGGGGAGAGATTTGGACATCCATGTTCACGAAGCTCCTAGCGTTTGAAGCTCCAAACTCTCAACATAAAGAGAGCTTCTCTAAGACCCGTTATAAGAAAACTATCAAAAGACCAAGAACCCCAAGGCAGCAATAGGAGAGAAGTTTGTAACTGACCAGGGAACCCCCATAAGGCCATTGGTAGGTTTCTCAGCAGAGCCTTGCAGGCAAAGAGAGAGTGCGATGAAGTATTCAAAGAGCTGAAAGAATAGAACTGCCAGCCAAGAGGACTCCAGTAAAGTTGTCCTTCAGAAGTGAAGGACCGATAAAGACATTCCCAGGCAAACAAAAGCTGAAGGAGTTCATCCCCACTACACCCACCATGCAAGAAAGGCTGAAAGGAGTTCTTCAAGCCGAAATGAAGAGATGCTAGTTAAGAACATGAAAACCTGTGAAATGGATCCATAAGAATGGATAAAGAAGGTGTGGCACATATACACAATATTCAGCCACAAGAGAGAAGGAAGTCTGGCCAGTTTGGGCAATATGGATGGCCTAGCGTAGCATGGCATAGCATTATGCTAAGTGGAATGAGTCAGAAAGAGAAAGACCAACACTGTATGATCTCACTTTCATGTAGCATCTAAAAACTCGAAACCACAGAGGCAGAGCGTGGAATGGTAGTTGCCAGAGGCTAGGGGGTGGGGAAAGTGGGAAGACGTTGACGAAAGGGTACAAACTTTCAGTTAGAAGAGGAATAAATTCTGGGGATCTAATGTACAGCCCAGTGATGATAGTTAATACTGTATTATATACCTGAAAGTTGCTGAGAAAGCGGATCTTAAATATTCTCATCTCCCCGCAAATGGTAATTATGTGTGTGGGGGGGGGGCATTCATTCCGCAATATACGCGTATCAAATCAACGCACACACCTTAAACTTACACAGTGTTCTATTTCAGCTGTGTCTCAACAGAGCTGGCGGGGAGGGGAGGGAAGGAGAAACAAAAGGGGAGTCGGGGGTCTTGAAGGGCTTCAGGATCCAGCAGATCCAATTCAAGAATCTGCCTGAAAGCTTCCCTTTCCAAAACCAGTATTGTTGACTACTATAAAACTACTCAAATAGTAAAATAGTTGACTTAGAAACCTTCTGCTCTCTATCATAACGGCCAAGCTAGTGCCTTTATGGTAGTTAAATGAGTAACATCAGGGCAAAATGAAACCATCTCGTGGAAGCCTTATCACTCTGGTTTGATCTAGGAGAACACGGCCACGTTTTGTTTTGTTTTGAATTCCTACAGTTAACTATATAGCTTCCATTTTACATCTAAGGCTCAGTTGATTGCCTCATATAATAATACCACCCATGTGGGGAGAACCTCTTTATACATAAAGAGTCATCCCAAGCATGGTATCATGAATAAAACGTAGATTCATTTTATTATTTTTTTAATTTTTTAATTTTTAATTTTTAATTTTTTTATTTTTATTTTATTATTTTTTATTTTTTTATTATTATTTTTAATGTTTATTTGAGAGTGGGGGGAGGAGAGTGTGCATGAATGGGGGGGGCAGAGAGAGAAGGAAGGAGAATCCCAACAGGCTCCACGCTGTCAGTGCAGAGTCTGACACGGGGCTCGATCTCAGGAACCATGCGTTCATGACCTGAGCCAAAATCAAGGGTCAGGCGCTCAACTGACTGAGCCACCCAGGCGGCCCTTTTTCACTTAGATTTTAAATTAACACTTTCTGTTTGGTACTGAAATATTTAACAACCCGTGTGTTTGAAATTGGTAGACTCTAGTGTTCTCCTTTGAGTGCCTAGACTTGGTTTTAAAATGGAAAAATAATAATTATCAAAAGAAGGCCCCATCTGAGGGTTTTTTTTCCCCCTACATCACCAGTCTGCCTGTGAAATTATAGTCAAAATAAATATTGAAATTGTACATCTGCAGTTCCAAATAAACTGATACGAGAACTCAAAACACGGTAATGCATTTTTAGGTGTAGTTTTCCGACAAACGAGGGTAGTATTATCTCCTCTCTCTAATTAGAGAAATCTGCAAAAAGATTTTTATGTCCACAGAGTATAAAACCGTACCCTTTAGATGTTGAAAATTGTTAAGTATATTAAAATATTTCCCTAGATTTTTTCCCCATAGGTACAAAGACTTAAAATTAGGCAACAATCAAGAATTATTAATCTCCACTATCAGTCCTTAAACTTTGAAAATACAAGACTGGGCAAGATAGCAACTAAAATAGAATATAAATATTGCTGTGGTTTGTTGGACATGAGTAGTTGGGGGCAGCTAGCCTGTACACAAAACAATGCGACCTGTTTCAGTAAGTGGAAATAGTGCTTTAAAAACTTTTCTAAATATTTGAGTAGAGTTGACACACGATGGTACATTAGTTTCGAGTGTGCAACATAGTGACTCAACCTCTCGGTATGTTATGCTGTGCTCACCACCAGGGTAGCTACCGTCGGTCACCGTACAAGCTACTGCAATGCCATCGACTGTACTCCCTGTGCTGTGCCTTTTATTCCCCTGATTATTCACTCCATAGCTGGAAGCCTGTATCTCCCACTCCCTTTACCCATTTTGCCCATCCCCCTCCCGCTTAAATATTTACTTCTTAATACCCCAAGGTGTTTAAGAGTTTATCCTTCCTATAAAGCAAAGAGTCCCTCTCTGAGTAGGAAAAAAATGTTTTGCATTTATTTTTTTTTTCTTCAACGTTTTTTTTTTTTTTTAATTTTTTTATTTTTGGGAAGAGAGAGACATATCATGAACGGGGGAGGGGCAGAGAGAGAGGGAGACACAGAATCGGAAACAGGCTCCAGGCTCCGAGCCATCAGCCCAGAGCCTGACGCAGGGCTCGAACTCACGGACCGCGAGATCGTGACCTGGCTGAAGTCGGACGCTTAACCGACTGCGCCACCCAGGCGCCCCAAATGTTTTGCATTTAACAAAACATGTTAACATTTAGGAGTTCATGTATTTATTTATAGGCCCCTTTTATTTTTAAACCTGGAAAATCCTACTTGCTTAAACTAGCCAACCTTATTCTAAGGGTGGCTCAGTTGGTTAACATCTGACTCTCGATTTCGTCTCAGGTCATGATCTCATGGCTCGTGAGTTCGAGCCCTGTGTCGGCAGCGCAGGGCCTGCTTGGGATTCATTCTCTCTCTCTCTCTTTCTCTCTCTCTCTCTCTTTCTCTCCCTCTCCCTCTCCCTCCCTCCCTCCCTCCCTCCCCCTGTCTCGGCGTCCCCCCCTCCCCCCGCCTTCTTTCAAAATAAATAAACTTAAAAAAAAAAAACTTAAATGGTGGCAGTAGTAAAATCCTCAGGGTGCCCCCACCCTTGGCTTTAGTCATTCAGATGATCCAAAACACTTCTTTTGGTGATGAGTTGATTAAACTATGACAGTTATACCAATAGACCCTATTAATTGAAAACACAAGTTAAAAATTTAATCTGTTAACCTGTCATCTAGCCTGAGAACTTCATGATCTAGATAAGAGCTGGCTATTTACAGAGTAAATAAAACAAACATTTGAGTTCAGCGCTGAAAAAAAAAAGATTTTATTAGTCCTTAAGACAGACTTCACAAAAATAGTTGAGCAGTTCCACAACCCTTTGTTTTCTACTGTTAAGCGTCCTTTGATAATGAAGACAAAAGGGAAGGAGAGTTAGAAAGTATTTTAAATCTTGGCCATAGCAATTGCAAAAATTTTGTTTTCTCAAACTCCTAAGCCATTTCTCTTGAAGTCATTATAAAGTGCTTCTTTTAATCAAGATGAAATGAAATACTACTTACCAGCTGACATATTGGAAACAGATGTTCTGATGAGAGTTTTTTTTTTTTTTTTTTAAAGAGTTTGTTCCATTGGGTGGTTGCCTAAGCAAGCAAAGGCTTGGGCCCCTGTCCCCTAGGGCTGACTACAAAACACCAGTGATGGCTTATTTCTAGATCCTTCTTTTTTCATGTTTCAAGCACTGGACTGAACGGGAAAGGGGGAGGAGGTGTGCAGTTTTCCCTGCCCCCACCCTTCTTTCAGTCAAGCCCTTGCTCTTCCTCCCGGAGAGACCTTAAGGATACCCTTCTCTTCCTTTGACCTAAGTTCCCTCTAAGTGGTGATACTTACTGGGTGTTGGGTACTCTCACCCCCACGGATCTAAAAAGAAAAAAGGTCTCAATGTCCCTATTTCGGTTCTATCTGAGAACACCTCCCTCCCCCCCCCCCCCCCCAAGTATTCTAGATCTCATTCTTTGGAGGCGAGACTTGATGTACCTCTTCCTGAGAGAGGGCACAACTATTCTGACCCGGGGAAGACAAGAGTCAGGTGTCTGAGTCCTTCCACCACCACTTGGCATCCAAGGCTCAGCAAAGCTTCAGTCCTAGAGGCCCCCCTCCCCCCGCCAACAACCCAGAAAAAGGAATTTCCTTTCCCATAGAGTCTGTTCCTTTCATTCCTTATAGGGTAATGTTGCTCCCTTTCCCAAGTCTTTTTACCCAGGATCTGATAGCTTAAGTTCCACAGGCTTTTTATTTCCTGACTCCTTGCCAATCACAGCCCTACCCGCCTTTTGCCTCCCCTCCCCCCTCAGGACTTTTAACCTCTTATCCTTCTTCTGACTAGCGGTCTTATTTTACCAAGGGTTGAACTGCCTCCCCACCCTCCAAACTCCTCCCGGCTTTTATTTTTTCCTGGGACACTTGTGCTCAAGGTAATGGTCTGTCCTTGGACAGTGTGCATCTTGCTTTCCCTAGGACAGCAGTCAGGACTACAGAAGCTATAGCTTTGAAGGGCAAGGTCAGGAATCCAGGTCATATACCAGAAAGATTGATAGCAGACTCTTGAAGACCACCTTATATAATGCTGCAGAGTGCTATGTGAGATCCCCAAAATGCGTGCCTCCCTCTGTTGGGATATATACACTGGCCACTTCCAGATTCAGCAGCTTATTTCATCTAAAAATCTTTCTAAGGGCACCTTGGTGGCCAACCTCGGCTCAGGTCACGATTTCGCCGTTCACAAGTTTGAGCCCCACGTTGGGCTCTGTGCTGACAGCTCAGAGCCTGAAGCCTGCTTCGCATTCGGTGTCGCCCTCTCTGTCTCTGCCCTCCCCACTCGTACTCCGTCTCTTCTCTCTCAAAAATAAACATGAAAAAAAAACTTTAAAAATCTTTCTAGGTAGGGCTAAGGGCAATCAGAAATTTCCCCAAGCATTTTAAAGAGCCTCACAACAAAAAGGGTCCTTATGTCATTGGATAGTTTGGTGGGTGCTAATAACTTATGCAAACAAGGGGGATATATTCTCCTCTAGGTAGAGATACGTCATTAGGCATAGGACTCCAGATAACACGCTTACCACGTATAGTGGACTCTGAAGCTAACAATCCATGAAGCAGACAACAAACTCCCAAGTGGGCATTGACCTGTCAGATTATGAGAAAAAACATAATTTGCCCTCCTTATACTTAAAATATATACTTGAGGGGCGCCTGAGTGGCTCAGGCAGTTAAGCGTCCAACTTCGGCTCAGGTCATGATCTCGTGGTTCATGAGTCCGAGCCCTGCATCAGGTGCTGTGCTGACAGTCGGAGCCCGGAGCCTGCTCCAGATTCTGTGTCTCCTTCTGTCTGTCTCTCAAAAATAATAGACATTAAAAATAAAATAGAATATATATTTGAAATCTACTTAAAATTTACTTAAAATACCTCTCCCAAGATGCTTTAGCCTCATCTGATCTCAGGCACAGGAGTGTGCCCCTTTTTGTCCTCCCCTAAATCACAGCATTCTAGAAAAATCCTAGATTTGGGAATCACTTGAAAGTCTCAGAGCAGGGGCGCCTGGGTGGCGCAGTCGGTTAAGCGTCCGACTTCAGCCAGGTCACGATCTCGCGGTCCGTGAGTTCGAGCCCCGCGTCAGGCTCTGGGCTGATGGCTCGGCTCGGAGTCTGGAGCCTGTTTCCGATTCTGTGTCTCCCTCTCTCTCTGCCCCTCCCCCGTTCATGCTCTGTCTCTCTCTGTCCCAAAAATAAATAAAAAACGTTGAAAAAAAAAAAAAGTCTCAGAGCAGACAGGCATTTTTTTCCCTAGTCGTGGACCGAGCTGCCAGAGTCCTTTTCTTTGTTGAGGACCGTTGGGGGCCCCCTTCCCTACCACCTAGCTCTTGACTTCGCAGAGTTGATCAAGTGGGACATTGTCTCCTACATTTCAGAAAGTTCTCCTAACGCACTATTCAAAGAGTGGCCGATCTGAGAACTTTGTTACTGGGTCACAACAAGCTAAGGAGTATTATCCTGAGTGGAAATCAGCTATGTCACTGAGTGTATTTAATTTAGCAGACTTTTTTTTTTTTCCCCATAGACTCAGTTGAAGAAGGAAATGATGAATTGATTTACGTTCGGGTGCAAGTTCCTTGTCTTGTTGTGGTCCAGCACTTTGAACAGAACTTGCCTCGAAGTCTATAACAGACCATTTTAGGCATGCTTCTCTTCAGAAATGAAGCGCATTCCGCTCTGTCTTCAGTGTCTTTTATTACCTAATTTCTTTCAACAAAAATGGCCCTGAAGGCCATTGGGTCAAAGTAAATCTCATTTTCATTTCTTTTTTTTTTTTTTTTAATTTTTTAAGTGTATTTATTTATTTCGAGAGAGGGGGAGTGCGAGCGGGATAGGGACAGAGAGAGAACGGGGAGAGAATCTGCCTAATGCAGGGCTTGAACTCAAAAGCCGGGAGATCATGACCTGAGCCAAGATCAACGGTCGGACGCTTAACTGACTGAGCCACCCAGGCGTCCCTTATTTTCACTTCTGCCTCGCCTTTCTTCACAGAAATCCACTGACTGCTCCCTCTGTGTCTCTCCGTTCTTGAAAAAGCACTTCAGAATAACCCCATCTTCCCTCTCCAGAAGTCTGTCTCTCTCTCATAGAAGCGTGGTGCTTATTTGATAACTCACGCTCTATCAAGCATCTTACAAGACGATGTATGTGTGTAGCCTTCATTTAGACCAGGGGAGCTGGCAGAACCCCAGCCCTGATACCTGACCTTTCTTTCTGCCAGAATTCTGAGAAATCTCTTAAATACGGGGAAGCCTGACTCTCTTAAACCTTCCTTCTTCTTTTCCCAAGAGTGTTTGGACACATGCACAGAGTATGTAGGGCAACCACAAAGCCTGCCTTCTATACCTGAACTCTTGCTTGACGGCAAACATTTGGTCCACGATCCCACAGCAGCTGTTCCCAGCTTCAGCTCACTTGCTACTTCCCAGGGCAATCTAACTCTGAAAGCGTGCTGATTCTCCCAGGGCCTGTCCCCTTTCTCCAAGGACGCTTCAGTCCTGCCACATGTTTTCTCTGCCTCTCTTACAAGTCCTAGGCTAGGCTTCCTCCAGCCACCCAACCCACTTCCTTTTTCCAGTTCTTCAGGAAAATTAGGAACTGGAAACGGTTACCAAAGCACATTCCCTGGCTGCCTGAAAAGTACATGCCCTTTTTGGTTAGGTGACAGACCAGAAACACACAGGATCAAAGCGGTCAGTTACACTAGGAAACATTTACTATACTAGCCACTGAGGATGATGCATGGTCAGAGAATGAACCTGACTTGTTAGTAACTTGAGCTCGCTTTTCGGGAAAAAGACTGGTAGAATGTGTAATAGATGGGAATAATTTGCAAAATTCTTTACAAGCGGAAAATTGCCACTAATGGCTTTGACCGGCACAAAAATATCTGTGTTTGTTTTTCAGGGTGAGCAGTCCACGTAAGGCTGTTCTTCACAAAGCACTTTTTAAAAAATAAATGTACTGGGGCGCCTGGGTGGCTCAGTCGGTTGAGCATCTGACTTAAGCTCAGGTCATGATCTCACGGCTCGTGGGTTCCAGCCCCACATTGGGCTCTTTGCTGACAGCACGGAGCCTGGAGCCTGCTTCAAATTGTGTCTCCCTCTCTCTCTGTCCCTCCCCCACTCATGCTCTGTCTCTCAAATAAATAAATGAATGAATGAATGAATGAATGAATGAATGAATTTACTTCACTTCTTTCTATGCATACAGAATTATTCCCGAGTGGATGTTCAGCCTTCAAGAAAATAACTCCCAATATAGATGAAGAAGGAGCAATGAAAGAAGATGCTGGAATGATGGATGTCCATTACAGTGAGGTAAGATTCCGGGGCCTGCAATGCCAGTTACATAAATCTAACTTCTTAAAATTTATATTAAAAAATTATTACAGCTAACCTAATTTGGAAGGTAACCAAGGGCTGATGAACTATAAGCATTAAAACTGCCCAGGGCAGAGATGTCCCTATTTGGAATGTGGAGCCTGGCCTCTGGAGCGGTTCCTGTTGTCTGGTTTTAGAGAGGCAGTATTTATCATCTTCAAATTACCATCCCAGTAACCAGATCAGGGTCCACATACTTTGGAAAAATCTCCATAAAAAATAGAGTTAACGATGCAACAGCTGAGCAGTATCCGCAGAAAAGTATTTTCTAAACTGGAAAATTTCTGCCGTAAACTTCTTATGGGTAGCAAAACAGCTTTAGTCGTCAATCAGTGAATACGTATTGACTTAGGAACAAGGCTCTGGACTTGGTGATATAGGAGCTGTAAAATAATTACATATGGCTAATCCCTGACCTCCAATATCAACCTGAACAGCTAATATACCTACATGGAAATGGGTAAAAAAAAAAAAAAAAAAAGACTATGCCATTTGAATAATGGCCTCAGTGTGCTCCATGTAAAGTCAAAGGTGAGAGAGATGCCTTTGAGCTGAAGTAAAACAGAGGAGGTATGATCAGAGAGGGGTGGAGAAAGAGGACACTCTGGAGGCAGTCTAACAGAGGAGGATAGTAGCAGGGACCAAAGTTCAGAGGTGGGAGGGGCACCTGGGTGGCTCAGTCTGTTAAGTGTCTTGACTTCGGCTCAGGCTCAGGTCATGATCTCGCGGTCTGTGAGTTCGAGCCCGGTGTCCGGCTCTGTGTTGACAGTTCAGAGCCTGGAGCCTGCTTCGGATTCTGTGTCTCCTTCTCTCTCTGCTCCTCCCCTATTCAGCCTCTCTCTCTCTCTCTCTCTCTCTCTCTCTCTCTCTTTCTCTCTCTCTCTCAAAAATAAATAAACATTTAAAAAAAGGAAAGAAAGAAAGAGCCTTGATCCTGACTCTTTTTAATACTCTCAAGGGGACGGGTAACATTTCTTATCAGTCAAGAACTCCGATCTGTTTTGTATGTAAACACATTTGTTGGAACTCTTTTGTGTTCTACAGTAAAAATTTATATATTTTATTTGATGTATACAGATAGAATCCTGTTCCAAAAGAGCCCTTGTATATTTCAGTTTAGGTAAGAAGGCTTCCTCCTCATGCCCTCACCAGTGGAAAAATAACCAACACTGATTTGTGAGTTTTATTGAAAAGTACAAACGTTTGTCTATTTAGTGCCTGTATTTAAACGCATGAATGAAACCAATAATAGTGAAACTTAATTTGTTTCTCAAATGACTTTTCTGACCTTTGATTTTCAATAGTTTGTAAAGATATAATTAGCATACAGTCAAATGCACATTCCTAAATGAACAGTTTGATGAACTTTGACAGTTGTATGCACCCATGTAACTTCCCATCAGAAACAAGAAAGAGAACACGTCCATTCTCCTGGAAAGTTCCCTTGTGCCCATTTCCAGTCAGTCCCTCCTCCCCCACCATCTAATTTCTCACACCATAGATGAGTTTTGCCTGTATTTTGGTGCCATAAAAATGGACTCATTCATTCCATTCGATACCTACCGTTTTGTATCTGGCTTCTTTTGCTCACCCTAATGTTTTTGAGATACATCCACGTTGTTGAGTATATCAAAAGTTTGTTCTTTTTCGTTACTAAATAATACTCCATCGTATTGATATCTGATTTGTTTTTGTAATCCATTCTCCTGTTGATGAACTTTGGATTGTTTCCAGTTCAGGGCTGTTAGGAATAAGGTTGCTTTAACCATCCTTATCTATGCCCTTTTGTGGACATATGCTTTCATTTTTCTTGGGTAAATACCTAGGAGTGAAATTGCTGGATCCCCGGGAGGTTGTGTATTTCATTTTCTACGAAATTGCCAAAGAGTTTTTCAAAGTGAATGGCCCGTTTTATTCTCCCGCCAGTAAACAGGTGAAAGTTTCAGTCGGTCGAGATCCTCACCGACATCTGATATGGCTGATTTTTTTTTTAATTTTTATTTTTGCCATTCTGTTAGGCATGAATTGGTATCTCATTGTGTTTTTTTAATTTATATTTTCCTGATAATTAATGATGTTGAGCACTCTTTCATATGCTTCTTAGCCTTTCATATGTCTTCGTTTGTGAAATGTGTGTTCAGGTCTTTTTCATTTTTAGAAATGGCATTGTTCGTTTTTTCATTGTTGACTCGTAGACGTTTTTTGTATGTTCCGGATATAAGTTCTGTGTCAGATATATGTGCTGCAAATTTATCTTTGATTTGCTTATTCATTGCTTAATTGAGTCTTTTAATTTAATTGAGCCAAAAAGTTTGGTTTTGATGAAGTCCAGTTTCCCATTTTAATGGTTTGTTCTTTTTGTGTCTGGTCTGAGAATTTTTTGCTTACCTCCAGATTGTAAAGATATTGTCTTACACTTTCTTTTTTATTTTTTATTTTTTTGAGATTTTATTTTTAAGTAACCTCTACACCCAACATGGGGCTTGAACTCACAGCCCCGAGAGCAAGAGTCGCACGCCCCTCTGACAGAGCCAGCCAGGCGCCCCTTACATTTTCTTCTATAAACCCTGGATATGAGTTATATATTTAGGTCTGTAGGGGCACCTGGGTGGCTCAGTCGGTTGAGCATTCAACTTCGGCTCAGGTCATAACCTCACGGTTTGTGAGTTTGAGCCCCGCGTCGGGCTCTGTGCTGACAGCTCAGAGTCAGGAGCCCGCTTTGGATTCTGTGTCTCCCTTTCTCTGTGGCCTTCCCCTGCTCATACTCTGTCTGTCTGTCTGTCTCTCATAAATAAACGTTAAAAAAATTTGTTTTTAATTTATATAAGTCTGTAATCTAAAATACATTCTTGAGCATGGAATTAGATAGAGGTCAAGGTTCAAGGCAGACATTTAGATGGTTCATACCCTATGGGGGAAAATAAGACTTTCCTTTTGCCTGATCGAATTCCTTTGGTGCCTTGGTTAAATTTCAGTTCTGTGTATGTGTGCAGCCTATTTCTGTACTCTGTTCTATAGCACTGACCTGTTTCTCCATCTTGATATGAATATGACACCATTTCGATGGCTTTCACTTTATAAGTCTTGAAATCAGGTAATGTTAGCCCTCTAACTGTTTTTTTCAAACTCATCTTGGCTATTCTACACCCTTTGAATTTCCATATAAATTTTAGAATCCTCTTTTCCACTTCCTCAAAATAGCCTGCTGGAAGTTTTCGGGGGATTTTGTTAAATTTATATACGAGTACATGGAAAATGGCAAGCTTAGCAATATTGAGTCTTTCAGTGAATATTTATTTAGGTCACCTTTAATTTCTCCCAACAGTATTTTGTGATTTTTTTTAGGGCAGAAGTCTTCTGCTGAGTTTATTGTTAGATAATCGATGTTTTGTTGCCACTGTAAACAGTATTGCTTGATTTATTTTTCAATTTGTTGTTGCTAACATATACCACTACAGTTGATTTGTGTATGTTGATCTTGTAATCTGCAACCTTGCTAAGTATGCTTATTGGTTTTAGTAGTTTGTTTATTCTTTAGGCTTTTCTATATATACAATCATAGCATTTGCACAGACAGTTTTATATTTGCCAATCTGTAGGACTTTTCTCTCTTTTTCTTGCCTTGTGCTGCCTAGGACCTTCAGCATAATGTTGAATTCAAGCGGTGAGAGCAGGCTTTTTTTTTTTTTTTTTTAAGTTTATTTATTTATTTTGAGACAGAGAGAGTGTGTGAGCAGGGGGAAGGGACGGAGAGAGAGGGAGACAGAGAATCCCAAGCAGGCCCTGTACTGTCAGCCCAGAGCCCAATGCGGGGCTTGAACTCCCAAACCGTGAGATTGTGACCTGAGCCGAAACCAAGAGTCGGACGCTTAACCGACTGAGCCCCCTGGGCGCCCCGAGAGAAGACATTCTTGACGCGTTCTCAAACTTATGAGAACAGCATTCAGCCTATAGATTTCTCACAGATGCCCTTTATCAGATTGAGGAAGGTCTTGCCTAGTCCTTGTTTCCGGAGAGTTCTTTTTTTTTTTTTTTTTTTAATTTTTTTTTTAACGTTTATTTATTTTTGAGACAGAGAGAGACAGAGCATGAACGGGGGAGGGGCAGAGAGAGGGAGACACAGAATCGGAAACGGGCTCCAGGCTCTGAGCGGTCAGCACAGAGCCCGACGCGGGGCTCGAACTCACATACCGCGAGATCGTGACCTGAGCCGAAGTGGGACGCTTAACCGACCGAGCCACCCAGGCACCCCTGGAGAGTTCTTTCTTAGTATCACGAAGGGATGTTGAGTTTTTTTCAAATGCTTCCTCTGCATCTATTACTGGAGGTACCGTGTTTCTCTTTTATTCTGCTTTGTTCTTTATATTACACTGAATTTTTTTCCTAATTGTAAACCAGCTCTACATGCCTGGGACCCAGTAGTTTGTCACAGATTTTTAATTACCCCCAAAGTTCTTCCTTCCGACTGTTACTGGAGATTTTAAGTTGGCTATTAAATGTTAACATACATTTATTGAAGCAGCAACAGCTAATGACCATCTATGCACCGCCACTATACTGGTGACTAAAGAAACCAATAAAAATAAGATCTCATTACTACCCCTGAAGGGACCCGGCCTATTTGGAAAGTCAGGTACATAGATGAGGGACAAGTATGATGATAGATACCCACCCGATGAATGACCAGAGTAGGATAAAAGGCATCTAGTGTCTTGCTCCTCTGTATTCATGAGGAGAAGGATCCCAGAAGAGGTGATCTTAAAGAGCGGTCTTAAGGGAGTTAACCAAGTAAGGGGAGGAAAGGGCAGAGGGCACAACAGGAGCAAAGGCACAAAGTTAAGACAACACCGTGGTGCTTCAGGAGAACTACTAGGAGTTCATTGTTGTTGGAGCATAAAGTACAAGGCTGGGCCTGGTGAATGATAAGATTATAGAAATATCAGCCAGACTATTGCAAGCCTTGGGCGCCAAGTGAAAGAACTTGTCCTTTGCTCTTTGAAGGAAGCGATAATAGCCATCCTGAGGTTCTAAGAAGGGGAGTGGGATGTGGTCTGGTATGCATTTTCACCAGAAGCCTGTGGCGCATACTGAAAAGTGCCAAGGCCGGAGGCAGGAAGATCGATTAGAAAAAAATAACGAGGTCTTAAGCTTTAGCCGGGAGAGTAGAAATGGAGAGGAAGGGTCAGATTTGAGAACTGTTGAGAAAGCAACACTGGCAGAAGTCAGCGGTGAGCTGATTGGAGGGTGAGTGAAGAGAGCGCGTGTCCGTTTTCCGGAACCGAGGTAACAAAGTATGCGCTCGTTCATTACCTCACAGTTCCAGCATCCAGAAGTCTGAAGTCAAGGTGTCAGCAGGACCGTGTTCCCTCTGAGACTCTGGGTAGACTCTTTCCTCGCCTCTTCCCAACTTCGGTGGTAGCCACTGGTCTCTAGGTCCCTTGACGTCATAGCTGCGTTACTCCAGCTCCGCCCCTGGAGTCAGGTGGCGTTCTCCCCGCGCGTCTCTGTCTGCTTGTGTGGACATCACTCCTGTTGGGTTAAGGGCCCAGCCTCCTCCCGTCTGACCTCACTTGAACTAACTCTACCCGCAGGGGCCCTGTTTCCACAAATAAAGTCACACTCTGAGGTACTGGGGGTCAGGACTTCAACATCTCTTTTTGAGGGACACAAGTCACCCCATGACAGGGCCAAGTCAAAAGTACTCTTACGTTTCCTAGCTAAGGGTTCGTAGGGTGTCGCCCCCGGCTAGGTAGAAAGCACAAGTGAAAGAACTAGGTTAGGAAGAAGTTGAGTTGAGAATTGCCTAAAGGGCATACAGGAAAAACTGTCTTAGCATTCAGCGCCGTAAACCTCAAGAAGATCTCTTTAAGATGGAAACACGCTGGGGCGCCTGGGTGGCTCAGTCAGCTGAGCAACTGACTTTGGCTCGGGTCACGATCTCAAGGTTTGTGAGTTCCAGCCCCACATCAGGCTTTGCACTGACCACGCGAGCCTGCTTCGGATCCTCTGTCTCCCTGTCTCTCTGTCCCTCCCCCATTCACTCTCTGTCTCTCTCAAAAATAAATAAACATTAAAAAAATAGATAGAGGGGCAACTGGGTGGCTCAGTCGGCTAAGCGTCCGACTTCAGCCAGGTCACGATCTCGCGGTCCGTGAGTTCGAGCCCCGCGTCAGGCTCTGGGCTGATGGCTCGGAGCCTGGAGCCTGTTTCGGATTCTGTGTCTCCCTCTCTCTCTGACCCTCCCCCGTTCATGCCCTATCTCTCCCTGTCTCAAAAATAAATAAACATTAAAAAAAAAATTTAAAAAAAAAAAGATAGAAACAGGCTGTTGAGACTCACAGATAGTGTCAGCAATGGGCCTCATCTTTTTATTGTCGAGATGAGGGTTCATAAAGTAACTTACAGCAGCTGTTATCATTCTGGCGAGGTCAGAGATCTCTGTCTTGAGCTATTATCCTGTCCTTCTCACAAACTTTAGGGCCGGCAGTCAGGAAGGAAGCATTGTTTATCAAGACTGCATCATTTTAGTAAACATGTTTATCACTAACACAGCAGCTTGAAAGTTGTCCAGTCTTCTGAACGCTCTATTACATTATGTGTAAATATAACTTCAGTATAAAAAGGAAGCTGTGAACATTTATAGGCTTAGGGGAATTTACCTTATCAGACATACAGTTTGGAACAAATAATATATCCCCTTTTAAAGATACTCCTTCTTGGGGGCGCCTGGGTAGCTCAGTCAGTTAAGCGTCCGACTTCGGCTCAGGTCACGATCTCGCGGTCCGTGAGTTCGAGCCCCACGTCGGGCTCTGTGCTGACAGCTCAGAGCCTGGAGCCTGTTTCGGATTCTGTGTCCCCCTTTCTCTCTGCCCCTCCCCTGTTGATGCTCTGTCTCTCTCCGTCTCAAAAATAAATAAAACATTTTTTAAAAATTAAAAAAAAAAAGAAAACAGATACTCCTTCCTAATGGGTTACATTTCTAAGTACAGTTAACATCCTCGCTATGTGAGTAAACGATATCCATAGGTACGCTTCACTATTATCAATATTGATTTCATATTTTTAAGAGTGGTTTCAGTTTCAGACATTACAAGCGTTTGATTTAGAAAATAGAGTCACACAAGCATACTCCCTTCTGTACACGTTGTTTGTTCTCTACGAACTTGAAACGGTTCAAAATTTCTTTGCCAAAACTCTAAAACCACCTCTAATTCCTGATTGCATTTTGCCCTTAACGCAGGAAGTTTTGCTGGAGTTGCTAGAACAGTGTGTGGATGGCTTATGGAAAGCAGAACGTTACGAAGTCATTTCTGAGATTTCCAAGTTGATCATTCCAATTTATGAGAAACGTCGTGAGTTTGAGGTAGGTAATTGAAACATTCGCATCATTGGGGGCGCCTGGGTGGCTTAATCAGCTGAGCCTCTGACTTTGACTCAGGTCTTGATCTCGAGGTTTGTGAGTTCGAGCCCCACATTAGGCTTTGTGCTGACAGCTTGGAGACCGCTTTGGATCCTGTCTCCCTCTCTCTCTCTCTCTCTCTCTCTCTCAGAAATAAATAAACATTAAAAAAAAGTCTAAACACTTGCATCATTGGCCTAAACTATATTTTATTTTGGTCTCGGAAAACACGGTAACATCGTTATGTTCCTATTCCTCTACTATGTGTCCTCTGAGGAATAAAAGGTTAATTATATCATGGCATTTGTGTTTTATTGTAGAACATAGATACTTAACTATGTTGTGTTGACACATTTGTCCAGTCTGAAAGTTCCTATCCTTAAAAGTCCTGTGGCATCCTAAAATCAGAATCCTACCTTATATTCCTATAAATTTTCCAAAGGAAATTGAGGGTAAAACATCCAGAATATAAATTAAATTTTAGATTATACAAGTGGTTCTTAAAACATTTTAATCTAGCACCTCCCCCTCCACTTCCCCTCAGGGCATAAAAAATTCAGTGTTGTCTTCACCAAACCTTCGCCTAATAAAGGTATGGAATCTCCTGGGCACCTGGGTGGCTCAGTCAGTTAAGCATCCGACTCTCGATTTCAGCTTAGGTCATGATCTCATAAGTTTGAGCCCCACGTCGGAGCCTGATTGGGATTCTCTGGCCCTCTCTCTGTGCCCCTGCCCCTGCTCTCTCTCTCTCTCTCTGAAAATAAACTTAAAAAAATAAAAAATAAAAAGCTATCGAATTTCCATGTTGTCCCGGGAAGAGTCATAGGCTTTTATGATTCTTTGCAGTTCAATGGGGAGACCAAAGGGGCTGGTAGCCCTACTGTGAGGAGTTTTTTTCCAATTTAGTCTGTCAGATAAAGCTGTTGGTAAAGGGTAATTAATAAAGAATGTAGGATAATGAATACCTGTTGCCACCGGCCCAGGTTTTATATTCAAGTCTTGGAGTCCAAATCATAATTTCTACGCCTATCGTATTAGGAAGGGGTGGTTTAGGATCCAAGCCTTCTTTAAAAAATGTTTATTTATTTTGAGAGAGAGAGAGAGCACATGAGCAGGGGAGGAGCAGAGTGACATAGCACGAGAGAGAGTCCCAAGCAGGCTCCACGCCCGGCCCAGAATCCATCGCAGGGCCCAGTACCATGAACCGTGAGATCGTGACCTGGGCTGAAATCAAGAGTCTGACGCTCAACCAACTAAGCCACCCAGGCGCCCCTCAACCCCTTTTTTTAAATCTTTTTTTTTTTTTTACGTTTATTTATTTTTGACACATAGAGAGACAGAGCATGAACGGGGGAGGGGCAGAGAGAGAGGGAGACACAGAATCGGAAGCAGGCTCCAGGCTCTGAGCCGTCAGCCCAGGGCCCGACGCGGGGCTCGAACTCACGGACCGTGAGATCGTGACCTGAGCTGAAGTCAGAGGCTTAACCGACTGAGCCACCCAGGCGCCCCTCAACCCCTTTTTTTAAAAAGCAAAGCAATTTGGGGGCGCCCGGCTGGCTAGGTCGGTTAAGCGTCCGACTTCGGCTCAGGTCATGATCTCACGGTCCGTGAGTTCGAGCCCCGCGTCGGGCCCTGTGCTGACGGCTCGGAGCCTGGAGCCTGTTTCGGATTCTGTGTCTCCCACTCTCTCTCTGCTCCTCCCCTGTTCATGCTCTGTCTCTCTCTGTCTCAAAAATAAATAAACGTTAAAAAAAAAAAAAAAAGCAAAGCAATTTATCCTTAAGTATAGCAAGTACGCTTTCATCGTTTTCCCAGAAGGAAAACACATACATTTAATATCATCTGCACTGTTCTACTCTCTCTTCAGACTGGCCCTGATCAAACTCACTTTTTCTTCCCAGGTTCTAGGCCTTTTCTCTCTCTGCCGTAGTTTTGGGGTATGTGAGGCATGCCTGAAAAATCATAGCGGAGTTCGAGTGATTCTATTAATAACTAAACCTAGGTCATAGAGGTGGCAAAGAATAGCCCACAAGATGATTGCCCCTTTTAGCAAAACATGACATCCTAAGAACCTTTGTAAAATTTCCAGAATACCCGCTTTCTTACCAGCTTGAAGATAAGGCTATTACAACCCCAGGGAGGGGGCGCCTGAGTGGCTCAGTGGGTTAAGCGTCTGACTTCAGCTCCGGTCGTGATCTCACGGTTTGTGGGTTCGAGCCCCGCGTCAGGCTGTGACAGCTCAGGCTCAGAGCCTGGGGCCTGCTTCATATTCTGTCTCATTCTCTCTCTGTCCCTCCCCAACTTGTGCTCTGTCTCTCTCTGTCTCTCAAAAATAAATAAATGTAAAAAAAAAATCTTAAAAAGAAAAAGAACCTCAGGGAGTATTTTGCTGCTCAATCAACTAATAGGGAAGAAAGAAAAATATATCTTTACACATGAAAGGAAACGCTGTTTTCTATAGGGACACTCCTCCTATTCCCTTGTCGGCTTGTAAAGGTCTGTGCGGATCCCCTAGTGTTCCACATGAGATGTAGTCCTTGTTTCTCGGACACTGATATATCATTTTTCACTGCATCTTTATGGGACGGGCTGAAAAAGTGTCAGAGACAGCATCCATAAAGATAAGGAAGATTTCCCTCAAATTGAGCACAGTCTCTCTGTGCTCCCCGTTTTTATCAAGGTGAAATTCACGTAATACACAATTAACCATTTTTAAAGTGTACGATTCAGTATCATTCAGTGCATTCGTGATATTCTGAACCCGCCACCTCTCTCTACTTTCAAAACGTTTTCATCACCCCAGAAAAACACATCCTACCCACTAAGTGGTTCCTCCCCCTCCCACCCGCCATCCTCTGGCAACCACTAATCTGCTTTCCATCCCTATGGGTTTCCCTATTCTGGATGTGTCATTAAAAAAGGATTCATAGAGATGTGACCTTTTGTGTCTGGCTTCTTTCATTTAGCATAATATTTAGAGGTTCGTCCACGTTGTAGAGTCTGTCACAACTTCATTCCTTTTTATGGCTGAATGATTTTCCATTGCGTGGCTACGCCACGATTTGTTTATCCACGTATCCATTGACAGACATCTGGGTTGTTTTCACCTTTTGGCTATCACAGAGAGTTGCTGCTGTTGTGCACATTCGTGTCGACGTTTCTGCACGACAACTGTTTTCATTTATCTTGGGTATATACCTAGGAGTAGAATTGCTGGGTCATGGGATGATTTTATGTTTAACGTTTTAAGAAACCACTGAACCGTTTTCCCTTTTCCCTTCCCACCAACAATGTATACGTTCCACAGTCCGACCAACACCTGTTGTTTTGGGTTTTTCATGAAAGCCATCTTCGTGGATGTGAAGTGTGTTCACATTATGGTATTTGATTTGTATTTCCTTATGACCGAGGATCTTGAACATCTTTTTATGTGCTTCTTAGCCATTTGTATATCTTCTTTGGAGACATGCTTGTTCAAAACCTTTGCCCCTTTTTAAATTGGGTTGTCTTTTTGTTGTTGAACTGTGAGAGCTCTTTATTATTTTCTGATACTAAACCTTTATCAGATTTGTGATTGGCAAATATTTTCTCCCATTCTGTAGGTTGGCTTTTCACATTCTTAATAATGTTCTTGGCACAATGTGCTCCCTTTTTCTGGGTACAGATGAGGTGGCTCAGTCGGTTGAGTGTCCAACTTCGGCTCAGGTCATGATCTCACACTCCGTGAGTTCAAGCCCCACGTCGGGCTCTGTGCTGACAGCTCAGAGCCTGGAGCCTGCTTCGGATTCTGTGTCTCCCTCTCTCTCTGCCCCTCCCCCACTCATGCTCTGTCTCTCTCTGTCTCAGAAATAAATAAACATAAAAAAATTTTTTTTTAAATAAAAAGAAAAGTAATCCAAATTAGGGACGCCTGGGTGGCTCAGTCAGTTAAGCATCCGACTTCAGCTCAGGTCATGATTTCACACTCTGTGAGTTCGAGCCCCGCGTCGGGCTCTGTGCTGACAGCTCAGAGCCTGGAGCCCGCTTTGGATTCTATGTCTCCCCCTCTCTCTGCCCCTCCCCTGCTCATGCTCTGTCTCTCTCTGTCTCAAAAATAAAAACATTTTTTAAAAATTTAAAAAAAAAGAAAACTTCTGTAAACTTGTATAAAAGCAGTCCTCACTGAGGCATATACTGTTATTTTTGTATCTGCATATTTTGTTTGTTTTTTTCTCTTGGTGGTCTGCTGTATTTCTGGGGCTACTATCTATGCCTCAGAATGGAAGGATCCAGATCTCTCTAGCATCCTAAATCAAGCCTTTCCTCATCACTCCACCCTATTTCTTCATCCAACAATGGGAGAGGGAAATTACCCCCAGCTTCTGCTGTTTCTCTGAGCTTGACTGCATCTGCATTTATTTTTATCTCCAGAGGTTTTTGCACGGATTTTTAATTCTCGCCTTTGCCTTAAAGGCTCAAGCAAAAAAGCATCTGGCTTCTCTTTCAGTTAAACTAATTCAGATATAACGCAAGTAGTAGTCAATAATACAGTAGGTTTAAAGTATGCCTTCCCATTGAGGTATGAATGAAATAAACCCACAGATACGCATCTAGTAGAAATGGTTATTGACCGTTTTAATTTCTACCCTTAGCCTTGACATTGTTGAGGAATTTCGTCTAATTGTGACAGAGGGGCAGGGGAGTGTGGCTGACCCCAAAACACATTTTGAAAAGGAAATAGCATTGCTTCTCCCCCAACCTCCCCCCCCCACCCCGCCGCCGTGTATTTATCTTAGCCATTTAGTAATTAACCAAAAGATAAAGCTGGTTTGTATATTCTCGTTTTTCAGAAACTTACGCAAGTTTATAGAACTCTTCATGGAGCTTACACAAAAATTCTAGAGGTCATGCACACAAAAAAAAGACTTTTAGGGACTTTCTTCAGAGTTGCCTTTTATGGCCAAGTAAGTATACTTTCGTTCATAAAGTTGTTTTTCTTTTTAAACATTCACCTTTGAATTGTTAGATTACTATAGCAGCAGGCATTGGTTCTTGCCTTCTGTCTAGATAGAGCGGCTAACACAACAGCCGGAAGCCTCTGTAAGTGTGACGCTCACTTTGGTTTCCCTATCTAAATCCAGTAGGTCAGGGTCCAACGCAGAAGATTTGAATTTCTCCCTCGGTTTCATTTTCTGTTAAACCTCTTAAGGTATATATTTAATACCCAGGACTGAGAGCTTTCAAACGAAAAATAGGTTAAGTATGACAGGGAATGAGAAAAAACTAGCGTGGAAATCTTCGGGCCAAGTGCACGGCCATAATGACTGTCAATTGGGAAATTCATATTTATTTGAAGTTGAAAGGGTCAGTACGTGCCACGTGGCTTTTGGTACCGCTTAAAATGTATTTCAAGCATGTTAGTGCTAGTTATCTCGTGCATTTTCTGTAAATGCCGTGCCGGCTCGTGCTATTTGTAAGTGATTGTGTGTTTCCCTTTGCCATAGTCTTTTTTTGAAGAAGAGGATGGGAAGGAGTACATCTATAAAGAACCCAAGCTCACCGGCCTCTCGGAGATTTCCCTGAGACTCGTTAAACTTTATGGTGAAAAATTTGGTACAGAGAATGTTAAAATAATTCAGGATTCAGACAAGGTAACATAGACCCTGCATTTTGAAATCATTATTTGTTAGTTCCAAGCATGCTACACCGCTCCTGACTCTTTCCTTTTCTGGCTGGTGGGGGAGAAGTTTGGAAATAGAGCCTGTCCAGATATTGAAAGAAAGGACAGGAGGGGCGCCTGGGTGGCCCAGTAGGTTAAGCGTCCGACTTCAGCTCAGGTCATGATCTCACGGTTCGTGAGTTCGAGCCCCACGTCGGGCTCCGTGCCGCCAGCTCAGAGCCTGGAGCCGGCTTCGGATTCTGTCTCTCCTTCTCTCTCTGCCCCTCCCCTGCTCACATTCTCCCTCTCTCTCTCAAAAGTAAATAAACTTTTTTTTTTTAATTAAAAAAAAAAGAGAGAAAGGACAGGGGCTTTTAGTGCATTTTGTTATAAAATATCCTTAGTTTGGTAGTTACGTTTGCAATGAAGTACATTTAGGAGAGATCCCTTGGGACTTGCTCTAAAGGGTATCCGTCCCAGCATGCCTTGCCAGGCCAGGATGAGAAAGATTCTAGCAAGACAGGCTCCCTGCTAGAGACGCATAGTTTCCTCTAGGCAGACTTTTGGAAAAGCACAGTGGGACTGCCTGACCGTTCTTAGTCACCACTGGTGTGCCCAGAACGAGAGCTGGTGTCTAAGGTAGGAAGGGGCCTACACGGTTCAGGATCTGCAGACCACGGCAGTATTTACCGAGCGACTCTGATGCAAGTGGCTTAGCAGCTAGTAGGTAGCATTGCCAGAGTGGAAAGCTCACGGCCACGGTAAAGACACGTCCTGGCCTACCCCGAAAATGATGTCGGGCACCTGGGTGGCTCAGTCAGTTAAGCATCTGACTTTGATTCAGGTCATGATCTCACGGTTCGTGAGTTTGAGTCCTACTTCGGGTGAGGCCCGTTTCTCTCTCTCTCTCTCTGCCCCTTGTGGGATTCTCTCTCTCTCTTTCTCTCTCTCTCTCTCTCTCTGCTGCTCGCCCACTGTGCTCTCTTTCTCTCTCTCTCTCTCTCTCTCAAAGGGAAAAAAGAAAAGAAAACGATGTCTTCCCTTTGGAGACTCACCTGTCTCTCTTGGAGATGCTTTTATCTTGACCGTATGCCTTAGACATGTAAAAGTTGATAGGCCAGTAGATTTGGAATTCATTAATATTTGGCAAAACCTCTCTACCTCTTATCAGCTTCACTATTTTTGTGGTGTCTTATTAAGTTAAGACAACGGAAGATTTTAGCTCCTTGCAACCAGATAGTCTTAGGCTCACTGCCACATAACTGATACTATAAATGGAAAGTTAATGGAAAGCCAGGCTTGCTGAACAGCATGTGCAGTTTCCTATTCTAAGCTACCCATGAAAACCTGGCTCATGAGGGCTAGCGGAAAAGCACCATCGGGCAGCTGGGCCCGACGTTATTTGTAGGCACAATATTTTAGTCCTTCTCCGTAGACAACAGACATAATAAGCAGTTGCTTACAAGTTCCTTTTTTCTTTCTTCATGTGTGAAAGTGAAAATTAAAAACACTCTTTTACCTTGCCAAAGAACAAACTCCGCTGGAGGGCACAGACCGTTTGAAGAACCGTTTGGCGAGGTTTTCTAATATTTCAAAACCTGCGTTTCCTTGGACCCAATAAGGTCACCTTTAAGATTTTATCTTGTGGGTGTTCGCTACCATAAAGATGTATGATTAAAGGTGGTCATTGCTGCAAGGTTTATGTAGCAAAAACCGGGAAGCCATCTAAACGTCCATATGGCTAAAGAAATGGTATTATCCCTATAATGGATGTGGCAACCTATGCATTAAAAAATTGAGATAGGGGCGCCTGGGTGCCTCAGTCGGTTAAGTGTCCGACTGCGGCTCAGGTCATGATCTCACCGCTCGTGAGTTCGAGCCCCGCGTCGGGCTCTGTGCTGACCTCTCAGAGCCTGGAGCCTGCTTCAGATTCTGTTGTCTCTGTCTCTCTCTGCCCCTCCCCCACTCACGCTCGCGCACGCTCTCAAAATTAAACACTAAAAAAAATTTTTTAATTGAGATAGATTTCTAAGTGTTGGTTTGAACCTATCAAGATACTTTATTGAGGGGTGGGGGAAGGTGAGGTGCAGGATGTCATGGATAGGATGATCACATTTGTGCAAACATTGATACAATAACTTGTATATACTTAGGAAGTTTCCGGAATGATACATATAAAATTGTTAACCATGCTTACCCCTGAGGAGAGGGACTAGAATCTTACATAGAAAGAAATTTTCGACTTTTCCTCTATACCCTTGTGTACTGTTTGAATGTGTTTTTTTTTTTTTAATTTTTTTAACATTTATTCATTTTTGAGAGAGAAAGAGACAGAGTGTGAGCTGTGGAGGAGCAGAAAGAGAGGAAGACACAGAACCCGAAGCAGGCTCCCGGCTCCAAGCTATCAGCACAGAGCCCGACGCGGGCCTCGAACCCGCGAACCGTGAGATCATGACCTGAGCCGAAGTCGGACGCTTAACCGACTGAGCCACCCAGGCCCCCCTGAATGTTTTACCATGTACATATTTTACTTTTATAAGGTTAAAATCAGGCTTGACCTCTTTTTTGTGTATTTCCCTTCTGTGTTTTGTCTTAGCCCAGATAATTACCTCACCTATCTCCTGAGGTGCCTCTTAGGAGGAATCTAGCTTACTTTTTCTGAGTGTGGTTGACACACGGTGGTACATTAGTTTCGAGTGTGCAACATAGTGACTCAACCTCTCGGTATGTTATGCTGTGCTCACCACCAGGGTAGCTACCGTCGGTCACCGTACAAGCTACTGCAATGCCATCGACTGTACTCCCTGTGCTGTGCCTTTTATTCCCCTGATTATTCACTCCATAGCTGGAAGCCTGTATCTCCCACTCCCCTTACCCATTTTGCCCATTTGCCCCCCACCCTTCTCCCCTCTGGCAACCACCAGTGTGTTCTCTGTGGAGAAATCTAGCTATGTACTGGGAGAAAAAAGATTAAGATTTCCAGATACAGGCTTTTAGATATTTACGTAAGAACAGATAGAATGGATATGGAGAAGCTAAAGGAAGCTAAGGAACTTTGTATCTCCTGGCCATCTCCCGTATATGTGGGGAGAAAAAAAAAAGGATACAGAGACTGTTTCCAGAGAGGTTTTTGTTGTCTCTTTTGTTTGTTTCAATGTTTGCTTTCTACACAAAACACAGAACCAGGCCCATCATAAATGGCAACGACACTGACAGAGTCCTCAACACTCAAGTCACAAGCCAGTTGAGTTGAGAGAACACTGAGAGAGGGGCTTGGGCATAGTGTCAGGTTCATGGGGAGACTGATAGAGGGGAGGGTATCTAGAGCCCACAGGTGGAAAGTCCAGCAGAGACAGTTCTGAGTTTTGCCTCCAGCAGAATATAAACATGGAATATAGACTCTTCATGAAAGGGCCCATAACTACCATAATTTTATGTCTCTGGAAGAGAACCATTCTTTCCTGTGGTCCCCTTCGAAGGACGGGAGGACCTAAGGTAGGATTAATGTAGTCAAGAGTACCCCCTCTTCCAACGTCAGTCACTTCTTGTGGATGTACAAACCGGTAGGCTTTTCTGTAGGGTAATTGTGTAATATATATCAAAATCCTTAAAACCAGGTAAATCTTTTAACAGAGCAACTTCTAGGAATTGACCCTGAGGACTAAGTCAGAAAAAAAAAAAACGCACATAGTTTTATTTTTTCAACGTTTTTTTTTTTTGTTTTGTTTTGTTTTTGTTTTTTGGTTTTTTGTTTTTTGGGTTTTTTTTTTTTGTTTGTTTGTTTGTTTTTTTGGGACAGAGAGAGACAGAGCATGAACGGGGGAGGGGCAGAGAGAGAGGGAGACACAGAATCGGAAACAGGCTCCAGGCTCCGAGCCGTCAGCCCAGAGCCTGACGCGGGGCTCGAACTCACGGACCGCGAGATCGTGACCTGGCTGAAGTCGGACGCTTAACCGACTGCGCCACCCAGGCGCCCCAAAAACGCACATAGTTTTAAATACAGGGATGTTCATCAGAGCATTCTTTGCAATAGCAAAACATTGGGAAACAACCGAAGACTCTCTTGGTGAGGGACCGATCCAATAAATCATGTTCATTCATATATCCGTTAAAAGTCATGTTGATGGCCATATAGAACTGTGATCAGTATAATACGCTTTTTGCTGCATGTACACGTAGCATAGAATTAATTTACTGCTCTCACCATCCTTACGTGTGCAGTTCACTGGAGTTTCCGGCACCGTGTTGGATAGAAGTGGCAAAAGCAGGCCTCCTTGCTTTATTCCTGATCTTAGAGGAAAAGCTTTCAGCCTCTCAGCATGGAGTATAACATTCGCTCTGGGTTTTTCATAGTGGCCCTTGATCAGACTGTGGAAAATTCCTTCTACTCCTGGCTTGTTGAGTATTTTTATTATGAGAGGATGCTGAATTTTGTCAAATGCATGTGCTGCATCAATTAAGGTGATCATGTAGTTTTTTCCCGCTTTATTCTGTTTATGTGGTTGTATTTACATTGATTGACTTTCATGTGTTGAACCATCCTTGCATTCCAGGAGTAGATCCTACCTGGTCATGGCATATAATCCTTTTTAATATGCCGTGGAATTCTGTTTGCCAATATTCTGTCGAGGATTTTTGCAGCAGCGTTTGTAAGGGATGCTAGTCTGTAGATTTTCTTTGTCTGGCTTTGGTTTCAGAGTAATGCTGACATCACAGAATGAGTCAGGGCGTGTTCCCCCCTCTTCAGTTTCTTAGAAGAGTCTGAGAATTGGTGGTAGTTCTTCTTTAAGTGTTTGGTAGACTTCATCAGTGAAGACATCAGGTCAGAGCTTTTTTTCCATCCGAAAATGTTTGATTATGGATTCAATCTCCTCACTAGTTATAGCGCTATTCAGAGTTTTCTATTTTGTTTTCATGGTTTAGTCTTGGTAGGCTGTGTGTTTCTAGGAATTTGTTCATTTTGTCTAGGTTATTTCATTTGATGGCATACAGTTGTGCATAGCACTCTTACAATCTTTTTTATTTCTGTAGATTTGGTAGTGATGTCCTTATTTTCAGTTCCTATTTTAGCAATTTTGAATGTCCTTTTTTTTCTTAGTCCATCTAGTTAAAGATTTGTCAACTTCATTGATCTTTTCAAAGAACTGACCTTTGGTTTCATTGCTTTTCTCTATTTTCCTATTTTCTATTTCATTAATCTCTGCTTCACCTTTATTTCCTTCCTTCTGCTAGCTTTGGGTTTAGTTCCTCTCTTTCTAGTTCCTTAAGTTGTAAAGTCATGTTGTTGATTTAAGACCTTTCCTGTTTTGTAATGTTGTGTTTACAACTATTAAGTCTCCTCCTTAGCGCTGCTTTTTCTGTGTCCTGTAAGCTTCGGTATGTTGTGATTTCATTTTCATTACTCTCTAAGTATGTCCCAACTTCCCTTGTGATTGTTTTTCTTTGAACCGTTGATTTTTAAGTGTTTAACTTCCACAAAATTATGAACTGTCCTATTTTACTTCTGTTATTGACTTCTAACTTCATCCCTTCACGGTCAGAGAAGATACTTTCTATGGTATCTGTCTTTTTGAATCTATTGAGACTCATTTGTGGCCTAACATACAACCTATCTTGGAAAATGTCCCATGTACACTTGAGAAGAATGCATATTATCGCTGAGTAGAGTGTTCTGTGTATGTCTGTGAGATGTAGTTGGTTAAGTGTGTTGTTCAGGTCCCCTACTTCCTTACTTACCTTCTGTCTGCTTGCTGTATCTGGTATTGAGAGTGGGGTGCTACAGCGTCCCAAGTATTACTGTAAAACTGTTTCTCCTTTGCACTCTGTCAATGTTTGCTTTATATGTTTTGATGGTCTGTTATTAGATGTGTAGATGTTTATGATTGTTTTATCTTCTTGCTGTATTGCACCTATTATCACTGTACAGTGTCCTTTTTTTGTCTCTTGTGACCTTTTAAAATTTAAAGTCTACTTTGTTCAATATTAGTATATTCACTCCTGCTCTCTTTTGGTTACTGTATGCATGGAATATCTTTTTCTGTTTTTCACTTTCAGCCCATGTGTGTCTTTGGATCTAAAATAAATCTCTTGTAGACCACACATAGTTGGATCATAATTTCTTATCCATTCTGCAAATCTCCCTTTTGATTACATTTTAATCCATTTACATTTCAAGTAATTACTGATAAGGAGAGAGTTCTTTCCATCTGCTATTTGTTTTCTTATGTGCCTTATAGCATTTTTGTCCCTCATTTTTTTGCATTACTGTCTTCTTTTGGTTTAATTGATTTTTTTTTACAGTGGAATGGTTACATTTGTCTCCCATTTCCTTTTGACTGTATCCTTTAAGTATATTTTTATGGTTTTCATGGGGATGATATTTAACATCCTAAAGTCATACCACTCTAATTCGAATTTATACCAGTTTAGTTTCCATAACATGCCAGGAAATCTGCTTCTTTAACAGCTCCTTCCCTACCCCTTTCTGTTGGTGATGTTGTAGAATTACATGTTTTGTGTGTCCCCAAACCATAAGCTAATGATTTAATACGTCAGTCTCTTAAATTCTGTAGAAAATGAAATTTTTAAGTTACAAGCCAAAATTGCAACAATACTAGCTTTTAGACCAATAATTTTTTAATGTATTTGTCCCTTAAATTATGTAGAAAGCAAAAAATGGAGTTACATGCCATTGTCACAATAACATTAGCTATTATAATTGCCCACGGATTTACCTTTACTGAGATCTTTATTTCTTCACGCCGCTTCAGGTTACCGTCTGGTGTCCTTTCATCTCAAGCTGCAAGACTTCCTGTGGCATCTTACGTAGGACGGTTCTAGTGGCAACAAACACCCTCAGCTTTTCTTTACTGAGGACTATCTTCATTTCTTTCCCACTTTCAAGGACAGTTCTGTCAAATACAGAATTCTGGGGCGCCTGGGTGGCTCCATCGGTTGAGCGTCCGACTTCGGCCCGGGTCACGAGCTCATGGTTCGTGGGTTCGAGCCCCGCGTCGGGCTCTGTGCCGACAGCTCGCAGCCTGGAGCCTGCTTCGGATTCTGTGTCTCCCTCTCTCTCTGCCCCTCGCCAGCTCATGCTCGCACTCTGTCTCTGTCAAAAATAGATAAACTTAAAAATTTTTTTTTTAAAAATGCAGAATTCTTGTTTGACAGATTTTTTTTTCTTTAGCGCTTTGACTACACTCACCCACTGCCTTCTGGCCTCCAAAGTTTCTGATAAGAAATCTGATCATCCTATTGAGACTTGTTTATTATGTGTGATGAGTCGCTTCTCTCTTGATTCTTCCAAAACTCTTTGACAGTTTGGTTTTAACGGGCTCAGTGTGGGTCTCTTTGACGTACCCTACTCAGAATCTTCTTGGATGTTTATACTCCTGCCTTTTATCAAATTTGGGAAGTTTTCACTCATTATTTCTTCAACTATTACCTCTGCCTCTTTTCATCTCTTTTCCTTTCCAGGACTCCTACAGTGTGTATGTTGGTCCACGGGGTGATGTTCCTCGTGATTGTCATATCTTCAGGTTCTGTGACGATTCCTTCTGTCCGCTCAAGTCTGCCTTTGAATCCCCCTAGTGAATTTTCATTTTATTTATCGTGCTTTCCAGCTCCAAAAATTGGTTAGGTTTCCTACCTCTTTACTGATGTTGACATTTGTTCATACATTGTTTTCTTGACTTTCTCCACAGCTCCCTTTAGTTCTTTGATCATCAAGACAGTTATTTTAAAGTCTTTTTCTAGTAGGTCTGCTATCAGGTCTTTTTGGGGAGACAGGTGTCCATTGGTTTATTTTTCCCCTCCAAATGTGCCATGTTCCTGTTTCTTTAGATGCCTGGTGATTTTTTTTTTTCTTGTTGAAAACTGTACATTTGGATCTGATCCTGTGATCATTCCAGAAATCAGATTCTCCCCCTCTTCCAGGATTTGCTGGGTTTTGTTTTAATTGTCGTAGGCTGTCTCTGTATCACGGATCTGCCTAAATTCAGGGTCTTCTCGGGTCTTTTCTGAACCTGCACCTTCCCCTGGGCATGTGTAGTGAGTTTCTCACTTCCCTCCTCTATGCAGTTGATTTTGAGTGCCCTAGTCTTCAATGTCTGGCTCCCAAGAGGGAAAAAGAAAAATAAAGGGGAGAGATCTTTTAAATCCCCTGGAAGTCAGGGGTACTTGGGTAGCTCAGTTGGTTAAGCCTCCAACTGTTGATCTCAGCTCAGGTCATAATCTCATGGTTTGTGAGTTCAAGCCCTGTGTCGGGCTCTGTGCTGACAGCTCAGAGCCTGGAGCCTGCTTAGGATTCTGTCTCTCCCTCTCTCTCTCTGCCCCTCCCCTACTTGCACACATGTGTGCGCGCGCTCTGTCTCTGTCTCTCTCTCTCTCAAAATAAACAAACAAACTTAAAAATCCTCTGGAAGTCAGTTCAGCCAGGGGTGGGGGATTATAACGAAAATGGCTGTATCCTCTTTGTACCTCTATAATCAGAAACAGCAGTCAGAGCACAGATCCCCAATATTTGGAAGACAGGGTCCTTCTTGCCCACCCTGGCTCCTGCAAGCTGTTTCGGGAACATGTGCACAGCTGCCTGCCATGGGGCTGAGGGGTAGGATACGGGTAGCTACCGTCGTGCCAAGAGCTGAAATTGACAAAAATCAAGCCTAACTGCGATTTTCCGTCCAGGCCTTCCCCTACAAGTTACAAGCTTTCAGTGGACTCCAGAGTTCCAAACTAGTTAGAGCAGACAGATTCTGCCCGTGTAAATGTTGCCTAAGTAGGAAGATAGATTTCTGGTGCTCTCCTACCTTCTCAGAATCCTCTCCAGAATCTTATTTTTATGGAGGTAGAATTCAAATGTACAGTTAACCATTGTAATGTATTTTTAAAGAATCAGAATATGAAACAACATCTAGTGTGACCTCAGCTTTGTAAATGTGTGTGCACAGAGTACAGATTGAAAGGAAATCCGTGGAGACTGTTAAAAACTGAGAACAAACAGGGTTGATGGGGGGTGGGAGGGAGGGGAGGGTGGGGGATGGGTATTGAGGAGGGCACCTTTTGGGATGAGCACTGGGTGTTGTATGGAAACCAATTTGACAGTAAATTTCATATATTAAAAAATAAAAAATAAAAAATAGAAAAATAAATAAAAAGTAAAAAGTAAAAAAAAAAAAAAAAGAAAGGAAATCCGTGAAAATGTGAACGACGGTCCTTGCTGAGTGGTAGGATTGCAATTTATAGTATCTTCCTACATTTCTATAATTTCCGTGTAAGTTTCTGTAACTTCTTTACAATCAGGAGGAAATGATCCTTACGAAAAGAATAAAGCTCTCCTCCAGGTGTGTATTCACTTGGGAGCACAATCCTAATGACAGGGTTCCTCAAGTAATCTCCAAGGAGTTTATTATCTTACCTGTACCCGCTCTTCCCTTCCGTTGAATAAAAAAAGCCAAACTTTCTTACTTGATAGGTGAACGCTAAAGATCTCGATCCAAAATATGCTCATATCCAAGTCACTTACGTGAAGCCCTACTTTGATGACAAAGAACTCACAGAAAGAAAGACCGAGTTTGAAAGAAACCATAATATCAACAGATTTGTTTTTGAAGCTCCGTATACATTATCAGGCAAAAAGCAAGGCTGCATAGAAGAACAGTGTAAACGCCGCACCATCTTGACCAGTAAGTAGGACCTGGCGAGATAACATTTGTTTGACTTGCTTCTTTTTGATACACACAAGTAGCAGGTGGCCAGCAGGCAAGTGTGAACTGAAATTTTCATCCTTCATTTTTCTGCTGTTCTGTCACTAGCTTGCACAGACATGGCAATGTCATATACCAGAGTTTCCCCATATGTAATTCACGATTGCTCTAGGGTATCTGATAAAAAGAATTTCCCCCTCAATCCTGAAGTACTGCGGTGCTTTCTGATACCCTACGGTACTTTCTAGAGAAAGCATGGTGGGGGCAATTAAGCATCATGGATTGTTTTTTTTTTCCTTTGACTTGGCCGTTGGAACGGATCATTTTTTAAAGGTAACCACAACCAATCTGAACATTTTAACAGCTTCAAACTCCTTTCCGTATGTGAAGAAGAGGATCCCTATAAACTATGAGCAGCAGATTCATTTAAAGCCCATCGATGTCGCGACTGATGAGATCAAAGATAAGACGGCAGAGCTGAAAAAACTTTGCTCCTCTGCCGACGTGGACATGATTCAGCTACAGCTGAAATTGCAGGGTTGTGTCTCAGTGCAGGTATGTCGGTGGCTGAATACGTCTTAAACATTTCTCGATAGGCTTGCTTTCCTGAGGGCACAGAGCAAGCATGAACCTCAGTGTGTGTTCTGCGCTTACTGAGTGCAAACACCTGTGCAGTTTTCAATTAACCGAAAAAAATGTTCCGCGGCCATAAAATTTGCCTTGTGGCAGAAGACCTTAACATAAACTCCTCTGACTGCAGCCAAGCTCTGTATTTACACAGCAGAAGTCATTAAGTACCTTACTGGAATATCATCTTTGCAGATTATTGGCTTTAGTCATTTTTTTTGAATAAGCTTATAGCAAGAATAGTAACTATGGTTCTCAGGTACAGATTTTTAATGCATCGAGGGGGCTTTTTAATTTTTATTTCTTCTAAGAGAGAGAGAGAGAGAGAGCACGAGCATGAGTCGGGGAGGGACAGAGAGAGATAGAGACAACAGAATCCAAAGCAGGCTTCAGGCTCCCAGCTGTCAGCACAGAACCCGACACGGGGCTCGAACTGACAGAGTGCAAGATCATGACCTGAGCCGAAGTCAGAGGCTCAACCGACTGAGCTACCCAGGCGCCCCAGGGATTTTTTTTGTTTTGTTTTGTTTTAAGGAGAAGTGCAGAGGCACCCGGCTGGCTCAGTCAGTGGAGTGTGCGACTCTTGATCTCGACTGTTGATCTTGGAGTTGTGAGTTCAAGCCCCATGTCAGGTGTAGAGATTCTTTAAAAAAATAAATAAATAAAATCTTAAAAAAATAATAAAGAGAGAAACGTAGACATTTCTTTTTGATTACATTCTAACAACTCTCTTATTTTTCTCCCTTTGTAATTTAGGTAAATGCTGGTCCATTAGCATATGCAAGAGCTTTCTTAAATGATAGTCAAGCTAGCAAGTATCCACCAAAGAAAGTAAATGAGTTGAAAGACATGTTTAGGTAAGTGCTTTGTCATTTTCCCTTTAGACCTCTATCTTTTACTCCATTTTCTTCTTCATAGAAACCAAAATATTCACCAAATGGTATCCTCCCAAAAAAACACATTCTGTTCTTTTTTACAATAGCTAAGTGACCCTCTCATGGTACTTTATTTTTTTTTTAATTTCTTTTTAATGTTTATTTTTTGAGAGAGAGAGAGACAGAGCACGAGCAGGGGAGGGGCAGAGAGAGAGAGGGAGACAGAATCTGAAACGGACTCCAGACTCTGAGCCGTCAGCACAGAGCCCAACGTGGGGCTCGAACTCAGGAACTGCGAGATCATGACCTGAGCCGAAGCCGGACGCTCAACCGACTGAGCCACCCAGGCGCCCCTCCTATCTTGTGTTCTTAGTCCCAATTGGGATTCTGCTGGTCCAGGGCTTGAGTTGAGCATCCCCAGGCATGTCTGAATGGTCTTGCATTACAAATCTGTTTAATATGTAGAGTTTATATTCAGAATAAGAGAGATGGGTTGAGTAAAACACACCAAGGAGAAAGAGAACTTATCCACTCGTTTGCTGCCGATTTATTTCATTTACTTTTCCTGTCTGTGTGTTCTCAGCCATTCCAGGTTGCAGAGTAACCAGTAATCACTCATTCACCAGTATTTATTAATGCCTGGCATGCGCAGAAAGATTCTACTAGTTGCTATGATAGGGATACAAAGCAAATGGGCAATGAGGTACTTTGCCCCCTAAGACCTGCACCCCGATTGTGGACATTTAAATATATAAACACATGAAATGATGGAGAAAGACTTTTACAATGAGTCATCAACTGTCCCCACTTTTTTAAAATTATTGAAGTGTAGTTGACACTCAGTGTTATTAGTTTCAGGCCTATGACGCACTGATTTGACAATTCTATATATTACTCAGTGCTCCCCGCGGGAAGTACGGTCACACCATCTGTCACCATACAACATTATTACAACATTATTGACTACATTGCCTATGCTGTACTTTTCATCTCTGTGACTTACTCATTTTATAACAAGTTTTTGTACCTCTCAATCTCCTTCACCGATTTCACTCCTCCCCGCCCCCCCCCCCCCCCGCCCCCGCAATCTTTGTCCCCGCTCCCAGCACAGGGCAGATAACTCTTACCTGTAGCACCCAGTACTGTACTGGGTACATACTAACCCCAAATAAATTACTTTTGAACTGAATGCACGACTCATCTACACATGCAAATTAACGTGAGCACAATAACGTTAGCTGATACAAGATCAAGTGACTGAGCAAATAGGCTTTCTAGAAGGCCTGCTTTTTGAGCCAGGTTTTAAAGAAAGTAAGAAACCAGAAGGGAAAGGTGGGAAAGAAAGGAAAAGGTATTTCAGACTTAGGAAGTGGCATCAGCAAAGAGTAGCAGTGAGCAAATACAGGATTCTAATTTTCCTTCTAGGCAAGCCATGGTTAAAGTGAATATCAAATTGATGGTCCGTGAGACTTTGTAGGAATAAATGACGAAACCCTTATTGTCTTTGCTTTTTGTCTACAGGAAATTCATACAGGCATGCAGCCTTGCGCTTGAACTAAATGAGCGGCTAATTAAAGAGGATCAAATTGAATACCATGAAGGGCTAAAGTCAAATTTCAGAGACATGGTAAAAGAATTGTCTGACATTATCCACGAGCAGGCAAGTCTTAGGGTGGTTGAAAATGAAAACATGATCTGGGGCCCCTGAAGTGTTACTTAGCCGAATCTGTTAGTTCGAAATGTATTCCCTTGAAATGATCCCGTCGGTATTTTCACATTTGTCCTACTGTCTTTAATCGTTTCAATGATATAATGCAAATGGCATTGGAAGTCATTATCTGAAGCAGTTGCTAAAGCAATTATCGGTAATTAGCCATTTTGTTCTTTGGGCCACAGTGCTATTGGAAGTAATGAGCTGAGCAAATCTGACCTGCTCTACTGTAAACATGGGTAAGAGTCTCTCAAGAAGTGAAATGATGAGCACAGGAGGCAAATCCCTAAAAGAATATCCCTGTCTTTAAAAAAAAAATACCTGGGTGGCTCAGTCAGTTGAGCGTCCGACTTCGGCTCAGGTTATGATCTCGCGGTCTGTGAGTTCGAGCCCCGCATCGGGCTCTGTGCTGACAGCTCAGAGCCTGGAGCCTGCTTTGGATTCTGTGTCTCCCCCTCTCTCTCTGCCTCTCCCCCACTCATGCTCTGTCTCTGTCTCTCTCTCTCTCTCTGTCAAAAATAAAATAAAAAAACACTTAAAAAAAAAAAAAAAGAATATCCCTGTCTCAGCCATAAGAAACTATAGTTTAGGTGACGTTCTGAGAGGCTTCTAAAACCCGAGAATTGTCTTAATGCCTGAACAGCCTACCCAAAACTCTGTTTTCATAAAACTTCTTAGCATTTTCATCTATGACTAAGTGTTCCTGACAATTGCAGCTACTTTATTAAAACCACAACCTAAAAAATAGGGAAGTCGAGACCTGTTCGCCACTTCCAGCCACATTACGTCATAATTAAGTTGTTAGGACTTTTATACATCTATTTATCTTAAAGCCAGAGTATTCCTAGGTTATTTTTTTTTTAAGTTTATGTGTTTCTGAGAAAGCGCAAGCAGGGGAGGGGCAGAGAGAGGGAGACAGAGGATCCGAAGCAGGCTCTGCACTGACAGCCCAGAGCCCAATGTGGGGCTTGAACTCACGAACCTTGAGATCATGACCTGAGCCTAAATTAAGAGTATAGTCTATTGCAGTTACTCGATTTGCATGCAACTGCATGACTTAGCCTTGAACTCTAAATTACTCAAACTGAAAACAAATTATTCAATTTACTGCTATTACAGTGATCAAGAGATTTAGAGCAGTCACTGTAATGAAGTTCTTTTCCCCCTGAAGTATGGATCTTACAACTCTGCTGTCTTGTTTCCCATCTCTCATTTAATTCCCATAAACCGTGGCTATTTTATTTAGTTGTAGAGACCTATATTTTAGATCCGTGACATTATACATTGATAGATAACCAAGAAAAATCTTAGTTTCTATTGGTGTATATTTACGTGAGCTGTCCTGTCCTAATGCATCATATTTAGGTGTGCCTCGTTTTGAGTAAATGTTGACTTTATAGTGAGTTTTTATAATTCAGGCTTTCCTATTAGAAGGAAAGAGAGCCTTTTTTTTTCTCCATAAAAGAGAGCCTTTTTTTTAGTCACACTTTGGCACACATTATTTCCCAAAGGAAAATAAAATAATACAAAATAAAATAAAGTGTAGCTGTGTTGTGACATATAAACTATTCTGTTGTGCTCCATAAATGATTACTTGACAAAAGATATATGGCCTGGAGATTCCTTGCCCCTTTTCGGTATAATCTGTTACAGTATACAACAATATACAGTTATTTTTAGAACTTCTTCAAGCTTTTGACTCTGAAAAGGAGATTTATATTATCTTAAAACTATTAATTGCAGGGGCACCTGGGTGACTCAGTCGGTTAAGCCTCCAACTCATTTATTTATTTATGTATTTATTTACGTATTTATTTATTTATTTATTTATTTATTTATTTATTTATATTTACATCCAAGTTAGCATATAGTGCAATAATGATTTCAGGAGTCAAATCCAGTATAAGCCTCCAGCTCTTGATTTCGGCTCAGGTCATGATCTCATGGTTTGTGAGATTGAGCCCCCTGTCAGGCTCTATGCTGACAGCATGGATCCTGCTTGGGATTCTCTCTCTCCCTCTCTCTCTCTCTCTCTCTCTCTGCCCCTTCTCTGTCCACACTTGCGCTCCCTCTCTCTCTCTCTCAAAATAAATAAATAAACATTTTTTTAAAAACTAAAGTTAAAAAACTATTAATTGCAAATCCATTTTTAAGTTTATTTTTGAGAGAAAGAGAGAGAGGGAAAGAGAGAGAGCAAAATGGGGAGGGACAGAGAGAGGGAGAGAGTGAATCCCAAGCAGCCTCTGAGCTGTCAACACAGAGCCTGACATGGGGCTCGATCTCACAAATCATGAGATCATGACCTGAGCCGAAATCAAGAGTCGGACGCTTAACCGACTGAGCCACCCCGGTGCCCCATAATTGCAGATTTCTTAACGAGTTAGAGTCCTACCAACTCTATGTTTTGTTTTCTACGCAATGAGTCCCATATTGGCGTATCACATCTGACAGGTGTGGATAAATAATTAGTCATCCCTCCAACCTCTGCTTGGCTCTCAGATTAGTGTCATGAGTTACAAATTTTGTAAGAGGAAATTATTATGGAGTTTCTACAAGATGTGATTTGTAGCAACACAAACGATGTGACTCATTGCTGTCACCAGAGACCAGTTTGTGGGCTTAATACTGAATTTTCAAAAGCTGACTTGAGAACCAAGTATCGAAAGCTTGAGATCTCAGTGGGGATCGCATAGTAAGGAGGTCAGATGTGATGTGTATGGTATTCTTTTCTTCCATCTAATCCAAGCAGGAGCTTTCTGTTGCTTTTGGTCACACAAAATGGAAAAATTTTTTAAATATCTGTATCAATATGAATATATATGTTTATATACTTATGGGATATAAAGTTTATATTTTGTATGTATGGAGTTCTTCATTTCCATGAAAAATCTTCTGCATCGATCAGCTTATGTAATTGTAGTGTATCTTTCGAAAAGAAATACGCACTTGTGACTTTACTGGATATTATTTTCCAAGTCTCTCGGGAAGGAGCACGGGTATCTGTGTGTTCGAAACGCCCTACGGGTGATTCTGAGAGCCATTGTTTAGAGCTCTTGTTATGAGTATTCGTTAAAAAATATTTTCAAGATCGCATTACCTCTCACTTTTTCTTGAATTTTGCATTTCACAGTCTTTTGTTTTTCCAAATGAGTAACCAGATCTTTTCTGCTTTTTTAATATGCGGCCTTTGTAATACAGCTTTGAAGACTTAAGTCGGTAACGTTATCCTTTGCTCTTTCTGTTTTATGTCATTTTAAATAGCTAAGTGTCAGTGACAAATTGAAATATGCCTGTAATTTCATATACACATACTTTCTTGACAGCGGCCATTATGCCTCGTGATAAACACGTACGTTTCTTTTGTTTGTTTTAGATATTACAAGAAGACACAATACATTCCCCTTGGATGAGGAACACGTTACATGTATTTTGTGCCATTAGCGGTACGTCGAGTGACAGAGGTTATGGTTCCCCAAGATACACTGCTGAAATATGAGGACGTGCAACTGTAAAGTGACAACGAGACTGACCTTTCTCAGGAATGAGCGGAGCTGTGCAAACGTTCCAATGTAAAGATGTGATACACACGGAGTGTTTCTTCCTGACACCAAAATTTTCATGCTTTCAAACAGGGTGCTTACATATTTGTAAATATCTAAGCAACTTGAAAGTGCCTGGTAAATTGCACCACTGTGCTCGGTTTGTACTTTTTTAGGTAAATCTATATACGGAGAAGCAGAGCTCAACAACGTGAATTCAGTTTGCTTAATTATCGCTTACAGTAACCATGGTACTATGTAAAATTGTATAATGGAACACAATAAAAGGTAAAACTTATTTGTAATTAGAAGTGAAGGAAACAATACTTTGAACTTAGCGTTTTTCTTGACGAGGAGCCCACGGCATGATCATGCTAGTCCTTGGAGAGCACAAAATTGATCAGATTTCCAGAAAACATGGATATTTCAAAGTGGGGAGGGCACTTGAAATCCTGCCTGCTGGCAGTCAAGGCGAGGCTCAAGGAGACAAAATTGCTACTTAAAGCCGAGACTTGCAGAAGGAAAGGCTGTACCTAGAAATACCAACACTTAACCATTTCCTTCAAGTTTTGATCCAGCGAAGCTGGGTAGGTAATCAAGGCGGGCTCTCTCCGACTTGCAGGACGAGGGTTCACATATGACATAGGTTTCCCTAGGAAGGCGGCATCTGTTGCCAGGGTTTCGTCATCGGGGGCCATCCACAAAGCTAGATAAAACATTCCTGCGAATTTACAGTGAGTGCACCCTATGCAACTTCAGAGCTTTCAAAGCAGCAGAGGCGGGTAGGCATTTTGTAATGACTCTTGTTTTCCAGTTTGCAAGATTGGCACGTATGTTGATAGAACTTGATGGTTGCAGTATTTTGGCGGGTGGGGGTCAGGATACATACCCACCGCAGACTTAGCGACTGCTAGCTAGGGATTACATTTCTAACCACGAAGACCTCTCAGACTGCCTAAATCATTCAAGAGAAACCAAGATGTAAAGAACTTCTTTTGCTGGAATTACCCATGTCATTTTGACCGGCTTTCATGTAAACTTCAGGTTCTAGACATATTTTCCTTATCTAGTTTAGCCTATTTTGCAGAGAAAAAAAAAAGACACTGAAATAGAAATGAATTGCATGGAGACTTGGCTTTTCTAAATGCTTTGTGATCAAGTAAATCTTAGGGATTATGCTCCTGGCTGGCCATTTTTCTTTACATGTCATTTTGAAGCTTTGAGGGGAGCATGAAATTATTTATTGAAGGTTAACTTTGTATTTTCATAGGGGATTCAGAAGTGTTCCAGAAGCAGTTTATAATTCCTTAATATCTTGGAGTAACCCGTAGAGTTAGTTTCACATTTAAAGTGATTAGATTTGGTGTGTGTGTGTAAGGAGCCGTCACCTAGAATGAGGCATCTTGGGGACATTTCAGTGGTCTTTAGTCGACAGCTGGCCCCATATCACGGCCCCCACCACAGTGTTCTGTACCATGGGTAATTTTTTAAAGTAACATAACTGGTCCGTGTGCTCAAGGAGCTTGCAGTGTAGTTGAGGAGGCAAGATACACACAAGATAACGTAATACAAGAATTGACAACCTGAGACCAGAAAAGTCCTACCTGAGCATTTGCCAACAGAGCCACACTGCCCTTACCTTTCATCACATTCAAGGAATGAGAGATCGCTATGGATTATGATGTTCAGGGATGGCTTTGTGGACAAAAGGAAGCCCTGGACAGGCTCTTAAGGATGAGAGGGCATTCCAGGCAGAAGGAACATCGTGCACAGAAGTGCAAAACGAAATAGCAGGAGTTCAGGGGGTGTCGAGGAGACGAGTTTTGTTCAAGGGAGTAGTAGAGGATATAAACCTAGAATGAAAACACGGACCTAGATGGTGGAAGGCCTTGAATGGCAGGCTGACGGTGTTTGGACTTTACTCAGGAAACATGGGGGAGCCAGTCAAAGGTTTTTTAGACAGATCGCTTGATTCACTCTTAACGTTTAGATGTTTAAAACTTTACATTGCTGTCAGATGTGTCTGAGGCAGAGGGAGATAGAAATGTGGAAACCAATTAGACAGCTATTGCAGTAATCTAATTATGAGGCCCTAACCCCCTAGATAAGACCAAGAATGGTGAAGAAATACCAAGTACAAGAGACCTTATGTGGAAAAAAAACCCAAAAAACAAGAGACCTTATGTGGAAATACTGGCCCTGGGCTGTTGATGGCTCAGGGGAAAAAAGGGAAACCTGAAGGATAATTTTGTGTCCTGTGGCCAATCAGTCCCCCCAGGTCGTGACACAGTGTCACGAGGGTTTATTTCTCCCAGCTTTCGGACAAAGGGCAGCAAGCTGTAGAGAACCAGGTGGGCTGGACTAGAGGAAGCCAGGAAAGTGTGTTTGGAATCACGATCTGTGTTAGGTATTACTGTTTATATAGTTGAATGATTTCATGAAGTGACCCGGCCTCTACAAACTAACTCACGTCAAAAGAATACATTTCTGCTATACTGGTTGTTTTACAGTCAAGCTTGAATCCAGTTCCCCCTGGAAGCAACTGTTCTGGTAGGTCTTTGAACACATTGTAAAACCGGAATAAGTCATCCCTGATAGTGTTTGTTTATCGCTGCAGTGACAACCCGGAGAGAACCTAAGTCCACGCCAACTCTCCTGGTAACCAGCTGTCGCCAGTGGCATCGTCTCTGTGGACGGGATTGTTATTGTGACCATGTTTATGTGATTTGCCTGCCTATATACATCTTGTAAACATCTTCTTAAAACTGAAATAGAAAGCAGCTGTGGTGGCAATAGCCTTGGAACCTTGACCTCCGTATCGTGGAACTAGAGATGAGTCACTGGTTAATCAACAAACTAAATAGGTCAGTGTAACAACAACCCAGGCTTCTCATGTATAAATACTAGTTTTATCGGAAATGAAGAATCTGAGCGGCGTATTGGAGTACTAGGAATTTCCAAGCTCTTCAAAATATTAATAATCCGCTACGTCTCTTGGGGTTCTGATCCACAAAATGGTGGGCTGCCTTCAGTCTCGGTCTTGTGCTGAAAGTACACCACTTGAGCCATCAAAAAAGCAAGGGCCAGGAATAGAATAAAAGTTGGTTGGGGATGGGGAGTGGGTTTGTGTCAAAGGCTCTTCCCCTCTCCTGAGAGTTGGCCAGCAAGAGTGCTTTGTTTATCTGGTTCCAGTTACAATAAAGGCTTTTTTTCTAGCCCTCAACCACGTAATGGTCACTCTCTAAGTGCATGTGTGTTTATCTAGCTCCTGGTTGAAGTGGTGACTGAGTCCCACAGAGAGATTTGCCTCCATGTGTGGCATTGGAAAACTTACTCCAGTGTGCTTTTTTTTTTTTATGTGTTTCCTCTTTGTCGAGTTATAATTCACATGCCTTACAACCCACTCCCTTAAAATGCACAATCCAATGGTTTTTAGCATATCCAGAGCTGTGCAACCATCAACCACAATTAATTTTGGACCATTTTATCCCCCCCGCCAAAGAAGACAGCCCATATATACCAGCAGCCTCTCCCCGATGCCGATCAGTCAGCCCTCAGCCCCTGACAACCACGAATCTACTTTCCATATCTCTGGGTTTGCCTACTCTGGACATTTCATATACGTGGAATCATACAATACATGGCCTTTCGTGACTGGCTTCTTTCGTTTAATGTGTTTTCAAGGTTCCTTCATGCTGTAGCATGGATCGGCACCCCATTCCTTTTTAAGGCTGGACGACATTCCTTTGTATGGATACACCGCATCTTATCTACTCCTCACTTGATGGACATTTGAGCTATGTCCATTTTCTGGCTATTATTAATGTCGTAAACACTCGCGTACAAGTTTTTGGGCACACAGGTTTTCAGCTTGCTGGGACATATACCTAGGAGTAGAATTACTGGGTCATATTGTAACTCTACAATTAACCTTTCCAAGAACTGCCCAGCTTTTCTCTTTTGTTGTTGTTGTTGTTGTTGTTGTTTTAATTTTTTTTTATTTTTTTATTTCAGAGAGAGAGAGAAAAAGAGAATCGTAAGCAGGCTCCATGCGCAGCACTGAGCCCAATGCGGGGCTCGATCCCACAACCCTGGGATCATGACCTGAGCCCAAATCAAGAGTCAGATGCTCAACTGACTGAGCCGCCAGGCGCCCGTACCTGACTATTTTCTATAGTAGCTGCCGTCCTTACATCGCCAGCAGCAGCGTATAAGGATTCCCGTGTCTCTGTATTCTCTACAACACTCTTCCTTCTCTGCTTCTTTGATTATCACCTTCCCAGTGGGTGTGAAGTCGTCTCTCCTTGTGGTTTTCATTTGCATTTCCCTGATGGCTGACGATGTTGAGCATCTTTCATGTGGCGATTGGCCATGTTTATGTCTCCTTTGGAGATGTGTCTGTTCAGATTGTCACCGATTTTTTAAAAATTGGTTGTCTTTTTATTATTGAGTTGTAAGGGTTCTTTATACGTGCTAGATGCATGTCCCTTATCAGATCTATGATTTCCATATATCTCCTATCCTTTGCGTCGCCTTCTCACTTTCATGATGGCATCCTTTGAAGCACAAGTTTTTTTAATTTCGATGAAGTCCAATTTACCTGTGTTCTTTTTTGTGGCTTGTGCTGTGATGTCGTATCTAAGAAGACTTTGCCTAATTCAAGGTCATAGAGATAGATATACACCTATGTTTTCTTTGAGTTCTACGGTTTTAACTCTCACTTTTAGGTCTTTGATCCATTTCCATTTTTGTATATAGTAAGAGGTTGGGGTCCAAATTCAGTCTTCTGCTTGTGGATATCTGGTTGTCCTTGCACCCATTTGTTGAAAAGACTATTCTTTTCCCCCTTGTACTGTCTTGGCACCCTTGTCGAAAATCAGTTGGCTATAAAAGCATGGGTTTTCCCTGGGGTCTCAGCTCTGTTCCGTTGGTCTATACGTCTGTCCTTATTCCGGTACCACATAGTCTGGATGACTATAGCTTTGTAGGAAGGTTTTAAATTGGCAAGCGTGAGTCTCCCAATTTTGTTCTTTTTCAAGATTTTTTGGATATCCTGGGGCCCTTGAATCTCCATGTGAATTTTAAGATCAGAGTAGCTTGTCAATTTCTGCAAGAAAAAGTGGGTGGGGGGAACTGGGATTTTAGTAGGATCTGCTGTGAATCTATAAAACAATTTGGGGATTATTGCCATTTAACAATAATAAGCCTTCCCAGCCCTGAACACGAGATGTTTTACCATTTGGTTAGGTCTTCTTTAATTTCTTCCAATAATGTTTTGGAGTTTCCAGTATACAAGTTTTATATTTTGTTGATTTTATTCCTTAGTATTTTATTCTTTTCAATGCTGTTGTAAATGAAGCTTTTATTTCATTTTCAGATTGTTTATTGCTAGCTTACAGAAATACAACTGATTCATTATATTGACCTTGTATTCTGAAACCTTGCTGAATTCACTAGCTTTAATACAGGGGTTTTTTTGGGTGGATTCTTTAGTGCTTTCTGTATAAGATCATGTCATCTGAAAATAGAGATAGTTTGGGGCGCCTGGGTGACTCAGTCGGTTAAGCGTCCAACTTCGGCTCAGGTCACGATCTTGTGGTTCGTGAGTTCAAGCCCTGCGTCGGCCTCTGTGCTGACAGCTCAGAGCCTGGAGCCTGCTTCAGATTCTGTCTCTCTCTCTCTCTCTCTCTCTCTCTCTGTCCCTCCCCTGCTCATGCTCTTTCTTTCGCCCTCTCAAGAATAAACATTAAAAAAAGAAAATAGAGATAGTTTTACTTCTTTCTTTTCAATCTTCGTTATTTTTATTTCACTTTCTTACTTAGAACCTGGCTAGAACTTCCAGTAGAATATTAAATAGCATCAGGGAGAACAGACATCCTTGTCTTATTACTGATTGTTCCATGAAAGAGGGGGAAAGAGAGGAGGGGGGGTAGTATAGGCAAAACAACCTCCAAAGGCTGTAGGAGCCATTAAGACTGAAGAAAAAGGCTGACAAATCCAGCCTGACAGGAAATGGTTTATTAAGAGGACTTATGGTGAGATCTTAGGGCAATCCCACCTTCCCATGAGACCTGCTTTTATAGCCCTAGAGGCTAGGGACTACATGTTTGCGGACCATCCAGGAGGACCCCTATCAAGGACATTATGCCCCAAGGGTGTACTTAAGGGTATGGTTAAATGAAGAATGTGGGGGAAAGGGACTGCTCAAGAAGGCTTCATGTCACAGGTCATCGGGGCAGATTTGTCCAAGATGGCGTTAGTCTGGGTTGCACAGTAACTATAGGAGAAAGCTTTCAGTCTTTAACTTTTATTTTTTAAGTTTACTTATTTATTTCCAGAGAGGGAGAGAGAGAATCCCAAGCAGACTCCATGCTGCCAGCGTGAAGCCCAACAAGGGGCTCGATCCCACAAACTGTGAGGTCATGACCCGAGCTGAAATTAAGAGTCGGACCCTTAACCGACGGAGCCCTAACTTTTCTTTTTAAGTTTCTGGGTTTTTTAGTCCTCTCTATCCCGAATGTGGGGCTCGAATTCACGACCCTTAGATCAAGAAAGAGTTCCATGCTCTTCTGACTAAGCCAGCCAGTCTCACTTTTAAGTGTGGTATTAGCTGTGGGTTTTTCATAGATGCTTTTTGTCCGATTGAGGAAGTTCCCTCTGGCAGTATTTGCATCTTTTTTGATCCAATTCTCCCAGTAACTATGTGATCCCTATATGACATACAGGGAAATAGATGACAAATGGTTAAGAAATGTACTCGGGGCGCCGGGGTGGCTCAGTCGGTTGAGCGTCCGATTTCAGTTCAGGTCATGATCTCGCAGTTCGTGAGTTCGAGCCCCGCGTCGGGCTCTGTGCTGACAGCTCAGAGCCTGGAGCCTGCTTCCGATTCTGTGGCTCCCTCTATCTTACCCCACCACCCACCCCCGCCACCCGCCCGTGCTCTCTGTCTCTCAAAAATGAATAAACATTTAAAACAAATTTTTTTAAAGAAATGTACTCAAGATATATATCAAATTAGGGATGAGGCCAACGTAGATCACGACTCACAATCCACGGTATTTTCAACTGCTCTGTACTATTTCTTATGGTCTCCAGCTACAACTTCCTGCAACTTTCTAGAGAGACAAGAAGGTTTAGATCTTCCACTTTTTTCCCGAAAAGGTAAACTCCATAGAGGTGAAGTCTTTGTCTGATTTTTCACCTCTGTTTCCCTGGAACCAAAAAAGTTCCTGGCACGGAATAAGTGCGTGAACAGTCTCCAGAAAATGAAGCCAGTTTAGACAAGCAGATACTTCTGGAGCCTTCGTTATATGCAAGGCAATGTGGACAGATATCTCAGCCCTCAGAGATTGTGGTTGAGGGAGATAAGACTTAGTCGCATCAAAAGATGATATGAAGAAGTCTGATAATAGCAAATCAGTGGCGATGATGACAAGTGCTTGAATAGGCAGAGATTTTCTATATGTAGAGCAAAAAAAGGCTTTGTGAGCGCCTGGCTGGCTCAAGATCACGACTCTCATGATCTTGGGGGCATGAGTTCGAGCCCCGGGTTGAACGTAGCGTTCTTAAAGTTTTTGTTTTTGTTTTTGTTCTTTTAAAGGCTTTGCAGAGAAGACAGGGCATGAACACGGCATTGAAGGATGAATAGGAAGTATTATGTGTGTGTGTTGAGAAAGAGTTTAACCGGAAGCTGAAAAACTAACTTCTTCATTCTAATTGTCATATGAACTCTGACCCTTAAAACTGATCACTGCTGCAAGGAATGTGCAAAGAGCGCACATAAAATCAGGCAACATTTTTCATCTTGTTTTTCCCAGGTTCTTTTATCCTCTGGCCTGAGACTCCAACTGAATGGATCAGCCTTTTGGTGGTTGTTGTTCAGAAAACTCATGCTCCATTCGCTTCATCCCCCTGAGAGAACTTTTTTCAACCAAGCCTCGGTTGAAATCTGATCTACAAGTCTCATTCTTTATGTACTGTAGGATTTTATGATCATCACGGCTTCAGGATGTCTCTTAGGGTTGAGTCTTAAAGGCCCTGGACGCATTCTGCACGCTGACTGCATGTGCCTTTGTTAGAAAACCAACAGAAGTTATCATACGAACAGGGCTGCAGTCTGGGAATTGTAGGTCATTCATTCATTACATATGTGTTTGGTAACCCGTTGTGAGCCGGGGTGTGAGTGATCCAGGCAGTAATCTGCAGGCAGGCAGGCAGATGGGAGGTGATAAGTAGATAATCCAAGGTCAGTCTTTTTCTGTCACTAACTGGATTGAGTCTTCGGAAGTTTCTTTTTTTAAGCTCGTTTCTTTATTTTCGAGAGAGAGAGAGAGGGAGAGAGCGCGAGCAGGGGAGGGGCAGAGAGAGAGAAAGAGCGAGCGAGAAGCCCAAGCAGGCTCCACGCTGTCAGCGCAGAGCCCAATACGGGGCTCAAATTCACCAACCGTAAGATCATGACCTGAGCGGAAGTCGGGACGCTTAACCGAATGGGTCGCCCAGGTGCCCAGCCGTGCTTCTAGATGAGACTCTTTGGTGGGGATGGGCTAGTTACACGTCCCTGGAGCCTACCCAGGAGCTTTGGTCGTTCTCTAATGATGATTCTCATTTTGAGAGATTGGACATTTCTTCTGCATAGCCTATGGTGGTTAAGCTCACGGACCCCGAAGGCCCGCTGGCTGAGTGAGAATCCCGGCCCTCATTTACCGAGCTGTGGGACCTTGGCTAGGTTAACCCCCACCCCCCATGCCTTCATTTTCTCATCTCTAAAATGGATGTATGGGGGCGCCTGGGTGGCTCAGTCGGTTGAGCGCCGACTTCGGCTCAGGTCACGATCTCGCGGTCCGCGAGTTCGAGCCCCGCATCGGGCCCCTGTGCTGACAGCTCAGAGCCCGGAGCCTATTTCAGATTCTGTGTCTCCCTCTCTCTGACCCTCCCCCATTCATGCTCTGTCTCTCTCTGTCTCAAAAATGAATAAAAACGTTAAAAAAATTAAAAAAATAAAACGGATGTATGGATTGTGCCTACCTCCTAACATGAAAACTCAGTGACGTGTGTAAAGCATAGAGAATGATGTCTGGCACGTCTATATGTTATACGTGTTCGTTCTGACTACAACCTACCCCAAAGCGTAACAGGATCTTGCCAGCCACCGCATCTTCCGTGTCTCTGGACCCTTCTCTCCATTGTTAGTGCACGTGGGGCAGGGACAGTGGATGGGTCAAGGTCAGGCCCTTTTTACCATTTGATATTCCACCGATCACCTCTAGCCTCGCCAGATCTCGCTGTAGGATGGAGATCTGTGCCCACGCGCGGGGACATTATTCCCTTTGCAGTACAGGCACCAACAAATATACACGGACACTGGCCGTTAACCAGCCCTTTAACCAGCCCTGCCCCTGTGTCTGTCCTTTTGGACACAATCTAGTTATTTACGGGTGCCATGCACATCTGAGCATCGGTGAGTGCTCCCTCCTGCCTCCCCCCCCCCCCCCCCCCCCGCTCCCACTGTATGGCCTCTCTGCTTAGTGCCACCTTCTCCAAACTTCTTCCACTGTCAGAACTACACAAAAGTTTTTTGGCTTTTTTTTTTTTTTTTTTTGAGAGACGAAGAGTGCACACGTGTGTGGGGGGGGGCAGAGAGAGAGAGAGAGAGAGAGAGAGAGAGAGAGAAACTTAAGCAGGCTCCACGCGGGGCTCAGTCCCACGACCCTGGGATCATGACCGGAGCCAAAATCAAGAGTTGGAAGCTTAGCCCGCTGAGCCACCCAGGCGCCCCCACAAAAGTGGTTTTGGATAAGAAATTGAACTGGTGAGAATTGTTCCCTCGATATTCCCTCTAGAGAGTCTCTAACACACTGCCTCCTTCAACTGAGTTTTGTTTTGTTTTGAATTTATTTGTTTTGAGAGAGAGAGAGCGAGCAGAAGGGGCAGAAGAGAGAGAGGGAGACAGAGAGAATCCCGAGCCCTGTCAGCTCAGAGCCCGGTGTGGGGCTCGAACTCACGAGCCATGAGATCTTGACCCCAGCCGAAGTGGACGCTTAACCAACTGAGCCCCCCAGGCGCCCCCACTGATTTTTACTTTTTTAAAGTAATCTTGACGCCCAACATGGGGCTCGAACTCACGCTGAAGTCAAGAGCCACATGCTTTGCCCGCTGAGCCAGCCAGGCGACCCTCCTTTCGTAAGGTGCTGGCCCCTGCCTCCTGATAACCCTCGTAGACCCTGTCCTCCTCCGCTTAGCTCTCTCGACTCTTCGAAAGCACCCCTGTACCCGTGTGCCGTGCACTCTCTTCACACCAGGCTTCCAATGCCCGCTGTCTGCATGAACCAGCGTCTGTAACCATGACCTGTAACTCCGGCTCGGCTCACGTAAAGGCATTTCTCGATAAGTCTGCCGCTGCCGCCCCCCCCCCCCCCCCCGGGGAGACTGACATGCAGTCGGGATTGGCCAAGTCTTTGCGACGTAAACCTCTCGAGCTGGAAGTACTATGGTTTCCCTTTCTCCACCCCAAACGTGCAGTTGTTCTCAGAGATGGATACCTTTTCTGCCCTCAGGTTCCCTCCCTGCCAGGCGATTCCCCGGCAACGATTTCTTCCATCAGATGGGCATGAGCGCATCGGTCTCTGCCCCTGCTCTGCTTCTGCCGTCGCTAGGAAGTCGGCTACCCGAGCATCCCTCCCCTGCCGCCAGGATGTGGCGGAGTGGGGATGGGGTATGTCGCGCTTCCCCTTTCTAGGAGGCCAACGGGCACCTCCACCGCCGGCACCCGGCCGGCTGACCGCACACGCTCCCGTCGGTTATTAGTTTGCCGCATAGGCTCCGAGACCTTGGTGCTTCGTTGGGAGTGATGTTTGCTCCCCAGGGGACATTTGGCAGCGTCTGGAGACATGTTTAGCTGTCCCAAGGGGAAGCGGGCCAGCTAGTGGGCAGAGACCGAGGATGTGGCTAAGCATCCTACTATGCACAGGCGGCCCCGACCCTCACACAAAAGTTTACCCAGCCCCTAATGTCAGTCATGCCGCTTAAGAAGGACCGCCTGCCTCGCTGGACTCCTCGATGGCCACTCCACCAGATGGTTTGTCCTCAGGGCCCCGTTGGCTGGGCATCCCACCAGGAAGTCCGCTGGGAGATCACTTTCCTCCTGGTGACTGCGCTTGTCCTTAGTTGCAACGATCTGCCCCTCCCCCCACCCCCCTGCTTGCAGACCACAAGCAGTAGCCGTGGGCCTGACCTCCATTTCTCACCCGGCGCTTAGTCTGCAGGCTGGCCGTGCTCAAGGTCCGCTCCCCGATCTCTGGAGCTGTTTCTTATACTTTCTGGTGAAGTCCTTCTCCCCCGCCAAGCCCCCAACTTGTTGCCACCTATGAAGCACTTTAATTCCCATAAAACAAAACCCAAGACCTCTTAAGAAATTAGCGCCGGAGGAAAAGCACTAGGTTCAGAGGACGATTTTCTTTTTGTTTTTTTTTTTTAATTTTTAATGTATATTTAATTTTGAGAGAGAGAGAGAGCACAAGCAGGGAAGGGGCAGAGAAAATGAAACACAGAATCTGAAGCAGGCTCCAGACTCAGAGCCGTCGGCACAGAGCCCGACGTGGGGCTCGAACCCATGAACTGTGAGATCATGACCTGAGCCGAAGTCGGATGCTTAACCGACCGACTGAGCCCCCCAGGCACCCTGAGAGGACTATCTTCTGAAGGATGTAAAAAAAGAGGAATAAGAAAGGCTTGCCCTATCAGATATTAAAATGATATAGCTAATTAATCTATAGCTAGTTAAAAGTGGGCATTCGCAGAAGAACAAAATGGGAGGACCCACATTACCCAACCTGCAGACTTACTATGAGGTGATAGGAAGACAGTGTGATATTGATGAAAAAGAGACAGATCAATGGAATGGAATAGGGAGCTTAGAAATAGACCCTCATAGGGGCCCCTGGGTGGCTCAGTCAATTGAGTGTCCAACTTCAGCTCAGGTCATGATCTCATGGTTCATGAGTTCAAATCCCGTGTTGGGTTCACTGCTATCATCACGGAGCCTGCTTCAGATCCTCTGTCCCGCCCCCCTCAAAAATAAATTTTAAAAATTTTTTTAAAAGAAATAGACCCTCATAAATAGAGTCCATTAGTCTTTGACAAAGGAACAAAGGTCATATGATGGAGCAAAGATAGTCTACTCAATAAATGGTTAAGGAATAACTGGACATCCGCATGCAACGCCCCCTCCCCCCCCCCGCCCATGAATCTAGACACCTACCTTATACCCTTCACAAGAATTAACTCAAAATGGATCATAGATCTAAACGTAAAATGCAAAACTATAAAACCAAGAAAGTTTAGGGGCGCCTGGGTGGCCAGTCAGTTAAGCATCCGACTCTTAATTTCAGCTCAGGTCATGATCCCAGGGTCGTGGGATCAAGCCCCTCATCAGGCTCCAAGCTGAGTGTGGAGCCTGCTTGGGATTCTCTCTCTCCCTCTCTCTGCCCGTGCCCTGCTCATTCTCTCTCTCCCTCCCTCTCCCTCCCTCTCCCTCTCTAAAAAATAAAATTAAAATTAAAAACAATTAAAAAAAAGAAAGTTTAAAGCTCCTAGGAGATAACATAGGAGAAAGCCTAGATAACCTTGGGCAGAGTGATGCCTTTTTAGATACACCAAGGACAGATCCATGAAAGAAAGAATTAATAAGCTGGACCTCATTAAAATCAAAACTTCTGCTCTTTGAAAGACCATGCCAAGAGAATGAGAAAAGCCACTGACTAGGAGAAAATATTTGCAAAAAAAAAAAAAAAAGAAGCACTTACAAAGCTATTCCACGTGATACATCAACAGGAAAATGCAAATTTCAACAACAACGACGTAACACTACGCACCCGTTAGAACTGCTGAAAGACAGTTTGGCAGTTTCTAGAAATGACACATGCTCATACCATGATCCGGCACTCTCCCTTGGTATGTACCCAAAGGAATCGAAAACTTATGTCCAGGGGCGCCTGGGTGGCTCAGTCGGCTAAGCGTCCGACTTTGGCTCAGGTCATGATCTCTCGGTTCGTGAGTTCGAGCCCCGTGTTGGGCTCTGTGCTAACTGCTCAGGGCCGGGAGCCTGCTTCGGATTCTGGGTCTCCCTCTCTCTCCGCGCCTCCCCTGCTCATGTTCTGTCTCTCTCTGTCTCAAAAATAAATAAACGTTCAAAAAAAATTTTTTTAATAAAAAAAACCTCATGTCCACACAAAAACCTGCACGTGAATATTTATGGCGGCGTTACTCGTCATTACCACAACTCGGAAGCAACCAAAATGTCCTTCACTAGGTGAATGGATAAACCGCGATACATCCTGACAGTGGGATAGGATTCAGGGCTAAAAAGAAATGAGCCATCAAGCCATGAAAAGACACGGAAGAACCTTAAATGCATCCTACTAAGTGAAAGAAACCAATCTGAAAAGGCTGCATACCGTCTAACTATGGCATTCTGGAAAAGGCAAAGCTGTGGCCACAAGTAAAAGATCAGTGGTTGCCAGGGGTTGGGGGTGGGGAGGGATGAACAGATGAACCACAGAGGATGTTTAGGGGAGTGAAAATACTCTATGATGTCATAATGATGCACACACGTCATTACAGATTTGTGCAAATCCACAAGATGTACAACACCAAGAGTGAACCCTAAGGTGAGCTATGGACTTTGGGTGATTATGATGTGTCCGTGTAGGCTCGCCAGTTGTAACAAATATACCACTCTGATGGAAGCTGTTGATAATGGGGGAGGCTACGCATATGTGGGGACACAGGGTATGTAGGAAATCTCTGTACTTTCCCCTCAATTTTGCTGCGAACCTTAAAAAAATGCTCTTAAAAAAGTAAGTCTTCACAGACGTTTTAGGAACTGGGCATTTGCCAATATAAAAATAGGCAGAAGGATGTCACAGAAAAGATCCGTGTGTATGTATGAATCTATATGACAAAGATTGCATTTCAAGAAATAAATCAATAAATTGTGTCGGGATTATTCAACCGATGTGTTGGAATAACTGGCTAAGTATTTGCACAATATTTAAGGGATCCCTACCTCACTATTTACACAAAAAAATAAATTTCAAGTTTATCAGAGTCTTATTATGTAAAAAACAAGACCCTTAAGAAATAGAATTGAACATGTGTTACCATGTGTACAATCTTGAGGTTGGGAAGGTCTTGGTAAGGAAGACACAGAATCCAGAAGTCAAAAAGGAAAAGCAACTAATAAATTTGATCACATAAAAGCTAAATTAAAAACATAAGTAGGGGTGCCCGGGCGGCTCAGTCAGTTGAGCATGTGACTCTTGATTTTGGCTCAGGTCATGATCTCACGGTTCGTGGGTTTGAGCTCCACATCCGGCTCTGTGCTGACAGTGCAGAGCTTGCTTGGAATTCTCACTCTCTTCCTCTCTCTCTGCCCCTCCCACTCACTCTCTCTCTCTCTCTCTCTCTCTTTCTCAAAATGAATAAGTTAAAAAAAAAAAACATAAGTAAAGCCAAAGGAAAAAATGAGTAAAATATTTGTAGCACATATGACAGATTAAGGATAAATAACCTTAATATGAAAAGAGCTCTTACGAATCAATAAAATGAATTCCCCCATAGGAAAATGGGTAAAGGACAGGAACGGGCAATTTGGAGAGGGGAAACTGCAAATGGTTGGCAAACATCCATGTTTACATCATTTTAGTTCAGGTACTTGCCCACACTGCTTTCTGACAGTTAAGCAGAATGGAAGACTGCAAGAAAGATCCTCTACAGCTATGGTACATGAAAATACCTGTGCTTCTCATATTTTTAGGTTCTTCACAGTATGCAGCATAAGCTACAGACGAGTTTGCTTCTTCCTTCATCTGGCACCGGAGATCCAATGTGTTAAGGTATGCCACCATTATCTGCAGTGGCCTGGGAGAAGAGAGTACATGGTGTTCTGTAATCCAGTCCCAGTGGAAAGGACTACAAAAAGAATGGGAAAGACGACTTGAGCGCACGCCGACTCTGCCTAACCTCAGGGACTGGCTGGACTGGGTCTGGCCTCTTTTTTCCAGTGGTCTCCAGATGGGACATTTGGACCTACTTTCGCTTGGAGCCACACTATCTGCATGTACCTAGGACACAGCTAATCTGCAAAGGACCCCGGAAACATCTGCCTCTCAAGTTCTAGTCCTCCGTCCTGTCTATCCTATACAGTGTGGCATTGGACAGAAGCAGCCTTCTCTGGACACGTGACCAGAGGCCAAACAACGTGGGAGTTCACCCTGCCTGCATGACAGTCACTGAGTCTTGGTGGGAGCAAGAAACAGAAATCAATCTCTGACATCACTCCTTCTATGTAAAGAAGGACAAAGCCTTTATTTTGTTTTATCATTTCTCTTTTCTTTTATTCATTTGTTGGAATGTAAGAAACATTTTCGGGTTTTCGATTGTTTCCTTTTTTTCTGTTGTCTAATAAGGTCCGTTTCTTTTTTTTTTTTTTTTACTTTAACCTTTATTTATTTTTGAGACAGAGAGAGACAGAGCATGAATGGGGGAGGGGCAGAGAGAGAGGGAGACACAGAATCGGAAGCAGGCTCCAGGCTCCGAGCCGTCAGCCCAGGGCCCGACTCAGGGCTCAAACTCACGGACCGCGACATCGTGACCTGAGCTGAAGTCGGACGCTTAACCGACTGAGCCACCCAGGCGCCCCAAGGTCAGTTTCTTAATAAAGCATCTTTTGGCTTACGCTGGATAGGATGATTTAAGTAGCTACACGCCTTTTCATTTCAAAGGATTTTTTAGGACACCTGGGTGGCTCAGTTGGCTAGGCGTCTGACTCTTGATTTCTGCTCAGGTCATGATCTCATGGTTCGTGGGATCGATCCCCACATCGGGCTCCTGGCCTACTTGGGATTCTCTCTCTCTCCCTCTCTAAAAATAAAAAAAGAGGACCACTTTTCCTCATAAAAGTGAGCTATGACAACAAACTGCCCATTGGATAATGCAAAACCCCTCCCCATGACAAACGCTTAGAAATGTTTTATAAAATAGGGGTGCCTGGGTGGCTCGGTCGGTTGAGCGTCCAGCTCTCGATTTTGGTTTGGGTCATGAGCTCACAGTTCGTAGGTTCGAGCCCCACCTTGGGCTCTGTGCTGATGGTGTGGAGCCTGCTTGAGATTCTTTCTCTCTTCCTCTCTCTCTGCCCCTACCCTGCTCTCTCTCTTTCCCTGTCTCTCTCTCTCTCTCTCTCTTTTTCTCTCTCAAAACAGATAAACATTTTTTAAAAAAAGAAATGTTTCATAAAATATAACATCACAGGGGTGCTGGGGCACCTGGCTGGCTCGGTCAGTGGAACATGAGACTCTTGATCTCGGGGCTATGAGTTCGAGCCCCACATTGGGCATGGAGCCTACTTTAGAAATTAAGTAATTAATTTAAAATATATATATATTTATTTATATATAAAACATCATGAATAGATATACTGTCTCCCGTCTCCCCAAACCTCGAGTTTCCTCTTCACCATCTCACCACCCCGCTGGCAAATAATCATTCTTATGATTTCACTGAAAAAAAAAAAACAAAACACCAGGAAGAATCAGAAGAGAATGTCCTTGTCCTCCTGTTGCCAAATCTATCAACCTCCCTGCTGCCTTTCCTGGTGATCTCATCCAGTCTCATGGCCATGTATGTGCTGATGGCTCCCAAATCGTATCTTCAACCCAGATTTCTCTCAACTCAAACATCCGATGCCTATAAATCAAATATAACCTGGTTGGAACGGGACTCGATTTCCATCCCCCAAACCTGCTCTTTGCCCAGTTTCCCATCTCAGGAAATGGCATCGCCCCTCCACCAGTGGCTCAGGCCAGAAACCTAGCAGTCGCCTCTACTGCCTCTCTCTTTCTCTTACATCTTGCTTGTAACCCCTCAGCAAAATTTTTGGCGTACCTTCAAAATATAATCTTACCCTTTCTCGCCCCTCCATTACTACCGTCTTAGTTCAAATAACTTGCATCCCCTGCCTGGCCCACCACCGTGGTCTTCTACATCCACCATTTACCAACTCAACCCAATAGCTGAAGTGATCCTTTTAAAACATAAGGCAGATCCCGTCTTGCCTCCATTTAAACCCTCCCATGGCCCCGCTACTCGCTCCAGTAAAAACAAAAGTCTACAAAGCCCTGGCAGACCTCTGGCACACCGCTGCTATCCCTCTCCGACCTTCCCAGCCTGCTTCAGTCACACAGGCCACCTTGCTGGCCCTTGAACACGCCATGTCCACTTCCACCCCAGGGCATTTGCACCTGCTCTTATGTCTGCCTGGAATGCTCTTGCCCGAAACATCGCCATAGGTTTCTCCCTCATTTCATGCAGGGTTCTCTTCAAATGTCACCTCACCGCAGAGGCCTTCCCGAAATAACTGCTCGCTCTACTCTCAGCCCGATCCATTTGCCTTGCAACCTGCTTTATTTGTCTCCATACCAATCCACACCCTCCGACATTTCCGTGTTGCCTTTTCTGGTTCCTTTATGGTCTGTCTCCCTCAACTATGATGTAAGCATCGTGAGGGCAGGGCCTTTGTCGTGGTCCCTGCTGTAACCCCAGCTCTGAAAACAGTTTCTGGCCCATAGTAGGTGCTTAACAAAATATTTATCGGATAAATGGCTGAAAGGCACAGTTGAGAGTACAAGAAAATCGGGTGCCAGAGAGGACAAGAGAGCTAAGACCCAGGGCGGTGTGCAGGTAACTTGTGACCTACTGACTTGAGGTTTGACCCTTGTGGCCAAGACTGTTATCCCCCAACATCATTTTCCCGTACATCCACAGTAAGAGAACTCCTAATTTTCAGTTGGATACATGGCCACCCTGAATAATAGCTACTGTGACTAAGTTCTGACCAGGGACATAAAAGCAAATGTCATACGGAAGCTACTGAGCATTTTCCTTAAAAGACAACTACTGCGGGGTGCCTGGGTGGCTCGGTGAGTTAAGCGTGTGACTTTCGGCTCAGGTCATGATCTCGCCCCTTGTGAGTTCGAGCCCCACATCAGGCTCTGTGCTGACAGCTCAGAGCCTGGAGCTTGCTTCAGATCCTGTGTCTCCCTCTCTCTCTCTACCCCTCCCCCGCTCATGCTCTGTCTCTCTCTCTCTCTCTCTCAAAAATAAACATTAAAAAAAAAAAAGACAACTGCCGGGTCCCTTATTCTTAACCTCTTACTCTTTCCTGCTGGCTGGAATGTAAAAGTGAAGGCTTGAGCAAGAGCAGCCATCTTGGACCATGAGGTGACCTGAGAAACAGAAGCTACATAGAATGGAAGAACAAGATACATGGGGCGCCTGGCTGGCTCAGTTCCTTAAGCGCCCGACTTCGGCTCAGTTTGTGATCTCACGGTTTGTGAGTTCAAGCCCCGCATTGGGCTCTGGGCTGACAGTTTGGAGCCTGAAGCCTGCTTCGGATTCTGTGTCCCCCTCTCTCTCTCTCCCCTCCCCTGCTTATGTGCTGTCTCTCTGTCAAAAATAATAAACATTAAAAAAAAATTTTTTTTAAAGACAATGGTACCTCTATGGAGAGATGGTGTATCAACTCTGTTTATGATGTTTTAATTCCTAGAGAGAAAGGAAACTCAGGTAAATAGGGTTACAGTTTAATAAGGCTAAGTAATGGGTATATGGGTATATGTGTGTTCATCATGTTGTTTCTATGCATTTCTGTATACTTGAAATATTAACAATGCAAATATAAAGACAAAAGAAACCCAGTCATTTTGAGAAAAAAATTAGAAAGTAGCAAAAACTATAATCTCATTACACTTTTTGGATAACATTTTAATCTAATTTGTTTCATTACATTCTAGTACTAATTGAATCCCTAATTTGTGCCCAATCAGGATACTGAACATTCTGGATACCGCAAGCCAGTAACACTGTGACATTCCTCAATCACACCCTGTCATGTGTGCTGTTGAAATCTCTGTCCAAAGGGCCACAGCTCTGTTAAGAAGTATCTTTTTTTTTTTTTTTTTTAATTTTTTTTTTTCAACGTTTTTTATTTATTTTTGGGACAGAGAGAGACAGAGCATGAACGGGGGAGGGGCAGAGAGAGAGGGAGACACAGAATCGGAAACAGGCTCCAGGCTCCGAGCCATCGGCCCAGAGTCTGACGCGGGGCTCGAACTCACGGACCGCGAGATTGTGACCTGGCTGAAGTCGGACGCTCAACCGACTGCGCCACCCAGGCGCCCCAAGAAGTATCTTTTAATGTATGCTTAAGGTTTTTCACGGGACAAATATTCAATATTCACCATTTTCCAGAAATAGCAGTAACTAATACTTTTCTCAAGCATTTGCTATGTGCCAGGGTCAGCTCTAAGCACTTTACATGCATTAACACATCTAATACTCACAACGACCCATCTGAAGTGGGTGCTGTTATTATCACAATCACCCCCATTTTCAAAGGAGGAAGCAGAGGCACAGAGAAGTTAAATAATTCACACAGGGTCACACAGCTAGTAAGTGATCGAGCCAGGATTCACACCAGGCACTCTGGCTTCAGATCCCTTGACCTTAACCACTCAAAGACCCTATTTTCAGTATGACTAATTTTACAGTGATACTTTCGGCTGGTTGTATGTGGCAAGTGGGATCATTTTGTTTTAGTTATTATTTTTTAATGTTTATTTACTTTTGAGACGGAGATAGAACATGAGTGGGGAAAGGGCAGAGAGAGGGGGAGACACAGAATCCGAAGCAGGCCCCGGGCTCTGAGTTGTCAGCGCAGAGCCCGACGTGGGGCTCGAACTCGCGGACCGTGAGATCATGACCTGAGCCGCAGTGGGACGCTCAAGTGACTGAGCCACCCAGGCGCCCCGCAAAGGGGATCATTAGCAAGAGTTGATAATAGAACTCCAACATGGCATCGCCTTGATCAATCTCATTTCATGTGTGTATGGCTTGTCCCCTTAATCAGAGAGCAAGCTTCTGAAAGACACCATATTATTTTTAACTGAAATATAATTGACCTACGATCTTGCAGTATTTTCAGGTGTACAACATAGTGATTCGACGATTATATACATTACAAAATGCTCACTACCCTAAGGGTAGTTACCACCTGTCACCATACAAAGTTATTGCAGTGTTACTGACTTCATTCCTTATGTGGTACTTTTCATCCCCATGACTGATTTCTTCCATAACTGGAAGTTCGTACCTCCTGATCCCCTTCACCCATCCCCTTACCTCCCTCCCCTCTGGCAACGCCCGGTTTGTTCTCTACATGTACGAATCTCTTTCTGTTGCTTGTTTGTTCACCTGTTTTGTGTTTTAGATTCCACGTGTAAGGGAAGTCTTGTGTTTTTCTGACTTATTTCAGATAGTGTACCGGGTCCAGGCACGTTGTCACGAATGGCAAGATTTTATTCTTTTTTATGGTTGAGTAAGAATATTCCGGTGTGGGGGCGCCTGGGTGGCTCAGTCGGTTAAGCGTCCGACTTCGGCTCAGGTCATGATTTCGTGGTTCGTGAGTTCGAGCCCCGCGTCGGGCTCTGGGCGGACAGCTCGGAGCCCGGAGCCCGCTTCGGATTCTGTGTCTCCCTCTGTCTGCCCCTCCGCTGCTTGCACTCTGTCTCTCGCATTGTCTCAAAACTAAATAAACATTAAAAAAAAAAAAAAAGAATATTCTGGTGTGTGGGTGTGTGTGGGTACATATACACGCTACATCTTCTTTATCCATTCATTGACCAACGGACACTTAGGTTGCTTGTATATCTTGCCTATTGTGAATAATACTGAATAATACAATTGTGAATAATACAATAAATATAGGGGCACATAATCTTTTCAAATTAGTGTTTTTGTTTTCTTTGGGTAAATACCCAGAAGTGGAATTACTGGGTCATGTGGCATTTTGATCCTTAATTTTTTAGGAGCCCCCATTCTGATTTCCATGGTGGTTGCACCCGCTTACATTCCCACCAACAGTCACCAAGATTTCCTTTCCTCTACATCCTTGCCAACACTTCTTTCTTGCCTTTTTAATACTAACCATTCTGACAGGTGTGAGGTAACATCGCATTGTGGTTTTGATTTGTACTTCCCCCATGAACAGTGATGTGGAACATCTTTTCGTGTGTCTGTTGGCCACCCGTATGTCTTCTTTGGAAAAATGCCTATTCAGGTCCTCTGCCCATTTTTAATCAGGTATTTGTGGGTTTTTTGGTGTTGAGTTACATGAGTTCTTTATAAGATTTTAGATATTAACCCCTTATCAGATATATGATTTGCAAGTATCTTCTCCCATTCAGTAGGTTGCCTTTTCGTTTTGTCGATGGCTTCTTTTGCTATGCAAAAGCTTTTCAGTTTGATGTAGGCCCAATAGTTTATTTTTCCTTTTGTTTCCCTTGCCTCAGGAGACAAATCCAGAAAAATATTACTAAGGCCGACGTCCAAGAGATTACTGCGTAGGTTTTCTTTTAGGAGTTTTATGGTTTCAAGTCTTATATTTAAGTATTTGATCCATTTTGAGTTTATGTTTGTGTATGGTATGAGAAAGTGGTCCAGTTTCAGTCTTTTGCATGGAGCTGTCCCGTTTTCCCAGCACCATTTATTGAAGAGACTGTCTTTATCCCCATTGTATATTCTTGTCTCCTTTATCAAAGATTAACTGACCATGTAAGCATGGATTTATTTCTGGGCTCTCTATTCTGTCCCATCGATCTATGCAGGCACAATATTTTAAAACAATTTTTTTGGAGATCGCTCTGTACCTTCAATAGTGTTATTTGCCCACAAGTTTTCGATAAATATTTACTGGATGATCAAAGGGAAATACAAGAAAACCCATGAACTTTTCCACACCAAGGCATGAAAGTTTAATTTCCTGGGTCAGTTCGGAAAGATATTCCTCAAGAGAGGCTTTCTATTATTTCAGTTTTCATTAACCTTTTTGTGAGCACCCACCTTATTGAGATGTAATTCAGTCATTTAAATTGAATTCAGGGGCACCTGGCTGACTCAGTGGGTAGAGCATGTGATTCTTGATCTCAGGGTTGTGAGTTCAAGCCCCACGTTGGGGGCGGAGCCTACTGAATGACTGGCTCCTTTCGCTGAGCCACGTTTTCAAGGTGGTATAATCCATGCAATGAACTTTTATTTGGCAATAAGAAGGAATGATTCATTAACTCTTTTAAGCAACCTTTTACTAGTGTATTGCAAGATTTCAGACATTTATACCTTAAAACTCGTTTCCATTGTTCTATTGTGCTAAAATACACATAACCTGGGGCGCCTGGGTGGCGCAGTCGGTTAAGCGTCCGACTTCAGCCAGGTCACGATCTCGCGGTCCGTGAGTTCGAGCCCCGCGTCAGGCTCTGGGCTGATGGCTCGGAGCCTGGAGCCTGTTTCCGATTCTGTGTCTCCCTCTCTCTCTCTGCCCCTCCCCTGTTCATGCTCTGTCTCTCTCTGTCCCAAAAATAAATAAAAAACGTTGAAAAAAAAAAAAAATTTAAAAAAAAAAAAAAAAAAAAATTTAAAATACACATAACCTAACGTTTTCCATTTAAACCATTTTCTTTCGTTCTTTCTTTCTTTCTTTCTTTTTTGGTTCCTTTTAACTGTTTTAAGTGTACAGATCAGTGGCATTAAGGGCATTCGCACAGTTGTGCCACCATCACCGCCCTCCATCTCCAGAACTTTCTCATCATCCCAAACTGAAACTGTATGCATGAAGCAATGACTCCCCATTTCCCCCTCCCCCAGCCCTGGCAACCACGTGTCTATTTCCTGTCTCTATGAACCTGACCATTCTAGAGACCTCCTAGAAGAGGAATAATACAATCTTTGTCCTTTTGTCTCTGGCTTATTCCACTTAGCGTAATATCTTCGACATTCAACACCGTCGTAGCATGTGTCCGAATTGCCTTCCTTTTTAAGACTGATTAACATTCCATTCCACCAATCACACGACCCTGGGATCATGACCTGTGCCGAAGAGAGTCGGATGTTGGACGCTGAACCAACTGGGCCACCCAGGCCCCCCTTTTCCCTGTTGTTTAAAAAATAATAGCCATCTGAATGGCTGTGAAGTGGCATCTCATTGAGGTTTTGATTTGCATTTCCCTAATTATTACACCTTAGTTTTTAATAAATCCTAGGATCGAGAAACACCTTAAACAATTTAAAAAATCTGTTAACAAAATGAATAATCCCCACGTGTGTCTAAAAGCTATTAGATGTAGTTTGTTCAAGGTCAAGTATACCTGTAACTGAGGAAACTAGTTCCTTCGATAGTTTAAACACAAATGTCAGGGGCACCTGGGTGGCTCAGTCGGTTAAGCATCCGACTTTGGCTCAGGTCATGGTCTTGCGGTTTGTGAGTTCAAGCCCCGCGTCAGGCTCTGTGCTGACAGCTCAGAGCCTGGAGCCTGTTTCAGATTCTGTGTCTCCCTCTCTCTCTCTGACCCTCCCCCGTTCATGCTCTGTCTCTCTCTGTCTCAAAAATAAATAAACGTAAAAAAAAAAAATTTAAACACAAATGTCATAAGCGCTGTGCTGGACACTTGTCACAGGTTAGGCTCCCCAGGAAGTAAACTCTGAGGCAGAGCTTACAGTTCTTGATAATCTTTTTTAATGTCTATTTATTTTTGAGAGATCGCGTGTGTGTGCATGGAGGGGAGGGGCAGACAGACAGGGGGACAGAAGATCGGAAGCGGGCTCTGTGCTGACAGCAGAGAGCCTGATGTGGGGCTCGAACCCATGAATCGTGAGATCATGACCTGAGCTGAAGTTGGGCGCTTAACCGACTGAGCCACCCAGGCGCCCTGGGTCCTTGATAATTTTTAAGAGTTTAAAGGGGTCCTAAGAGTAAACATTTAGAGAGTCCCTGGTCTGGAGCATACTAGGGGAAGTAAAACTCACTCAAAGTCACTTCAATCAGGGGTGCCTGGGTGGCTCAGTGGGTTAAGCGACCGACTTCGGCTCGGGTCATGATCTCACAGTCCGTGAGTTCAAACCCTGCGTCGGGCTCTGTGCTGACCGCTCAGAGCCTGGAGCCTGTTTCGGATTCTGTGTCTCCCTCTCTCTGACCTTCCCCTGTTCATGCTCTGTCTCTCCCTGTCTCAAAAATAAATAAAACGTTAAAAAAAAAAGTCACTTCAATCAAATATTTATCTGACTACTCAAATTGGAAGACTCTCTCTCCCTCCCTCCCTTCCTCTCTCTCATATCTCTATTCCTTTTCCCACTTTGCACCTCTACCCCCAGCATATGTTTATCTCACCTTCTACTCCGTATCCTTTCTGCGGCTTACAAGAAATTAAGTTTTCCTGTTTCCTGTTTTCACGAAGACAGACCCAGTATGTTATATATCATTTGTGTTTTTTTTTTTTTAGAACTTCTGAATCATAGAGAGGCATTTGGGGATCATAAATGCCAACAGCCAGGAATGTATCGCATTTCCTCTACATTGGAAGTGGAAATGGCACTTTTGCATGAAAGAGATTTCAAAAATATCAACAGCATCTCTTTAAAATTTCCTGTGAAAAGGCAAAGCATCTGTTCAATTGCTATCAAAGATTATAGTTGAGCGAGGCCCACGTAAAATATGGAAGTCCGACACCCCTGTGTATTTCAATCCAAGTGTGGAAACCACCAGAGAAGAGAAAAACACCCAAAATTCCACCAAGGGCCAATGTTCCTCCAGTGACACAATCTATCTTGAGAGACTGTCATGCTACGAAGGACACAGAAAAAGCAAAACTCTGAAGTAACAGGAGTAAGGGATGGCCAGGGCAAAGACCACATCAGAAGAGGGCTTCTTTTTTTGGTCTGGGGAGTTTTTGCTTTTCGGAAACATCTATGGGTTGCTTTCTCCAAGCATCATACAGCCGCGCGCACACACACACACACACGTACACGCATGCGCGCGCGCAAACAAATCCACAGCTTGCTAAATTTAGTTGCACCTCTGTCACAACGATGATGACAAAATGTTCCTCTGACCGCAATGTGTTCAAGCGCAAATGGTTCCTCTTTCCAGGTTCTGGTTTGTACATACACAAACTCCTAGTGAGGTGACACCCATGTTCCGACAGCAGTGCTCCTGGGCCCCAGCTGGATTCTACAGGCGAAGGCACTGAGGAATGAGACTGTTCACCCGAAGTGGTGAGTTCTATGGCTTTGTACCCGTTTCACAGACGCCAATGAGCCCAGCTGACCCAATTGTACCGTGGCCAACCTAGAGTGACACGTAGGGTTCGCTTCGTGCCGGGCGGTGCCTCTGTCACCCTGTGGAACGGGCATCAGGGGACAAGGCAGTGCTGTCTTGCCTCCTGACCCCGCTGTGCCACCACGCCCCTCCACAGTGACTCGCTTCCCGGAGGGGCTTCGCCACTGCGTCTTGCACACAGAGAAGCCTGGGGATGAAAAAGTAAGAGGAAACAGGAAACCGAATGGTAGTAAAGGAGAAATGAAAGAAAGCAAATAGGACAATGTCAGCAGAAAGGAGAACAATAGAAGCGGAACCGTAAGAGACGAGGGAACCCCAAAAATGAAAGAGTACTAGAACCTTCTAATAATAGTTCCCATTTATTAGTGTTTACTATATGTTAGGCACTGGATTAACATTTGGTGTGAGCTTCTTCATCTCGTTGAATCCTTACAACTAAACCCCGAACGCACAACAGGCTCTTGTGATGAGAAACAGACTCCCAAGGGCCCCACAACATTGGAAAGAAGTCAAGAGAGGAAAGGACAAAAAGAAACAGAAAAAAGCGGGACAAATGGCACAAAATCAGGTGGTAGAAAGAAGCGTAAATGTATTAGAACTACTATCTACAGAGAATTTGAGAAATCTGCCCATCATGGTATCGTAATGGGAGATTTTGTGTGCTTTTTTTTTTTAACGTTTTTATTTATTTTTGAGACAGAGAGAGACAGAGCATGAATGGGGGAGGGGCAGAGAGAGAGACAGACACAGAATCGGAAGCAGGCTCCAGGCTCTGAGCCATCAGCCCAGAGCCCGACGCGGGGCTCGAACTCACAGACTGTGAGATCGTGACCTGAGCCGAAGTCGGACGCTTAACCGACTGAGCCACCCAGGCGCCCCCGTAATGGGAGATTTTAACTGGTCTCTCAGCAACTGATAGGTCCAACGGGCAAAAAAAAGAGCAAGAATATTAATGTGACCAACAGGATTCACAAATTTGACTTAACGGACACAGGTAGAACACTAATAATTTGAGAATACAGTTGCTGCTGGAACAGCACAGGTTTGAGCTGCGCGGGTCCATTTGTGCGCGGAATTTTTCAATTAATACGGCAGAGTACTGTGAACGTATTTTCTCTTCCTTATAATTTTCCTACAAAGATTTTCTTTTCTCTAGCTTCCTTTATTGTAAGAAGACAGTATATAATACATAAAACGTACAAAATGTGTGCTAATTGATTGCTGATGTTATTGGGAAGGCGTCATATCAACAGTAGGCTATTTGGGGGGAGTAGGCTAAGTGTGGGGGGAGGAGTCAAAACTTATCTGCAGATTTTTCAACCGCCCCCGGGGATGGCGCCCCTAAGCCCCACATTGTTCAAGAGTCAACCGTATACATTTTCCTCAAACGCTCATCCTCAAACGCGGACATTTACGGAAGTAAACGATACACGGGGTCACAAAGCAAACCTCGTCAAATTTGCAAGGAGTGGTACCGTCCTGGAAACTGAGGCCGCAGAGAAGTTGAAACGACTGGCCTTCGCTTCTGTGGCTGAGAAGTGGCGGTGAGGCTGGGCTTTGGTTCTTAGCACAGAGTGCACACAGCCCCCCGAGTGCACACACGCCGGCTCAGCCCTGGGGGTGCCACCAAGTGGGGAGGGCTGCAGCCACGCAGGGGTCTGGTTCCAAACGGCACAATCGGAAAAGGCGATCCAGGTGAAGGGATGTGGGAGAGATCGGCCAGTTCGGGACTAAGGAGGAGTTTTGCTGTTCCCACTCCCCCTGCCCCTGCCAAGCCCAGTGTTTTCCAAGTGAACCCTGAGGCCTCAGTTCCTTGCTTCTTTAGGGAAATGACAGGTAGAAAGGCAAACTGACTTCTGAGCGTTGATTCCTCTGCACTGCGTCACAGCTATGCGGATGGCCTCCTCCGAGAGGTAGAGAGAGGGGGACACAGAATCCTACCAGGCTCCAGGCTGTCAGCACAGAGCCCGACGCGGGCCTCGAACTCAGGAACCCGCGAGATCATGACCTGAGCTGAAGTCAGATGCTCAACCAACTGAGCCACCCAGGCGCTTTGTGAACGAGGGGGTGGCTAAGAGGCCAGAGGGACTGGAGGTTTCTAGGTTCAGATGTAAATATTGTTTATCCCACATGCTTCAGGCAAATGAACAATGGAGACTTTCCAGGGCAAGAAGGTGCAGAGAACTAACATGCAAATGAAGCATTTGAATCTTTAAACCCAGGAGTCTTGAGGCTGAGATGGGAGAGACAGACACTAAGGGTAGCTAAGTGGTGATGCAGTTAAAGGGCTGCCCCTTAGGGGAGTCTGGGTGGCTCAGTCGGTTAAGCGTCCGACTTTGGTTCGGGTCATGATCTCGCGGTTTGTGAGTTCGAGCCCCGTGTCAGGCTCTGTGCTGACAGCTCAGAGCCTGGAACCTGGAGCCTGCTTCGGATTCTGTGTCTCCTTCTCTCTCTGCCCCTCCCCCACTTGTGCTCTGTCTCTCTCTATCAAAAATAAACGTAAAAAAAAAATTTTTTTTTTTTAAAAAGGGTTGCCCCTTGGGGCGCCTGGGTGGCTCAGTCGGTTAAGCGTCACGACTGCTGCTTTTGGCTCGGCTCACTGTCTCATGGTTCGTGAGTTTGAGCCCTGCATCGGGCTCTGTGTTGGCATCGCGGGGTCTGCTTGGGATTCCCTCCCTCCCTCTCTCCCTACTCCTCCCCAACTCTCCCTCTCCCTCTCTCTCTCTCAATAGAAATAAATACACTTAACAAATGCTTTAAAAATTAAAAAATAAAATATAAAATAAAATAAAATAAAATAAAATAAAATAAAGGCTGCCCTCGACAGTGTGCAAAGATTAGACAGATCGTGGCTGGGCCAGGGTAGGGGGCAGGGCCTAAGTTGGGTTAGGCGCAAGGTTGGGGGAGAGGGTGCAGTGAAAGGTCGTGGGGGGTCCTGGCTGAGATGCTGGGGTAGTGGCAGCAGTGAAAACACCCCAAACCCAAAGCCAGAGGTGGGGCCCTGGATGCTGACGCATGGAGGCTCTTCTTCCTCTTTCGGACACCGAAGGGTCGGAAAGCAGAACAGGGCCGATGCCAGAGAGGAAGAGCTTGCAGCCTGAAGGGAGTGACTGGAGGGGATATCGCACGCTTTGAAGGGGTGCAAGAAAGAACGGGGTGCCAGACCTCAAGGGCATGCTCTTTCACAGAGGAGTGGGGCCCAGGGAAGAACCAACCTCACGGCCCCTGGGGTTTGGTGGAGGAGCCCGAAGTTGGCCTGGCGGCCGGCCCTGTCCCCGAGTGCCACCCCCTCAGTCTTTCTCCAGCCTTCTTGCCTCCAGGCAAGAATTAGAGAAGTTTTCATAATTCAAGAAAACCAGATCTCCCAAGTATCACTTTTTAAAGATATGTTTTAACTTAAAAAAATTGTTTAATGTTTATTTATATATGAGAGAGGGAGAGAGAGGACAAGTGGGGGAGGGGCAGAGAGAGAGGGAGACCCAGAATCCGAAGCAGGCTCCAGGCTCCGAGCTGTCAGCACAGAGCCCGACGCGGGGCTCCATCCCACCAACCACAAGATCCCGACCTGAGCCGAAGGTGGACGCTTAACCGACTGAGCCACCCAGGCACCCCTCCCGAATATCACCTTCACAATGTCACCACCTTGCTCGTAAAAGTGTTCCGTGGCTCCTTATTGCGTATAAGATCCAGCCATAAAATGCTGTTCACTCATTTCTCTTTCTCTTTCTCTTTCTGTCTCTCTGTCTTCCTGTTTGTCTCTCTCAAGTTCTGGTCATCCTTCAAGGCCTAGTTCAATTCCCATCTAGTCCAAGAAGTCTTCAAAAGCAGTTCCCGCCACACTGGCCTGTCTTGCCTTTCTGTGAGACCCGTTTCACAAACGAACATGTTTGCCATTTACATTTGTTTGTTTGTTGCGTTTTCCTTAATTGTCTTCTATATCTGTCCACACCTGAGACTGGGAATCTCCCAAGGTCAACGGCAAGAATGGTTGCGTTTTGTTGGTTGGTTGGTTGATTGGGATCCCTGAGAGCACTTGGCACAGTGTGATTTCTTCATTTGTCTATTTATTCCCATCTTTATTGTGTATGAACTACGTGTCAGGCATAGTTCTCAGTGCTGGGGATACAGCTGGGAACAAATCAGAAAACACAAAGCTTACGTTCCGGTGTACGGGGCAGAATGACCCAGAAAGGGGGCTAGAAGTGAGTGTCGGTGGGGCTTGCAATTTTCCACGCGGTGGCCAGAGCAGGCCTCAGGGAGCCACCTAAATGAAATGATGGAGTAAGACTGTGGCTATCCGGGGAGGCTGGAGCAAACAGCAGAGGAAATAGGGCAAAGGCCCTGAGGCAGGAGTGCACTTGGCTCATGTGAGGAATAGCTGAGAGGTGAGTGTGGCCAGAGAAGCTTGCATTGGGCTGAGCAGTGGAAGATGAGGTTAGAAAGGGGGGATAGGGAAGGGGCTTGAAGGTCAGTGGACGGTTCTGAGCAGATGGGTGCCTTGTTGAATCCAAGAGTCCGTTTAATAGCTACTGTAAAGTTTGGAGACCTGGACGTGGATGGGCTTCGGGACTTTGACCCAGGCAGGCGTCCCAGCCTCAGGCTAAAACCCAAAGGATCCTGTCACAGGCCCCTTGTGCAAACAAGCACTCTCTTGGGTGAGCTTCACCAAACCTGTAGAAGAAAAACACTTACTGGGAGCCTGGGTGGCTGGGTCATTGTCTGATTCGGCTCAGGTCACGATCTCACCGTTCGTGAGCTCGATCCTCGCTTTGGGTGAGCTCGAGCCCTGCTTCTGGTAAAATACGAGGCCTGGGTGAGCCCTGCTTCTCTACCCCCACTCCGCCTCCCACCCCCGTCTGCCCCTCGTGGGATTCTCTCTCTGTCCCTCGCTCGCTTTTGCCATCTCTCTCTCTCTCTCAAAACAAAAATTTAAAAAGGAAACGACTTGCCGAAGAGCAAGAACCTTCAAGTCGATGAAACCCAGACGTTGCGAGCACGACACTGACCATGTCACTTTCATCTTTACGTTCTCTGTGGTGAAATGATCAGATTCGCACACTGGGAAGATCTGGCTCGCAGAGGGGAGATTTGCAGACCCTTGCAATAGCACAAGGGAGAGGCAATAAGGACCTGATGAGAACAGTGGAGGGGAGGAAGGAGGAGAATAGACCCAAGAGATGTTTTGTGAGATCAGCGACTGCACGGCTGGAGGCAGGGCGGGGAAAACCACACGCACTAGATACAGGAAAGGGAGGTATCAAGGACAAGTACTTTTAGCATTAACCTCTCACTAATTGGTGGTGGGCATGAGGACAATGGGTGGATAGGAGCCAAGAACAAAAGAAACAAAGAGTCTGCTAGCTCAGGATTTCTGGACTTTGGTACTATTGTCATTTCGAACTGGATAATTCTTTTTTCTTTTGGTTGGCGGGGGGCGGATGGTCCCCTGCATGGCAGGGATGTTCAGCAGCATCCCTCACCTCTACCCACTAGACGCCCATAGCACACCCCCCCCTTCCCCCCCCCCCCCCCAGCCCAAGGCGTGACCACCAAAAATATCTCCAGACATTGCCAATCGTCCCCTGGGGAGGAAAAACCAACCTCGATTGGGAACCGGCGCACTGATGTCAGAAGAAGGGAAGTTCCCTATTTGCTATTTCCTTTTTTTCTTTGCCCTGCAGTGGCTGTGAGCATCTGTTCGGGTTTCGCCTGATAAAAGGTGGAAGACCTTTTGTGAGATTTTTACCTAAGGGGCCAGAATTCGTAGCTAAGCCCTTGGTATGTATGCTGGTTGTCTGTGTCCTTTAGAAACTCAGGAGGCCGTTTCTAACGGGCTGGAAGGAGACCTGACCGTGGCAAGAGGAACATCATTCTTTCCCCCCAGATATTTCCTGGCCTGTGCCCTTTTCTGACTCCACTTACAAAAAAAGGGGAAAGCCTTAGGGAAAAGGGCAAAGACCCCAAAAGCCAGCTGGAGTGGCCGAGGTACATAGATCAGCCCAGAACTCCAGTCACGTCAGGCCACGGCGAAAAGAAAGGCGATTAGCCGAATCATCAGGGCTCAAAGAATTAAGGACTAGAGCTAAACGTGATGTTGACTCATTATGACTTTGATTACACAAAGCCCAAATAAGAGCTGTTTGTGGCAGTTCCGGAAAAGTCCTCATCTTGTCCTCATCCTCCTGCAGAGCAGAGCAGTGGCCTAATTCAGTCTAAGACGCTTTTTGAGCAAAAGTACACAGAAATTACAAATAAAACATTGATGTTGAAGACGCAGCATTCCTAAGCCTCACCACCCCCTTCAAAACATTAAAAAAATTTTTTTTTTCAGTTTATTTTTGAGAGACAGAGCGTGAGCGGGGGAGGGGCAGAGAAGAGGGAGACACAAAATCTGAAGCAGGCTGCAGGCTCTCAGCTGTCAGCACAGAGCCTGACACGGGGCTCGAACCCATGAACCGTGAGGTCATGACCTGAGCTGAAGTCAGAGGCTCAACGGACTGAGCCACCCAGGCGCCCCAAAACATTTTTTTAAATGTTTTTTTAATGTTTATTTATTTTGAAAGAGAGAGACGGTGGGAGAGGGGCAGAGAGAGAGGGAGGCAGAGAATCCCAAGCAGGCCCCGCACTGTGAGCACAGAACCTGACGCGGGGCTCGAACCCACAAACCGTGAGACCATAACCTGAGCTGAAACCAAGAGGCGGATGCTTAACCGACTGAGTCACCCAGGCGCCCCCCAAACCATTTAAAAAAAAAACACATTGCTTCAAGTTTAGGGTAGAGAGGAAGTAGAATTGGCTAGAACACTCGTATTTGTGGTCAGGAGGCCAGTACCATTATGGCCGCACCACTGCCCTTTCTTTGTCTTTTGCCTCACAATGTTTAAGTCACAGGGACGTTTCTGGAGGCTAATGACAAATCGTGACCCTTATTTTTCTAATCATTTGCTGCCAGTACTGCTCATTTCATTAAGCACTCACTCAAACTATGCCAGACAGTGCCCACGGTGGCACGAAGCCAGCGTCCAGGGGTTCCAGTTCCAAGTGGAGACTTCTTAAAAGGCAGATGACATAATCACTTTGGAAATGTTATTATAAACTTATTGTATAATGTTTATAGCAAATGTCAACAAGTGCATGTGTGTGGTGATGGGGGGGTCTTAGGTTAGAGAGTGGCTGTCCTATTTGCAGGGGGATTTAGAAATAACGGTAACATCTCTCAGTTCTACCAGCTTCGATAGTTCACAAAGTGTTTTCCTAAACATTATGTCGTTCAATAACACAAGGACTTATTCTGAACCTTGAGCGCAAGACTTGGTATTGCAAGATTCTGTGCAGGCAGGCCTGCCTTCTGGAAGCCTCCTTTGTCTCTTCTCTCCCAGAGGGCGACCCCTTCTTTGTGTCCCACAGCTCCTTGCTTTTGCCTTTACAATAGCCCCCCCCACACCGGTTGCAGCTCTTTGTTGGCAGGGCCTGCTTTTAATTAGTGGCTACCACAGGGCCTGAAAGGCCAGTAATTATTTATGGAACTCGAGGGCCACAAATCTAAGAGTAAAGCCTTTGTTTCAGATACGTTAAAACATCCCCATGCCTTTTGGGTAGGGTCTAGACTAGGTGTGTTATCAGCATTGTTATTGCTATGTATTTCTTGCAACAGATCTCAGGTGCATACATTGGCTTAATTCAACATTGGCTTAATTCAACCAGAATATACACCTAAGTTAGTAGGTCTCATCATCCATCCAGATGCGACCCTTTTGGAAGGGGGTGGTGAGAGAACAATGCCCCTCCCCAAAGATGACCATGCCCCAGTCCCAGACAACTGTGACTATGTAACCTTATAAGGCAAAAGTGACTTTGCAGATGTGATTAAATAAAGGATTTTCAGATGGGGAGATTTATCAGGGATGATCTGGTACGTCCAATCTAATCACAAGGGTTTTTATAAATGAAAAAACGAGGCAGGAGGGTCAGAATCAGAGGAGAGGAGACAAGGAAAGCAGTGGCCTGAGTGGTGCAGCAACAAACCAAGGAAACTGGGAAGTCTCTAGAAGCTAAAAACAGAATCTCTCAGGGTGCCTGGGTGGCTCAGTCGTGATCTCTCCATTTGTGCGTTCGAGCCCGCATCCAGCTCTGTGCTGACAGCTCAGAGCCTGGAGCCTGCATCGGATTCTGTGTCTCCCTCTCTCTCTGCCCTTCCCCCGCTCGGTTCTGTCGGGGTCTCTCTCTCAAAAATAAATAAACATTAAAAAAAAATTTTTTTAACCGGAATCTCTCTCGGAACCCCCAGAAGGAACACAGCTCTGCTCACGCCTTGAGCTTGGCCCAGTGAGACTTCTGACTTCCAGAACGCTAATAAAACTGTGCTAAGGGGCGCCTGGGTGGCGCAGTCGGTTAAGCGTCCGACTTCAGCCAGGTCACGATCTCGCGGTCCGTGAGTTCGAGCCCCGCGTCAGGCTCTGGGCCGATGGCTCGGAGCCTGGAGCCTGTTTCCGATTCTGTGTCTCCCTCTCTCTCTGCCCCTCCCCCGTTCATGCTCTGTCTCTCTCTGTCCCAAAAATAAATAAAAAACGTTGAAAAAAAATAAATAAAAAAAAACTGTGCTAAGTCACTAAATTTATGGTAATGTGTTACAGCAGCAATAGGAAAGTAACAAGGGTTCCCATTTTCCTCCATCCCCAGCCTCATTGACCTTCATGGTCACCCACTTTCTGTATTCAGTGTGTGTCCTTCGGCCTAAACCGGTAAAAAAGAATTATGTAGAAAGTTGCATGTGCGCTTTTAAAATGCAAGAACTGTACATAGTATGGCACTGTCCTTCACATGAAAACTTTTGCTCTCCCCCAACCCCGACGCCACATTATGTGTTACCAGCTTCCCAATACACCTTTCGGCCTATCCACCAAGCACGCCCCTGCGAAGTCCCCGCTGTGCACTTGGAGCCCAGTCCACCGTGGGAGGTGGGGTTGGGATTACTAAGCCTGGAGTCGGAGTTTAGGAAACTAGGGCTCAGAGGCCGACGATTGGCAGCCGCGCCTCCCGACTCCCGGGCCGAGGCTGCTTCCCGTAGGTGGCCCTCGTCCCGGCCCCGCCACGACCCAGGCCCCGCAGGTCCGCACGGAGCGGCGACGCCGGCCGGGGCTGCCTCCCGCGCGCGGAGGGGGGAAGGGCGGGACCGGCGGGCGCCCGGGCCGGGCCGCGACGCGGTCGAGGAAGTTCAGCGCGGCCCGAGCCGAGCCGGGGCTCCAGGAGGGGGGGAAGCGGGGCGGCGGCGGGGCCAGGTGCGGCGCGAGGCGCAAGGCGCGGGAGGCGCGGGAGGCGGGGGGGGGGGGGGGGGGGCGGCGCCCCGCCCCCTCCGCCCGCGCCCGCGGCTCGCGGCTCGGGTTACCTGCGGCGGGTGGGCGGGGCGGCCTTTCCGGTCTGCGCCGGCCCCCAGCCTCCAGGGCGGCGGAGCCGGGAAGTGGAAGAGGGAGCGAAGGAGGCGGAGACTGCCCGAGCCCGCAGCCCGGCCGGGCTCCGAGGAGAGGGGCTGCATGGAGCGGCCGGCGCGGCTCTGCGGGCTGTGGGCGCTGCTGCTCTGCGCCGGCGGCGGCGGCGGCGGCGGGGGCGCCGCGCCCACCGGTGAGTGCGGCCGCGGGCCCGGGGCGGCGGCCGAGGGGGCGGCTGGGGTCGCGGCGGAGAGGGGTCGAGGGCTGCGGCGAGGGAGGGCGCCGGGGTGTTGGGGGGGGCGGTCCTCACGACGCCCGGCGACCGCAGCCTCCGGCGCCGCCGGGTTTGAGGTTGGGGACCCGGGAGCGACGGGGCGTTCCCGGGTCGCAGGCGGTGGCGGCGGCGGCGGGGCAGGACGACGACTCGCCGCCGTACTTCCCTCGCGCCGTCGGGAAGAGCCCGGCGCCCGGGCGCCGGACGGAAACATGCCCACGGCGTCGGAGGGCGGCGGGTCAGGACCCGCGAGGTCGTCCGGGAGGGGATGAGGGGCCAGGAAGCCGCGCGGACGGCGACCGAGGCCGGGGCGAGCCGGGGTCGCGCCGGGGCTCCTTGTGAGTGAGGCGGTGGGAGTTGAAGGGAACTCCTGGAGACCCCGGTCCTCGTAGAAGAAAGACGCGAGGGCCCCCGCCTCCCCGGCGTTCAAGAAATCCGTTGGGAAACCGGGAGCAGCATCCGGGTGGATGCCTTTTTGTTTTCTTTACTAACCTTTACGTTTGGAAACGATTGTCGGCTTACAGACGAGTTGCAGAGATACTACAGAGGGGTCGCATGTAGCCCTCACCCCGTGTGGCAACTTTTCGTTAATCGGCCCGGCGGAGTTACACTGTGAAAAGCTGGGGGCTGATGACTTTTTCACGGACAGCTCCTGGCTTGAGCGGCCTCCTGGGCGCGTTGGGTGACCACATCGGAGAGGTCTTATTACCATATTGACACAAACACCCACAATTTGCTGATTGCATTTCCATCAGTGTGTTGTGCTTTGAAACCCAAGTTGAAACGTTGATTAGGAAATCTTGATGCCCCTTATTGATTCAGTCAACAAAACGTATGCACTCAGCTCCGTGCCAGGGTTCTCGGGGCGGATGCAGCGGTGAGTGAAATAGACGGAGCCAGCCCCTGCCCTGTACAGCTTCTAGGCTCTTGGCAGAGTCAGAGAGGAGGGAAAAGTAACCTATCAGGTGTGTGGGACGGCGCTGAGTACAATGAAGAAAAACGAAGCGGAGAAGGGGTTTGCCATTATAAACAGGGTGAAGTGGGAAGGCCTTACTTGAAAAGGTGGCATTTAAAGCGGAGGCCGGAGGCAGGTTGGAAGTTTTCGGTTAATAATTATTCAAGCGTCTGCCTTGTTTAGCACTGGGCGGAGCTCTGGAGGTTAGCGGACAACCGTGGAGTGTAGTTCAGTTGGGAACATCGGATTCCCATATCCTGTGGGGAAATGAAATCCAGAGAAGGCAAGGGACTTATTTAGGGTCACCTGTCTCCTTAGTCTCCTGATGCTCATGGTCCTGCTCCAACACCCTGCCTCCTGCCGCCTCCCACACGCACCTGAAACAACAGCTGGCCTTCTAGGCAATACCGGCAACCCCCAACTTAATCAGTTTTGTCTCAGCAGTTCTTTGGTAACTTTGGTTACTTAGAATACAGAAACTTTTTTCCCATTAGAAATATTGATAAAATTGCGGGGCCTCTGGCTGGGCTCCATCAGTGGAGCATGTGACTCTTGATCTCAGGGTTGTGAGTTCAAGCCCCATGCTGGGTATAGAGATGACTTAAAAAAAAAAAAAAAAGAAATATTGATAAAATTTCAATGAGATACGGTGAAGAAAAAAAGAAGGAGGGGACTTGAGTTTTAGTGGTCTGACATCTCTCAGCTGTGGGACTCTGGGTTCATCATTTCCCTTTTCTTGTGTGGCAGTTTTCTCATCTGTAAGTTCTTTTTTTTTTTTTTAATGTTTATTTATTTTGAGAGAGAGACAGAGTGCGGGGGAGGGGTCGAGAGAGAGAGAGAGAGAGAGAATCCCAAGCAGGCTCCGTGGCTGTTAACCCAGAGCTCGACACAGGGCTCAATCGCACGAACCATGAGATCGCAGCCTGGGCCAGTATCAAGAGTCAGACGCTCAGGGTGCCTGGGTGGCCCAGTTAAGCATCTGACTTCGGCTCAGGCCATGATCTCATGGTTCGTGGGTTCGAGCCCCGTGTCGGGCTCTGTGCTGGCAGCTCAGAGCCTGGAGCCTGCATTGGATTCTGTGTCTCCCTCTCTCTCTGTCCCACCCCTGCTCACACTCTGTCTCTGTCTCTCTCAAGAATAAATAAACATTAAAAAGCTTTTTTTTTTTTTTTAAAAGAGTTGGACACTCAACCAACTGAGCCACCCAGGTGCCTCACCTGTAAGTTCTAAGGGCTCTTCCAGCTCTAATCTTCTGTGTTCATAAAATGATTAGGTTACAAGCTTAATTTAGTCTGCTTAGTCTGATAGTCCACATACTGGCATGTCTTAATAACAACAACTAGCATTTATATAGTGTTTAATATTCTTTATGCCAGGCGGCGTTCTGAGTCTTCCATTTGTGTTGTTTCGTTTAATCTTTACACAAAACCTATCCTATAGGTGCTGCCGTTAGTCCCATTTTGGATATAAGGTAGCTGGGCACACTGAGGCTAAGAGTTTTGCTCCAAGTCTTGTGGGTGGTAGAGTGGAGCTAGGCGTCCAATCTGGGCAGCCTGACTCCAGAGGTCATGCCCTGACCCCTGTATTCAGTGCCTCCCTCTGTAGAAGGGAGGGGAGTCCCTGGCTGGGAGGGGAGCTGGCCACCTCCCAGAGCAGCAGGTAGGATTGGTTGGGTGGACATGAACAGATGGACAGGTCATTTGCTTTGAAGTGATTGATCGTATATTGGAGACTCGCTTTCTAATTGCCAGACCGTGTGGTCCAAATAATAAACACTGTAGGCGTTCAGAAGAGGGGAAGCTGTGAGGACTGGTAGTTGTGGGGAAGAGGTAAAACTTGAGCTAGACCTTCAGGATGGGTGGAATTTGAGTAGGTGGAGAAGTTCTTCCCAGTCAGGGCAGAATAGCCAGAGGAGAGACCCAGAAATGAGGGTGAGACGGTGCTCCCTTGTGGGCAGCAAGCAGCCCGGCTTGGCAGGAGGGTGTGTTGGCAGAGTCAGTCCAGGCAGAAGAGTTTCATTTGCCCATGAGGGCCTGGAGTGGGGCACAGCGTGAGGGAAATGACACCAGAGGAGAAGCAAGCAGGGAGACTTGACCGGGTGACAGGACTCGCTGGAGCGTAAAGCTGGGCAGGACTCTAGGGTTGAAGTTGTCCACTAGAAAGATGTGTTGTGGGGGCGCCTGTGTGGTTCAGTCGGTTAAGCGTCTGACCCTTGATTTCGGCTCAGGTCATGATCTCACAGTTTGCAAGTTCGAGCCCCGTGTCGGGCTCTGTGCTGACAGCACGAAGCCTGCTCGGGATTTGCTCTCTCCTTCTGTCTGCTCCTCCCCTGCTCATGCGCTCTCTCTCTGTCTCTGTCTCTCGCTCTCAAAATAAGTAAGATTTAAACAAAAAGAAAGAAAGAAAGATGTGTGGTGAATGCCTCCTGTCCAGGGCCATGACTTACTGGTGTCAGCCTGTCTCGCAGGCCCAGAAGAGCACGTTGGCATGATTGGGATGGTTAAAAGAGATGTTGCAAGAGAAAATGGACAGACGTTGATGACTGAGTAGATGTAAGGGAAGGAGGCGGTGACTCATATATGACTGTTGTGATTTCCTTAACTTTTCCCGAAACATGCAGGCCTCTGCCATCTCCTGTGATTGAATAGGAGAGAGCAAAAACTATTATCTTAAGCAACATGCCCTATTAGAGCATTGACCGTCTCAGTTTCTAAGTAGAATGGAATCTTGTGCGAGGTGACCGTACAGACTCTCTTGAGGGTTGAAGTTTAGTTGGGGGTAGCTACTTGAGTCCCTCCTTCCCATTCCCCTTTCTGAAGCCAGGGATCAACCTCTGAGGAACGGTTGGAATTAAATGCCCGTTCTGTCTTACAGGCGGTGGGCACGTATCCCTTTCACAGACAGCCAAAGCAACTTTTTTTTTTTTTTTAAGTTTAATCATTTTTGAAAGAGAGAGACAGAGTGTGAGCAGGGGAGGGGCAGAGAGAGAGAGGGAGACACGGCATCTGAAGCAGGCTCCAGGCTCTGAGCTGTCAGCACAGAGCCTGACGCGGGGCTCCAACTCCTGAACCACCAGATCATGACCTGAGCCGAAGTGAGATGCTTAACCGAGTGAGCCACCCAGGCGCCCCCCAAAGCAGCTATTTTATTTTATTTTATTTTATTTTATTTTATTTTATTTTATTTGAGAGAGAGAGAGAGAGCATGAGTGGGGGAGAGGGCCACAGGGAAGGAGAATGAATCTTAAGCAGGCTCCATGCTCATTGCGGAGCCCGCGGGGCTCGATCCCACGACCCCGGGATCATGACCTGAGCTGAAATCAAGAGTCGGACACTTAACCAACTGAGCCACCCAGGCGCCCCCCAAAACACCTGTTTAGAACTGTTTTGTTTCTTCAAAAAGAGAGCAAGTAGATTGCTGACGTTTATATAGCACTTGCTCTGTGCCAGGCTCCGTTCTGAGCATTTTATCTGTATTAACTCATTTCATCCTCAAAATCGCCCTTTTGTGATAGGTCATTCTTGATCATCCTCATGCTATAGGTAAGAAACTGGAGCACAGAGAGGTTAAGGAACTTGCCAGCCAGTCTGTAGCAGAGCTGGGATGGGAACTCAGGCAGTCTGGCTCCAGAGTCCATGCTCATAATCCTACGCTGTACTGAAATTATATCATGTCTTACATATGAGGAGCTATTAGAGATCTGTACGAGAAGTACAGTCACCAGTTATTTACGTACATGTCTCCGTGTGTTATACCTACATACACATGTATCCATGTATATTTAAATGTTTGGAGATTGTATTTTAAGTTTCAGGATGACTGAGTGTGTGTGTGTGTGTGTGTGTGTGTGTGTGTGTGTGTGTGTATTTTTATTTATTTTTTTTTATTTTTATTTTTTTTTAATTTTTTTTTCAACGTTTTTAATTTATTTTTGGGACAGAGAGAGACAGAGCATGAACGGGGGAGGGGCAGAGAGAGAGGGAGACACAGAATCAGAAACAGGCTCCAGGCTCCGAGCCATCAGCCCAGAGCCTGACGCGGGGCTCGAACTCACGGACCGCGAGATCGTGACCTGGCTGAAGTCGGACGCTTAACCGACTGCGCCACCCAGGCACCCCTATGTGTGTGTATTTTTAAAGTATAGGAAGTGGAAAAACCTCAAGAGAAATGGAAGGAACCATTAGGGAGAAAAAAAGGGATGGCAGATAGCCACAAGTAGCCTAAAATGCAAACCAATTAGAAGATTTGACTAAAGGACACTTAACAGATGGGGGGAAAAATAAACCCATCTGAGAGATTGGAAATAGTGCAGGCTATTGTTCTATTAAAATACCGAGGTTAAAAAACAGATTTTTTAAAAAAGTTTATTGATTTATTTTGAGAGAGACAGCACGAGTCGGGTAGAGGCAGAGAGAGAGGGAGACAGAGAATCCCCAGCAGGGTCCGTGCTGCCAGTGCAGAGCCTGATGCGGGGCTCGAACCCACGAAACCACAAGATCATGACCTGAGCCAAAACCAAGAGTCGGGCGCTTAACCAACTGAGCCACCCAGGCACCCCCGAAAATAGATTCTAAGAGGTCTTAAATTGCCTTGAAAATTGAGGCGTGATTTATTACATTACCATAAATAGGTAATATTTTTTTTATTACCGGGGCTTTAATGTTTGCGTGGGAGTAGGAAGGTAGGGCGTCAGGAAGTTTGCTGCCGGGTGTTTCTGGAAAGTGCGGAATACGGCAGATAAGCCTAGAGTAGATCGTAGTCTTCGGGAGGAACGGAGTTCTTATTAGAGGCTCTAGAGCTGACAAATGATTTGTCTTCACGGGTACTGATGTGGCGTTAGAAAGGCCAAAATGAAACCGCTGTACACGCCGGTAGTTGCTTAGAATCCCGATGCCAGCACTGTTGCCTGAGCCGTCGATGCTTCCGGACGCTAGCTGGGTTTTAACTCAGTGCAGTGGGAATTTTCTGCCTCCGCTGATCCTGCCGCGGGCTGCGCGTCCCCACATTTGGGCCTTTTGGTCACCCTTGCGGGAAACACTGATGGTAGAAGAATCGGGAGAGGGAATGAATATCCAGAGTCCAGAGCCTTTGGGGAAATGCCAGCTACGTAGTGCCTGTGGGGCTGATGTTTGGGGACCAAAGGAATCTTTTGTTCAGTTGAAGAGGAAGGTGATGGCATAAAGTATTTACGGATTATGTAAGAGGCCCAGTGCACTCCAGTGTGTTGGCATAGAGTATAAAATAGAGCTCTGTGGATGGGTAAATTAAAGACGACAGTATCCCGTAAGCAATCAATAAGGACTGAGTTTGCAACTTGGGGCAATTTGGGAGGATTCATTTCTTTATTTGTTTTATTATTTTTTAAAGGTTTATTTTATTTTGTGTGTGTGAGAGAGAGAACGCACGCGAGTGCAAGTGGGGAAGGGGCAGAGAGAGAGAGAGAGGGAGAGAGAGAATCCCATGCAGACTCTTCACCATCAGTGCGGAGCAGAGCCCGATGCGGGGCTCGTGCCCACGAACCGGGAGATCATGACCTGAGCTGAAGCTAAGACGCTTAACTGACTGAGCCATCCACCCACCCCGGGATTGTTTTTTCTTTAATGAGTTTAATAAACTTTATTTTGGAATAATTTTCAATTTATAGAAAAGTGGCAAAGGTAGAAGAGAGGTTCTGTCATCCGGTTCCCGGGGGATGATTTTGGTAGTCCTGGTCTCAGAAGCTCTCGGCAAAGTTTGAAATGGTATTTCCTTTGCCCCACTCTGTGTCTTTCCCTGTTTTTGGCAGAAGCTTTAAAACTCTTTTCCCTGGTGATAGAGCTGGGTCCAAAACGATAGAGTCACTAAGTATTTGGTGGAGGCAGTGGTGGGTTTTCTCCAAATGAAACACATTTTTAAGACACTGGTTCAGTTTCCCTCTCTTCTTCCCTCTTCAGATTAGTCAGAGCTACAGTCCCAGCTGTTTAGTGTCAGACCTCAGAGGAATGACAGGCACTGTTAAATCTTTCTCAGTACTTCTTTGGAAAAGTTATAAAACACAGTTCCCGGGTCACGTTAGCAAGCACGATTAGAGACACGCTGCTGAGACCCACCCGCGGAGCTGCCGAGATTGACGTGTCTGCACTGAGTGAGCTGTAGATCCCGAGCAGAGGGAGCCCCGAATTCCTGCGGGAGGAAAACAGAAATTTCAGGCTGCACTCTTCCCTGTGTCCACACTAAAGCAAGTAGTTAAGAACGTGGCCCCGGAGCCACACTTCCTGGGTTGTATCCCAGCTCTGCCATTGACGAGCTAGGGGACATGGGGCGAGTGACTCAGTGTCCTTGACCTCGGTCACTTCATCTTCAAGATGAGGCTCCTCGTCCCTGTCTCGTAAGGTGGTCGTGAGGATTCGGTGCATTAGTATGTGGAGAGGACTTAGAACGGTGCCTGGCTCGATACCCGGGAGCTGTTGTTCTCTCAGTCATCCTATTCTTGGCCTCTAGGACTTGGAGGAATGGATCAAATGACCCACTAAAAACCCTGGCCAGTGCTGATAAATGTACTCCTTGTGCTTCATTTGAACAGAAACTCAGCCGCCTGTGACAAATTTGAGCGTTTCTGTTGAAAACCTCTGCACGGTCATCTGGACATGGGACCCTCCTGAGGGAACCAGCCCGAATTGCACCTTACGGTATTTTAGTCATTTTGACAACAAACAGGATAAGGTAAGTTTTCTGGAAGGTATTGCATTGATGAGGCAGAGTGAACACTTTGAACCGGAGCCAAGAATAAACTGAATTCTAACCTCACTTCGAAGTGGGAATTTTGTCTTGGGTTGCGTCTAAATTTTACCTGGGAAAATGACTGTTGAAAAAAATCGAGCGTTTGGACATTTGAAAATGTTGGCTCATTATTTGATAATGAAATGCAATGAGATACTCTGTTAGGAAATACTAGGTATCTTTATCTAGTGGGCTCTCAACAAATCATGGCGTTAGCATTTCTTCCTGTGTTCCCGCCTGCGCGTATAGAACACTTCCGGTTTCTCAGGGAGTTTTCACATTTACCGTCTTGCTAATGACATGCACGCAGGTATGTAAGAACTATATGACACAAAAGTAATCGGCCATATGGAAAGTGAAAAACTGAGACATCAGTGGCAGATAGGGTTGGCTAGGTTTCCCGATGCCTGAGGAAAAATGAGGGGAACTTTCAGCCTTTCCAGTCAGATGTAGTCAACTGATATAAGTGAATTTTTGTTAACAAGATTGGATAATTTTCAGATTCTTTACAGTAGTCTGGTCCACTGGAATTTTCCCTTGGGCCCTATCGTCTTGTAGCCCCTTCTAACTGACAGATTCTTCAAAGTATCAGATCAGCTGTTCAAAACTATTCTGTATCTTTATACCTTCTTTCAGTGAGGGGAGAGGTCAGGGGTGGTTGGGGCTGAATTTGTCAAGGACTATGAGAAGGCTGAATGGGAGAAGTTGTTACTAGTGACAGTGCTTTGGATCAGCGAACCGTGGAATCATCACGTTCGTGCAGCCTGGCAGCAGGGGGAGTCAGGAGAACTAGGCTCTAGTTGGTGGCCACTCAGCGATCCCTGTGGCCTGGGGTAAGTTCTTGAACCTCTCAGAGCCTTAGTTTCCTGCTGTGTAAAAGTGTGGCTCTACTCTCTTCTCTGGCTTTCTGGGACACGGAAAATCATGTATGTGAAAGCTTAATAAAGCAAGGATGAAACAGGCTCTTCCTCTTGAGGGAAACTTACTAATCTGCCTTTCTTCCCCCTTTTCTGCTGGGGTGTTAATTACGGGTTAGGTGTCCATTGATAGAGAATTGAGGCTACTCAGGGTATTTGCTTCCTTTTGTTTTTTTTTTTTTTTTTTTTTTTTAGAGAGAGAGAAAAGTCTTTAAGCAGGCTCCATGCCTAGCGTGGAGCCTGACGTGGGGCTCCACCTCAAGACCGTGAGGTCGTGACCCTGAGATCATGACCGGAGCCGAAATCCAGAATCGGATGCTTAACCGACTGAGCCACCCAGGCACCCCGGAAATATTTGCATTTTAAGAGGTCCTCTGGGTGGCTCAGTCGGATGAACGTCCCACTCTTGATTTCAGCTCAGGTCATGTTCCCAGGGTCATGGGCTCGAGCCCCAGGATGGACTCCATGCTGAGCACGGAGCCTGACTGGGATTCTCTCCGTCCGTCCCTCTGTCCCTCTCCCCCACTTACACACACACTCTAACATTAAAAAAAAAGAGGTCCTCTAGACCCGAATAGACATTTTTTCCAAAGAAGACATCCAGATGGCCAACAGACACATGAAAAGATGCTCAACATCACTCATCGTCAGGGAATGCAAATCAAAACCACAATTAGATCTATTGCTTCATACTTGTCAGGATGGCTAGTATCAAAAGGACAAGAAATATCTGGGTGCCTGGCTGGCTCAGTCAGTAGAGCATGCGACTCTTGATCTCAGGGTTCTAAGTTTGAGCCCCACATTGGGTGTAGCGATTACTTAAAGACAAAATCTTAAAAAAAAAAAAAAAAAAAAAAAAAAAGGACCAGAAATATCAAGTGTTGGTGACCATGTGGAGAGAAGGGAACCCTCCTGCACTGTTGGTGGGACTGTAAGTTCTGGAAAACAATATGGAGGTTCCTCAAGAAATTAAAAAGAGAACTGCCCTATGGTCCAGCAGTTCCACTTCTGGGTATTCACCTGAAGAAAATGGAGACACTAATTCAAAAAGATACATGCACCCCTACGTTTTTTTTGTTTGTTTTTTTTTAACGTTTATTTATTTTTGAGACAGAGAGAGACAGAGCATGAACAGGGGAGGAGCAGAGAGAGAGGGAGACACAGAATCCGAAACAGGCTCCAGGCTCCGAGCCGTCAGCCCAGAGCCCGACGCGGGGCTCGAACCCACGGACCGTGAGATCATGACCTGAGCCGAAGTCGGACGATTCACCGACCGAGCCACCCAGGCGCCCCAGTGCACCCCTACGTTTATTGCAGCATTACTCACAATGGTCACGGTAGGGAAGATGAAGTGATGAAGAAGATGTGGTATATTTATACAGCATCATGTGACTCGGCCATAAAACAGAACGAAATGTTGCCATCCGTGACAACGCCGATGGGCCAAAGACAAATACCCTGTGATTCCACTCACGTGGACTCGAAAAAAACCAAACGAACACACAAAACAAGACAGAAACCGATTCACGGGCACAGAGGACAAGCTGATGGTTGCAGGGGACGAATGGGCAAAGTAGGTGTAGGGGATTAAGCCGTACAAGCTTTCAGTTATAAAATAAATAAGCCCTGATGGCAAAGACCACGGCGTCGGGAAGACAGCCAACAATATTCCAAGAAGTTGTGCGGTGACAGATGGTGACCAGACCTACCGTCAGGGGGACCGCTGAGTAAGGGACATAAACGTCGCATCCCTGTTTTGCGCACCTGAAACTAGTACGTCAACTATACTTCAATGAAAAAAGAGAAAGAAAAAAAAAAAGCAAGCCGACAAAAAGGAGATGCCCTCAATGCAGAAGTTGAGCTCAGGAGTTGAGTTCCCCTTCCGCTCTGTCGGCTTCCTCTTGTTCCTAAGGAGGGGCCATCAGGCATTTGGATTCTTAGGGGCAACTCTCAGTACTTCAGCCCCTGCGAAATCACAGAAGAGACCTTATTTAAGGGCTTCGCCTAAGTATCGCGTTGAAAACGAGGAGAGGTCACCTTTTCTTCTAACAGGTCCACGTTCGTTAGCCAGCCAAGCACGCTCGAGGGTCGGTCGGGTAGACACGGTGGTATCGTAGCCTGGAAATGGGGCCGACTCCACAGGAGAGATACAGAAACTGACACTTGCAAGCGACCGTAGGAGGCAGTGGAATCAGAGAGGATTGGGTTTGATGGTGTGTCTCTTCCCCTGTCAAGGCGTGTGACCCTGGGCAGGTCACTTAACCTCCCCGAGCCTTCATTTCCTTGTTTGTAAAATGCCGGGGTGGGACCCACCCGACGTCAGCGGCGCGTGCGTTAGAGGAGAGGATGTTCGCAATGCACCGGGCCCCGAGCTCATGTTCCATAATCGTCCCTTTTTCCTCTTCTTTTTCTTGTTACGTCGAATCACATGAAATTGTTGCTTTTATAGGTCATATGGTTCAACCTAACATCACCCTCCATTTTGCCCCTGGGGAGACCAGATGGAAACCATGAAGAGTGACCTCTGCCTGAGGCCTGCTCATTTATATTCCAGCCACCTGACCTCTGACCGTTGGTGCTGTCAGTGCCTCAGTTGTGAGAAACACGGATTATCTCTTCTAATCAATGATGGGAGATTTCCCATGTGACCTTTTGAAGTTTTTCGGTCCTGAGGCTGAGAACGAATGGCAGGAGTGGTTTCCCTTTCCCCTTCCCATCCTTTGGACAAAGCATTAAGATCATCAGATTGTCTGGTATACGCTTTGAAGCAGATCGCAGTAGTGGCTTTAGGATAGTTTGTACATGTTAGGGGGGGCTTGTGAGACCGTCTAGAGGTCTTACGTTGCTAAATGAGATAAACCCTTGAGGTCACCTTCAGTCTTCAGATTGGAGGGCCAGGAACACAAGAGACAGGGATTCATACACGATTTTTTTTTTTTTTTAAATACAAGATTAGTTTTAAGTGGCTGCCCTCCACCATTGTTGTAGCAATATCTCCTAGTTTCCCAGTCTGGTGAGTCGAAGAAGGATCTGGCATCAGGTTTTGTTTTTGTTTTTTTGGCTGGTTGTTGTTAAAAGAACGTTGATTTATGTGCTTTGGCATCAGATTAGGTATCTTTCATCACCAAGAGATAGGCAAGTCTCACTAGGTGAATAAATTAAAGAGCTGTTGTGCCATCCAGGCATCCAGAGAGGCAAAAGCCGAGGCCGGCGCACTTTTCCTACTGAGAAAGGAATCTGGAATTGGGAAAGGTGTGATCCGGCCAAATGAACGTTGGTCCTGAGGGGGAGGGATCACTTCAGGACTCTGGCCTTGGATTTTGATACATTTTCAAAGGAGCCCAGATTCCCTGAGGGGTGGAGCCTCGTGTCATACAGCAGCTACCCATGGAATGAGTCACCGCAGCCGGCCGAAAGTCACGTGGGAGCCATCGCACGTACCTCATCAAGATCTGCTGGAAGGGGTTTAGTTCCTTGTCTGATAAAGGTGTGCTGGACTTGGCGGTCGTTGACAGTTGGGATTTCTACTTCTTTCGTGCCAATTGCATATTAACTTACCTCGAGCTACATGGGACTGGTGCTTGGTGAGACTGGGAGGTGGGTGACATTTGCATCCCGGGGCCTTCGCGCCTCCCTGCCCACGGTCCCGGGGCCGGTCTCCGCTTTCACGGGCCGAGAGCCCTCACCTCCTCGGCACGCAGTCCACTCTCGAGGGCCGATTCCTTCCTTTGCCGTGAGAGCTCTCTCGGGGGGAAAAAAAAAAAAATTCCAGAAAGCTTTGTGCTGGCATAACCCGCGTGTTCCATCCCTGTAGGCAGCACCGCCACGGAAAGCCAAATGGTGAGTCGGTTTCTTGTGAAGGATCAGAAATGAGTTGTGAAAATGTATTTGGCTAAGAGCGGCTGGAGGTCCCACTGCAGAAAGGCAGAGCTTTGCCGGTGGCCCAGAAATAGTGTCCGTGGAGCTAGATCCCCCCCCCCCCCCAGAACCTTCTGCCAGCCAGAAGGTTGCTCACACACCTTTCTTTTTCTTTGTTTCCTCAGGGCTGACCAGGTAAGTCCCTTTTCAGGGTGCTGTTGTGCCTGGGCCTAAAGCCCTTCAGTCTCTGATGTGATGTTTTTCCTGTCTTTGCTGTGATTCATTAATTGTTGATTTACCAGCTCCCTCTCAGAGGGCACCCTTAACATCTTGCTTTCGGGGGCATCTCACAGTTGTCCTTACACTCAGCTGGCAGCCGGCCTCTGAAATGGCAGAGCAGCTCTTTAGGATGGCAGACAGAGGCAGCCGTGACAAGGTTTTCACTTCAGGGCCGGCAGCACGTATATGAAAGGAAGTGCTATCTCCAACTTGAGTCAGAAACTATTGCAAAACAGGAAGCTCCTTGGAGCCCTGATTAAAAGCAGCTTCAGAATTATTCCAACTCTGTCAGTTTGGGAAATGTTAATTTCCTAAAGAGCCCTCTAATCTCCTCATTCTAAATCCTAACCACCAGACTTGTGATTTATATCTGTATGCTGTCAGGAACGGTCATCTACTCTTCAGAATGAGGGTGTGGTTCTCTGAACAACCCTTGACATTTCTGTGCGGGTGTGAGGTAGTCACAATGGTCAGACATGGGGCACCGGGGTGGCTCAGTCGGTTAAACGTCCGACTTCGGCTCAGGTCATGATCTCGCGGTCTGTGGGTTCGTGCTCCGTGTCTGGCTCTGTGCTGACCGCTCGGAGCCTGCAGCCTGCTTCGGATTCTGTGTCTCCCTCTCTCTCTGCCCCTCCCCCGCTCACGCTCTGTCTCTGTCTCTCTCTCAAAAATAAATAAGATTTTTAAAAAATGGCCAAACAGTGCAGGAAGATGTTTAATGAAAAGTCTCTCTGTGGTCCCCAGGCCCTCCTTTACTTCCTGCCCTCAGAGGTGACCAGGGTCACTGGATTCTTAAAGCAGTTTTTCACCTTGATCTTGATCATGATACTGCATCTGGTTAGGAATGGAATATTGATCATCTTATTGTGTTTCCTTTAAAGTTGCTTTTAGACAGTTGATGTGTTAGCCTAGTAGGTTTATAGGTAAATGTCATAATGTTTGTACATTTAAAATGTAGGAAATTGTCTTTTATCTGTACTGGGGTTTCTCAGCCGTGGCACTGCTGAGATTTGGTGCGGGATAATTCTTTGTCGTAAGGGGAGGGAAGGCTGTCCTGTGCCTTGTACCATGTTGAGCAGCATCCTTGGCCGCTGCCTACTAGACGCCAGTGGCAGCCCCCTCCTACGTTCCGGTGACCAAAAATATTCTTAGACTTTATCAAAAGTCCTCAGCGGAGGGGGGGGTGGCGGGGGAAGCAAAATCACCCCAGGTTGAAAGTCACTGTTTTATGCCATCCGGTAACTTTCCATTTTTTTTTACACATTTGAACATGCCAATGTTTTATTAGCTGAGTGTATTTCTGTGTATTTGCTACAGTAATGCCTTTTTAAAACTTCCTAACCTTAGAAAATTGCTCCTGAAACCCATCGTTCAAAAGAAGTGCCCCTGAACGAGAGGATTTGTCTGCAAGTGGGATCCCAGTGTAGCACCAATGAAAGTGACAATCCTAGCATTTTGGTGGAAAAATGCACCCCGCCCCCTGAAGGTAACAGCTGAAAGCACTGTTTGGTGGTATTTAGAGCATAAATCCAGATTATCCATATGCTCATGTTCGGTGTTCATTAATTCATTCAATTTTCAGATACTTGCTGAGTCTGGTAAGCTCCAGGCATTATGCTAGGTGCTGACAACACAGTGATAAATATGAGAATGTCCCTGCTTTTGAAGTGCTCACAACTTGAGTAAATGCCTAGTAGTTACACAGCACTTAATAATTCGGAATACGGGTGTATCTGGGTGGCTCAGTCAGTTGAGCGTCTGGCTTCGGCTCAGGCCACGATCTCATGGTTCGTGAGTTCGAGCCCTGGACTGGGCTCGTTGCTGTCAGCGCAGAGCTCGCTTTGGATCCTCTGTCTCCCTCTCTCTCTGCCCCTCCCACCCCTCTCAAAAATAAGTAATTTGGAATGTGATATACACACATATACGCCCCTCCCCTAAATTAAGCCTCATAAGCTTGTTGTGTTGTTTTTTTTTTTAATTTTTTTTTTTTTTTTGGTAGGGAGAGCGAGCCTGCAAGTAGGCGAGGAACAGAGGGAGAGGGAGAGAGAGAATCTTAAGCAGGTTCCATGCCCAGCGTGGAGACTGAAGCGGGGCTCAGTCTCACAACCGTGAGATGATGACCTGGGCTGAAATCGAGTCAGATGCTTAACTGACTGCGTCACCCAGGAGCCCCAGCTTGTCTTATGATGTGAGCAAGTTACCCGGACCCATTCCATGAGGAAGAGGGGAACTGAGTGAGTTGCCCTAGGTCTTTAGATTACAGGTCCAGTACCTTAAAAATGCCAAAATCCTGTCTTCCTCTTTAGAAAGATTAGCTTGATAAACGGGACGTATTTGGGGAAAGGTGTTAGAAAAGGAAAAGGGGCCCGCGGGCCCTGCTCCAGTTCACGACCAGCCCTGGGCACAGCTGTCACGTAGTCAGGTCAGTCATTGGCCCCCAGTTCCCTTCCCGCCCATCACCCAGATTCTTCTGGCTCTTGGCTCGCACGGAGGGAGGGGTGTATACTGATTAAGAGCAGGGCTGCCAGAGAGCAGATGTCCAAGTTGAAGTCTCAGCTCTGCCAACCAGTAGCCGTGTGACCTTCGGCAGGTCACTTAGCCCCTCCCGCCTTCACTTTCCTCATCTGTAAAATGGGGATGATGACAGTACTTCCTGCCAGGACCGTTGAAAGGCTGATGTAAGTCACTCAAGGTGAGGTAGTTAGAGTAGGGCCTGGCAAGAGCAAATCCTGTGTACGTACTATCTATTAATGTCACGTTGCCCCTTGTTTGGAGGGTTCCCTCTCCCACCACCGGACCTTAGCGCTATGTGGCCTGGTCTCCAGACCATCCTCTCTCCCTGCCTTGCACCTATCAAAAGTATATGAAGTCCTCTTTGTAAAAGGATAAAATTCAGTACTGCCATGAGGCTGGGAACATGGTTTAAAACGACTTAGCTCCCCTTTTCTCATTTCTTTGGGAGTTTAAGGAATAATCTGAAAAAGCCTACATCGTACTGTGCCAGTAAAACAGTTGACGACAGCTCAGTCCAGTACCCCTTCGAGAATCCCGAGGGATAGCAAGTTTGCATTTTAAACAGAGGCGTTTAACTTGGTGACATGATGCCCTAACTCCAAACGCTTTATAAAGGTCGAGATTTCAGATGATAAAGACGATAGGGCTCGTAAAGTCATAATCCACAGCCAACAACTACCAAAAGTGATGTTATGCTTAACTTTTCCCCAAGTTGCTTCAGGAGGAATGCTTGTTTAGTCTTTAAAACAAGATGTGTTAGTAGGGGTCAAAAGACAGGAAGGTGATGGTGACTCAGTAGACTTGTTTTCTTGAAAGACAGGTAGGTATATATGGGTCGTTTGTATTTTCGCTTTCATTTAGGAATTCCGTACTCACTTCCTACGATTGAAACACTATTTGACCTTTAGACTCTCTCTCCAGTTAGGGCTACAAAGTTAGGGTCCCGCAGGGATGGTAAAGCTATTTCCTCGGTATCTGCAGGTGAGAGAGAGAGTTTTGAGCGAGTCAGATTTGGGTTTTCTCCATCCTGGGTGCCTTGTGGGTAAAATGGCATGAGAGATTAGGGATTGGCTTTCTGGGAAGACACTCTCACCGTCCCCCATGCCCCAGAGGGATTGGCAGGTTTGCCTGGCGGGGAAAGAAGGAGCCTAAACCCTTGGCTGGATATTGCAGGTGATCCTGAGTCTGCTGTGACTGAGCTCCAATGCGTTTGGCACAACCTGAGCTACATGAAGTGTACTTGGCTCCCTGGAAGGAACACAAGTCCCGACACCAACTATACTCTCTACTACTGGTGAGTGTGCGCAGGAGACTTGTGGGGGAGGAATGGATTGCTTTTGTTTGGAGAGCACTGGGCTCTAACCTAATTAAAAACCGAAACCAAGGGGCCCCTGGGTGGCTCAGTCGGTCGAGCGTCCGACTCTTGATCTCGGCCCACATCACGATCTCACGGTTCGTGAGTTCGAGCCCCACGTCGGGCTCTGTGCTGACAACACACAGTCTGCTTGGGATTCTCTCTCTGTCTCTCTCTCTCTCTCTCTCTGTATCCGTCTCTCTCTCTGCATCCCTCTCTTGCCCCTCCCCCATTTGTACTCTGTCTCACCCAAAATAAATACATAAACATTTAAAACAAACAAAAAACCAAAACTGAAAAAGAACAACCTGTTTTTTTGGCTTTATTTATTATTGTTTTTAATTGAGGTATAATTAAAATACAATGTTCTATTAGCTTCAGGTGTACAACACAGTGATTCAACAATCACATCTTTTAAAAAAAATTTTTTTTAATGTTTATTTATTTTTGAGACAGAGAGAGACAGAGCATGAACAGGGGAGGGGCAGAGAGAGAGGGAGACACAGAATCTGAAGCAGGCTCCGGGCTCTGAGCTGTCGGCACAGAGCCCGACGTGGGGCTCAAACTCACGGACCGTGAGATCATGACCTGAGCCGAAGTCGGACGCTTCACCAACTGAGCCACCCAGGCACCCCAACAATCACATCTTCTTTATTGCTATTCTTTTCACAAACCCAAGAAGGGGGCAGTGTGCTTCAGTAGAAAATGCATCTGCTTTTGGTGTCTACTTTCTAAAAATATCTTTAAAAATTGTAGATCCCTAGGATGTTGCAAAAAAAAATGCACAGGGAGATCCCAGTGTACCGTTTATCTGTCTGTAACCAGAATGCAATATCAAACCCAGAAAGTTGCTGTGGGTACAATCCACCCACCTAATTCAAATTTCACCTGTGTCACATGCAACCGTGTGTGTGTGTGTGTGTGTGTGTGTGTGTGTAGTCCTATGCAATTTTATCACATGTGTAAACATAGAATAGTTCCATAACCACAAGGATCCCCTGAGTTGCCATTGTATAGCCATACCCTACTCCTTTCTGCACCCCCTCACCCTGCATTACTTTCCCCCAAGTCTCTGACCTCTGGCAACTACTAATCTGTTCTCTATCTCTATAATTTTGTCATTTCAAGAATGTTACTGGAATAGAGGCGCCTGGGTGGCTCAGTTGGTTGGACGTCCAACTCTTGGTTTTGGCTCAGCTCATGATCTCACGGTTTGTGAGACCGAGCTCCACGTTGGGCTGTGCGCTGAAAGCGTGGAGCCTGCTTGAGATTCTCTTTCCCTCTCTCTCTCTCTGCCCCTCCCCCGCTCATTCTTTCTCTCTCAAAATCAATAAATAAACATTAAAAAAAAAAAGAATGTTACTGGAATAGACTCTTAGAGCATATGACTGTTTGAGGGTGACTTTTTTTTTTAAACTCTGCATAATACCCTTGAGGTCCCTCCAAATTGTTTTGTGTATCAGTAGTTCATTTTTTTTAAATTTCATGGTATGGAGGTACCAGTTTGTTTAAACATTTATTCCTTGAAGGATATCTCCATCGTTTCTAATTTTTTGCAGTTATGAATAAAACTGCTATAAATTCTCATGCTCAGGTTTTTATGTGAACACAACTTTTTGTATCTCTGGAGTAAATGCCCAAGAGTGCAATTGCTGGGTCATATGGTAATTACATATTTGGTGTTATAAAAACTGCCAAACTATTTTCTAGAGTGGCTGTACCAGTTTGCATTCCTACCAGCAATGTGTGAATGATGGGTGTCTACCTTTCAAAAGGAAAATGATATCATGCCCAGGGATAAAAAATAGGTTGGCTCAACACCTGAAACTATTGTAACATTGTATGTAAAGTATACGTCGATAAAAAAAAAATTAGGGAAGCAATAAGAAAACAACCATTTTTGTTTGTTTTTGTCTTTAAAAATTTTTTTTAACATTTATTTATTTTTGAGACAGAGAGAGACTGAACATGAATGGGGGAGGGTCAGAGAGAGGGAGACACAGAATCCGAAGCAGGCTCCAGGCCCTGAGCGGTCAGCACAGAGCCCGACGGGGGGGCTTGAACTCACGGACCGGGAGATCATGACCTGAGCCGAAGTCGGCCGCCCAACCGACTGAGCCACCCAGGCGCCCCTGTTTTTGTCTGTAGAGAGAGGGTGTGAGTGGTGGGGGAGAGGGGCAGAGAACAAAAGGGAGAATCTTAAGCAAGCTCCACACTCGGCATGGAGCCGGACCCAGGCCTGATCCCACGGCCAGGGGCGGAAATCAAGAGTCGGACGCTCAACTGACTGAACCACCCAGGTGCCCGGAAAACAGCTTTAAAAAAAAAGTAGGTTAGCTCCCCCCAAAATAACTTCTATCTGAAGTTTGTGAGCACATCTGCAAAATTTGTTAAATTTCTAAATTCAACTTTAAGCACTTCCTTTCCTTTAGAGCCTAGAATTATTAGCAACAGAACAAGGCAGAAAGGACCAGGTTAAACAGTTCAGTGCAATAAAACTTTATTTGGCACACATTGTGGCTACAGCACTGAATAGGCAGCGGAGATAAGAAACGTGGCTCTTTGCTCGTGAAGTTTGAGATGTGGAGGGGGAGACATCACCCGGCGCAGTTACGTGTATAAAAATACGTGTATGATGAAGGCTAGCGGAGGCACAAACTCATTTTAGAAGCTAGTGTGGATCTTGGGGTGGGAGCGGAGCAAGGCTGGGGGGGCTTTGATGAAGGGGGTGGACTGCACAGATGGTGGGGGGCTCTCCAGGGCCGGGCTCTGGGGAGGAGTGTTCAGGAAGGGGTGTGTTTAGTCACTGTGATACCAGGCTATGGACGCCGGAGATCTTGCATTGGCTGTGTGCTCTCCACATGTCCCTGTCCCCCTTTCGGTCCTTCATTCAGACTGCTTCTGACACAATGGGGTGTGGAGGGCCGTGTCCGGGACTTCTGAAACTATAGCATAAACACGGGGCTGGCTCCCGGAATGTCCATTTGGCCCGATGACTTGATGAGAACTATTTTTGGTATCTCCGGGCACTCTGTGTCTCGTGGACTAGAATGCAGAAAATCACAGGACCGTTTGGCCAGGACCTTCCAGGGAGGCCCCGGGGACTTGCATTCACCTCCCCCCTCCCCACCCTGCCGGCTCACAGGGCACTCCTGACAGCGTTGAGAAGCACTGCATGTGAGGCCAGATGGCACTGATGCAGTGTGGTTCAGTCTTGAGGGTGTCTTTCTTTCCTCCGAGATCAACAGTTCTCGTGTGAGACATTGTAGTTTTACTTGCCCGCTTGTGGCACTCGTTTCTGCTTTCATCAAAGCCCGGCAGCGGCGGCCCGGTGGCTTTGCCATAAGGCCCACACTCCTCAGCACTACGGACAAAGCCCTTTCTGACCGCGCTCCTTCCTGGCCTCAGCCTCCTCTCTCCCCTGCGCACCTCCAGCCTCTTGCATCCTGCCTGCCGGCCTGGGCCGAGCTCCTTTCGGTTCCTCAAACAGACCCTTCAGACACTCCAGCACAACAGGGGAAGCACCCTGCATCCCCTCCCAGCCCAGCCTTTGTCCTTTCCCCTCTGCTTTGCCCTATTCTCAGCTAACACACCGCTTCCTTCACAGAAAGCCTCCCTTGGCCTCCGAAGTCTAGATACGTGCCGGGTCGTCATGTCCCACGGTACCTTGCATTTTCCTGCGACATAGAACTCAGCACAATGTGTTGTCACTTCCTGTTTACTTATCTCCCTTGAGAGCGGCTGTGTTTTGTTACCCTCAGTGGCTGACACATGGCAGGTGCTCCAGAAATAAGTTTTAAATGCGTGGTACCATCCAAGGAAGCTTGGAGAACATTTGGGATTGGCAGGAAGGCTTAGGATGGGTAAGCAACTCCAGGAGCATTTTAGTTCAGGAGTTAAAAGAGACAAGCATTGAGTAGATCGGACTCCCCAAAGAATTGCTAGCGAAGGGGTCAGAGAACTAAGCCTGCGGGGCACCTGGGTGGCTCAGTCGGTTAAGCATCCGACTCTTGATCTCAACTTCAGGTCTTGATCTCAGGGTTGTGAGTTTAAGCCCTGCATTAGGCTCCATGCACGGGAGAAAGAAAAAGAAAGAAAGAAAGAAAGAAAGAAAGAAAGAAAGAAAGAAAGAAAGAAAGAAAGAAAGAAAAGAAAGAGAGAGAGAGAGAAAGAAAGAAAGAGAGAGAGAGAAAGAAAGAAAGAAAAGAAAGAAAAGGAAAGAAAGAAAGGAAAGAAAGAGAAAGAAGGAAGGAAGGAAAGAAAGAAAGGAAAGAAACAAGGAAGGAAAGAAAGAAAGAAAAGAAAGAAAGGAAAGAAAGAAGGAAGGAAAGGGAAGGAAGGAAAGAAAGAAAGAAAAGAAAAGAAAAGAAAAGAAAAGAAAAGAAAAGAAAAGAAAAAAGAAAGAAAGACTGCTTCTGACAATGTTGCAGTGCAATCTGGGGAGAGCTGTTACTACAGTCTTAGAAGTTGGTAGCATCCTTGTGTTTCTTATGCTGTTAACTCCTTGCTTTCCCAGGAGTTGTTATGGGAAAAATCACAGGGAAAATCTTAAAACAGTCTGTGTCTATAGAAGGTTCAGAGGAAGGAAGGAAAAGTCTTAAAGCTGTATCTCATTCCATGGCCGACTGTGCAGGAAAGTAACTGGGTTATAGGAGTCAAGGTGTGCTAGAGGTTAACGCAGGCCACATCCTAGGGGTTCTTTTTTTTTTAAGGTTTTTTTTTTTAAGTTTATTTATTTTGAGAGAGAGCAGTGGAGGGGCAGAAAGAGAGAGAGAGGGAGAGAGAGAGAGAGGAATCCCAAGTGGGCTCCTCGCTGCCAGTGCAGAGCCCTACCTAGGGCTCGAACTCATGAAACTGAGATCGTGACCTGAGCCGAAAGGAAGAGTCGGACGCTTAACCGACTGAGCCACCCAGGCGCCCCTGTCCTGGGAGTTCCTATAAGAGGAAGAGCGGGAAGTGCCTTGAGGCATGCACTGGCACAAAACAAGTCTCCTTGCAGACTGCAAAACCAGCACCCCCTCTGGGTGAATAAATTACAAAAAATTGGACCCACCGATTTTGAAAAAGCATTCTTCTTCCTCTGGGTTGAAGCGTTTCCCTTCCTCTGGGCCGCTGCAGCATCTTGCCAAAGCCGGCAGCAGAGAGTGCTTGGGCTGGCTCTCAGCCCTCAGTTGCCGCCTCTGTGCAGAGTATAATCTACAACCCTAGGAGGTGGCTCAGGAAGCCATCTGAAGAGAGTGGTGGTTGACTGGTACCTGAGGGGACAGGTATCAGGGATACCACTCTTGTTATACGTATTCCCACCATGGGTCATCAGAGTGGACTCCTTCTCCAGTATATGTGACCTGTGCTAACACGGAAGCCACAACTCACCTGTGACTATTTACATACCAATTTGAATTAATTAAAGACCTGTCGAATGAAAACTTCAGTTGCTCAGTCTTACCAGTCAGTTTCCCACGTGGCTAGTGGCTCCTGCCTTGGACAGCACAGATAGCGAACATTTCCATAATCCCGGGAAATTCTGTTGGACAGTGCTGGTACAGAGTCTATATCCTTCTGCCCTCAGCACCCCGCAGCTTATTCTTTTCTGGAGCCACACTGCCTGGGTTTAAATCTTAGCCCTCTTCTATGCTAGCAGTGTGATTTGGGGCAGGCCCCCTGTCTCTAAGCCTCAGTTTTATAATCTGTTAAATGGGCACAGTCACACTAGTGCTGCCTCTTAAGGTTGTTGTAAGGGCTGTTACTGTGTGAAAAGCGTTTGGAGCTGTACCTCACTGCTAACACACACCGAGTGAGCACTCCGTGCGAGGGAGCTACATTGTGTTTTTATTATTCATCCGCACTCCCTTGCAGGTGTAGCCAGTACACACTGCTGGCTTCTTCCACCACTTGGAAGAATCAGGAGCTAGTTCTTACCTCCTCCTCCCCTGCCCTCCCCTAGAGAGATCCTTCCCAACCAAAACCACAAAAGAAAGGCAGATGCATGGCTCGTTTGCTATCAAGTGCTTGGAATTGGTTTAGGTACCAGTTTAAATCATGTCAAGCAGTCAGAGATGGTTTCCCTAATCCCCAGTTAGGAGATGGAGAATCACTTTGAAACTCCAGGGCTGTGACTTCGGGTCCTGCAGGGCTAGTCTGGCATTACACGGAGCCTGACCTCAATAGCTACAGACTAGCTCTGCCAGTGAATTTTAGGGAATTTTGTACCACATTAATCATCTTCAGAGTTGGGGAAATAGTCTTTAAATTTGTCCATTTCCTCCTTATCCCTATAGTGTGAGTCCATGGAGAGTTTCCGTGTGTGAATTTTAGCAGGAAGCACCTGAGTGCCTTCTAGCTCAGGTTCTTATCTGATATTTCACAAGAAGTCCCCAAAAGTTGTCTATTCGAAAGCCAATATTTCCCCTTTTGTTCTTTTTTCTAAATTACAACCGATTTTTTTTTTTTAATTTCCTATCTGGGATCCATGAGAGTATGTGAAACACTTGGGGTACAGAAGTGAGAAAAGAATCTTAAAGATTAACCACTAGAGAAGTTCCTTTCATGAGATGAAAAAAAATTAATTTTCTGCATATATATATATATATATATATATATATATTTTTTTTTTAGTCATGTAACAAAAGTCTCATAAGTTTCTTCAGTCTCTGTTTCTGGGTGTGGGCAGAAAACATTCCAGGCCTGTCTGAGCTAAAAACTAGCCACGGCACTAACTTAGTTTTTAAGGCTGTGTTCATTCATGAACTACAGAGGCCTATGACCAGGAGAAAAACTTTATGTACTGTCTCTTAAGGGGCAAGAGCATTTTAGGTATTTAAATATTTCTTTGCATAGCGTTTGAGGGAATAAAATACATTAGATCTGAGTTTGGGGATTTGTTTTTTTTTTTTAATTTTTTTTTTTCAACGTTTTTTATTTATTTTTTTGGGACAGAGAGAGACAGAGCATGAACGGGGGAGGGGCAGAGAGAGAGGGAGACACAGAATCGGAAACAGGCTCCAGGCTCCGAGCCATCGGCCCAGAGCCCGACGCGGGGCTCGAACTCACGGACCGCGAGATCGTGACCTGGCTGAAGTCGGACGCTTAACCGACTGCGCCACCCAGGCGCCCCTGGGGATTTGTTTTTAAAGACTTTTTTTTTTTTTTTTTTTTTTTTTTTTTTTTTGTAGAGAAGTTTTAGGCTTGTAACCAAGTTGAGGGGAAGATAGAGATTTTCCAAATACCCGCTGCCCTCACAATTCATAACCTCCCCCATCATCGACATCCGTCCCCTCCCCCCCCATCAGAGAGATACATGTTTGTTACAGTTGACGAACCTGCACCGATACATCCTGATCACTCAAAGTCCATACTTTACCTTCAGGCTCACTTTTGGTGTTGTATATTCTGTGGGTTCGGACAAATGTATCATGACATGTATCTATCGTTATAATATCATGCAGAGTATTTTCATTGCCCTAAAAAAATCCCCTGTCCTCTGCCTGTTTATTCATCTTTCCCTCTACAACGCCTGCAGCCGCTGATCTTTTCATTGTCTCCGTAATTGTGCCTTTTCCAGGATGTCGTAGAGTTGGAATCATACGGCATGTAGCCTTTTCACATTGGCTTCTTTCACTTAGTTAATACACATTTAAGTTTCCTCCATGTCTCTTCATGGCGCGATACCTCTTTTTTTTTTTTTTTTTTTTTTTTTTTTCATGCTGAATAACATCCCGTCGTGCGGATGCACCACGGTTTATTTCTCCGTTCGCCTGCTGAAGGGTGTCTTAGTTGCTTCTGAATTCTGGCAGTTATGAATAAAGCTGCTATAAACGTTTGTGTGCAGTGTTTTGCACTGGCGTACGTTTTCGACTCCTTTAGGTAAATACCAAGGAGCACAGCTGCTGATCACATAGGAAGAGTAGGTTTAGTTTTGGACGAAGCCACCAAACTGTGTCCCAAAGCGGCTGTACCATTTTGCATTCCCCCCAGCAGTGAATGAGAGTTCCTATTGCTCCGTACCATCCCCAGCGTTTGATGTTGTCAGTGCTCCGGATTTTGGCCATGCTAATAGGTGTGTAGTGATATCTTGTTGCTCTAATTTGCATTTCCCAGATGACATATGATGTGGGACGTCTTTCCATAGGCTTCTTTGCCATCTGTTAAATCTTCTTTGGTGCCGTGCCTATGAAAGTCTTTAGCTCATTTTGTAACTGGGTCGTTTTCTTATTATCTTAAGAACTCTTGGGGCGCCTGGGTGGCTCAGTTGCTTGAACGTCCGACTCCTGATTTTGGCTCAGGGCATGATCCCAGGGTCATGGGATCAAGCCCTGCATCAGGCTCCATGAGCGGGAAGCCCGCCGAAGATCTTTTCTCTCTCTCCCTCTGCCCCCTCTCCCCTGCTTGCACTCTCTCTTTCTCTCTCTCTCAAAAAAATTCTTTGTATATATATATATATATATATATATATATATATATTTAATTTATTTAGTTTTTATTTAAGTAATCTCTACACCCAACATGGGGGCTCAAACTCATGACCCCAAGATCAAGAGTCACATGCTCTTCTGATGGAGCCAGCCAGGCACCCTGAATTCTTTGCATATTTTATTTTATTATTTTTTTTTTTTTAATTTATTTTTTTTGGGACAGAGAGAGACAGAGCATGAACGGGGGAGGGGCAGAGACAGAGGGAGACACAGAATCGGAAACAGGCTCCAGGCTCTGAGCCATCAGCCCAGAGCCTGACGCGGGGCTCGAACTCACGGACCGCGAGATCGTGACCTGGCTGAAGTCGGACGCTTAACCGACTGCGCCACCCAGGCGCCCCTCTTTGCATATTTTAGAGAACTATCCTTTATAAGATAGACATGTCTTTTGCAAACATTTTCTCCGAGTCTGTGGCTTCTTTTTCTTACTCTCTTGCTATTCATTTTTACAGGGCAGAAATTTTTTTTTGATGTTTGTTTATTTTTGTGAGAGAGACAGACAGAGTGCGAGCAGGCTCCAGGCTCTGAGCTGTCAGCACAGAGCCCAGCGCGGGGCTCAGACTCAGGAACTGTGAGATCATGACCTGAACCAAAGTCAGATGCTTAAGCGACTGAGCCACCTAGGTGCCCCAGCAATTTTTAATTTGAGTGAAATCTAGGTGATTGATTATTTCTTTTATATAGATCACATCTTTGGTGTTATATCCAAAAAAAGTCGCTGCCACACCCCAGCTCATCTAGGTTTTCCCCAGTGTTATCTCCTAAGAGTTTTGTACGTTTGCACCTTACATTTAGGTTTGTGATCCATCGTGAGGTTGGTTTCGTGAATGGCGTAAGGAGCGGGTCAGGATTCACTTCTTGGCACGTGGACATCTTGTTGTTCCAGCACCGTTTGTTGAAGAGACTATCTTTGCCCCCGTTGTATTGCTTTTGCTCCCTTGTCAAAGATCAGTTGACTCTATTTATGAGAGTGGATCTGAGTTTTATAAAACCTGATTTGCAGCAGAATCCCCTGGAGACATGCTGTCAAAGTGCTCACTCCTGGGCCCTGGGCCACACCCGCTAAGTAGGAATCTCAGGAGAGGGCTTGAGGAATCTTCATTGTATACGGCTGTAGGTGATTCTGAGGTAACAAGTCAAGAGTTTGGGACTCGTTACTCCTGGTTCGTTTTTAAATCTGTCTTCCATTCTGTGGAAACCTTTGCACGACTCCCATTGTGGCTGACGTAAGGCTTGACTCTGTCTTCTGCCAGGTAGTACAAGAGAGAATCCTTGGATAGCCTAGACAGAAAAGTGTAATGAGTGCCTTCTGTGTGCCTGCGCTGTGCTAGATGCTGGTGATCAATGGGGAAAGGTATGTGTAGAGGTTCGAAATGGGAAATGAGACACCAGCAGACCTGGTTACAAAGGCATTGAAAGCTACGTGGTGGAGTAAGACACTTAGAAAACCACTGTATTCCGGAACGTTCACCTGGCAGTGATTGGAAGGCACTAATGACAAAGGTCAGGGGGGTCAGTCTGAAAAAGGCAGGAAGCCTGAAGTGATTAGGGCGTGAGACAAGGTGAGGGTCACAGGAATGTCGCAGGAGAGACTCCAAGAAGCTTTGTGGGGGAAGAAATGACAGAATTTGGTGATAGAATATAGGGAAAAGAGGGGGGGACGGAGGGGGGAAAGGGTGATTTCAAAGGCTGTAATCTAGGAGCCCAGAGAAAACGAGCTCTGACTGATGGGAACGGGGAAGGTTAGAAGAAAGGCAATTTAGCAGGGAAGAGAGGGCATAAGGACATTGGCTTTGACGCCAGAGTGGAACACACAAATGGAGCAGTTAAAAATCTGGGACTGGCTCCAAGGAATCCCCAGTGTAGAAATTCTAGTTGAGGGATTGAAATGGTAAACCGGGGAAAGATGGATGAGGGCGTAAGCAGTAGAAAGGAATGTGCACAGGGCCGAGGACTGGATGTGAACCCTCTGAGAAGAGAGAAGGGGGAGGAGAAGCCAAGAAAACAAGGCAGGCAGACAGAAGGGCCAGAGGAGAGCCACGGAATTCAGCACGTGAGACATTTTCAAGAAGCATACAACTTCTCATCCTGGCCTCGGAACATCCCTCATACAGACGAGGGAAAGGAGGCAGGGATCCATAGCTATTGAAAGTAGCAGGGGTCGGGGCGCCTGGCTGCTTCAGTCGGTAGAGCATGTGACTCTTGATGTCGGGGTTGTGAGTTCAAGCCCTACGTTGAGTGTAGAGCTTACTTAAAAAAACAAACAAGTGTTCATCGAAAAGGAACCTTCGTTTCTTCCTAGAGTATGAAACAGAGCCACATTATAAAACGGGGTTTTAGGAAAAGCTATCTTTCCATATTGCAAATACTGCTTTTCGTGGTCCTCTTCAGTCACTGAAAAGCAAACAAATGTCTGCCTTTGTTTCCTGAATACCTTGTTACAAATAATCCAGAAGGTTGTCTCCTTATATCTTGCAGGCACAGCAGCCTGGGAAAAATTCTTCAATGTGAAAACATCTATAGAGAAGGTCAACACATTGGTTGTTCCTTTGCTTTGACTAATTTGAAGGATTCCAGTTTTGAACAACACAGCGTCCAAATAGTGGTCAAGGATAATGTGGGGAAAATTAGACCATCCTTCAATATAGTGCCTTTAACTTCTCATGGTAAGTTTTAGAAGTCCTGTACGACAGTGTGGATAAAAAGCATTACGTCTTTTGAACAATCAACACAGATACTAAAAAAGTGACGATTCTGGTTTTAGGATTTTCCCAGAAAAAAGGATTGCATTTATGTATACCTTTATTTGAGTTTTTTTAAAAGAAGCAGGCTTGCAAATTCTAATGGTTCTTGAGCCCGTGTGTCACATGTTTTGTTCTTATTTGCTTCTGAGTGTGTTCAGACTTAGAGCACACAGTTAGCTGTAGAACCGAGATCGGATACAGGCTCTCTGTCTTTTAAGATCCGTTCTCTTTTAGGGGTACCTGGGTGGCGCAGTCCGTTAAGTGCCCAACTCTTGCTTTCGGCTCGAGTCGTGATCTCGCAGTTCGTGGGATCGAGCCCCGTGTCGGGCTCTGCACTGTCAGCTTGAGATTTTCTCTCTCCCTCTCTCTCTCTCTCTCTCTCTGCCCCTCTCCACCCACCCCCCCATTTCAAAATAAATAAACATAAAAAAAAAATCTCTTCTTTTACTTATGATACTTGAGAGTCTCTTAGTTGAAAAAAGGACTGGACTGGAGGAGGAGTGACCAGAAGTGATACTCAAACCAGCTGATGTGCTGGGCAGCACAGGCAGCCACCAGTCAGAACAACCAAAGCAGCCGAGTGTTGGCCCATTAGAAAGAGGCCTCGAGTTGAAAACAAAATGTCTGCTTGAGGTCCTAGGTCTTCACATCGGACAAAGCATATACACTCTCTTTCAGCGTTTCCTGGAGAGTCCCTCTGACCTCAAAGGATTGTCATGAGTTCCAAATGATGTGAGGTATATACGTGTTCTGTAAGCCCCTAAAGCAGGCTACTGTAAGCATCATGTGTATTTATGTGTTGCAAGGTCCCAACAGGGAGCTCAGATTCTGGCTGAGAGAGATACAGAAAATATATCAGCAGATAACCATGCACTGACCAGGTTCCCAAGTCTGCGACTGGAACACTATTTACCACTCCTTCAGATAGTCGTGGAAGTGAATTCTACTAGTGGACCGAAGGCCAGGGGAGTGAGGTCATGGTAACCTGCCAAGTGGGATAATCTGAGCCCTTCTCTGTCCTGCCCCTCGCTTGGCCGACTGTCCTTGATGGACCTTTCAAAGCTCGTTTTCCTACCCTTCTTCCTGGAGATTAGTGGTGCCAAAAAGGGAGATCCTCCGCAGCTGGGAGATGATAGCTTCAAGTTGTTTTCTGTCATTGTCCATTCTCTTCCTCCTCCTCTTCTTCGTCGTCGTCGTCTTCTTCTTCTTCTTCTTCTTCTTCTTCTTCTTCTTCTTCTTCGTCGTCGTCTTCTTCTTCTTTTTATTTTTGAGAGAGAGAGAGAAAGCACGTGCAAGTGGGGGAGGGGCAAAGAGATAGAAGGAGGCAGAGAGAATCCCAAGCAGGCTCCGCACTGTCAACGTGGAGCCTGATGTGGGGCTCAAGCTCATGAACTGTGAGATCGTGACCCGAGCTGAAATCAGGAGTCGGTCTCTAAACTGACTGAGCCACCCAGGCACCCCCTCATCCGAATTCTTTTCTGTTGCTTAGTCTTAAGCATAGTTGACTCATTAAAAAGTAAATGGACTAGGCTAATTTTTTTACTTTATTTAAAAAAAAATTTAATGTTTATTTTAGAGAGAGAGAGAGAGAGAGAGCGAGCACGAGCAGGGAAGGGGCAGAGAGAGAGGGAGACACAGAATCCAAAGCAGGCTCCAGGCTCTGAGTTGTCAGCACAGAGCATGACGTGGGGCTCGAACTTGTGAACCACAAGATCATGACCTGAGCCAAAGTCGTACACTCAACCAACTGAGCCACCCAGATGCCCCCTTTTTTTACTTTATTTTTAATTGTGGCTATAATCATATAACATTAAATTTCCCATCATAACCATTTTTTAAAAATACTTGCTTTTAAAGTTTATTTATTTTGAGAGAGAGAGAGAGAGAGAGAGAGAGGGAGAAAGTGAGTGTGGGGGGAGGGCAGAGAGAGAATCCCAAGCAGGCCCCGAACCATCAGCATAGAGCCGGATTCAGGGCTCGAACCCATGAACCGTGAGATTATGACCTGAGCTGAAAGCAAGAGTCGGTCGGTTAACTGACTCAGCCACCCAGGCACCCCTCCCGTCGTAACCGTTTTTGACTATACGGTTCAGAGGTGTCAAGTATATTCACATTGGCATGCAATAGATCTCTAGAACTTTCTCAAATCTTTTTAGAACTGAAACTCGATGCCCACTAAACACTGATTGCCCCTCCCCCAGCCCTTGGTAACCAGCTTTCTATTTTCTATGATTTTGACTCCTTTGGGTACCTCTTCTGGGTGGAATCCTACAGTGTTTGTGATGGACGTATTCCACTTATTTCACTTATTTCACGGTCCTTGAGGTTCATCCGTGCCGTGGCGTGTGACAGAGACTAGGCTAATGTTTTAATTGGGGTCTTTGCGCAAGTGAGTGGCGCCTGGGGACACCCCTCGTGCCCGGTGCCCCCCGTTATCCATTAGGTGGATGCACATGTGGACCTAAGGGCTTCTTTTCTTTATTCTCTGTCACAGCTAGATGTCCTGATTATGCCCCATCCGTGTTCTAACCGGATGCAGGTCAGAGTTCACGTCATCTTCCAGACACCCCGAAGATGTTCGTTAGATCCATTTGGCTAGGCAGCTTAAAATAAGCTTTCTCCATTCATTGTGACCTTCATTATCTCTACCCGTGGATGAACCTCATCAAAATGAACCCTGGAAGCTAATTTGTATGCTTCTATTTCTGTCTTTCAGTGAAACCTGATCCCCCACATATTAAACGGCTCTTCTTCCAAAATGGTAACTTGTACGTGCAATGGAAGAATCCACAGAATTTTTATAGCAGATGCTTATCTTATCAAGTAGAAGTCAACAACAGCCAAACAGAGACGCATGATATTTTCTACGTAAGTTTTTCTTAGCTAGTTGATGTAACTTGGCTATTTTTCTGTCACTCGAGCTTCTTACAGGGTAATATACTGAGATGTCAGTGAAATGCAGCTCTTAGATTTGTCACCTGATGATGACGGTAATGAACTTTCTCGTCTGAAATAGGGCGTGGTGGGAGCTTTGAGGGTCTGTGGTAGTGGCACTGGCCGTCAGATTCAAGCCATTCGTTGATTCACCTGCTGAACGCATTTTCAGTACATATCTACCACGTGCCGGGCGCTGTTTTATGTGCACGTGACCCTGACGCGAAGGTCTTTTTTTCCCATGAAACCTCCCTACTGGAAAATGAGTATGTAAATGAGCAAGCTGATTTCAGAGCACGAAGGCTGTGAAGATAATTAAATAGGTCATGTAGTGGCATGACAGGCGGGCCTGAGGGAATATGAGGTTGGGCAGTCATCTGAAGTGATGACATTGGAGATGAGACCAGAATGACGGGCAGGGGCTAGCCATGGGAAGATCTGGGGGTGGGGGGAACAGCCAGTACAAAGACTCTGAGGCAGGAATGGGCTTGGCCTGTGTGAGACACAGAGAGGAGACTCGGGTGGCCAAAATACAGTAGGAAAAGATGCGTAAGCGGGAGGCCGGGGTCAGATCGGGTAGATACTTCGAGGCTCTGGTATGGCCATTCCCTTTTCTTGGAGTTTGTGGCAACTAAGGTATTCCACTTTGAGGAGTCCATATTTGTTGGCGTATGTACGTTTACGCTCCTGGGAAGCTAATACAAAACATACTAATTAGAGGTCCCCGTGGGCCACCGGCCATAACAGGATGTGGTGTAACCTCAGGGCGTCCGTCGCATTCTTCCGCTTTACGGGAGAGGTCACACACTCGGGCCTTAAACATTTTTGTTTGGACCACAGGCACGGTGGGGGTTCGTTTATTAAATTTGACGGAGGCAAACCATAAGAGGCTTAAATACAGAGAACAAACGAAGCGTTGCTGGAGGGACGTGGGTGGGGGATGGGCTAAACGGGCAACGGGCCTTAAGGAGGGCGCTCGTTGGGATGAGCACCGGGGCTTCTGTGTGAGTGATGAATCGCTAAATTCTAGTCCCGAAGCCTAACTTGAATTTAAACAAATACATTTAAGAAACCAAAACAACAACAACAACAACAACAAAATTGGGAAATTTTGCCCAGATTCAAATACCCTGGCCCCCGAGGAGTGTAGTTTCCATGAGGTGGCGCCGCAAGACCGCAGGGGCCGGGCCGTGGCTGGTGTGCCACCTGCCGGCGGTGGGGGGGGGGGGGGGCGGGGGGCGTGTGCATTCGCATTTCAGAGGTTGGAGCCCGAGTGTTTCGTATTGGCTTTTAAAGGACCCCGGCATCTCGCACGTGGGCACATGCTTTGGTCCAGTTGTTTTGGCTCATCGTGGGAGTTTCAAAATACTTACTAAAATAAGCCACTGTTGACAGGCTGTAACTCCAGAGGGACTGGCCGGGTCCGCAGCTGACCGGAGCTTCTCTGGGCATCTGCAGGTGAATCTGTTTGCCGAAATAGAATCACCATTATCCGTACCAGAAAGTGGTGTCCCCATACCGTGCTGCAAAGGGAAAGAGCAAAGGGCTTCCAAGTGGGGAGAAGGTGAGGCTTGGATTTATGGCGGAGTCAGCTTGTCAGAGCGCTGAAGCATACTTGACTACTCCAGCCTCTCCTGCTCTCTTCTGTCTGAAATCCTGAGACACATGCTGCTCGTATTACTCATTTGGCACCGAATTGTGTCCTGCGAGTTACCCCGATCACATGTTTGAGCCTTTTCTCTTGACTAAAAATAAAAGCTCCTGCAGGGAGGACTTCGGGGGTGTTTACTTTGTGCCGCTCCCGCTAACAGTGGCTAGCACAGATCGAGCGATTACTATGTGCTAGGCATTTTATTTTATTTTTTAAATGTTTTCTGGAGAGAGAGACAGAGAGAGCGAGCATGCGAGTGGGGGGTGGACAGGGACAGAGGGAGAGAGAGAGAAAATCCTGATCCCGAGCAGGGATTCTCCACGCTCAGCATGGAGCCCGATGCGGGGCTCGATCCCACGACCCCGGGCTCACGACGTGAGCAGACATCAAGAGTCGGCGGCTCAACTGACTGAGCCACCCGGGCCCCCCTGTGGTAGGCATCTTAATGGACACATTATCTCAACCCTTTCTTGTAATCCTCATGGTTACCCTGACGATCTAGGTCCTATCATTTTGTCCCCATTTCACAGAGGAGCAAATGTGATCTGACCCCAAAGCTTGTGCTGGTAAGCACTGGGGACCACCTCAGTACTTCCTCTTAATAGTAACAGCCATCCCTTGTTAAGTGTTCATGATATGCTACAAAGCTACTCTTCTAGATGCTTCTTATACAGTAGCATATAACAGTCTGTGAAGTGGTTCTATTTTAATCTATATTTTATTGGGAAACTAAGGCTCAGAGAGGGTAAGTAACTTGCTACAGGCCACACAGCTGATCAGTTGGTCTTTATGTAGTCAAAGGTTGGTCCTGATGTATTAAACTTTGAGAATATTTGGGATTAACACCATGTGCACGGTCATCACTTAATAAATTATCGTCGAACTGAGTTAATCTTTTTTACAAACTTTTGAACTGAAGAGCGTGTACATGCTATGGAATTTGTCCTCCTAAATCAGAACTGTAGCCTATTTGGAATTAACTCTGTTTACACATTTGAGCCGAACATTCTTTCCCCTGGCAGATGTTCACCAGCTGCTTCCTCTCCCAGAATGTCATCAGCTTTTTGTACGCTCACTGATTTTGAGCTCCTCTGGTTAGACCCTTCCCCCCGCCCTGTTTTTTGCGAGCCTTTTTGAGGAATTATTTCGCCTGGTGTTCTAGTTAAGAGGGGGAAGTAGGCTGGGACATGAGCTGGTGCCATCACGTGGGGGCTGTGGGCAGAAGTAACTCATGACAGAATCACAAAGCAAAGAATGACTCTTGTTTAACCACCCCCCTTCTCCCCAAACTCTCTGCTTGGTCCTCTGTGCCCTTGTCTTCCTTCTCCCACAGGGGTATCTGAGCAGCCCATAGACTATGCAAGGGAATTTACATTTGAACAAGAGCCCGGAACCTTCCATTTGCGCCGTGATTTGCTGATGTTTGGAATCCATATGTATCTGGGAGATGGTCATGAGGAGGGAGACACGAACCTGCAACCCGATCCATCAAGCGGCAGTTGACACTTGTGATTCCCCAGCAGGTCTCTGATTCCCAAGTGGCCTCTTCTCTGCCCTGGAAGAAGTAGCGATAGGACAACTCTCCATCACTCAGCTGGCCTTCCAGCTCATCACAAACGCTGCAGGGAACCATTTAGCGAATAACATGCACGGTCAAAAATCATAGCTCTGTGTTCTGGTTTTTGTCTCATGTTTAAGCATCTCTTTGATAAAAGTTGACTGTTTCTTCCAGCTTTGTTGAGGTATGATGGACAAGTAAAAAGTATATATATTTGGGTTATACAGTGTGATTACTTTCTTTTTTTTTTTTTTTAATTTTTTTTAACGTTTATTTATTTTTGAGGCAGAGAAAGCCAGAGCATGAACGAGGGAGGTTCAGAGAGAGGGAGACACAGAATGTGAAACAGGCTCCAGGCTCTGAGCGGTCAGCACAGAGCCCGACGCGGGGCTCGAACTCACGGACCGCGAGATCGTGACCTGAGCCGAAGTCAGCCGCTTAACCGACTGAGCCACCCAGGCGCCCCAAGTGTGATTACTTTCAAGGTGTACAACATGATAACCTCATATGCATATATCTTGTGAAATGATTACCACAATCAAGTTAATTAACACATCCATCACTTCACACAGTTACCTTTTTTTTAATGTTTATTTATTTACCTTGAGAGAGAAAGCATGCATGTGTGCATGCATGAACAAGGTGGGGGGGGGTTTGAGAGAGAGAGAGAGAGAGAGAGAGAGAGAGAGAGAGAATCCTAAGCAGGCTCTGTGCTCAGCGTGGATCCTGATGTGGTGCTCGATCTCATGACCATGAGATCATGTCTTGAGCCAAAATCAAGAGTCGGATGCTTAACCAACCGAGCCACCCAGGTGCCCCCACCGTTACCTTTTTTTAAGTAGTGAGAATGCTTAAGATCTACTCTCTTAGCAAATTTCAACTATACAATATGGTATTATTAACTACAATCACCATTCTGTACATTAGATCCCCAGAACTTATAACTAAAAGCTTGTACCCTTTCACCAACACCACCCCATTCCCCCCTTGTCCCTCAGCCCCTTCTGCCACCATTCCACTTTTAGCCTCTACGAATTCAACTTTAAAAACAATTTTTTTAACTTTTTAATGTTTATTTATTTTGAGAGAGAGACAGAGAGTGAGCAGGGGAAAGGCAGAGAGAGAGGGAGACACAGAATCCGAAGCAGGCTCCAGGCTCTGAGCTGTCAGCACAGAGCCCAACGTGGGGCTTGAATCCATGAACTGTGAGATCATGACCTGAGCCAAAGTCAGATGCTTAACCCACTGAGCCACCCAGGTGCCCCTGAACTCAACTTTTTTAGATTCCACATATACGTGAGGTCATACGGTATTTGTCTTTCTCTGACTTATTTTACTTAGCATAGTGCCTCCTGAGTTTCATCCATGTTGTCACAAATGGCAGGATTTTTCCTTCTTTCTCACGCCTGGATGATATTCCGTCATATATACATACCACGTCTTCTTTATTCATCTATGGGTGGACACTTTGCATATCTTAGCTATGGTAAATAATGCTGCAGTAAACATAGGGGTGCACGTACCCCTTTGAATTAGTGTTTTTGTTCCTTTTGGGTAGCGTGATTATTGGATCATAGGGCAATTCTATTTTTAATGTTTTGAGAAACCTCCACACCGTTTTCCACAGTGGCCGCACCAGTTTGCATTCCCACCGGCAACGCACAAGCGTTCCCCTTTCTCCACATCCTCACCAACACTTGTTATTTCTTGTCTTTGATGTTGGCCATTCTAATAGGTATAAGAGGATGCCTAATCGTGGTTTTGATTTTCATTTCCCTGATCATTAATGATGTCGAACATCTTTTCATATAACCTGTTGGCCAGAAGTAGACTACTAATACTAAGCAACAGGTTTTCACTATTCATTTTTCACTCCACTTTTGAAATATTTGCATTTTAGGAACTGATCTGTCTACGTCAGACAGCAAGTGATTTAAATTGTGTGGAAGAGAATTTTGCATCATACTTTGTTTTCTCTGACTCAGTCGTTTTTGACACCATACGCTCAGCAAGGGAGACTGGGTTTTTTTTTTTTTAACGTTTAATTGATGTAGAGGATCCTATAGAAAAATAACACAAGTGGTTATGCATAGCTCAATGAGTTTTCACAAGTGATTTTTGCAACTGATTTTTCACTTATGTAACCAGCACCCCAGAAGCCCCATCGTGACCCCTTTTAGTGACTCTCCCAAAGCATGACTGTTACCCTGACTTCTGATCCCATAGATTAGTTTTGTTGCCTCTGTTTATTTTTATTTATTTGTTTTTAAAGTTTATTTATTGATTTTGAGAGAGAACAAGTGAGCAGGGGAGGGGCAGAGGGAGAGGGAGAAAGGATCCCAAGCAGGCTCCACGCTGTTAGCGCAGAGCCCGATGCGGGGCTCGATCTCATGAACTGTGAGATCGTGACCTGAGCCAAAACCAAGGGTCGGGTGCCTGACTGAGCCCCCCGGGCGCCTCTGTTGCCTCTTTGAAGCCTCGTATGGACGAATTCTCCAGCATTTGCTTTTTGTGCACGTCTGCCTTCTTTCACCCAGCGTTCCGTTTAGGAAGAGCCACAGATATCGTTGCCTGTAGTTGTCAGTGTTTCGTTCTCACTGCATTGGTTCTGTCGTGTCGGTATTATCACATTTGATTTATCCATTCTCCCTTTGGGGCATATTTGGATAGTTTCCGGTTGGGAGTTTTATGAATAGAGTTTTTATGAACATTTGCGTATTTGTCTCTTGGTGCGCACGTGCATACGTTTCTGTTGAGCCTGTATGGGTCAGAGGGTTATATATGATGGTCTCTAAGTGATGATCAGACTTTTCCCAAATGGTTGTGCCCGTTTACACCATGAAGAGCAGAAGCTGAGGACGCTAGATGCTTCCCATCCTCATCAGCACTCGGTGTTGTCCGATAGGCGTGTGTGTGTGTCATTAGCTTGTGGATTTAATTCGCATTTCCCTGATGATTAATGAAGCTGAGCGCTTTTGCACATGTTCGTTGGCAATTTGGAATACCCTCTTGTGAAACGCCTGCTCAAATCTTTTGCCAGTTTTTCTGTGGGGTTGTCTGCCTCTTCCTCGTTAGTTGGTGGGCTATACGTATATGTGCGTGGGTGTGTTCCATATAAATATAAGCATATATTATAAATAGGTATGTACGCAAGTTCTTTGTCAGCGGTTGCGGCCATCTTCTCTCACTCTATGCGTCACTTTTCAAATTTCCTGAATAGGATATCTTTGGATGAACAGAAGAAGTTTGGAATTTTGATACAGATGACTTTATAACAATTTTTCCTTTAGGGTTACTATTGTGTGGTTTTATTTAAGAAATCTTTTCCTGCTTCAAGGGCATGAAGGTGTTCTACGTTTTCTTCTAAAATCTCGCTGTATTTATGTATTTGTTTGTTCGGTTTATTTTAACTTTCACATTTAGATGTGCGGTCCGTTTGGAATTGACTTGGTAAATACTGTGAGGTAGGGGTCAAGAGGTTTTTTTTTTTTTCCTGTACGTGTATATAATCGATCCGACGCATCTTATTAAAACGAAACAAAACTAGCCTTTCACGGCACCTGGTCCCCTTCAGATGGGATGAAAGGAAACCTCGTTAGAAATGGTGGAATGATGCGGTGGAGTCTTTTCATTCTTTTTGAATGTATTTGTTTTTTTATATATCTTCCAGGTTGAAGAAGCCAAGTGTCAGAATTCAGAATTTGAGGGACACCTGGAGGTCAGTAAATTCAACTTCCGCTCTTTGGGTTTAAGCTCACAGAGTGACTGGGGGTGGGGCGGGGTGACTGTAGCCTCAACGGTAACTGCTCTGAGCAAAAGAAACTCCTTTGTTTTGCGGGTTATTGCCAAGTTTCCTTTGAGGCGCTAGAGTCGGGTCATGGGGGCCGCCATCCAAGTCTTGATCGCGTACAGAATTTGGCAGAGAATTCTATTTCCGCGGGATTCAGAAGCAGAAAAGGAGAGCCGCCCGGTAACATGCCTCGTGTGTGTTTGTCTCCCCTCTCAGGGCACAATTTGCTTCATGGTCCCCGGCATCCTCCCCGACACTCTGAACACGGTGAGAATCCGGGTGAGGACGAACAAGCTATGCTACGAGGACGACAGGCTGTGGAGCAACTGGAGCCAGGCGATGAGCATAGGTGAGGGGACGGGACCTCGCGCGCCACGGAAGCCAGCGAGGGGCTGAAGCGGAAGATAGACCGGGGGAGGGGGCGGCACCGCATTCCCGACATCCTCCAGGGGAAGCTGCAATCGCACCGCATCTGCTGTTCGATTGCAGCCAGATCACCCAGGTTTAACCCACACCGCGCAGCTCTTTGAAAACCCACAATCCAAAAGGCGTCACTCTCTCTCTCCTGTCCGGTCTCTATGTTTTTAACAACCTGAACAACATACCAGGAGGCGGGCATGATGAAGTCCATAGCTCGTGCCTTGCTAGAGGACCACCCTGTGGGCTAGTGACAGAATCAAGAGTAGAACAGTGACCTTGATGGCGTTTGACAGAGATCACACCGTATCCGGGTCTGAAGACAACAGTTTCGCGTATTAACGGAGTGCCTGAGCAAACTGGGTGTCAGGCCCAAGAACAGGATTGGAAAGAGCTGTGCTGTTTTTTAAGAAAAAAAATTTTGATTCGTATTCATATTTGGGGAGAGAGAGAGACAGAGCGTGAGTGGGGGGAGGGGCAGAGAGAGAGGGAGACACAGAACGGGAAGCAGGCTCCGGGCTCCGGGCTGTCAGCACGGGGCCTGACGCGGGGTTTGAACCCACCAACCGTGAGTGAGATCATGACCTGAGCCGGAGTCGGACGCTTAACCGACTGAGCCACCCAGGCGCCCGTAGAGAGAGCTATGCTTCGTGGATGTGTGTGTGCGTGTTGTGGGGTGGAGTGTAGGAGTGACTCAGCACTGGATCCTTAAATACCCCCAGTGTGTAGCCACAGGCCGCAGTGATAGTGTAGCACCCAGAACAAGGGGATACTACAGGGTGGGAAACAGTGTCCTGGCCCCATCAGAAGCGTGCAGTGTTCTATTCCGGGCGCCACGCTGTAGGAGCTTCATTGGCAGACCGGAACCTATCGTTGAGAGGGTCATCGGGATGTTGAAGAATCACAAAACTTAGGGACAAGTGGTTGGATGAAGCAAGCCTGGGGGTGAGGAGTCCTGATTGCTGAATTTTAAGTAGAAGAGGAGATAGGTTATTTTCTTTTGTGGCTCCTTGGGGCAAAATAGGACCACCGGAAGAACTTTCTAATAGCTCTCTGACAGTCAGAGAGACAGGTTATTGAGGTAATCGGTTCCCTACTAATTGAGGGACTGAACAAGCTAGGTGCCAGGCATGGTTGTATTCCTTATCTATTGTTGCATAACAAAGAATCTCAAAATTTGGTGCCTTAGAAAACACATTTAGCATCTCACAGTTCCTGTGGGTCAGGAATCTGGGCACAGCGTGGCTCAGTGCCTCTGGCCCAGGTTCTCTCATGAGGTTACAGTCAAGCTGTTGGGTGGGACTGCAGTCTCATCTGAAGGCTTGATTGGGGCTGGGAAACCCACTTCCAAGCTCACTTATGTGGTCGTCGGAAAGCCTCTGTTCCTTGCCGGCTGTTGGATGGGGGCTGTAGCAGGTTGAATCGTCTCCCTCAAAAAGATACGTTCGGCTCCCAACTCCTATACCTGCGAATGTGACTTTATTTGGAAGTGGTTTTTGCAGATGGGATCAGGTTAAGATGAGGTCACACCATTAAAGTAGACCCTGCATCTGATGACTAGTATCATTATGAGAGAGGATACACAGAAACACGAAGAGACCCCCCCCCCCCAGGGAAGAAGGCCCTGTGAGGATGGGGGCAGTCGATGGAGTGATGCAGGTATAGCCAAGGAACCCTAAGGGTTCCCGGGAGCCACCAGAAGCTAGGAGGAGGCAAGGAGGGATTCGTCTCCAGAGCCTTCAGAGGGAGCACGTCCCTGCGGATACCTTGCTTTTGGGCGTCTAGCCTTCGGAACTGTGAGAGAACACACGTCTATCGTTTTAAGCCAACTGATGTGTGGCGATTCACCCCAGCAGCCCTAGGGAGCTCCTGCAGAGGCCTCCCTCAGTTTCTTGCCCTTTGGGCCTTTCATGCAGGCAGGCATTTCATGCCTCATGAAACGGCGACTGGCTTGCTCAAGCAAGTGACTCAAGCAAGAGTGTGTGAGAGGACACCCGGTGTGGAAACCAGTCTTTTGTAACCTAATCTTGGAAATGACACGAACGCTGCCGTTCAGTTCTTTACAGGCAAGTCAGTCAGTCCGGCCCACTCTCGAGGGGAGGAGGTTACGTAAGGGCGTGAGTATCAGGAGGCAGGGATCATTTGGGGCCATCTTAGAGGCTAACACAGGGATGCTAGGCCCTGACGATGCTTCCTAGGTGGCCATGCCCTCGTGGAAAAGATGAGCACGTAAGCAGACATGACATTCTGCGTGTGAAGCGTAGCAAGTCAACTTCTCAAGTGACCGAGAAGCTTTGGAACATGGACAGTGCCGGATTTGAGGCCTGACTTACTAAACCCTCTGAACGAGCCACTAACCCTCTCTGAGCCTTATCCTTCTCATCTGTATAAACGGGAGACACCATCGTCTCTCTCCATAGCATACATAGAAACACATCGAGGCACTCCGGGTGGTATCACGTATGTAGCAGATGCTCAGTTAAAAATAGTAGTAGTGGTAGTTAGGAGCACCTGAGGCGTTCTAGTAGTGGTTAAGTGACCAACAAGAAGAGAGAGTCACTGTTAATGACATGATCTTTCTAACAGGTGTAATAGCATTGTGAATAGTGTCTGGAACTAGTTAAGATACCCTGGCTTCAGACAACCCTCAAGGTGTCTTTTCATCTGTGGCATGTTGGGCACTAGAGCAGGACTTTGTTTTTCGCTGCTAAGGGAACGGAAGATGAGATCATTGAAGCGTTTTGGGGGCGCCCGGGTGGCTCAGCCGGTTAAGCGTCCGACTTCAGCTCCGGCCATGATCTCGCGGTCCGTGAGTTCGAGCCCTGCATCCGGCTCTGTGCTGACAGCTCGGAGCCTGGAGCCTGCTTCGGATTCTGTGTCTCCCTCTCTCTCTGCCCCTCCCCTGCTCACAGTCTGTCTGTCTGTCTGTCTGTCTCTCTCTCTCTCTCTCTGTCTCTCTGTCTCTCTCTCTCTGAGAAATAAATAAGCATTAAAAAACCTTAAAAATAGAATTGAAGAGTTGGAAAACAGGTTGGGGTAGAGTGCAGAGAAAGCTGCGATCTCGCTAGTTTGATCCAACGGTTGCTTGTTGTTTCCCCCCCCCGCCCCCAAAAGGGTTTGATTTCTCATGTCTTTTTGTTTGCTTTCCGTTTGCCAGGTGAGAACGCCGACCCCACATTCTATATAACCATGCTGCTCGCCACCCCGGTCATCGTTGCGGGTGCCATCATAGTCCTCCTGCTTTATCTCAAAAGGTGAGGCGGCCGCCCCGGTCGGCTTGGCGGCTTCTGTTGGCCCTTCCTCTCCAGTTACTACTGTTCGTGAGAGCGTTTGGCGTTCGCCCCACGTATTAGGAGCACTTTGGCTATCAACGGCTTTTGGTAGTATGGCGCGGCCCAGAGGGATTACCGTGCCCATTTTCTGGGGAGGAAGGTGTCGCGTTAATTTCCCGCGGCCCCGCTCCGGCACCGTTCCCTTCGCGTGTGTTTGGGATCATCGACAGGCCCCGTGTTCACCCTGCTCTTTCAGATGCCTAATACGGCCAAAGGCGGTGGCACTTGGAATGAAGTCTTGGCGTGACGCATTCAATGACCCGTCCAGTATTAATGCAGGGCAAGCTGCTACTTTAAAGCTGCGGGAAAGAGAACTTCACCAAGTTGTCTCTCTCTGGTCGGTAGAGAGACGGCACTCGGTGCGCGCAAGGGGCGAGCGCCAGATGAGGCTGGAGGGGTTGGCGGAGCCAGATCACGTGGGCCGTGGCGGGGGAATTGAGATTTCGTCCTCAGCATGAGGGGGAATCGTCGCAGAGTGTTAAGCGGGGAAAGGAACCCGCCCTGATTTTACTGTCATGAAAGGTCACCGACGTTGCCGAATGAAGAGCTGGCTCGGGTAGGGACGGAAGCGGGTGGGCTGGTCAGAAGGTGCTGCCGCCTTTTGGGGGGTAAAGACGTGGGAAGCCTGGCCTAGGAGGTTAGTGATGGCGGTAGTAAGACGCGGTCAGAGGTGGGACGCATTCGGGAGGTAGAGCTGAGAGCGCTTGCTGATGGCCGCTTGCCCGTGAGGCCCGAGGGAAACTGAGGGTTCACGGAGAGCTCAGGTTTGGGTGAACGCTGGAGCCGTCGGCTGAGAGGGAGAAGATTGTGCGGAGCGCTGGCCCTGGGGCAAAGGGGAAGACTCAGTTTGGAATGTCAGTTCCAGATGACTGTTAGACACCCAAATAGGGATGTCACAGGGGTAGTCGTGCGATGAATCTGGAGTTTCAGGGGGAGGTCTGGGCCGGAGATGGAATCTGGGGAGCCCTCGGCGTGTAACTGGACCCGAAGCCCTAAGACTGGAAGAGAGCGCTCGTACAGTGAGGGGGCCAGAGGGCGAGAGACAGAGCCCTGGGCCACGCCGATGTTCAGAGCCTGGGAGATGAGGTGGGGCCACCAAAGGGTAGTCTGAGGCATAAAGATGGGGAGAGGAGAAAAGAAGAAAGTAAAAAGAGGAATGAACCCTGTTCTCGGAAGATTTTTTTTTTTTGAAATTATAAGCAATGAGCCCCCATCTGGCCTATGATGAGTAAAGCACCGTTATTATTCAATTATAGGGGACGGCTCACGGGCACGTGCGCACACACCCACGCACGCACAGTCATAACCGTGTGAGGTGATGGATGTGTTAATTTGCTTGATCGTGGTCATCGTTTCATAACGTACAACATCATGTTGTTCACCTCACACGTGTACAATTTTTTTCCCTTGAATAGATCTCATTTAAGCTGGAAAAAACATTTGTGGTTTTTTTCAAATTTATCTTGCGAGGGGTGGGGGGGCGGCGAGCAAGCGGGCAAGCAGCCTCCGTGCTGACGCGGGGCTCAGTCTCATGAACCACGAGATCATGACCTGAGTCGAAATCAAGAGTCAGACGCCTCACCCAGTTAGCCACCCAGGTGCCCCAAGCTGGAAAACAGTTTTAAAAACGATGAGAGTGGGGCGCCTGGGTGGCCCAGTCGGTTGGGTGACCGACTTCGACTCAGGTCACGATCTCGCAGTTCGTGGGTTCGAGCCCCACGTCGGGCTCTGTGCCGAAGGCTTGCTCGGAGCCTAGAGCCTGCATGGGATTCTGTGTCTCCTTCTCTCTCTACACCTCCCCCACTTGTGCTCTGTCTGACTGACTCTGTCTCTCAAAAATAAATAAACGTAAAAAAAATTTTTTTTTAAACGGTAAGAGTATGAGCAGTGTGTTTATCCTGACGGCCCCCTTGTTCCACCCATACTTGGGTGCTCTAAGGACATGGGTTTCTGAGCTTCTTTTGGAATTTTATTCACGGCTGCTTTATCACTAAAGATGACTAGTGTACCATGTCTTTTGTCCAAGCCTTCTTCTAAAGTGCCTTTATTTAGGGGCGCCTGGGTGGCTTGGTCGGTTGGGCCTCCGACTTCGGCGCAGGTCATGATCTCGCGGCCCGTGAGTTCGAGCCCCGCGTCGGGCTCTGTGCTGACCGCTCGGAGCCTGCAGCTTGTTTCGGATTCTGTGTCTCCCTCTCTCTCTCTGCCCCTCCCCTGTTCATGCTCTGTCTCTCTCTGTCTCAAAAATAAATAAACGTTGAAAAAATAAATAAATAAAGTGCCTTTATTTAAATGGGACGTTCCTGTGGACTGGAAGATTTGATCAAAAAATGTCTCTGTTTTCTTAAAGGCTCAAGATCATTATATTCCCTCCAATTCCTGACCCTGGCAAGATTTTTAAAGAAATGTTTGGAGACCAGAATGATGACAGCCTGGTAAGCACTGATTCCATGAAGTTCGAAACTGGGTTTTGTTCGGAGGCTGTGGGATTTGTAAAAAACAAAAACAAAAACAAACCCAGAAAATGTGCCGTTTTGACCCTTTTTAAGTATACGTCTCAATGGCATTGAGTACATTCAACAGTGTCATGCAACCATTATCGCTATCTCCAGAACTCTTTCATCATCCCAGATAGAAACCGTGCCCGTTAAACGCGGACTTCCCATTCCCCCCAGGAGCTGGCCACTTCTTTTCTACTTTCTGTCTCTATGAGTTTGCCTATTCTGGGCACCTCGTGTAAGTGGAATCCTACAATATTTGTCCTTTTGTGTCTGGCTTCTTTCACTTCGCATAATGTGGTTCATCCGTGTTGAAACATGTGTCAGTACTTTATTTCAAAATTGGTTATTTTGGGGCACTTGGGTAGCTCAGTCAGTTGTGTCCGACTCTTAATTTCAGCTCGGGTCATGATTTCCCGGTCATGAGATCAAGCCCTGCATCGGGCTCTGCGCTGGGTGTGGATTAAGATTCTCAAGATTCTCTCTCTCCTTCTCCCTCTGCCTCTCCCCCACTTGCACACGCTCTCTTGCTGTCTCTCTCTCTCTAAAAGAAAATGCAAAATTGATTATTTTAAACTACATTTTACCTAAAAGATTAAAGAAGAGGTGATTTAAAATGTTGCATCTCACAGTACACGGCTGGCTCAGTCTGTTGGGGCATGCACTTCTTGATCTCAGGGTCATGAGTTTGAACCCCGCATTGGGCATAGAGCCCACTTAAAATAAAAAATAAGGGGCGCCTGGGCGGCTCAGTCGGTTGAGTGTCCGACTTGGGCTCAGGTCGTGATCTCATGGTTTGTGAGTTCGAGCCCCGTGTCAGGCTCTGTGTTGACCGCTCGAAGCATGGAGCCGGCTTCGGATTCTGTGTCTCCCCCTCTCTCTGCCCCTCCCCTGCTCATGCTCTGTCTCTCAATAAGAAACAGTAAAAAAATTTTAAAAATAAGTTAAACAATTTTGTATCTCAGACTATGCAGACCATTTGAGAAGTCCTCGGGATACTTTGCCCAGCTCATATTGCTGGGCTTTGTTCTCTCTGGGGTAGGGAATCTGTTCGGTCCAAACCCTCAGTGAGAGGAGCCTTCCAGATGAAACCAGTGCAAAGGGCAGGGTTTCTGCCTCTTGGTGATTTGGGGAAATAGAAAGATAGGGTAAACATGGACATAGATTTTGTTCGTGTTGGTGCCTGGAAAGCTGGCCTCCAAAGACAAACTCACCCCAACTGTTACAGTTCGTTTGCTGCAGACTCCCATGCTGGAATTTGTGGCTAGAAAAGCGAAGACCCCAGGGGAACCGAAGAGTTTCAGGTTTCTCCGATAAGTACATTCACCCAAAGAAAATAATAAGGACACTAAATGGAATAAATATCAGCATTATTACATATATCTTAAATTAGTAATATCAGGCCCAGGGCAGTTAATTTAGTGAAATCGTACAGCATAGTACATGATAGCCTGGGCTCTGGAGTCACATTGTCTGGATTCAAATCTCATTTACCATCTGTCTGACCTTAGGTAACTTCCCTAACCTCTCTGTGCCTCAGTTTTCTCATTTGTAACATGAAGGTAATGATAGCGCCCGCCTCTTGGTGTCGTTCTGTGGTTTAGATTAATTTAATACATACAGACTGCTTAACATGCCCGGTACCATTACTGGTGCCTAGTAAGCGTTAGCGATTAGTATTACTGTGGATGCTTTCCCATTCTTGTGCATCTCCAGACGGTTTCTTTTTTAAGTAAGCTCTACCCCCAACAAGGGGCTTAAACCCATGACCCTGAGAGCAGGAGTCACACGCCGAACCAACTGAGTCAGCCAGGCGCCCCTCCCCAAACAGTTCTCTTAATAGCAAGTGATTCACAATAGCAGCGATGATCTACAGCTCAGGAAGGAAGGCAGGGAGGCTGATTTGCTTTCAGAGGAGGATTCTTCTAGATCAGTCTTTCATCAAGGCATGGTCATACTGCCAGACCCTGAGGGTGGGGCACCGTGAGGCAGAAGTCAAGTGTAACTCAGGTGAATATGGCAACCACTGGTTCTTCGTCTTTAGTTGAGTCACGACCAACTGAAACCCTTGTGAGAATAGGGGCCCCCGGACCCCGCCTCCAGAAAGTCCGATTCAGGAGGTCTGGGATGGGTCCCGGGAATCCGCGTAGTGAACGGGAGCTCACAGATGATTCCTGTTCTGGCAAGATAGTTTGTGGAGACACTTTGAAGAACACTGTTCTGGGGCGCCTGGGTGGCTCAGTTGGTTGAGCGTTCAACTCTTTTTGTTTTTTTGAATGTTTATTTATTTGAGAGAGAGAGGGAGGGAGACACAGAATCCGAAGCAGGCTCCAGGCTCCGAGCTGTCAGCACAGAGCCCGGCACGGGGCTCGAACCCACGAACTGCAAGATCACGACCTGAGCCAGTCAATCAACCAACTGACTGAGCCACCCAGGCGCCCCTAGCGTCCAACTCTTGGTTTCGGCTCAGATCATGATCCCGGGGTCATGGGATCGAGCCCCGTGTCGGGCTGGGCACTGAGTGTGGAGCCCGCTCGGGATTCTGTCTCTCTCCCTCTGCCCATCTCCCCCACTCGCATGCCTGCTCTCTCTCTCTCTGTCTCTCAAATAAAAAGAAAGGAAAATGCTGTCATGGCTATTTTCCTTAGGAAGGAGGTTGAGGTCTGTGCGGGTACATGAGCGCCTCTAAGCAGTCATGGAAAGGCTACTACGTCATACAGTGTATTTATTCGGTGCTTTGCTTCTATTCCCTTCTTCCATGCTCGTAACCGTCCTTTGGTGTAGGTGCTGTAGTGCCGTTTTCTTGTTTTAGTACAGATGAGGAAACGAAGCCTCAGTGAGGCTAAGTCACTTGACTGCAGTCACACAGCTAGTAGGTAGTAAGGTGGGATTTGACCCAGAACTGTCTGATCCTGGAGTTGTCTCCCTCTCTCTCTCTCTCTCTCTCTCTCTCTCTCCACTCTGCTGCATTGCCTCTTGTAAGATAGAGTGTTTGTCCCCAGGAACCTCACTACCTTCTGAGAGTTCCATTTGATAGAGAGGGTTGGGGTAGGGGAGTTCCGAGAAAAAGGTTTGGAGTCGCATTCCGGCTGGCCTTACATGGGGAGGTAAAAGGAGTACCATTCTGACATCAATCTGGAGGGAATGGATTAGAGGGGTAGCCATGGGAGCCACCTGGGAACCCAGTCCTGAACTTGCCACATACACGCTTTGTTTGGCCAGCGTGGCGTATTTAAAATCTTTCCATTTGGCATGGCGCACACTCTTCCAGTTCATCTCTGGCCCTCTCATTCCCGGTTCCCGCCGTGGTTTCACATGTTGAGGTAACTCACGTGCCAGACCCCTGAAACACCTTTGAGTTTGCTACCCCTCTCAGCAGAATGAAGACGAGCCCAAGTGCCACGGTACGAACGCCCAATATCTGTGAACACGCGTTTGGACTCACGAATACATACAGGACATACAGCCCGAGCATCGATAAGATAAATTTCCAGCCCAATAAGTTTGTAAAGAGTGATAGTAGCCCATGCCAGCAAGTGGGACGGTGGGGGTGGGGGCCTGGCACTTCTCACGCACTTTGTGGAGGGCAACTTGGGAACACGTAACAAGAATCTGTGATCTTACAATTATACTTTTAGGATGAGGAGATAATCCAACAATGGCACCGGGATGGTCAGTGCAGCGTCTGTCTCTAACACGAAGACTTTAGAAGCCAGTGAGACACCCACAATGGAGAATTAGTGAAAAACCAGGTTAGGTTTTCAAAGCATTTGATGTCACAGCGAACTGCTCCTGGTACAAGAGTAAGAAACATCATAACTGCATAGTACATTACAATCCTAACTTTTATAAAACCACACGAATGTACGCATAGAACAGTGAGTGGAAAGAAAGGAGTCAAAATGATCATCTGGGCAGAAGGACCGCGTGGATAATTGATGTTATTCTCTACCTTTCTGAAATTTCCAGATTGCCTATCACAAGCACATATTACTTTCGTAATAAAAGAAGCCCTGTACAAGTTATTAAGGGAAAAGAGAATATTTTGGCCATCTGAGTTTGAGAGATAATAGGGACTTGAACTTAGGTGGTAGCAGGGGAGATTGACGCAAGAGACATTATTAAAGGCGACTCATTACAACTTGGGGACTCTGTGGGCGATGAAAGGTACGGAGTAAAAATAATCTCAAGGTTTCGAGCCTGAGTGATAGAGTGAACGGCAGTAACATCGACAGCGAAATCAGATCAATTATCTGTCTCAGAGATGGGAAAATTGCTTTTTTTCAATTTGCTGTGTAGAGGATAATATGTTATCCCGATGAGTCAGAGAATTCTATAATTTAGCGAGGCGGATACGCTGACAAGATGGACTGCTAAAAGCATAAGATGTTTTTGTTTGTGGTGGTTGCAGACCATTAAATGAAATCAGGGTTTAAAACTAAAAGTGTAATACAAATGCCAGACAGGGGAAAGGGGAATGGAACAAATTTTCATGTTTTCTTTTTAAGCAAATGAATCATCTTTTCTCTGCACGGCACCAAGCCTTATCAATTGAACTGTATATGCAGCAGAAAGATGAGCCTTTTACTTCTAGAATTATCGAATTATAGAATGAACATGGCCCTAGGGGTCATCCAGTGAGGTGGATGTTTTACATGTTGAATTATTTATCTTTTTTTTTTAATGTTTATTTATTTTTGAGAGAGAGACACACACACACACAGAGTGTGAGAAGGGGAGGGCCAGAGAGTGGGAGACACAGAATCCAAAACAGGCTCCAGGCTCTGAGCTGTCAGCCCAGAGCCCGATGCAGGGCTCGAACCCACGAACCTCGAGATCGTGACCTGAGCCGATGTCGGACGCTCAACCGACTGAGCCGTCTGAGCGCCCCGAATTATTTCCCTTTAATTGTCAGTTTTTAAAACTCTTAGATGCTAGTCCTACCCCTTCATTTTAGAGATGGGGGGGCAGTGGGCGCCTGAGAGACCTTTCTCCAGGACTGTCATACAGACAGGCCATTGCAGAACCTGAACCTGAAGCCATCGTAGCCCAAATTTGGTGTCTCCTGAGCCTGAAAAATAAGCCATGCCCTTTCTAAACGCTCGTCTTCCACGCTACACCACCTATAGTGGTTCTTTTCAGAAATTTATGTAGGTGTGGCCGCAAATAAACGAAATCCTCCGTATAGTTTTCCTTAAGGTTTCCACTGTTTTGACAGTGTTTTGCTTGTCCCCATGGTAACGCTGTGGCCAACAGCGTTTCTTCCTGTTGCTCTGCTGCTTGCCTTTTTCTTTGTGACTAATTGGGCTGCGGGCCATGTCTGGGGGCAGGGGGCTGTGCGGAGGGAATTTCTTCTCCTCCTGCCTCTGCCTTTCTTTTTCACCCGTAAAAAATGATCTATTCTTCCCCCGCTTCTTGGAAACCAGTTATGTTTTCAGTACCGTGCCAGTTTAACATTCCTGATTGGAAAGCGGCTTGATAACTTGGAGTTGACTTCCAAATGCTGCTGAGTTGTTGGTTTTTGTGGGTTTTTTTTTTCCACTTCAGTGTGTATCTTTAAAAACAAGGAATGCAAAAAAAAAAAAAAAAAGAAGAGGAAGAGGAAGAAAAGAAAAACCAGGAACGTAACCAAAATAGCATGGCTGCGCTTTCAAAGTGATCCGTTCTTTACTCTTGTCTAACAGTCCATTGTAAAACTTTTCCACTTGTTGGGAGACAGGTAGTATCCAGTCCTCCCGCCGTTAGGGAGGCTGAGATTGAGCGCTGTGTTTAAGGTGCTGACGGGGTGTCCCCTCCAGCCATTTACACTGATTTCCAGCCCCGTGCCGCCTGAAGATAGTCCTCGTGGTGCTAAGTTAGCACCCTGTCAGCTCTTCAGCTGATGCTTTTTTGTGCCGTTTGGTCTCATCGATCAAATCAATGATTTCAGCAGGCGTCGTGAAATGATGATTTTCCTATCATCGAAACTACATTTATGAGCTGGCCCTTAGTACTCCAAGGCTTTTTGGTTGTTCTGAAATTCTGTTTCTGCTAGGAAGGCAGATACGCCTTTCACTCTTTCCCTTTCATTTTCATTGTGAAGCGGGGTTTGGGTCCATCAAATGGTACCAAATTAGTTCCCTTCACACCACATTCAACTGGTTCTTTTTTTTTCTTTTAATGTTTATTTATTTTGAGACAGAGAGAGAATGAGAATCCCAATTAGGCTCCACACTCATTGCAGAGCCCGACAAAGGGCTCGATCTCACGACCGAGAGATCATGACCTGAGCTGAAATCAAGAGTAGGACGCTTAACCAACTGAGCCACTCAGTCGCCCCCCCGCCCGCCGCTTTTAAGTAATCTCTACCCCCAACGTGGGACTCGAACTCACAACCCCGAGATCAAGAGCCGCACGCTCTACTGACTGAGCCAGCCAGGTGCCCCTCAACTGGGTCTGTTTTAAGCTGCAGCGATTTTCGAGGCATGGCGATCCACAATTCATATTGTTCCACTTTCTTTGTGAACGTTGATCTGCAGAAGACTGGGGCATGTAATCTGTCGACTTGTATTCCTACAAAAGGCCAGTGTTTTGCATGGTGCTTAGGTGGCCTTGAGGCCCACTTCACTTCTATGGAAAATTCACTGTGGGAAATAACCAAATCTTGAAAGTCTTCTTAAATTGGGATTTAGCATTCCACTGTGCCACGAAATTTTTTTCTTTAAAATATAAAAGCCTGTATAGCGTGCTGCCTTTTCTAGAATTGGATGACTAACAACCAAAAGCCGGTCATGTTAGCTTCCCAAACACTGATTTGTTTTCCATCTACGATGTTTTTCATATTTGGCCATTATTCTGTTGTTGATTACCTTGTTTTAAAAAATTGGCAGTGTGAGCTGAATTAGGGACTGGTAATTTTGTGGGTTCAGTTTTTTTTCTACAAGTAATTTTGAAATGAGACTGGCATATAATTTACGAAATTGAACAACAGGTCAGAGCATTTGTTCCCTTTTCTTACATAGATATATTCATAGAAGCAGTCCTCAGGAAAAGGCCATGATGCTGATAATGGGTGGAAATGAGAATAGTCCAAGTTTTAGGAACGAAAAAAGGCAATCGAAAAAATGAATGTCTTCTTGGAAGCCATCTCTTCTGCGCTGTTCACTTTGTTAAAATAAATTGGTTTTCTTCCTGTCCACCACAGCTAACCCATTGGGTCTAATGACTAGAAACCAACGAAGGTGTGATGTTCAGCACGCATTTTTTAAAAATGAAAATATTTTTCCTTTTAAAAGCAATATGTATTCATTACAGAGACATGAGAAATACAGAAGACCAAAAGAGAAAAGGCTAAAAATCACTCTTCGTCCTGTGACCCAGACAGAACCCTCTTGAATGTTGTGGGAACAACATAGAGAAATGGAACTTTTATTGGGCAGTGGGGTAATAATGACGACAGTAATAATGGCTTGTACTTACTGAACTTCTGCTTTGTAGCAGACACTCTCCTAAGCACTTCCCTCGTTAGTTTGATCCCCTCTTGCAGTTGGTATTCTCTCCAGTACACGGATGAGGACGGTGAGGTACCATGGCAGGGTGGCGGGGGGGGGGGGGCGGGTGGTGGTAATGTGTGGCTCGCTCCAGATCACATTGCGAGGACACAGCAGAGCTAGGATCCAAACTTAACGAGCACGCGTCAGAAGTGGGACCCGGACCCAGGCATCCTGATTCTCCAGTCTAGACTCTTAGCCAACCATATGATGTGTTTTAACGACATGCTCATATTTAATTTTATTTGAATTTAACAGATGAGAAAGTAGCAGGTGCAACTGAAGGAATTTCTGAGCATTTGACAAATTATAAAATAAGTTTCAGTGATCACTAAAAAGGGCAGTTTTTCCCTGTGTCCTCCCCTCTGTCTGTCTGTTTCGAAAGCTGTCCAGTGTCTGCATTGTCAGTGCATGTAACTTACATACTATGGTGTGTCCCCTATAGCCTACGTTTGGTCTTCGTTCCGTGGGGCTATTTCTGCTCACTACTGGTCTTTATGTTCATGTCTCCCCAGTCACTTTGGTGGTTGGAAGCTCTAAAAGTTTTCTCAGGGAGGATTCAGGGGACCAACGTTTCCTGAATTATTTGCACATTGATGGACTTTGCTGCATTAATCATTGAAGATCAGTTTAGCTAGATACAAAGTCCATGGCTCACAGGTTCTTGCCTCGGGTATCTTAAATATGGCATCCACTTTCTTCTGGCATAAAATGTCGAAGTCGGCTGACAATATAATTTTCTCTCTGCGTTAAAACACTTGGTCTTGGGGCACCTGGCTGGCTCAGTCAGTCGGTGGAGCGTGCGGCTCTCGATCTCGGGGTTGTGAGTTCGGGCCCCACGGTGGCTGTCGAGCTTACTTAAAAACAAACAAACACTTGGTCTTTTCTGTCTGGTTGTCAAAAGTTTTTTTTTTTTCTTCAATGTCCGGTAATTTTGCCAGAACGTGCCTTGGTGGTGGTGGTGGTCAGCCTGGCCTGATTCTCTGAGGGATATGGTGTGCCCCTTTCAGTATGTAGTTTCAGATGTCGTTCTTTTTTTAATTTCAGTAAACATGTCTCCACTTCTGGATTTCAGTTATTGTGTTCCCTTTTCTTTGCCCGTCTTCTGTATTTGTTACATCCTCTTGAATAATCTTTACCTGCCTTCGTGTTTTTTAAATGTCTACGCCCGACACGGGGCTCGAATTTACAACCCCAAAATCAAGAGTCACATGCTCTTCTGACTGAGCTAGCCAGGGGCCTCTCATTTTTTAAAAAAAATTTTTCTTGAGTTTATTTGTTTATCTCGGGAGGGAGAGAGAGAGAGAGAGAGAGCGAGCACAAGCAGGGGAGGTGCAGAGAGAAGGAGAGACAGAATCCCAAGCAGGCTCCGCACCATCAGTGCAGGGCCCGACTCGGGGCTCGAACTCCCGAACCTTGAGATCATGACCTGAGCTGAGATCAAGAATTGGACGCTTGACCGACTGAGCCACCCGGGTGCCCCCTCATTTTTTTTTTAGTTAAAAAAAACCCCTGCTTTTCATCTGCTGTTTCTCTTGAGGTATTATCTGTTGTGTTCATTTGCCCCTGTGTTCCTTTTAGCTTAATCTTCATTTCTGAAATGATTTTCTTTTCCTTCTCATTCTTTCCTGAATCTTAACAGGTCATTTCTGAGTTGTTCTTATTCTAAACGTTTATGTTCTTTCACATCATGTGCATTATTTTCATATCATATAACTTTTTCTTAATATATGTGAGCTAGCTTTAAAATATTGGACTATAATTTCATGTAATTTGAGGGGACATTCTTGCATGTTTTAATTCTGCCAGGATTTTATTCCGTTGCTGATTTTCACATGAAATTCATTTCCCTGATGTTTTAGAAGGAGGCTTGATTCAGGACAGTTTTCTTTTTTCCCCAGTTTCATGGCTATGGAGTTCCATCTTCTAGCACATTTTACAATTGTTCAGAATATAGTGAATTTCTTACCGAAATCTCCCCCACCTTGTCTTGCCTCCCCTACTTTTTTTTTTTTAATGTGTTTTGAAATTTATTTTTGAGAGAGAAAGAGAGAGAGAGTACAAGTGGGGGAAGGCCAGAGAGAGAGAGAGAGAGAGAGAGACAGAATCCATAGAAGGGTCCAGGCTCTGAGCTGTCAGCACAGAGCCTGTCGTGGGGCTCAAACCCAGAACCCATGAACTGCGAGATCATGAACCTGAGCTCGACCGACTGAGCCCCCCAGGCGCCCCCTGCCTCCTCTACTTCTACCTGGACTTTCTGTTTGATCTCTTTTGTCTCTGTCCTGCCCAGTGTGGAGTCTGTGTGCACTGGTGGCTCCTCAGAGTGGCCCTTTGCCCGGGGAGGGAGCTTGGGGTGATCTCAAGAGTTCATAAGGGCCGGGCAGCTCCCAGGCTATACCATGGACTCCTCGTACCCGGTCACTATTCGAAAGGGCAGACCCGTGCCGGGCTCACTTGCCGTTCATAAATTAGCTTGCTGGTGTCCGGGCTATTTTAGAGTCCTCGTATCTGTCAAATGTCCTGCTGGTTCCCCTCCCCATCCTCCCCCATGACGGATTCCACTGCGCTCTTGTTGCTGGCTCTGATCTGTTCTAACCATTCATATCTCAGGGTCCATGGGGGGCATCATTTTGTCCCGGTTTCGTTGTAGATTGTGTCTGTGGGTCCGAGTTTTGCTCTCGACTTACCCGACTTCTGTTTCCTGCTGTGTTCTTTATGGTGGCGTCTGCGGAGATTCAGACGCTATGCCGCCGACCACTGCCTTTCTCCCAGAAATGCTCTGTATACTACAGACCACGGGCCAAATCCCGTCTGCTGCTTGTTTGTCTACAGCCTGCAAGCTAAGAGTGGTTGTTATACTTTTAAGGAGTTGAAAAGATCCGAAGAAGAATACTACATCTTAGCACATGAAAACTATTTGAAACTCAAATGTCAGTGTCCCTGAACGTTTTGTTGGAACCCAGCCATACCTGTTCATTTACGTGTCATCTATGGCTCTTGTCGTGCTGTAACAGCAGAGTGAGTTATTGGGACAGAGACTCAAAGCTGAAAATATTTATCATCTGGCCATTGACAGAAAAAGTTTGCCAACCTTGGCCTATAATATACTTTTTGATGGCTAAATAGTATTCCATCGTGTGACTGTATCATAACGTACCTAACCAAGTCCCTATTACTGGGCATTTAGATGACGTCTAAACGTCATTATCATAGGGATCATTTCACAGCTATATTAGCATATATGTTTTATTATTTTGAGGGGATAAATTGTTGTAAGATTGCCGGATCAAAGGAGATTACACTTCTTAAACTCTGTGATTAATATTGGCACATTATCATCCAGAAAGGATATGCAGGGTAAATATCTATTACGGTTACTGTTTCGATAAATTATGGTGCATTCAGGCAACGAAATATTATGCACAGGGCAAAGCAAATGAGGTAGATCTGTTTTACTGATATATAAAAATATGTAATATATGTTGTCAAATGAAACACCCTGGTTTCAGATGTAGAGTCTGATTCCCTCGTGTTAAGGAAAGGGGAGTGCTAGAACACATACTCCGAAATCGTTCACAAGAAGCGTAGATGACAAGTCGGTTGTACCAACTTATGTACCCTGTCTCAGTGTCTCCGTGGTGTCTCCGTGGTGGTTTTGCCACGCCTTTGCTAGCGTGAGTGTATCTAATTTAAAAAAAAAAAAAAAATCTTGCCAACTGACAAATGAGAAAAGGGCATCTTGTTTTAAGATTTTTTTCTTTTTTTGAGAGAGTGGGTGAGAGCAGGGGAGAGGAGCAGAGAGACGGAGAGAGAATCTTAAGCAGGCTCCGCGCTCGAAGCACGAAGCCCCGTGCGGGGCTCGATGCCAGGGCCCCGGGATCATGACCTGAGCTGAAATCCAGAGTCTGACACTCAACTGACTCAGGCTCCCCAAAGGGCATCTTGTTTTAATTTTATGTATCAACTTTCATATTTCCTGGTATGTCCATCGGCTTGAGGTAATTCTGTTGTGAAATTCTTGTTCATTGTCCATTTTTTCCCTTCCATATTCATCTTTTGGAAACCTTGTAGTTTGTGAAGCTCTTTGGGTCTATCAGCTACTAATCCTTTGCTTGTCATCTGACTGCCTTTGTATGGAATTTAGGGTGATTAACGATGTACGGAAGTTTTTTTTCTTTTTTGTGCACGCAGATCTTTATTTTCTATGTGTAGGAAGCCTCTTTGTATCTCAGACTTATGTAGTTGTTGCCCAGTGTATTTTTCTAGAACTTACTTGATGTTGTTTTTTACATTTAGGTCTTTAATCCACAGGGAATTTACGCACGTGGGCCGTCAAGTAGGGCTTAACTTTATTTTTCAAATGCTTAGCCAGTTGTCTCAGTGCCATTTATTGAATAAGCCATTATTTCAAGGTCATGGAATTGTTTTCAGATTGTTTTTTTTTTTTTATTTGAAGTCTCTGCATCTCATGTTTTCAAAACTCCCGGTTTGTTGATTTGATTCACGCCAAATAAAATTTACTCCTTGAGCCTACGGTTAGAGGAGTTTTAGCAAGTGTGTGCACTTTTGTAGCCACTGCTCCCGTCCAGATACAGAACGTCTTCATTGTCCTCTGCAAAGTTCCCTCATGCCCCTTAGTAGTCAACCCCCTCACTCCTGACCCTCTACCCTTGCAACCACTGATCTGCTTTCTGTCCCTAAATTTTTACCTTTTCCAGAATGTCCTCCAACTGGATTCATCAAATACCTCCATTTTCGAGTCTGGCTTGTTTCACTAGGCATAATGCATCTAAGAGACATCCATGTTGTTGCATGTGTCAGCAGTTTACTTCCTTTTGTTGCGGAGCGACATTCCATTGTAGCGCTGTACCACGGTTGATTTAGCCACTCACTTGTTCAAGGGCGTTGGGCTCGGTTCCACTTTGGGGCTTTTATGAGCAAAGGCTACTGTAAACATTCATGTAGAGGTCTGCGTGTAGATCGATGTTCCCTTTTCTCTTGGGGGGATACCTGAGAGTGGGATTTCTGGGTCATGCGGTAAGTGTACGCTTCGTTTTCTAAGACGCCATCAGACTGTCTTCCATAGTGGCTGTACTCTTTGACACTGCCGCCAACAATAGATGAGGGACCTCGTTACTCCGTGTCTGGCAGCACTTGGAGTTGTCAGTATTTTTTATTTTAGCCCTTCTACTAGGGGTGTGAGGGTTAAATAATTTAGAAGAAGTTGGAAATTTTAAGCATCGTTTCTCAACTCTTCCCTCCATATGCTTTCTGTGAAGAGCTAGATAGTCAATATGTTTGACTTACCGAGCCCTTCGGTCTTCGTCACGGCAACTCACCTCCGCCGCAGTAGCATGAAAGCGGCCACGGACAGTACAGAAGCCGATAGGCGTGGCTGGGTTCCAATAAAACTTTATTTACAAAAACAGCCTGCTGGATTCTGCTCTTACGCCATAGTTTGCATAGACACCGGCTTTCGTCTAGTGACTTTATTTTACAGATGAGGGGACTGAGCTCAGGTTCCACCCTTTCCCTTGAGTTATAAGTAAAGAAGGCAAAGGCCAGGATCTTGGCTTTTACCATAAGAGACACACTTAACATTGAGCTCAAGATGAGCTCACCTTACGCATAATTCCTGGTTCTAGCAAATGCTGTCACGTGAAACTGTTAATATAGGGTCTTTACAAAGTTGTAACTGCGGTAAGACTTTTTTGGGGACATTTTATATACCGCCATTGGCCTAGATGCTGGTTGACATTTGGAGCCTATTCTGTCTCTGGAACAGAGGACACATTTGGGTAGTAAGAAAATAAAGGAAGTGACAGTTAAAGTAAGGAAAAGCACTGCCACCCTATTCTTCTTCAAGAGACTCGGTTTCCAGTTTCGAAGATGCCCAAATGTATCTCCTGAGATAGCTCTTTTTTTCTTTTCCTCTGACATAGCTCTTAAACGCTGCGTCACGATCCCACGCTCTCCCCCCACCTCGCATGTTAATTCCTGATTGTTTCGTTTCATTGTTCAAACAGACGAAGATCCTTAGGTCAAAAAAAAAAAAAAAAATCAAAACCGTAACAGGAAGGCATACACTCATGGTTCCATGCACGCAAACCTAAAATTAGGCCCTGGCTGGGAGTCCTCAGGGAGAGAACATTGTTTAGAAGAGTCATCGTGTGTGTGTTTTCTTCCCTTCCAGCACTGGAAGAAGTACGACATCTATGAGAAGCAAACCAAAGAAGAAACTGACTCTGTTGTGCTGATAGAAAACCTGAAGAGAGCCTCTCAGTGACGGGGCTAATTTATTTTACCCTTCGACGTGACGATTCATCCCACTCTCCGTTTGTTATCTGGGAACGTGTTAAATGGAAAGCGAAACTACTGGGCCATTTAAAAACAGGCAGCTCGTAAGAGCCACGGTCTTCATGTCAAGTCGTGCACTGAGAAACTAAACACAAGGGGCTCTTTGGCGAAGAGAGCGGAGCCATTGTCGTTGAATTAGAAAAGCAGACCTCCCTCGCGAAGGCTTCAAAGTAGGGGGCAAAGCAAACAGCGGTGATGGCGGTAGAGGTCGTCTTATCCAGAGTTGTGACGACTTCTGAGGGTTCTGTGCCTGCTTTGTACGCTTTGTGTCCCACCACACCGATGCATTTTATGTGGGGCTGGGGGGGGGGGGAACTCATTCTGGATGCAGGCGCTAATGCCAGACTTGAGTCACGGCGAGCATCTACCAAACGAACTGGATGGGATCTGTCACAAACGAAATTGATGAAACCTATTATCCGTTGTTCGGGATCTCACGGCGTGTTTGTGGCTCTGTAAACCCTTAGCAGTCCGGACTCGTCAGCCCCCTGAGCAGCAGCTTGCCCCGCTTTGGGAGGCCCGGGCGTCAGTGTTGGCCACGAGCGTGGCCACGACGGCAAGAGCCTTTCAGAGCCGTGGCAGGCTTTTAAGGGCAGTGGAGGTCGAATGCCTTATTGGGCGTTGGGATCTGCCCCGTGCCATCTCTCGTGGCGTCTTGTTTCTTCTTCACCTCTGCTACTCCAGTCAAATACTCCGCCCGTGTCCAGATCGTGCTAGGCCCCCGGGTGGGAGGCACCACTCAAAGGGTTGACGGTCCAGTTGAGACGCCTCTCTTCTGACCCCTCTGTCTCCACCAGTCATTTTCCAGAGCTTTCGGCTCCCCGGGTCCCGTACCCGTTTCCCCTGCCCCATCGGCGCCCCCGTTCCCGCCGTCGTGTCCTTCTGTCCCCTTTCGCTAGCAACTAGAATATAAAGCTGCTCAGCACACCTAGAAGAGCAGGGAGGACTCTGCACCTCAGGTAAAGCGTGAGGCGACTAAGAAGCAATGACTGATTCTTGCATGTTTTGTATGTAACTTCTTGCATGAGTCTGCGTTCGTTTGAAGGTTTTCAGCGCTTACTATTTCTCTATGCATTTTTCTAAGCAGAAAGGAGGTATTCTCCTCACTTAGAACTTCACTGGTCGTAGGGGCGCCTGGGTGGCTGGGTCGGTCGAGCGTCCGACTTCGGCTCAGGTCTTGATCTCACAGCTGGTGAGTTCGAGTCTCACGTCGGGCTCTGCGCTGACGGCTCGGACCCTGGAGCCTGCTTCGCGTTCTGTGTCTCCCTCTCTCTCTGCCCCTAACCCATTCGCATTCTGTCTCTGTCTCTCTCAAAAATAAATAAACATTAAAAAAAGAAAGAAAAAAAGAAAAGAACTTCGCCGTTCGCTTCAGAAGAGGAGAGTCCCGTCTTCCCCTTCCCCCGTGCTGCCCCAAGTGGTTACGAGTAGGTTTTGCATCTTATATCGATAGCTTCTGAGGCTCCAACATTTGTATCCATTTTTGTTTGGGGTTTTTTTGGCCTACCAAGTGAGGGCTCCACCGGCACCCAGCCCTACAACACATGCACAGAGACGTTCCCCTCTGCTCCTCCTCTTTCCTCCAGGTTTAACGAAGCGTGGAACTGAGGGGTCCCCCTCGCCCTCCCCCCCCCCCCCCGCCCCCCAGTGTTTCTCACCTCAGGCACACGGACTCAGATTCCTGGTAGGAACTTGAAAGCCCGACGACCACAAGTTCTGCAGACATCCACCTGTTGGATGCGGCCCAGGCGTCGTGACCGGCGCCGCTCCGGTGGGAGATGCCCGCTCGCCGCAGGTTTGGGCGAGAGTGGCAGCCTGCCGGCCCTGGCTGGGGTGGGGGAGGGATGTGCCCCTCGCCAAGGGTAGATGTCAACGGGTTTCCTCCCTGGGCTGCCTTTTTTTTTTTTTTTTTTTTTTTTTTTTTTTTTTTTGGAGGTCACATTGGGGTGGGCGTAGTAGATGTCCCCACTTCGTTCTCAGGTTCTCGGGCAAGGACACTTGGTTTCCCCGCGTAGGAGCGAGATTAGTTCCTCGTCAAGTCTTTTGCAGTTTCTCGAAAGCAACACACCCACTAAACGCCTCCCCGAGAGCCATTTTTTTCCCTGGTTTTCTATGTAGATGGCAGCCAGGGGGACGCCTTGGTATTACGAGTCACCGAGGGGCTGCCGGTGTTGACGGTCACAGCCTGGAAGCGGGGAAGCTGTATCCGGTGCCACTGTCCTCTTTTCGCCGTAAGATAGTCGAGGGAAAGGGGGGCAGCGAGTTCCGGGACTAGCCAGGGCCGTTCTATAATTACGGAAAAGCGACCCCCCAGGTCTGGGAGCGCGTGGGAGACTTTAATACGTCAGTGGGATTTCCATCACCTGTAGGAAACTGGTAGGTTCGTTTGCTGTCTGATGCCTCAACTCTATGGATTGTTTTTCTCCACAGACCTAAGTAAACCCACTGTAAGGATGGTCATTCTTATTCTTTCATTAAGTTGTTCCTTTATCTGGGCACTGGAGGGATACGTGAAACAACGTGAAGAATATTTTTTGGTAATGCCTTCAAACTCGGGGTCATCTTGTTTAACTTCTTAATAGGAAAGCTTGAGTGAAATAAATATTGTCTTTTTGTATGTCACCCACGTGTTCTCCTGTGGTCTCATTTTGGGGTAACGTGTCGTAAGGAGCGCGTGGCGGAAAAATCGGAGTTAAAAGAATAGATGTTGTGGAAAAAAAAAAAAAACGAAGACTGTGATTTTTGTCTTGCAGCCATTTCTCGCAAGCTTCCCTGCTGTTCTCGGGATGCCTGTGTTTTCTTTCTTTTTCTTTTTTTAATGTTTGTTTATTTTTGAGAGCGAGGCAGAGCGTGAGGCAGGGGAGGGGCAGAGAGAGAGAGGGAGACAGAGAATCCGAAGCAGGCTCCAGGTCCCGAGCTGTCAGCACAGAGCCCGACGCGGGGCTCGAACTCACCAGCCGTGAGATCATGACCTGAGCCGAAGTCGGACGCTCAACAGACGGAGCCACCCAGGCGCCCCCCCCCCAACCTTTTTTTAAGGAACACCTATGTTTTCTGATAAGAGCATGCACTCAGTTTACTACGAGCACAGCCTGTGCAAGCGGAACCTAAAGGGACAGAAGTATTTGATAAATCGTAGTTCTGATAATTAAGGGAAATGCACCCTTTGGGCTGCTGCGAAGCGGAGGTAGGAGGCCCGGGAGGGGGAGTGGCTCCCCACGTGACAAGAGTGTGGCAGCTGGTGCCACAGGCGCCGGGGAGGCGGCATCATGGGGCTGGCAGCTGAAGAGGGGCTCCACCAGCCGTCGTCCAACCCCAGGACGGAAAAGTAGGTCATTGCCAAGAACAAGAAGGGGGCCTGCTCTACCGGCTGTCGCAGGTCTCCATCCTGACGTACACAACCCGGTGGTTCGTGGTGAAGCAGGGCTACCGTGACACCAACACCTCCCCGCAGAGCGGCGCGTCACCGGAGTCAAGGGTGTGACCTTCACCAACACCTCAGAACCCCAGGAGCCACTCTGGAATGCTGCCCATTATGTCATCCCACCCCGGAGAGAGAATGTCTGTTGTCCCCATCCTAATTGTGACCCCCCAAGCAGTGGCAGAAAACCTGTAGGAAAAGAAAAACAAAATCCAAATGCACGTGCGTGCACGCGCACACACACACACACACACACACACACACAGGAGACTCTGATGGTATAAATTATATGTATAATTTCTAGTTAGAAATTAGCCACATTAGCAGGTCAGATTCGAGAGCAAGAACATCCGTTTTCAATAGCTGTCCTCTTAAGAGATGGTAACATAGTCTCAAATTTTCTGGAACGACAGCAAGATGGTTTGAACGTCGTGGAGGGTTTTTTCTCTCATGTGTGTCGTTCAGAAGAAAACCACAGGCCCAAAATGGTGTCACTTAGATTATGGCCCCAAGTCAGTAAAACAAGATCTAATCCCTAACCTAACTGCAGTCGCAGCCTCCAAGAATCTAGCCTGTAACCAGTCAACGTGGAGTTTTCTGGTCAGCACTAGGAATTTTCCCGTTCCCCTTAGCATGGACACCTTGCCTAAAACCACGGATTTCCTTGCTATTAATTTCCTTTTTTTCCACTCCCTCTCTACCTCTAAAAGCCTTTCCTTTTCCATAGCCCTTTGGAACTCCTCTCTACGCTCAGTTCATGATTCGAATAACAAAGCCAGTTAGAGCTTTAAAGCGGACTTGGTAGAATTTCTGTTATTTAACACTGTTAAGCTCTAAGAGTGAGTCTTTGGGCAGACCGCATTTATTAATTACCCTGAATCTTTACAAAACCCCAAGCCGAGGGTGTGGGTAGGGGCTGCTGATGTTGGTGAGGTTATTTCTGTAACTGTCTAGAATGATGCAAGAACATTCTGGAAATCTATCTCCGGGTACGCTTTGTTTTATTTTAAACAAGAAAGCTTTGCTGCTTCCTACATCAGCGTACTGAATATTCTGACAGGAAACATTAGAGTGCGGACACTTGGGGTTTTATATCTATGTGCGATCTGTGGAAAACAAATGTTTGCAGCCATAAACATGTTCACCTTGTCTCAGGAGGAGAGGAGCCGGAATGATCGAAGCACATTTGATTTCCAGAGTAATTTTCCGTCGGGTCCTCCTCTTTTACAAGCATGACTCTGTGCTCACATGAGTAACACATTATGCTCTTAGAGTATTAGTCGTTTTAGAAGAAAACAAGGAAACCAGAACACTTATCTCAGAGACTCTTCTTGGAAACCCGGATGATTAGATCAAGCAATACAGTTCTTCGTAAATACTGCAGCTCAATCTTGGCATGCTTTTGCTTTAAGGAAGGGAGTTGTGTTGGCATTTGGACGTGCTCCCCCATTTTTGACATGAATCCCCAGAGGAGTTCTTCCTGAAGATTCTCTGGCCTTTAACACTCTTTCCTAATGGCCATACTATTAGTTTACTATTAGCAACAGAAAAATATTTCTCTGCTAGTTTTCAACAGTTATTAGGTATAAAAAATTACATAAAAAGAAAATGGTTACTGAGCGGCTAAATGCGTGCCAAGTTACGTGTTTTATTGCACTAAATTCCCATGTGAGTCCCATGAGGGAGGTGGCCATTATTATCTTCAGTCTATAGATGAGGAGCCAGACATAAATTGAGTTGTGTAGCTGCAAGGTCACACAGCTAGTAAGTGACTGAGACGCTTAACCAAGTCGGCCCAAGGTTAGAGCCTGTATAAGACGGCCAGTGATATATTTATTTGTCCTGAGAAGGCAGCTGCCTAAAGAAGAAACACTCGGGGGCGCCTGGGTGGCTCAGCCGGTCGAGCGTCTGACTCTTGATTTGGGCTCACGTCATGGGTTTGAGCCCTGCATGGGGCTCCAAGCTGGCACTGCGGAGCCTGCTTGGGATTCTCTCTCTCTCTCCCTCTCTCTCTGCCCCTCCCCTGCTCACGCGCTCTCTCTCAAAAATAAATAAACTTGGAGAAAAATAAGGAAGAAACATTTTGTTGCAAACTGTGGCCAAGGTGGCCTGGCAAACGGAAGCCGTTGGAGAATTTAAATCACTCACGTGAGCATCTTAAAATCTTGGCCATTTTCACAGCATCTTAAGATTCACCTGCGCATTCATTCACCTAGGTGCTAGGCAACGGACGAGGCGCTAGGAACTTAGAAGTGAGTAAGTTTTGGCTGAGCTTCAGGTGGTTAGTTGGGGGGAGGCTGCTTTGCACAGAGCAACGTGACTTGCCGAGCTCCTTGCGGGGTGAGGGTCTTTGCTGCGGACGCTAGCAATGCCGTGGGCAGGGCCCCTTCGTCTCCCCGGGCATCCGTGTTCTCATCTGTAAAATGGGCAGGTCGGACTAGGTTAGCTCTACTGTGACAGCCGACACAAACTAAGATAATGGCTGGTTTTACATACCAAGGGACTACATTTACAGTCACCTACCGTTGCTACAGGAAGTAGCTAGCCACGAGCAGCAGCTGCCAGTAATAACCAGAGCGGGTCCTTTAACACAACAGTAAGAACGCAGGAGGTGGGCCACCGGATGAGCCCGGTGGCCCGTCCAAAGCAGAATTTTCACAAGGGCCCCCGCCACGACTGCGCCCAACAAATACTCCTTAACACGTGTTGCAGATCTTACGTCGTTTTGCCTAGAAACACAAAAATGGATTTTGTGTAATACCGATCGCGTGCCTAGTGACTACATTTGATACGCGACCTAACATAGGGTCCCTTGGAATTCGATACTCACAAATTTGGCTACGGAATTAAACTTTTGGGGTTTCATTCGGTCAAAATGCAGCACGTACTTAAGCGAAAAAGTCAAAGAATACCACAGGGCTTATAAAAAACAAACAAGCAGGCCCCTGCCCTACCACTCCTGACCCCTGATTCCTGCTCCCAGAAAAGACACCCTCCCCCTTATCCCTGGAGCCCGTGAAAATGTTCTGTTACGTGGCGAAAGGGACTTTACAAATGTGATCAAGATTATAGATTTTCGGGGCGCCCCGGTGGCTCAGGCGACTGAGGGTCTGACTTCAACTCAGGTCATGACCTCACAGTTCTTGGGTTCGAGCCCCGCGTCGGGCTCCGCGCTGACAGCTCAGAGCCTGGAGCCTGCATTGGATTCTATGTCTCCCTCTCTCTCTGCCCCTCTCCTGCTCTCTCTCTCTCTCTCTCAAAAATAAACATTAAAAAAATAGGATTATAGATGCTCGAATGGGAAGATTATCCTGTATAATCTGGGTGGGCCCAACCTAATCACTTGAGCCCTTAAACGCGGAGAAATTTCTCTGGCTGGAAGCAGAAAAGGAGGACAGATTCAAAGCACAGGAAGAACTCACTCAAAGTGCTGCTGCTGGCTGGAGGACAGTAGAGGCCCTTCGGAAGTGTTAGAAGGAACTAGATCCTGCCAGCAAGGCGAAGGAGCCTGGATGCAGAATCTCCCCCAGCGCCTCCAGATAGGAGCCCAGGCTGGCCAACTACATGACTTCAGCCTTACGCGACCCGGAGAAGAAAATTCAGTCCAACTATGTTGGACTTCTGACCCACAGAAGTATGAGATCATACGTTTGTGTTGTCTTCAGCTGCTTCTACAAGTTTTGGTGGGTTCTTTGGGTATATAACTCTTCTGAATAACTCCCTAATACTTCGGGATATTTCTTGTTTTTATTTAGGTTTAGAAATTACCAATTTCGGAATCTCTGTGACGGAACATGAGGAACTAGCTTTCTTCTGTGTCCCCCCCCCCATACGTACTCACACTTCTCTCCCATACATATAAACAATTTTGGTGCAAATAATCAATATTTGCATCATAGTGTATAATGGTGCACACTTGATCCATGTGGAGTACCATTAAATTGTATTTTCTTTCTTTTCTTTTTCCCCAATTGTCTCTTTTTTGGCTTGATCTGTTTTTCTATGCACCTGTCATGAGATCAGCCCCAACCAGACTTGCTGATAGAACCACAAAACTCCATTGAGCATGGTCACATATAATAAGTAATCGATGAGGGGCGCCTTGGGGGCTCAGTCAAGTGTCAGACTGTTGATTTCGGCTCAGGTCACAATCTCACAGTTCGTGGGTTCGAGCCCCGCCTTGGACTCTGCACTGATAGTGAGCAGCCTGCTTAGGATTCTCTCTCTCTCTCTCTCTCTCTCTCTCTCTCTCTCTCTCTCTCTCTCTCTCCCTCTCCCGCCCTCTCCCTCTAGGCCTCCCTCATGCTCTCTCTCTCAAAATAAATAAATCAACTTAAGAAAAATAAGTAACTGATGAGTTCCATTTCTTTCTTCATGGAGGCAGTCCTCATGGAGTTTGCTGCCCTCCTGATCCATTCTGGAATGTCTGCCCTCCCGGCCTGCCACCCAGCCGTCCTCCTTTGCTTCTCTTCTTTGTTAGACTCTGTTTCCTACATTTCATTTTGCCCTCTTTCTTGCGTTACACCCTGGTTTCGCTGGACTACACCCTGCACTAACTTCCTCAGAAAGGTTGCACGGGAGGTAATTTTCATAAAACCCTTCCGTGTCTGAATACATCTTCGCATATGATTAAAATTTGCCCTAGGTGACGAATTTCTAATTAGAAACAATTTCCTTTCAGGGGCGCCTGGGTGGCTCAGTCGGTTAAGCGGCCGACTTCGGCTCAGGTCACGATCTCGTGGTCTGTGCGTTCGAGCCCCGCGTCGGGCTCTGTGCCGACGGCTCGGAGCCTGGAGCCTGCTTTGGATTCGGTGTCTCCCTCCCTCTCTCTCTCTCTCTCTCTCTGCACCCCCCTCTCAAAAATAAACATTAAAACATAATAGAAGCCATTTCCTTTCAGAACATTGAAAACCATATTCCACTATGTTCTCTTGCTTCTTTCCAGTGCTGCTTTTGAAAGGTCTGATTCCCCGATCGATTTCCAATTTTCTGTGCGTACCTCTTCTTTCTCCGCAAGCTTTAAGCGTTTTCTTTCGGTCTCTAGCGCTTTAAAATGTAACAGTGCTAAGCCTTCTTCCACATATCCTGCCATTCCCTGAGCTGGGCTTTGGCGAGCCCTTTGAGTCTCACAACTTGTCCTTCATGTTGGACACATCACCTTGTGTGATTTCTCACGTAATAATCTCCCTTTCTATTTTCTTGATTCCTAGAACTGCTGTGAGCGGGATAGTGGGTGTCCTGGATGAATTCTTTAAGTTTCATGTCTTTCTCTCACGTTCCACTCAATCATCGTTTGGTTCCACTTTTGGGGAAGTTTCCTTAACTCCGGCTACCTGAGCCTCAGCTCTGATCTGTAAAAGGGTGTTAAGAGAACCTACCTCAAACGGTATTGTGAGGTATGGATGAAATAAATCATAGAAAGCGAACTTTAATAAACGGTGGCTTTTTATAAAGCACATGCGGCTGTTCTGGCACCATTTCCTTCTCCTTTTTTTTTTTTTTCTTTTTTTGAGAGATTTATTTTTAAGTAATCTCTACACCCCACTCGGGGCTTGAACTCACGACCGTGGGATCAAGAGTTGCACGCTCCGCCGACTGAGCCGGCCAGGCGCCCCTCCTTCCCCCACCTCTTGTGTGAAAATGATCATTCTGGCGGCTGCAAAACGTCTGATGTTTACAACATCATGTTACACTATTTACCCTCATTGTACAGAATTGTGGTAGCTGCGTGACGTTTTCCAATCGCCCTGCTTTTAGAAAAAGTTCTACATTTGAATCTTAGAATGTTAGACTTAGAATCTGAACTCTTTTTGTGCTTCTAAAAACACTAAAATCAAACGTGGTTCCTCCCTATCTATCTATCTATCTATCTATCTATCTATCTAATATCTATCACCCATCGATCATCTGCCTATCCATCCATCCTACCCTCCCTTCTTTTACTCCTCCCTCCCTCCCTTCCTTCCTTCCCCTCCCTCCTTTCCTTCCTTCCCCTGGGGTAGATGAAAACTGGAAAAATAATGCTGGATAGCTGCTCCTTGGCAGTAAAATGGGTTGGCTTGGAGCCCAAACAAACCATTTTCTCCCGATGTGAGTGCCGTGTAAACAATGTATGAGGATTAAGGTGAGGTGGGGGCGCTGGGGAGGCTTACGGGCAATTGACAAACCTCAGCCCCGAGGGGAGGCCTGGCTTAACTGTGAGCTTTACACCCGAGAACTGCGTAGTCTGTACACAGGGGCCCCGTGGAGACTAGACCTAGAATTATAGAGGAAGAAGGTACATGAGCCAGGAGCAATCTAGGTTCGCTCTATTTAGTTGATCGTTTTCTTTCAACCAGGAGTGACATTCAAACTGTATGACATAGGGGCGCCCAGGTGGCTCAGTCGGTTAAGCGTCTGACTCTTGATTTCGGCTCAGGTCATGATCTCACGGTTTGGGAGTTCGAGCCCCGCAATGGGCTCTGGGCTGACAGCGTGAAGTCTGCTTAGGATTCTCTCCCTCTCTCCCTCTCTGCCCCTCCCCTGCTCTCTCTCTCTCTTTCTCAAAAAATAAATAAACTTAAAAAAAAAAAAACCTATACGACATGGGCACCAACCAGTCGGATCTCATGCCAGCCTGTGCTGTGCGATGCTGGACCAGTCACTTCTCTTTTCTTTGTCTCCGTTTGTCACCTGTGAGAAAAGGAGTAAGCGATCCACAGAGGCCCTTCAGGTCTAATATTAACAATCAATACAATGGCAATTTGGGGTTGTTTACTTTTAAAATTTTTCTCATGTTTATTTATTTTTGAGAGAGAGAGTGTGTGTGTGTGAGTGTCGGGGGTGGGGGGCGGGCACAGGGAGAGAGGGAGACCCAGAATCCAAAGCAGGCTCCGGGCTCCGAGCTGTCCGCACAGAGCCCGGCGCGGGGCTCCAACCCACGGACCCGAAGATCGTGACCTGAGCTGAACTCGGACGCTTAACCGACTGAGCCCCCCAGGCGCCCCTTGGGGTTGTTTTTAGAAAAGAATGGAAGCAGATGTAGAAAACTAGCAGCTGACCTAAGATTTAATAGATTTGAAAATTGCAGAGCAAACCGGAGGGTGATCCTATGAGTTATTGTTTGACTCGAGAACTGGACTAAGAATGAACACCGAATGTCTTATGTCCACGACATCTCCAAAAGCACTAGAAGGGAAACCAGGATAGCCCTACCCAAGACGTGAGTTCGCGTTTTTGCTTTACAGCTTTGATGTTGCAGCTGCGCCCCACACGAGCCCCCACCTGCATGCGTAGACAAGATACCTTTCCCCTTCCAAGTCTACTACTTTTTTTTTTTAACGTTTGTTTATTTATTTATTTATTTATTTTGAGAGAGTAAGAGAGAGAGAGAGAGCAGAGGAGGGGCAGAGAGAGAGAGGGAAAGAGAGAGAATTCCAAGAGAATTCCAAGAGCCTGATTCCAAGAGCCTGAGGGGCTCAAACTTACAAACTGGGAGATCACGACCTGAGCCGAAGTCGGATGCTTAACCGACTGAACCACTCAGGCCCCCCTACTACTTTCTTGTAGGCTTCTGTCTCCAGCAGCTACCAGCTGCAGGGCTCTCTCACTGGCGGGCAGTGGCTTGTCCAGTCTGGCAAGAGTCCATGTTCCAGACCTTTCCTAACTTCCTCTCTTTTCAGACTCGCCCTGCCTCATTTCCTCTTCCTTCTGACCTCTGCCTCCTTATAAGACATTTGACCATTTCATCCGTGCTCTTGTGATCAAGAAAGGCCAACATGACCTCAGGTTGTGAGTTCAAGCCCCACGTGAAATGTAGAGATTACAGAAAAATAAAATCTCAAAAAAACCAAAAACACTACAACATGGAAAATACACATTATCAAAGCTTATTTAAGGTTGTTGGTTTAATTAAAATGGACATGTGTTTAGAGTTATCAGGATTACGGGGCACCTGGGTGGCTCAGTCGGTTAAGCATCCGACTTCGGCTCAGATCGTGATCTCGTGGGTTCGTGGGTTCGAGCCCCGCATCAGGCTCTGTGCCGACAGCTCAGAGCCTGGAGCCTCTTCTGGATTCTGTCTCCCTTTCTCTCTGCCCCTCCCCTGCTCACACTTTGTCTCTGTCTGTCTCAAAAATAAGCATAAAAAAAATTTAGAGTTATCAGGATTAAATATAGAACTTTTATCCTGCCCCTGTTTACTGAAAATCACTTAAGTTCCTGTTATCTCTGTTGCAAATTTGTCAGGAAAAAAAAAAACCTTAAAATGATGATCGACTTTGTCCACTGCCTCATGAAGTTTTGTGGATAGTCTACATGTAATTGTTAGGAAGAAGTAAGTTAAACACGTGTAAATAAGATTAAAAGGTTTATAGGCAAACTTCTAAATAGCTTCCAAAATCTTTAAAGTTTTGCGAAGTGAAATGACGAGTAAAGTTAAATTCATTGAGGAGCACCTGGGTGGCTCAGTCGGTTCAGCACCTGACAACTTGATCTCAGCTCAGGTCTTGATCTCAGGGTCATGAGTTCAAGCCCCGGGTTGGCCCCCATGCTGGGTGCGAAGCCTACTTTAAAAAAAAAAAAAAAAAAAAAAGTTAAATTCTTGACTATCTAGATCATTTCCAAAAAGGTAAGCTAAGAAAACAGTACGTAGTGAAAATCAATCAATAAACCACAACGCCATCATCATACCTTAAAAAATTAACAATAATTGCCTAAAACTATCAGATATCCGGTCGGTGTTTACACTTCCCCAACCGTCTCAAGTTGTTGTTGTTGTTGTTGTTGTTGTTTCTATAACGTGTTCGAATCGGGATCCGGCAAGGCTCATGGTCAATTTTTGAACGCCGATGCTTTGTTATGTACAGGGGGCAAGGATTCGGGAGCTAATGATTGTTTGGCCCTCGAACCCTCTCTGCTTTGGCGTCTAGTCGTGAATATGGCCCTGTCCTCACACAGTAGTTTTTCCCCCCTTTCAGGCTGCTGTGACTAAACACTAGTGTAACTGTGTTCCACGGAACTCTGGAAAGTTTTTACAAGGGACAGTAAGTCATCTATGAAAGAAGTGAAAACTCAAGGTTGGCCTTGAAATTCAGAAGTTCTTACGCAACCAACACCCAGGTTTCCCTGGGGGAAAGAAAAACCCTACACACACACACACACACACACACACCCCGCCCCACCCCCCACACAACCAAACGCCAACTTTTAATATGTGTAGAGAATGTTTATGCAAATGGCAATAGAAAGCCTGTCCGTGTTGTGCCATTCCCCCCCCCCTCAGAATCAGGGCCAGTATAAGCACGTTGGAAGTGTCTTATTGAAAGGGCCCTTCAGCATGGATTAACTTGGGCCAAAATGGTGTGACCCGTTTCTGGTATTTGTAAATGTACTGGGAATTGGAAAGCAGGGTGGAAAAATAAGCTTCTGAGTCTGAGGAGCAGGGGAAGGAAAATTATGTGTGGTTAAGTACGTGCTCCTTCAACCTGCTGAGTGTATGCTTAGTCATGCAGTCTTTGGTAAGTTGCTGGCCTGAATAGCATTGGGAAATTTTGGTCTACACCACGTGACCGTCACCAGCAGGATATAGTAGGTACATTGGAGTGAAACAAAGCTGACTGAATTGAACTGTGGAGTCTGGGAGCCGCATTCCTGCTGCGAGGGTCTGCGCTATTCCACGTGTTTATTCCTTCATTCCAGAAGATCCATTAGTGGGTAGATCTCTCATTGGGTACTGGTCGGGGGGTAACCTGAAGGATTTGTGCCCCATAGCTGCCCTCCTGGGCTAAGGGATGGAGGGAGATGGTCGTGTATATAAGTAATGAATGATCTTCAAGGCCGAGTGTGAAAAATTAGAGCTATAAAAGGAGGTCCAAATAAAGTGCCGTAGGCAGGGATGTTGGGGCTGGGAGGAGACCCAGAAAAAGCTTTTGAGGAAGGGGTTAGTTGATCTGAAGCTTGAAGTGTCGGGAGAACGTGAACAGATCAAGAAAGGGGAGCATCCTTGTCCTGGGAGGAGTTTGCGTAAAGTCACAGATGGCGGCGGCAGCATGGATCGTGGGAGGAAGATAGTGGAGATAAGCAGATGAGTTAGGAGCTTAGCTGAGAGGTGGTGAGGATCTCCGGTGCCAGAAACATTGGCGAGGAGAGCTCAGGTCTGAACTATTTTAGCGGTGGACTCACCAGGACTTTGTGAACGGACGGGAGATGTTCAAGGTGCTGTAGAGAAGCAAAGGCTTGAGTGGGGGGTGCGGGGTGGGGTGGATGAGAAATATGGATTCCATCTTGGACATGCTGACTATGGATTGTTGGAGGGAACCATTGGGTCATGATTTCCAACAGGGTTGGAGGGCGCCCGGGGTGGCAACGAGAGGCAAGCTTCAAGAGTCAGGGCCGTGGGAGCCGGCCACTTGGGAAAGACCAATGGCGTCACCCCCAGAAGAAGACACATTGTAAGCCTCTTGGCACAGGGTGAAGAAACTCCAAATCCGAGCTTGCCACGGGGCAGTCGTGGGATGGCAAGCAAGACGTCAGGGTAGAGAGAGCGCTTACCGGCAACTTGCAGCTTAAGAGTGATACAGTGCCGCCATCTGGGGGCTGCGTGTGGAAATGGTAATGGCAGCTTTGTGAATGCCACTTAGTGACAGGGGACATTATTTTGGCGCCAGTGAAACCCCTCCTCTCAAAACCCTTTTGTAGGTCTTCCTTGAAGTCTTTTTAGCCTGCCTCTATTTCTCTGCCCTTGGTGAAGATAACTATAGGGGCACGTGTTTTCTAGTACCCTGTCTTTCCAGAAGGGTTTAACCCTTGACAGCAGACTACTTCCGGTCAGCTACGGCATCCTAGCGCTGAATTGAGATCTTTCCTGCTGCTGCTGCTGCTGTCCTATAGCTACCGACCAAGGTTCTGGCTTGGACCACAACTCCCTGCTGGGCCCACCAAATCCCTTGTTTTGACTGAGTCACTGGTTGGCTTTGACTCTGGATACTAGAACAGCTTCCTTTTTGCCTCCAGGGGCACCGCTTACTCATTGATGTTTTCTTTTGCCAACCTCCTTTTCCGGAGTGGAACCGGGTCTTCGTCTTTTCATTCATTCCTTCGAGAAACATTTATCGAGTGGCCACGGTGTGCTAAACACTGAGGCTACGTTAGGGAGAAACACAGATGCGGCCCGTCAAAACGCTTGTATGACAGTCTAACTGTAAAAACAGAAAACAATCGTATGAAATGTGATCACTGCTCTGAGGGAAAGGTTGATGATGCGGTGGGAGCGGGTAGCAGGGGAATCTGACCAAGTCTTGAAGGGTAGGTAGCAAAAGCTTTTCCAAGGATGCGATATTTAAGCTGAAATTTGAAGGATTAGTGGGAATTAGCCAGGAGGTAAATATTCTGAAAAATATGAACTCCACAAGGCTTAGGAAAGAAGGTGCCATCATTCTGGCTCCTGTGTCTTCTGGAATGCTGGCGCAGTAGGGAGATTCAACAGCTTTATACAGACAGTCCCTGGGACAGTCTGGAATCTGGAGTTGGCATGTCAATTAAAGTGACAAGTATGTGTCTGAAATAAAAATAAAAATTACAATAGCAATAGTCAGGGGTGCCTGGGTGGCTCAGTGGTTAAGTGTCCAACTCCTGATTTCGGCTCAGGTCATGATCTCACGATTTGTGGGTTTGAGCCCCGCATCAGGCTCTGTGCTGATAACTCAGAGCCTGCTTGGGATTCTCTTTCTCGTCTCTCTCTGCCCCTCCCCTGCTTGTGCTCTCTCTCTCTCTCTCTCTCTCTCTCTCTCTCTCTCTCTTTCTTGCTCTCTCTCAAAACAAACAAATAAACTTTAAAAAAACAACAATCAGAAAGTTGGGAAACAGAAATAGAGACCCCCCCCCCCACCAAATTCCAAATTAGCCTCCCCTTTTTGGAAAGGAATACATACAAGTAGATAAAGAAATACTAATATTCTTGAAGTCTTAAAGTACTAGGTTCTAAGAATTGAGCCAATTTTAAAAATCTCCACGTACACTCACTTGAACTGGAACATAATGTCTTAAATATTCAGATCAGAACATTAGATCTGAACCAGAGTAAGATGTCAAAACCTACTCGAACTTCAGATTCCTCATCAGTAAAATAGGGATAATGATAGCAGCTACATCCTTGGGTTTTTTGGAGACATAATGGAGTTCACACTTGCAAAGCACTCTAAACCAGTGCCGGACTCAGAGTAAGCACAAAATACACGTTAGTGTTATTATTTCAGGGCTGACCTGTTCATAGAACTTTCAGGTCGATGGAACACTGAGGTTGCTTTGACACCCTGCCATGGAAAAAAACCCAGCTACTCCAGCCACTCAAAAAGCCAACCCTGAAGTGGTAAGTGAAAAAAAAAAAAAAAAAAAAAAAAAGCCAAGTATGTTTCATGTAAGTTACCTGGTTTGCGGAGGGACACACGGAGCTATTCTGCAGCTCCTCTTCCTAGGGGATCTCGTCTTCCCTCATTCCTGACAGGTAATCTAGTCTCTGCCTAAATACCCCCAGCAGCAGGGGGTTCTCTATTATTGGGGGTATGTCATTTCATTCACTGATAGCCAATTCTCACTTTTTAGATCAATCTTTCCATTCTAGAGTCAAAAATCACACTCCTCGCGGATCTATCTACTTGTTAATCCTTCTGCCCCGGGGGAACGGAAGGGAACAGAGAAAGTTTCCCACACAATTGGCAACAATGGAACAGGACGCTACAGTGCAATAGTGTATCACTGTTAAAATTCCTGAATTTGATCACTGCGCTGTGGGCTATCTCTGAGAATGTCCTTGTCCTTGGAAATTACCCACTGAAGTGCGAAGAAGAAGAGTGGAATGATATATGCAACAGTTCTGCAAGTGGTTCCGAAAAAAAGAACATTAGTGTGTAAGTAGTGAGAGAGTCCCAAAATATTCAAAACTGGTGGAATCTGGATAGACGGCGTGGGAGGATTCTACGTAGTAGTCTGGCAACTACTCCGTAATGCTGAAATTATTTCAAAACAAAAAGTTAATTAAAAAAATCTTCCCTCTTCCATAGGAGAGCTCTTGAAAGGCTTTGAGAACAATGATCACATTTATCTGATGCTACTTTTCTCTTTCACTCACTTGTTCGTCAGTTGGTTCGTTCGTTCATTCATTCATCCTTCGACAAAGATTGATTGAGCATCTGCTTTGGGCCAGGCCGAGAGCGGGGCACTGTGGATACGGCAGAGGAGATAGTCCCTTCCACCGGCTCTCATGGAACTTGGGGGCACTTGGGGGAGACCAGGGGTAATGAACAAGAAGTTCTATTCTTTCTGCCTGGGATAGAATTGTAAAGGAAGAGTAGAGATGGTAGTAGGAGGGAGCCCACAAGCAGGTTCTGAGCCTAGCCAATGGCCCCAGCATCTAAGGTCATAGGGATGCAGAGGACAGTAAGCCAGAGAGATTAGCACTCCTTTATGAAAAATCTGTTGGCCGAGGGGAAGGATTTGTGAGCCCAGGTGAACAGCCTCGGACAAGCATTTGACAAGTTGTTCCACCTGTTCCCTTAAATGTCACAGCGCGTTGGAAAGAGATTACCTGGATTTGAATGACAGCTGCTGTGTCCCGGTGACGTAACTATGAAAGAACTGGGATAGCCTCGGTCCCTTGGTGCAGGTTGGAACCGGTCAATGGTAGGCGTCTTTAGCCCGCTCATCGCAAAGCCGGGGACTGTCCCAGGTCCCAGAGCCCCAGCAGCACCCCTGCCTCTGCTCTCGCCCCCATCGATCCCAGGACCTTGGCCACACACACAGTTGAGCTTGGGTTTGGGTTGTGTCTAGAAGAGTCCCGAGAACAGAGATCCCAACAGGAACCAAGGCAGTTTCTGTAATAGGATGTGCCTTATAGCTTAGATAGCTAGCTTTGGAGTTAGATGGACCTGTTTTCAAAACGTGACCTCACCTAAGCTGTGTTACCTTAGGCTCCTTTCTTAACCTCTCTGAGTGCCCGTCTCTATTAAACGTAGCGGCCCACGGGCTAGGGTGGAAGATTAAGGGAGTGTGTAAAGCGGATGCGAAGCCCTTGACCCGATGCCTGGGACTTTGGAACGGTCAATAAATATTTATTCCCCTCCACCTCTTTTGGGCGGAGGAGGCAGAACCAGTCTGAGCAAGACTAACACGCCTTGAGGTCTTAAACAGGAGGTTTTAAAATGCAATTTTGATCGTTTCATGGAGCGGCAGCACATGGAAAACAGAACAAAAACAGGCATGCAACAGAGACTCAGACTTTACAAGGATCACTGCCCTTAACCTTCACAGTAACATCGGAGCCGGATGCAATGATACACTCTGTTTACAGGTGTGGAAACTGAGGCACAGGAGGATTAAGAAACTGAGAACTCAGTGACAGACGCCCAAATGGAAGCTAATTGGTCCGGCGGAGCCTGAGGGGCACCACAGAAGCCCTCTGCAGGCCTCTTTTCATTCAAAACTGCTCTCTTTCCCCAGGGGTAACCACCACCCTGACTTTTCTGGTAAGCTCTCCTTGCTTTCTGAAATACCAGAAATACTTTTGACAGTCTCCCCTGTGTTTGAGCTTTGTGTGAATGGATCTGGGCCATACATTTTTTTTTAAAGATTTATTAATTTTTGAGAGAGAGAGAGAGCACAAGCAGGGAAGGGGCAGAGAGGGGGGCAGTACAGAAGATCCGAAGCGGGCTCTGTGTTGATGGCAGTGAGCCCGATGTGGGGCTCGAACTCACGAGCCGTGAGATCAAGACAGGAGCCGAAGTCAGACGCTCAACCGACTGAGCCACCCAGAGCCCTGCCATAAATCTTCTTTTTTAATTTTTTTTAACGCTTATTTATTTTTGAGACAGAGAGAGACAGAGCATGAACGGGGGAGCGTCAGAGAGAGAGGGAGACACAGAATCTGAAACAGGCCCCGGGCTGTCAGCACAGAGCCCGACGCGGGGCTCGAACTCACAGACCATGAGATCATGACCTGAGCTGAAGTCGGACGCCCAACCGACCGAGCCACCCAGGCTCCCCAACCTTCTTTTTTAAAAACCGACTTCTTACATCTGACTTTGGCCCCACATTGGGCTCTCTGCTGTCAGCACGGAGGCTGCTTCGGATCCTCTCTCTCCCTCTCTCTCTCTCTGCCCCTCCCCCATGCCTCTCTCTCTCTCTCTCTCTCTCTCTCTCTCTCTCTCTCTCAAAAATAAACATTAAAAAAAAAGAATTAAAAAAACCCCAGCTTTGAAAAAAAACCCAGCTTATTAATGGCTGATTAATATTCCATTATATATATATATATATATATATATACACACTTTATATACACATTATATATACACACACACACATTATATAAATATATACATATAGGTGTATGCACACACACTACATATTCTTTATTCATCTGTGGACGCACACTTGGGTTGCTTTCCTATCTTGGTTATTGTAAATGGTGCTGCATTGAACACAGGGGTGCAACTCTCTTTTTCAGATTAGCGTTTTCATTGTCTGTGGCTAAATACCCAGAGGTGGAATTGCTGGATCATGTGGTAGCTCTATTTTTAATTGGCGGAGGAGCCTTCATACCGTCTTCCCCGATGGTTACTCCCATTTACCTTCCCATCCACAGCGCGCGAGGGCTCCGTTTTCTCCACGCACGCTGGAATACCACTCAGCCATTAAAAACAATGAGGTCGTGCCATTTGTGACAACACGGATGGACCTAGAGGGCGCTGTGCAAAGTGAAAGAAGTCCGAGGAAGGCAAATACCGTACGGTTTCACTTGTCTGTGGAATCTAAAAAACAAAAACAGGCAAACAACCAAATGGGCTCTTAAACACAGAGAACAAACTGGTGGCTGCGGGCGGGGAGGGGTGGGGGGATGGGCAAAATAGGCGAAGGGGGCTCAGAGCTACCAACTTCCGGTTATAAAATAAACAAGTCATGGAGTTGAAGAGCACGGCACAGGGAAGACGGCCAACAGTATTGTAATAACATCTGGATGGTGACAGACGGGGACCGCCCTAGTGGTGAACACTGAGTACCGTGTAGAATTATCGAATCACTATGTTGTGCACCTGAAACCCATAGAGTCTTGTACGTCACCTATACCTTCAATAATAAAAGCAAATGTAAGCCACTTATGATTTTTAAAAACACAGATGTTAAAGCAATGTAAAAAAAAAAAAAAAAAAAACAAGAAAAGAAATAAAAATGTAGGGGGCGCCTGGCTGGCTCAGTCAGAACGTGCAGCTCCTGACCTCAGTGCCGTGAGTTCAAGCCCCATGTTGGGCGTGGAGCCTAGTTGAAAAAAAAAAAAAAAAAAAAAAAAGTAACTAAATAATAAAGACAAATAAATGACAATGAAAAAATGAAACAAAGACAACTTTATACGCCGCACACTCATACAATTCATCCTTTTAAGGTAGACAATTCAGTGGCTTTTAAAATATTTTCAGAGCTGTACAATCATTGTCACAATCGATTTTCCGACATTTCCATCAGCCCGAAATGAAACCCTGTACCCGTTAGCAGTCACCCCCTTTCCTCTCCTCCCTCCCCTCCCCAGCCCCTGGAAACCATTAGTCTACTTTCTGTCTCCTTGGGCTTGGCTATTCTGAATAACTCCTGTGAATGGAACCGCACGATATGTGGCCTTGGGTGACTGGCTTCTCTTACTTCATATGATGTTTCCAAGGTTCATCCGTGGATCAGTACTTTATTCCTTTTATCCACCCATCCGTTAATGGGCATTTGGGTTGTTTCCGCTTTTTGGCTATTGCTTCTAATGGTGCTGTGGACATTTGGGTACAAGTTTCGACGTGGATATATGTTTCCGTTTCTCTTGGGTATTCACTGAGGTGTACGATTATTGCACGGTATGGTAATTCTGTATTCAACCTGTTGAGGAAATTCCTGACTGGTTTCCGAAGTGACTGTATCATTTTACATTCCCACCAGCGATATTTGAGCACTCCACCCCATATCCTTGCCAACATCTGTCATTGTCTGTCTTCTTTATTATAGACATCTTGGTAGGTATAGGGTGGTCTCTCATTATGGTTTCCATTGGCATTTCCTGATGGCCAATGATGTTGAGCATCTTTTCATGTGCTTATTGGCCATTTCTGTACCTTCCCTAGAGAAATGTCTGTTCAGATCCTTTGCCCATTTCTAATTGGATTCTTTGCCTTTTTGTTATTGAATTATAAAGGCATTTTATTTATTCTAGATATAAGTCCCTTATCAGATATACAGTTTGCATGTATTGTCTCTCGCTCTGCGGATTGTCTTTCCCCTTTCCCAGTAGGGTCCTTTGACGTACCAAAGTCTACTTATCCATGCTTTCTCTTCTTGCCTGTGCTTTCATGTCTTAGAAGTTTCTGCCTAACTCAAGGTCACAAATATTTATTTCAACTATGATTTCTTCTAAGAGTTTTTAAATTTTAGCTCTTGTATTTCATTTTTGGTTTTTTTCCATTATCTACTTTGTATTAATGTTTTGCTTATTTTTTGTGTTTCAAAACGTTTATTTATTTTTGAGAGACAGAGTGTGAGCAGGGAAAGAGCGAGAGAGGGGGAGACAGAGGATCAGAAGCCGGCTCTGCACTGACAACAGAGAGCCCGATGTGGGGCTTGAACTCCCGAACCGTGAGATCATGACCTGAGCCGAAGTCAGATGCTCCCTTAACTGACTGGGCCACCCGGGTGCCCCTTGTATTATCTTTTTTTAAGTTTGATTTATCTCAGTAATCTCTACATCCAATGTGGGGCTCTAAGTCACAACCCCGAGATAGAGAGTCTCATGCTCTTCCGACTGAGCCAACCAGGCACCCCATAGTTTGTACTAATTTTTGTACATGGTACGAAGTGGGGGTCCAGCTTCATTATTTTGTATTTGGACACATAACTGTCCCCGTGTCATTTGTTGCACAGACTGTTCTTCCCCACTGAAGGAACAGTCTGGCACCCTTGTGTCGAAAATTGACTGTAAATGTCTGGACTTATTTTTGGACTCTCACTTCTATTCTATTCTGATCTGTATATCTCTTCTCATGCAAGTACCACACAGTCTTGATTCTGTAGCTTTTTATAAGTTTTGAAACTGCGAAGAGTTAATCTTCAAGCTCTTCTTTTTCAAGATTGTTTGGCTATTCTGGGTCCCCTGCATTTCCACATGACTTTTACCACCAGCTTGTCAATTTCTACCAAGAAGCCAACCAAGATTATGATACGGATCACGGTGAATTTGTAGATCAATCTGTAGGTCACTATCTTAGCAACATGAAGTCTTCCAATTTGTGAAAATAACGTATCTTTCCATTTATTTAGATCTTTCATTTCTTTCAGTGATAATGTGTGGTTTTCATGGTGGGAGTCTCACACTTTTAAAATTTATTCATAAATATGTTCTTTTTTGAAGTTACTATAAATGGATTTCTTCATTTCATATTTGGATTGTTCATTGCTAGCGTATAGAAATACAACTGAGTTTTGTATATCGATCTTGTATCTTACAACCACGCTGAATTAATCTATTCCACTGGTTTTCCAGTGGCTTCTGTAGGCTTTTCTATATACAAAAGCATATCATCCACAAATAGAGATCATGTTACTTGTTCCCAATGTGGATGTTGCTTATTGCTTTTTTCTGCCCTAATTTCCCTGGCTAGAACCCCCATCTCTTAGGGTTGCTAGACCCAATTCTAACTTGGGGTGGGGGCTGATCCCTCAGTGAACACCAAACAATTCTCAGATACCACCAAGGTGTCAGAGAATTCAACTTAATTCTGACACTGTCTACCCGGAGGTGGCATCAGACGCCATAGTTAAAGGGCTTAGCCTTACAGGACAGTCCCCCACCCCCACCTCAGATGCCAGTCTCAAGCCCAGGCTGTTACCTGTGTTTCTATCTGGCTACACGTTGGAGGTTCCAGCGACCTTCTCCTTATTTATTTTTGAGAGAGAGTGTAAGCGGGGGACGGGCAGAGAGAGGGAGGCAGAGGATCCAAAGAGGGCTCTGCACTGACAGCAGCGAGCCTGGCGGCGCGGGGCTCGAACCCGCAAACTGCAAGATCGTGACCGGAGCTGAAGTCGGACGCTCAACCGACTGAGCCACCCCAGTGCCCCTCTTGTTTGCTTTTTAATATGTGCAAGTGGATACTTAACTCATTAGCTTTTGGCCTTTCATCATTGCTAAAAGACACTTTTTCCTTCTAAGCACTGCTTTGGCTGCATCCGAAGCAGTTTCGATGTCTTTTCACTGTTGTTCAACTACAAATGTTCTGTGACTCCACTATTGCTTTTCTAATACCCAGCTTTTTCCGTTGTCTTTTGTAATTATCGATTTGTAACTTCTTTGCATTATGATCAGATTCCAACTTTTTGAAATGTGGCTTGCTTTCCGGCTTGGGACATGGTCACGTTTCATCAACCTCGTGCATGTGTATTCTGTGGTTGTTGGTTGCAGTGTTCTATACAATGGCGGTAAGCTCAAGTTATTGATTATGTTGTTCAAAAATTCTATATCCTTGGAGACCCTTTTATGTCTCTCGGATGAAGTACGGGGTGGGGGAGACCTCCCACTCGGATTATGGTATTTGTCTATTTCTCCTTTTAGTAAGTTAACGTCTCCTTTATATATTTTGAGGTTTTGTTATAAATGCATAATCATTCCTGGTGAATTGAGTCTTTTATCATTAGGAAATGTCCTCCTACATCTCGAATAATGCTGTTTGCTTTTTAAGTGTATTTTGTTTGAATATCTCTATACAAGTGTTCTATCGCTTATGTCATTATTCGGGTGACTTAGCTCTCCCCATCTTTTTATGGTCAACCTATCTGTATCCTTATATTTTGAATTTGTCTCTCTCAAACAGCATACAGGCGTACTTATTCATCCTACTTGATAATACTTGAGCGTTTAGCTCATAAACATTTATTTATTTAAAAAAAATTTTTTTTAACGTTTGCTTCTTTTTGAGACAGAGAGAGACAGAGCATGAATGGGGGAGGGTCAGAGAGAGAGGGAGACGCAGAATCTGAAACAGGCTCCAGGCTCTGAGCGGTCAGCACAGAGCCCGACGCGGGGCTCGAACTCGAGGACCGTGAGATCGTGACCTGAGCCGCAGTCGGACGCTTAACCGACTGAGCCACCCAGGCGCCCCTTAGCTCATAAACATTTATTAAAATTATTGATATATTGGGGTTTCAAGCTACCATTTTATTTTGTGCTTGCATTGGTTCCCCCTGAGTTTCTTTTGCCTCTTCTTTCTTGATTTAAAAAGAATTGACTTAAAAGGAATTTTTTTTTTTTAATTTTTTTTCAACGTTTTTTATTTATTTTTGGGACAGAGAGAGACAGAGCATGAATGGGGGAGGGGCAGAGAGAGAGGGAGACACAGAATCGGAAACAGGCTCCAGGCTCCGAGCCGTCAGCCCAGAGCCTGACGCGGGGCTCGAACTCACGGACCGCGAGATCGTGACCTGGCTGAAGTCGGACGCTTAACCGACTGCGCCACCCAGGCGCCCCGACTTAAAAGGAATTTTTAAAAATTTTTCGGTTCTTTTCCATCTCCGCTAGTTTGAAGATTTACATCCTGTTGCTGTTATTTTAATAATTACATCCTATTATTGCCTACATACATAATTACCTTTGATAAAAGTCTAGATGTAAGTACCTAAGTCGCTTCCGATGTGATACAAGGCCCTTAGAAAACTTGAACTCCATTTACGCTGCTTCTGACGTCTTTTCTTATCGTAAGGTCCTTGCAAGTTTCTTTTTTAAAAAACAGAATGGACGTTTGTGTGATTCCTTCTTCCATCCGTGTTCACTCATATTGCCCACGTACTTTCCCTGCTCTCCATTCCGTCCTGCGTTTCCTTCTTCTAAGATAATTTTCCCCCTGAAGTACATCCTTTAGAATCTCCATTAGGGCAGTCTGCCGGTGGCAATCTCTCTTAGTTTTTCTTTGCCTAAAAATATCTTGCTATCACCCTCTCGTTGAGTATTTCCATGAAAGATGCCGCCCTTGGGGTCTCAGCTTAGGCTGGGGAGGGGTCTTTCATAAGCGTCCCGCATCCGGGCTTTGGCTTCTGATGAGCCAAAGAGCTCGAGCGTGAAGTGTCTGTAAGCCCTCAGCTACTTCGATGGGAGAACAATGTCTATTTCAACAGGGCTGCTGGAGAGGCTTAAGTGAGATAATGGATGGAAAATTCCTGACAGAGAGGAGCAAAGCAACCAAAGGTAGCTATTATTGGTTCAACCAAAAGTTTTAGTTCCTAACCATCAACTTTTCTAAAGTTTATGCTTTTGCAATTGGAAAATAAAATGCGGCCCCCCTTAGAGCCACGAGAGCCTGAATCTTTGCCATTGGAAGTGGCCCCCGACACCCCAAAACATGCAGCCAGAGATAAGGGATGTTCAAGAACCGACTGGAGCCAGCTTAGCCACCCTCCTCCCAGGTCTGCATGGAAAGACCCTCTTTTTGTTCTCAGGACCCAACCCAGGCACCTGGTACACAATCCATTTCTTTTTTTTTTTTTTTAATGTTTATCTATTTATTTGAGACAGGGAGAGAGGGGCAGGGAGAGAGGGAGAGAGAGAATCCCAAGCAGGCTCCACGCTGTCAGCGTGCAGCCAGATGCGGGGCTCGATCCCACGAACCGCGAGACCAAAACCAAGACTTGGGGGCTCAACCGACCAAGCCATCCGGCCACCCCCCACACACTCCGTTTCTTTTCAGCAATCTTGCAGAGCTCTGAGGTCTAGTCTTTGTCTTTTCTGATGCCGCCAGGGCCGGCTGCAGATCACCTGACTTGGTGATGAAACCCTTCAAATTCGGAAAAAGAATCTGCTGAGAGGCCAGGGGCAGATGTCGTGGTACTGGGGGGCCAAAGGAAGAGTGTCAAGTTAGCCCATAAGCTACTGCTGGCCTCAGCCCTGGGTCTGCAAGGTGACCAACCTGCCTTCTCCCCACCTCTATCACCCCATCCTACTCTATCCCGTCCACAAGAGACAGGCCACAATCCTGAGACGGAAGGTGCTTTGCCTCCAAATCTGGATTCTATACTTTGAGGAATTCTAAATACTAAGGTTGGAAAGAAGAGAACAGAAAGGGCAGGAGCGGGGCGGGGGGGGGGCCTGGGTGGCTCTCAGCCGGTTAAGCATCCGACTCTTGATTTCGGCTCAGGTCATGATCCCATTTTGCCCGTGTTCTCTCCCTCTCTCTCTCTCAAAATAAATAAAGAAACTTAAAAAAAAAGAAAGAAAGAAAGAAAGAAAGCAGAAAGGAGCAGGTGAAGTACCTTGAGTGCCAAAGAGGAACCCAACAGTAGCTTGAAGGGCACCCCACTGTTCACTCACTTCCAGCCATCACCAGTCACGAAAAAGCAACAGCAACTGCTTTGTGCGTGGGCCGTCCACTCGTGCAACGCATGCCCCCAGCACCCTGGCCCCTGAAAAGTCCCAAGTGGGGAAAGGAGCCATGCTGTTCCAGAATAAGGGGAACGAGGGTGTTAGGGGCTGAATTGTGTCCCTCCAGAGCACACGTGCGGGAGCCCTGGCCTCCGGTACCTCAGGACGTAACTGTAGGTGGAGATGCAGGGGACACCAATCCTGTGTGCACCTTGATCTGGATTCCTAGCCTCCAGACCTGTGAGGAAATAAATGTCCCCTGTTTGAGCCACCGGCTCTGTGGCCCTCGGTTATGGCAGCCCCAGCAGTCTCATACGTGGAGCCACTGACTTCCGACCCATTCACTCCGGACAGACTCCCTTTCACGGAGTTGCTCCTTCTCTGAGGCCAGTGATGCCCAACCCGGCAAGGGAGGGGTCCACTCAAGAGCTCACAGAAGGGCGACCTAGAATGCTGTCCTCGGGTTGAGAAATGGAAGAGCTCCATCACCGGCAGAGAGCTGTGGCTCGGGGAGGGGGGGGGTCTAGTCGAGTTGCGTTGGGTGTTAGTCCTCATACTTCTTCCTCAAGTACAAAGTGAAGGAGAAAGATCTTAAATGGAGAAAGGTTGGAGGGGGTGGTTTTTAACCATTACTGGACCACAGGCCCATCTAAACATGTGCAAAGCTCTGGACTCCGAGAAATATAGAGTCTGTATTAGTTTCTTGTGGCCGCCCTAACTAATTACCACCAACTCAGGGGCTTAAAACAATTTATACGCCGATGGTTCTGGAGACCAGAAGTTCAGCATCAGTTTCTCTGGGCTCAATTCAAGGTGTGGGCAGGGCTGTGTGCTCTGTTCTTTGCCTCTTCCGGTTTCCGGTGGCTGCGGGCACTTTTGCCTGTGGCCACGCCACTCCAATCCCTGCATCAGTCTTCAACATCACCTTCTCCTCTTCTGTTTGCGTCAGCTCTCCCTCTTCTTCTGTCTTACAAGGACGCGAGATTGCATTGAGGGCCCACTCAGATACTCCTGGAGCATCTCCTGACGGCGAGATCCTTAATCTAACCACATCTGCAAAGACTCTTGCTTTATACAAGGTTAACATCTGCAGGTTCCAGGGATTGGGACTTGGTATATTTGGGTGGCCATTATTCAGCTTCCTACAGAGTCCAGAATCTTTGCATCCAATTTCAGGCAGACCGTGGACCCCAGGTAGGAGCGTCCGCTCTGGAGCTGCATTTCACCCAAGATATGCTATAAACAGATACGTTGGGGGCAGGTCCATTTACTAATTCACCATCCTCCTACATCCTCTCGGGATGAACTACAGCGACTTACCAAAAATCACACCCAGCTCTTGTCCTAGTCGATCAGAATCCCCCGGAAGCGGGGCCCGGGAATCTGCATTTCTAACCAGCTCCCTCCTCCCCCCCACCCCCCAAATGATTCTCATGCAGCCAGACTTGCACCCATACCTTAGTGAGTACTGGTTAAGGGCCCGGATGCCCGAGTGCCTTCCCTGTGACATGGACACGCTACCACCTCCTTCACAGTAAAAGAATTGTGTAAGTCTATTTGCACAGAGCAAGCGCTGATGCTTTTTTTTTTTTTCTCCCTTCCCCCTATACAAAGGTGAGCCGCTTTTATTGTGTATTTGATTTCGATCCCATTCGGTGTTTAATGCGCCGGCCCCAAGGCGCGGAGTTGCGCCAAGAGCGAAAAGAGGGAGAAGCGGGCAAGAGTCGCAAACTCTTCCAGTCCAGGCACCGAAGCGGCCTTGGACGCCCGCCGGCCCTTCTGCCCACCTCACCCCGCCCCCCTCGGGCGTACATTTGCATCCGGCTCGAGACCGCGCGGGGACCCGCCCCCGCGCCCCGCTGATTGGCCGCGCCGGCTCTCTCGTCACGCTCTTTTGTCTCCGTGGGCCGAGGATAAAAGCAGCGGCGGCTGCCGTGGGAACCGTGCTGTCTGGACTCAGCTACCCCTCGCTGGTGGCGGGGGGCGCCGTGCGGAGCAGCTCCGCGGGCAGCTCCGGGTCGCTTAAGCGGCCGGGGACGTGCCTGTCCTCTTCCCTCGCAGGGCCGCGGAGACCGGAAGGCGGCATCCGCAGCTGGCAAGGCCCGAGGGTCCGCAGCCCACCGAGCCGAGCACAGGTAAAAAAAGGGGGGCGCGATTGCCCGGCGGCCGAGAGAGGAGGGGCACCGGTCCCGGGTGGCTCCCCGCCTGGGGGAACCGGGGACGGCGAGGCGGGGGGAGGAGCACGCCCGTGGACCGGCGGCGCTGAGGGAGGAGGTGGGGTTGCGCTGGATGCCGCCTAATGGGTAGGATTTGCCCGGATTGAGCGGCGGGGCCTTTTCGGGGAGGGGGGACGAAGGGTCGGGGTGGGGGGAGGGAAGGATGGCAAGCTGTCTGCCTTGAACCCCCTTTGCATCCCTTCATCTCTTCTGGAGAGGGCTGTGTGGGTGTGCGTGTTCAACTCCTATTCCCTATCTCCGTGGCAGGCCATCAAAGCCGAATCCGAACTTGAATTCTGTGCGGCTGATTGCAGAAGCTGGTAGGCCGACCACTTCCCGGGGGACATGCAATGGGGCGGGGGTGGCTTTGGCTTGTGCTCAGAAGGTGGGAGAGGGAATTTTCCGCCTACCCACAGCGGAGGCAGCGGGGAGGGGGGTGGGTGGCGGGGGTGGAGGGAGCGGGATGAGCGAGGAGGCTGCTCCTGACCCTTCCCTTCTCTGCCCTCCGCGGCGGCGGCGCAATCTTGACGCCCGGAGGTCTCGGATCGGCGACCCCCCCCCCCCCCCCGGTGGACAGAGATCGGCTGTTAGCCTGGAGACGAGCTTTCTCGCGGAGGCCACCGGTTGCAGAAGCTGGAAGTGAAATAAAGGCGCGCGCGCGCCCGTTCCTGCGCTCCTGTAAGAATCTGAGACATAACCCGGGCGGGGGTGGGGCGGGGGGACTTTCAGAAGGGGGTGTGGTTGGGATCTGAGACCAAGAGGTTAACGAGATCTTATGGATTCCGACAAATCTGTGACCACTGTGCTCTATTTTGAGAGGCCAATATCAGCTTCCGTACACACGATTACACTTAGAATTAGAAGCAACAGTTGCCCTCCCTCCTGGACGACTGGCTGGATGTGGCCGTAAAAGGCACCCTGCTTACACCGAGACACCGGCTGGCTCCAGTGAGGTTGTAATCGCCAGTCTCCCAGAAGATATTTTTAGGGAGGTGGGCAGATATTAGATGCACTGCAGGATATGCAGGAAGGGAGAGAGTAATACAACTGCAGCCAATTCTCTTATTAACTACTACCCGGTTTTTTTTTTTCTTCTTTACAGCCCCTACTGAGATAGGAGAGTCCCCCAGCACGCCTGCACATTAGGCTAACCCACAGAGCCTGAGCGTCTTGTTCCATTTGACACCCCGATCGTCATCAGTCATGGCTAGCATCATTGCACGCATGGGTAATAGCCGGCGGCAGAACGCACCCTTGCCGCCGTGGGCCCATTCTATGCTGAGGTCCCTGGGGAGAAGCCTCGGCCCTTTAATGGCCAGCGTGGCAGAGAGAAATATGAAGTTGTTCTCGGGGAGGGTGGTGCCAGCCCAGGGGGAAGAAACCTTTGAAAACTGGCTCATCCAAGTCAATGGGGCCCTGCCAGATTGGAATATGTCTGAGGAGGAGAAGCTCAAGCGCTTGCTGAAAACGCTTCGAGGCCCCGCCAGGGAGGTCATGCTTTTGCTGCAGGCGGCCAACCCCAATCTAAGTGTGGCCGATTTCTTGCGTGCCATGAAATTGGTGTTTGGAGAATCGGAAAGCAGTGTGTCGGCTCACGGTAAATTTTTTAACACCCTGCAGGCGCAAGGGGAGAAAGCCTCCCTTTATGTGATCCGTTTAGAGGTGCAGCTCCAGAATGCTATTCAGGCGGGGATCATAGCTCAGAAAGACGCAAACCAGACCCGCCTGCACCAGGTCCTTTTAGGGGCCGAGCTGAACGGGGACCTGCGCTTTAGGCTGAAGCATCTTCTCAGGATGTATGCAAATGAGCAGGAGCGCCTCCCCAATTTCCTCGAGTTGATCAAGATGGTCAGGGAGGAAGAGGATTGGGATGACACTTTCCTTAAACAGAAACGGCCCAAAAGATCTGAGTCACTGGTGGAGAGGGCCACCAGCCTGATGGCATTTCAGGGCTCCCCACAGATAGTGGTCGGCAGTCCCGACTGCAACGTGATAGAGATAGATGATGCCCTCGATGACTCAGATGAGGATGTGATCCTGGTGGAATCTCAGGACCCTCCACTGTCATTCACGGCTTCTCCGCTCCCCAGAGGCAGGGCCAGACCTCGGGACCAAGTGCTAGTCATCGATTCCCCTAGCAGTTCCCGGGCTCAGTCTCCTTCCACCAGCGGGGGTTCTGGGCATAAGAATGATGGTTCTAGGCACCTGCGTAGAACCAGGAAGCGAAAACACACAATCCGCTGCTCCTACTGCGGCGAGGAGGGCCACTCAAAGGAAACCTGTGACAATGACAGCAGCCGGGCCCAGGTGTTTGAGAATCTGATCATCACCCTGCAGGAGCTGACCCATACAGAGGAGGAGGGACCCAGAGAGGCCCCTGGCCAACAAGATGACCCTTCTGAGCTGCAGTGAGCTGGTGTCCCCTAGCCTTACATGAACCCTAACCCATATTCTGAGTCCAGCAATGGGACAGACAACTGGGGAGGGGCGCTTCTAAATGCATGAATCCACAAAGCAGCTTTCCTTTGGGAGTGGAGTAGAGAGGGTCTTGAATACCAGCACAGTGGAGGGAGACAGCCTGACCTCTGTCCTTGCTTCCCCAGCCCCCCTGCCTAAGGGCCTGTTTTCTTTGTGCGCTCATTTCCTCGCTGGCTCTGTTCTCTTTGTGAAAGTGGCACCATTCATTGTTAAATCTTCAAACAATAAAGAAAAGTACAAGAAAGTAAAGTACAAGTTACCCCTAGCTCTCCACCCCGATCTAACCATCGTCATCCCTTTGATGGACGTCCTTCTAGATACTTCCCTATACCTGTGTACCCAGATAGATGTATGTCTAGATAAAAATGGTCACATAGAAGTGCTGTTCTATAGTCCATATTTTTTCACCAAATGATATATGTCGTGGGCTTCTTTCTATGTCAATAAATATTTATCAGCATCGATTTTAATGTCTCTGTTACTATTTTAGGGAGAGGTAAAGGGAAAAGGAGCAACATAGCAGAAAGCTATAAAGGGATGGGTTTGTACCCCGAGGTGGGGTTTTTATCGACCTCAATTTGCAGAGGGAAGGGAAAAGGGAAGAAGGAAGAAGAGAGGGCTGAAACCGTTCCCAAAGGTAGATGGACGGAGCCCCTTACAACGGGCCTGCCCCTCGGGTCAGACCAGCCAGGCTACGGTGCCCGATAGTTGGATAGCAGTGGGGCGGCGCTTTCTCCTCTACTGGATTCAAAGGAGTCCGGTGCTGAGGTACCAGCCCCAAAATAGGGCTCCCAGGGGCACCATTCCTGGTCACTTTGAGGAAGAGCGCTTCTTCCTCTGGGTGCATCCCTGGGATTGCTGTTGCTGCTGCTACTTGTGGACATCCCGGGTCACAACCGGGAATGTCTCCTGTGGCCTGATGCCACCCTCTCCTCACCACCACCCCACCCCCCCAGCCTCACTCCCTGGTGAAGCAAAGGAGAGAGCAGAGCCCAGCGCCGGGAGCGTCAGGGCCTCCCCTCATCAGCCCTGAAGTGATTTGCTGGAGGACCAGGGCGCCCGAGGACTCCAAGCTAACCCCTTTCTCACTCCAAGAATTGAGACTCGCTGGGAAGGGATGAGAAGTCATCTAGCAGCCGGGCACCTGCAGGAACCCGGCCATCAGAAAGCCGAGAGGCCCCATACAGCATTTTAGTGAGTGGAGGGCACTCACGGGGGAGGGAAAGAAGGGGTGGACCCTCCAGGAAGCTGGCCTGGCCCCCCCCATCTCCTCCTCTTATATTGGAGGGTGGTAAGCGAGGACATGGGTGACCTCAGCCCCTGAGGGTCCCTGTGTTTTGCGTAGGTGCGTGCGTCCCTATTTCTGTGAGCAGGACGAGGCGGGGCGGGGGGGGGGGGCATGATTGCATTGAGGGCTGTGTGCGGAGAGGGAAGTGAATGCGCAGATCCGAGGACCCGGGGGAGTTGGTCGTACAGGAAGTAGGGACTTCACAGAGCTGAGAGGGTAGCGTTTGCGGCAGTGGGAGATGGTGCGTGGGGCGGGAGGGGGGGGCAGAGAGAAGCACAGGGGACAGTGGGTGAGGGCATGATGACCGGGAAGACACAGGGAGCTGACAGCCACAGGAAGCCTGGCGGGAATCGCAGGTTCCAGGGGATCCTACAGAACTCTGGGCTGTGCTGTCCTAGCAGGGGCGGAGGGGAGGTTAGGGGCCCAGGGAGAGGTACTGGGGTTTTAATTAGGCTGGCCGTTGATGACAGCTCAGTGGGGATGACGAGCTCCGTAGGGACACAGGGCTGTGGGCTGAGGCCCCGAGGGAGCAGGAGAAGCCACGGCAGCCTTCCCTGGGCTGCCGTACTCAGAGCCTGCCTTGAAGTACTTCTCTTTCCAGAAAGAGCCCCTCAGCCCCTCCCAGGCCTCTCCCTCCTGCCCCATCAATGACCTCACAATCTGACCCTAAAACCCTCCACTCCAACCACCCACACTCCCCTCTCGGCAGTGGTGGTGGTGATGGTGGTGAGGGTCGGAGGCTCAGCCTTCCGTGCTCTGCCATCACCCCTCCCCCACCCCACGCCTCACACCCCGAATTTGCCTTCAGCCTCAGCTTTCTTAACCCTCATGTGCAGAAGGAGACTGGGAGAGCCTCTCTGCTTCGGGACCCTTTAGCTGACAACTGGCCAGGAGAGGGCCCCCTCCTTGCATCCCTCTGGGGCACCTCTGGGAAAGTCACCCCTATCTCTCCCAAGCCGAAGAGGACCCCCTCCCAACCCCAGGCAAGTGGCAGCTCCACTCAGGCCCCGCAAAACCACTTCACAGTGTATGTAGATTTTTAACCCTTAATTCCTTGCTATGCCTCCCTAAATCACCCCTTGGGAGGTCTCTACCTAGATTAGAATATCACTCCACCTCCGGATCGTTCCCCCCCCCCCCCCGGCCCCCGCTGACTTCACTCTATAAACACTTGTTGAATATTTGTCCAAAGACACAGCTCGTGCTGTCGTAATTTCTTTCTGGCACCAGGCAGAATAGAAAGACGGAAAGAAAAATCCATACATTCGGCCCATTTCGTGACCCTCCTTTACACTGGAGTCAGTGTGGGGGTCCGGTGTAGACCTCTGCTTTGAAAACCTGTTCTGTGATCCGAACTGTTTTCCTCCCTTCCCCGCCCCTCCCCTCTGCCGTGTAAATTTGAGATTGTCTACATTTTCATTTCACCCACCTGATGTAGCCTGACATTTCTTTTTGTCTGTTTCATTTAAAGAAAAGCCAAGAGATACATATTTTCCCTGATTAGAAGACATGGAAATGACACCTGGGCATTCTGATCGGCTTGATGAGGTTGGTCTACAAAAGGCTTCACTTGAAGCTATAGGCTAATTCGCATTGATACGGATGGAGCTAGAGAGTCTAACGCTAAGTGAAATAAGCCAGAGAAAGACAAATACCATATGATTTCACTCCTATGTGAAATTGAAGAAACAAAGCAAAGGAACAAAGGGAGGGGGAAAGAGACAGAGAGTAGAGGCAAACCAAGAAACAGACTCAACTATAGGGAACAAACTGATGGTTACCAGAAGGGCGGGGGACGGCGGGGGTGGGGGAGGGGGGGAATAGGTGACGGGCATTAAGAATGCACTTGAGCACCGGGTGACGCATGGACGTGTGGAATCACTCACTATATCGTAAACCTGAAACTAATGATACTCCGTGTGCTAACTCACCGGAATTTAAAGGAAAACTTAAAAACAAAAAAGAAAGCTAGAGGCTAATTTTCTTCCTTTCTGCCTTTATTCTCATCGGTCGCTAAGAGATGAAAATTGCTCTTTTTGTCTTGTCAGAAGAAACCGGCCTCTGAGTGCCCTTTTGTGTTAGATCTCCCTCCTTCTTGGCATTCTCTCCCTTTGGTTTCCATGACACCCTTTTCTCGCGGCTCCCCCCTCCCCGATCTTGTGGTTGGTGCCACTTCTCAGTCTCCTTGGCCGAATCTTCGTCCTCTCCTTGATCCCTCCACCATAGTCATAAAAATAAAAATCCCGACAACCGTGATTTATGAAGAGCTTACCGAAGTCCTTTAAATGCATTAGCTCTTTTAATCCTCTTGTTAACCCCCTAAAGTAGGCATTACCATTAGCGCGCCTTTCAGACAGAGGAAACAAACCTTAAGGCACTTGCCCAGGGGCTTGCGGGAACTTGGTGGGGGAGCCGGAGGTCAGACTCCGGGGGTCAGGGGCACTTGCTTCTTAAAGGTCTCAGCCGCCCTGTGATCACAACTCCGCGCAGCTGTGATCGGCTGCGTAGGACCTGTGAGTAAACGGAGGTTCGGAGGTTCGTATACTCAGGAGAAGACGACCTGCCTTTCCCAGGTGTGCCCTGTGTAGGAGTCACTAGCACAGGGCCGGGCCGGGTTCGGCCCTCAACATCCGGTAGCTGCTCATACTCTGCTAGAATGCTTTGCTCTGCTGGGCGGGGCGGGGCGGGGGTGGGTTGGGATATGAAAGGCTGTCGGCGCCATGCAGACGGGGCTTACTTAGTGTTGATCGGGCAAGGTGACAGTCTGAAATGCCTGAGAGTTTAGTGATGATGATGGCGATGACATGGGGGGGATAAGGGAGCGCTTACTGAATGTCGAGATGGACTTTAGTTTTACTTGTTCCCCGGGGAACATCTTCTTTCCCTACCTGTCAGAGGCATGCGATCCTTGGAGATTGCTTGAGACCAGCCATGCCTTCCTCTACCCAAGCTGCTCCCCTGAGCAGCAGGCGGGGGTGGGGGGGGGGGTGGGGGGAGCTCATCCCAGAGGGCCACAGAGGCTCCCCAGTGTGTGGTGGGAAGGGGACATGACTGAGGTCGGAGGAGTCCTTTACAATCCGGGTGACCCTGAAATCCTGTCACTACCGGGTATCTCAGGGGCATCATAAAAGGGAGCAGGGCCGGTCTCAGGCCTCCCGTTGACAGGATGCATGGCTCTCCAGCCGCAGCCTCTCATCTCAGACCAGAACTCACAACTTCTTACACACGGTCTCTCGCAAGCACTCCTACAGGTAGGGACTCTGTCCACTGCCCCTATCTTACAGACCAGGACGTTGAGGCCCAACCCGGTTATAGTCACTTGCCTAAGATCAGACAGCTTGTAAGGGCTGGAGCTGGAATGGAATTGATCTGCCCCTCCCCAGAGCCAGAAATCTTTCCTAAGCTGGAGGAGTCCTTCCCAAGGTAATGGGTACAAATGATCTGATCATTCTGTTGGCCGCATCCTGAGGTTGGATTTCTTTTCCATTTCTTCCTTCCTTCCTTTCTTTTTTCTTTCTTTTCTTTTCTTTTCTTTTCTTTTCTTTTCTTTTCTTTCTTTCTTTCTTTCTTCCTTCCGATAGAAAGAGCACGAGTCGGGGTGGGGGAGAGGGGCAGAGGGAGAGAGAGAATCTTAAACAGGTTCCATGCTCAGCGCAGGGCCCGATGTGGGGCTCGATCCCACGACACTGGGATCGTGACCTGAGCCAAAATCAAGAGTCGGACGCTCAACTGACTGAGCCCCCCCGGGGCACACCAGTGAGTTTCCATTTCTGGACCGTCATATTCATGATTGAAACTCTGCACAGTAGGACGGCCTCAGTCTCATTTCTTTTATTAAACAAGACAGAAAAAAAATGATCAGTTCAGGAAACTTCCTTCTAAGAGCCTGAAACCATCTTCTCCTCGTATTTATTTTTATATCCAATTTCTGGGATAAGATACTAAAAATAACAACCTGTTGGTAAGGATGTGGGCAAAGAGAGTCTCTCTCCTACACCCGCTGGTGGGGCGGAGAATTGACACATTCTTTCTGGAAGGCCAAGTGGGAAATGTATCAAAGGTGGAAAAAGGAAAACCCTTGAATGGGGCAGTCTAACTTCCTGAAACTGACGCTAAGATGATAACTGAACAAGTGTAACAAAGGTTATGAACCAAGATGTTTGCCCTAGCCTTTTTGGGTAATAGTGGGAAAGCTGCACACGGGTGGAAAGACCAGGAGTGAGGTTTGGCTGAAGAAATTAGGCTCCTCCCTTGGACTGCAATGCCGGGCATCTGGAAGTCCGGGTGTGCCTTCACATCCTCGGGCCTGACCGGACAAATGAAGTGTGGCCCCTCTGGGGAAGCGCTTTCAAAGATCACCAGTCGGCTAGGTCATCTGTGTCATCTTTGACTCCCAACGTGTTGTCCCATCAGGCCTCTTCATCTGGCAAAACTCGTGTCCAACTTCTAACACCATTTCCCCCGGCACTCCCTTGGGTCAGCTTTCCCTGACTCCACTCAAGGTCATTCTTTATATCTTAGGTAGCACTTAGCATTTTGCCGTAATTGCTCGTATAATGATCTGCCCCCCCCCCCCCCCGAGGCTTATAATAACCCTGGTGCCTGGCAGTGTTGTTTGGGTATCTTGGTACAGAATCCAGGCACGCTCCCACGTCATGTGTTTGCTCTGGCGGTTGGTACTGGCCCTTCAGATGTCCCCGTGCCTCGATCCCTCATCACGTTCAAATGGCACCTCCTCAGTGAGGCCCATTAAAGGCGACGCACCTGGCCACCAGCACCCTCATACCCCTTCCCTGCTCTGTTTCCCCATCACATGCCTGTCTTCCATGCTACATAATTTACTGATGTATTCTATCAGTTATTTAGTCCTGTCTCTCCTCGCTAGAGTATAAACTCAAAAGCGTTTTAGCTTGCTTAGTTCACTGGTGCCTCCCCAGCTAGAACACTGCCTCTCATCACGTGTTCGTAGCTGGAATGTAGCTGGAACGACGCGCCTGGCACACAGTAGGCGTGCACGGAGTGGCCGCCTGTGTTCTTTCTGCCCTCCTGGAACCGCTGCTGCCGGGGAAGGGACAGTCAGGGAGAGAACGGTGCCCGTCGCTGAACCACCATCCGCCTAATGGATGGGATAAGAAACCTGGGAGACATTCGAGATCGGTCGCTTGCTTCTCTCTCCCCCCACCCGGGCTGTGGCTTATTAGCTGGACTGTCCAGTCCTAGCAGGGGCCGAAAGTGAGAGATGGGTTTCTTTGTGGCTTCATCTCTGTGGCATCGTCAGACCCTAGGTTTGGTGTTTCAGATTCCCCGTCACTCCATGTGCATCTGCAAATATTAAAAAACAGCTGCCCCGGGGGCGCCTGGGTGGCTCAGTTGGTCGAGCGCCCAACTCGTGATTTCGGCTCACGTCTTGATCTCACGGTTCCTGAGTTCGAGCCCTGCATCGGGCTCCGCTCCCACCTTCCCTCTCTCTGCCCCTTCCCTGCTCTCTGTCTCTCTTTCAAAATAAATAAATAAATAAATAAATAAATAACCCAACTGCCCTGTAAAATATGAATGTTCGGGGTACTGTTTGCTATTTTCCTTATGATAAAGGATAATGAAGAGTAATCACAATAACAATGAATATATTTTCAATTGTTATGTGTCAAACATGTCAATAATACAGTAAGAATTACTAACCTCATTTTAGAGGATATAAATGAGTCTCAGTAAGAGATCACCACAGGATAAGGCTATATAGCAGTAAACAGATGGTAAGCCCGGAACCAAAGCCTGTGAACTTCCCATCATACATTTCAAGGAAAAGTACTGACATTATTGAGAAAAACTGTATCACAGTGGAAGACCGGTTATTGGGGCAGGGTGATAGGCAGATACAAATATTTGACCAGTTTCCTGTCCGTTAAGCAGAGGTTACAGCTGTCTGAGAATTTGGAAGTAAAAGAACTTAAATTTTGGGGCTCCTGGGTGAGTCAGTTAAGCCTGTGACTCTTGATTTTGGCTCAGGTGGTGATGTCACGGTTTGTGAGCCTGCTTGGGATTTTATTTCTCTGCCCCTCCCCTGCTCGTGCACCCCCTCCCCCAAATAAATAAATCAACATTAAAAAAAAGAACTTAAATTTTATTAGAGGGAATGTGATGAGGGGTGATTACATTTTTTTAAGTTTATTTCCTTTTTTTTTTTTTTTAGTAATCTCTACACCCAACATGAGGTTCAAACTCATGACCCCCAGATCAAGAGTTGCATGCTCCTTCAACTGAGCCAGCCAGGTGCCCCGATGAAGGTTGATTTTAAATATCCTGGATAAACCAAGATCTAATTTAGCTGAAGAAAACATAATTGAAAATTGAATCTTTTTGGGGCACCTGGGTAGCTCAGTTGGTTAAGCAACTGACTTCGGCTCAGGTCATGATCTTGCAGTTCATGAGTTCCAGCCCCGAGTCCGGCTCTGTGCTGACAGCTCGGAGCCTGGAGCCTGCTTCAGATTCTGTGTCTCCCTCTCTCTCTGTCCCTCCCCTGCTCATGCTCTCTCTCTCTCTCTCTCTCTCTCAAAAAAAAAAAAAACATTGAAAAAAATTAAAAAAGTAAAATAAAATCTCTTTGGTATCATTCATACCTGACACTTAAGAGACGACATACAAACTTTTTCCTTCACTGCCGGCCAGAATGTTTTGTAAAACTATTTTATTTATTAAATAATTTGAGTTGTTATAAAAGTAGGATGTTCAGAACGACACAAGAGTATGTAAAAGATTTTGAATGGTTAAGATTTAAATAGCTATTAAAATATACAGAAAGAGCAAATAAAGTATAGGTAAGCATTGAATCTTTTGGCATATTCCTTTTTTTTTTTTTAGTTTATTTATTTTGAGAGAGAGCATAGGAGGGGCAGAGAGAGAGAGAGGGAGAGAGAGAGAATCCCAGGCAGGCTCCTCACCCTCAGTGCAGAGCCCGATGCGGGGCTCGAACTCACGAACCCAGGAGATCACGACCCACGCCGAAAGCAAGAGTCGGATGCTTAACCAACTGAGCCACCCAGGGGCCCCTGGCATATTTCTTTTAAAATGTTTTTCTAGGGGCGCCCGGGTGGCTCAGTCGGATGAGCGTCTGGCTTTGGCTCAGGTCATGATCTCACGGTCCGTGAGTTTGAGCCCCGCGTCGGGCTCTGTGCTGACAGTTCAGAGCCTGGAGCCTGCTTCGGATTCTGTGTCTCCTTCTCTCTCTACCCCTCCCCTACTCCCTCCCTCTCTGTCTCTCAAAAATTAATAAACATTAAAAAATTTTAAAATGTGTTTCCTACTCTGTGAGTGTACGTACATACATAATTTACTTTATTGAGGTTATGCTCTTTGTATAGTTTTACACATTCATAGCTACAATGGTTTTGTTCTTTTTCTAATGATAAATGGAATAATTTCAAGAGCAGAAATTAAAGCTGGCTTGTAAGAAGAGGAGTGTGTGTGTGTGTGGGGGGGGGCAGTAAAGTCTAAGCAAGTGTAAAAACATACAAAAAAAAAAACCCTACAAGCAATAAACACTGTTGTTACTGCCTGACAAATACTGAGCATTCGTTGTAGTAAGTAGGAATGTTGTCCTAGGAAAAGCGATGAATTAATTAGAATTAACTGGTGGAAACTTCTGCAAATAACAAGGGACAGACATTATTATAAAATCTGAAACAGTAAGAAAATGATAAAACTCTTTTGGGCACTCTCTTCGAAGATTTGAATGGAAGGAGAGACTTCAAGCTTACCTATAGGATGGTGGAGTGCCCGTGGAGAGAACTGGCTTCTCACAGGGGATGATGTGACGACGCCAGGATTAGCAACCTTAGCAACTGGGGCTCAGGAAAGGGATCAGAGCTTCAAAGGGCGTGAAACCTACACACCCCACCTTTGTGGTCAGAAGAGCCCCGAACAGGAAGTTTGAGAGGCCTCAGAGGAGCACAGTGATTCCAGCTGAAGGTCTTGAGCTCTAGTGAGGAGGTCCCAGCTTCCCCAGGGGATCTCTGCGGGGCTCGGGGATGGAGGCTGTCAAATGCTGACTCCTGAAATATCACCAACACTACCTGTGGATTTGACAAAGCGGAATGCATTCCTTACCTTGGTCAGGGAGAACCCCACCTCCCAAAGTTTTGATAGCGTTTCAGGGAGGAAAGGAAAGGTCAGAATTTACTGAGAAATGCAGGTTTGATTTAAGGCAGAGAGGGTCTTTCAACACAGAGACTTGATTACGATTGGATAAGGATCATGATGTCAACAGGCTCGGACTGGTGGAAGCAGCAAGGGAGGATTTGGAGAAAAGGGAAGGATTTGAACAGTGCAAACTGTTGCTGCTTTTCCGCTGAAGAGTTGACGGTACTCTGGGAAAGTTCCTGTAATGAAGAAACTTTTGCCTGGACAGGACCGTCCTGGGAAAGAAATTCACATGAAGACAGCGGACTAGCCAAGTCCTGTTGATGTATCCAGTACCCGTGCGGTTTTATTTCTCAGGGTCGAGGCTGAGTGTGGCAACAGACTGTCTTAATTCTCATATATTTACCATTTTTATGAACAACTCACCTTAGGTATGTGTTTATTTTGTGGTGGTGAAATTCTTCTGTTTCCCTGAATCTGGAGAAAAAATGACCCCTATTCTTAGGTGTTTGCTAAGCCCGGAGGAACAGTTTACATAACTAGCTTTTCACCAGTCTGCCGAACCTGTTAGGTATGTTAAAACCCAAAATTCAACTGAGGAAATTTTAAAGATCTTACTGGCTTTCTTTAACGATTCACCGTTTGGGCAGCATTCCATCTAGCAGACAGAAAGAAGCTTGGAGGAGCTGTACAAAAGGAAAGGCTTTTTTTTTTTTTTTTTTTTTTTTTTTTTTTACACCGAAGGGAGCAGGAACAAGAAAGACACTAGCAAAAAGTGGACTGGATGTCGGGAGGTCGCTTTCCTTTAGGGGATGGCAGGTTGGCCCGGTTACTTCACTGGTACTGACCAGGTGATTCCCCACTGCTTTAGGATTCCATTTCTGGGAGAGGCTGAAGCCCAAATTAAGTCTGGGTTTGGTGACACAACCACCCTTCCCCCCCGCCCTCACCTCCAAGCTTAGCATAAGCGACTCCATTGCGGGATGGCTGTCTTATTTTTAACAGGTGGATTCTTTTATTTAGTCCTCCCAAACACCTCCTCAAGCTATTATTATCCCTATTTTATAGAGGAGGAAACTGAGGCTCAGGGAGGTAATGAGCTCACATCCAAGCACCTGCAAATACATTCTTTTCAGGAGCATCAAGAAAGGCCCACCTTCAACCAACCTGCCTTATTCTGTTCCATTTTTGCAGAAGGGAGCTGAGGTCCAGGTTCAAGACAATCATTGGGCCCCTCAGCCCTCTTCAGGGTCCCTGGGGAGAAGGAGGGCAGGGTGGAAGGCAAAGGCCTTCAGAGACGCCAGTTTGGGTCTGGGTGGGCTCCCCTCCGCGTCCTGCATCGCCAGGGGGCGGGGCGGGGGGGCGATCAATGCCACCCCTCCCCCACCCTCCCCCGCAGAGGCCTCACCTGGGCTGCCTGGTGCACCGGAAGCCGGCCCGCGCCGGTCCCCGCGGCCGTGCCCGCCGCTGGTCACCAGGGGGCGCTGTGCGCCACAACCTCGGGCGCAGAGGGGCGGGGGCCACGTGACCGGACAACCGCGCGCCGGGTCCCGGTTCCCGGCGTCCGCCCGGTGGCCCCCGCCGGCTGCGGGCGCGCTCGGCCTGCTTCCCGTCCCCCCCCCCCCCCCTTCTCCTAACGCTCCGCGCGGGCCACTCGGGGGTGGTGCGGCGGCGACGGCGACTCCGGTCCGGGCTCCCTGACCTGTAACCTCCCGGGGACGCTGACGAGCAGCCGCGTGAGTTTCCCGGGCACCAGGAGACGCCTCACTCCGGCTTTGTGGCCGGTTTGGCCCTCCCCGCAAGGCAAAGAGGGGGAGGGGGGCTCGGTGCCAGGCTTTCCCCTAGCTCGGAGAGGTGCTGTCACATCCCGTCCTCCCCGCCGCCCTTGGAGGGACGCGCTGTCCCCTGGAGGACCCCATGGGAGCGCGCCCAGCGCCGGGGGTGGGGGGCGAGTTTGGATCATTTGGCTGCTCTGGCGGGACCTCCTTGCCCAATAAGCACTGAACAAATCACCCCCGCCCCGTACCCCCAAATCGACATTTTCACGGATATGCCTCGATGGGACATTCACTCAATAAGGTGATAGATTGAGGAGTTTTCAAAAGAGCGTTACGCTTTGCACGCTAGAAACTTCACTCATTTTTAAAAAAAATTTTTTTTAACGTTTTATTTATTTTTGAGACAGGGAGAGACAGAGCATGAACGGGGGAGGGTCAGAGAGAGGGAGACACAGAATCCGAAGCAGGCTCCAGGCTCCGAGCCATCGGCCCAGAGCCCGACGCGGGGCTCGAACTCACGGACCGCGAGATCGTGACCTGAGCCGAAGTCGGCCGCTTGACCGACTGAGCCACCCAGGCGCCCGGAAACGTCACTCATTTTAAGTGTACAATTATTTTTAGTAAATTGGCAGAGTTGAGCACCTGTCAGCACATTCTGGTTTTAGAGTATTTTCATCCCCAGCCACCCCGGAGCAAATTCCCATAAAGCTGTCTGCAGTTCATCGCCCCTCCGACCTCTAGCCCTAAGCAACCATTTATCCCTCTTCTGGCTCTATATAGTTGCTTTTTCTGGACAGTTCCTATGAATGGAATCATACACTATGTGGTCTTTGGGGACTGGCTTCTTTCACCCAGCGTGATGTTTTCATCTGGGTTGTAGCACTTACCAGCATGTAATTCCTTTCTATAGCTGAATAATATTCAATGGTGTGGCTATATCACATTTGTTTCTCCATTCATCAGTCAATGGACAATTGGGTTGCTTTCATTTTTTGGGTATTAAGAGTGATGCAATAATTGAGAACATTTGTGTGGACATGTGTTTTCAATTCTCTTGCTTTCGCTGCCCTTTCTTTGCTGGTGTTCCCCTTAACGCCCTTTGCCGACCTCTTTCACAACACTTTGCACACTGCCCTGCGAATGAATTTGAATTCCTTCTCTGACTCTCCACTAGAGAAGGCAAGGACCATGTGCACCCATTCCCTGGGGTAGGAGTGGAATTTCTGGGTCCTCTATGACAACTCTATGTTTAAACTTTTTTATTTTTAGGAACTTCCGGACTCTTTTCCAAAGTGTCTGCACCATTTAATGTTGCTATTGGTAAATTATGAAGGTTCCAGTTTCTCTGTCTCCTCACCAACACTTGTTTTGTCTTTCGTTTCGTACCTCACTGTGGTGTTCGTTTGCCTAGACCGAGTGGTTATTTGCTTAACTAGTTTCACTTTGCTTTAATGACTGGCTTTTTCGATGTTAACAAATCGAGTTGCTGAAATGAATAATACGTAGCCCATCCGTGCAAGGAGCTCATGGCTCCAAGAGGGAGACAGAGGAACATAATCATAGTACCGCGTGTTACCTGCTCTGATGGAACTGAGCACAGGCAGGCTGTCAGCACAGAGCCTGACGCGGGGCTTGAACCCACAAACCTTGAGACCATGACCTGAGCCGAAGTCGGTTGCTCAACTGACTGAGCCACCCAGGCGCCCTGCACTGATTTCTAAATTGGTCAGCCACATTAAATAGTAACACAGGGTTAATTATGAGAGCCACGGTCATAAGGCAACCTACCTTCTTGCAAGTTTAACCACAGAAGGCAGGCATTACCAACAGGTACTAGGGTAACTGAAGCAAGACAAGATCATGCATTTTAAAGGAATGGCTAGGGAGTTGTCCTCATTGGTACTTTAGTAGTTAGTACTACTAAAGTAGTTAGTACTTTAGGGAGTACTCAAACTGTGAGATCATGACCTGAGCCAAAGTCAGACGCTCAACCGACCGAGCCACCCAGGCGCCCCGGCCAGAACCCAATTCTAACTGTTAGTTAAAAAGGATGTTGTAAGCCAATTTGACAATAAATTATATTAGGAAAAAAAGAAAAAAAAAAAGGATGTTACTTTCACTCAAACGTACAAGGAAAAAGCCAAATCACAGACAAGCCGCGTAGTATAAGACATAGATTGGCCAACTATGACCCACGAGCTAAGAACGTTTTATCAGATGAACATTTATAATCAGTTTGATCATGGGAACATGAACTTTCAACCACAATTAAACAAAATATTTTTCTTCTATTCCATTTTTTTCATCAGTAGACCTGTATTACAAAACCGTGCAATTATTATATTTTTATCATATTGTATTATAAAGCGTAAAATATTTATTTTCCGCTCTTCACAGAAAAAGTTTGACAGCCCTTGGTTTAATAGAGTAAACAGCGAAACGGAAAGCAATTGCCACATACTTGCTGGGTGACCTTGGGAAGTCGCTTCACTTCTCTGGTCCTGATTTTTGTTATCTGTAAAATGGAGATAAAGGGTGATGGGTGGGTGAGATAAGCTCTAGGGTGAAACCCCCATTCCCCCAAGTTTTGTATTCATTAGTTAGTTATTAGGGCACCTGGGTGGCTTAGTTGGTTAAGAGCCTGATTCTTGATTTCGGCTCAAGTCAGGATCTCACGGTTCCTGAGTTCGAGCCCCACCTTGGGCTCCATGCTTACAGTGCAGAGACTGCTTGGGATTCTCTGCCTCCCTCTCTCTCTACCCCTCCCCTGCGTGCGCGCTCTCTCTCTGTCTCTCTCAAAATATATACATAAACATTAAAAAATAATTATGTAAACATCTATTGAGCTACTATCGTGTATCAAGAACTGTTAAAGGCATTGGGGATACAGCAGGAAGGAAAACCCCTGTCCTGAAAAAGGATACTATTCCAAATGAAAAGAGGCTTAAGATGCAATGTGTGGTCTGAGATTGGATCCTGATTTGAACAAGCTAGCGTTATAGGACACTTGGGGAAAAGTCGGGAAATTTGACTATGGATGGGTATTAGATGAGGGGAAAATTGACTAACACGAAATGGTAGAGGTGATTAACTGAAAAAAGCAGAAAGCATATGTACACGTATTATCTCATTTTGGTAGAAAGTGCATATACGTATTATGTAAACTTGGAGGAATTCTTGATCTGGAAGGATATATATAGTAAGGTCTTTTTTTTTATTTTTTATTTTTATTAAGAAAAAATTTTTTTTGGGGGGGGCGCACCTGGGTGGCTCAGTCGGTTAAGCGTCCGACTTCGGCTCAGGTCATGATCTCATGGCTCGTAGGTTCGAGCCCCAGATCGGGCTCTGAGCTGACAGCTCAGGGCCTGGAGGCTGCTTCACATTCTGTGTCTCTCTCTCTCTGGCCCTCCTGCGCCTGTGCTCTTTCTCTCTCTCAAAAATAAATAAACATTAAAAGAATTTTTTAAAGTAAAAACATGAAAAATAATGTTTAATGTTTATTTTTGTCTAATTTCAGTGTTGAAATGTTAAACTGTTGATTTTTAAATAAAAATTTAAAAAAATTTTTAAATTTATTTTTGAGAGAGAGAAAGAGCACAAGCGGGGGAGGGGCAGAGAGAGAGGGAGACCCAGAATCTGAAGCAGGCTCCAGGCTCCCAGCTGTCAGCAGAGAGCCCGATGCTGGGCTCGAACCCACGAACCGCGAGATGGTGACCTGACGCTTAACTTGCTGAACCACCCAGGCGCCCCCTAATTTGTTTTTTTTTTAAAGTTTTTTTTAGAGAGAGAAAGAGTGCAAGTGGGGGAGAGGCAGAGGGAGAGAGAGAGAGAGAGAGAGAGAGAGAGAGAGAACCCTAAGCAGGCTTCACGCCCAGCGCCGAGCTCTATGCAAGGCTCGATCTCATGATTGTGAGATCATGACCTGAGCTGAAATCAAGAGTCGGCCGCTCAACCGACTGAGCCACCCAGGCGCCCCTATACTAAGCTCTTAATAGTGGTCATTTCTGGGTGGTGGGAATATAATGTTTCTATTTTCGTATCTTTTCTAATTTTCTACCTTGGACATTTACCGCTTTTGTAAAAATACAAGATTCTGTCTAATTGAAAAAAATCATCTCTCTCTCTTCATGGAATTGACATGCCTCTTGTAAGTGTTCACGTTGCCGGATCTGTCACTTTTTATGGGGGAAACGTCTGTAAAAATGGAGGCTGCTCTTTCCCCCTGCAGGTAACAGAGGGCTAGAGAGGCAAATGATGGCAGTGTCCATCGAAGCACTGTTTAGGAGAGAACGTGCCCGATCTGATACCAGAGGTAGGTTTATCTCTCCTGTATCAGCGGACGCATCGATGTGATTCAGTATTTCAATCTTGTAACTGCTTCTCTTATTCTAGGCCAGGGGTCCATAAACCCTGCCACCTATTTTGGTAAATAAAGTCTCATCGGAACACGGGCCCACTGATTTGTCTATGTGGTATCTATCACTGCTTTATTGCCACGCAATGGCACGGTGGGGTAGGGGTGCAGAGACCATATCACCCCGAAAACTAAACATATTTACTGTCTGGCCCTTGAAAGAAAAAGCGTGTGGAGCCCTGTTCTAGGCTGGCTGGAAGACCGCCTCCGTACACAGGCCTGTGGGAGGGAATGCCCGGCTCCGCGTTACATGAACAAACGTATGCTCTGATTTACAAACCTCGTTCTCTCCTGAGCTGGATTAGCGTGTGCCAGTATTCCCAATTCTGGATAATTCTAGGTTACTTACAGTATTGGGTTTCTCATCCTGCAAGGCTGAGGTGAAGGCCAGACCGCAGGAAAACGGACGTGTCAGCGAGGTGAACGATAGCCTGTGAGCCCTATCACAACTGGCTAGTCGGTCTTCCATTGATCTAGCTAAGATCTCCGTCGGCTTCACATTTGGTTCAAATGCCTCCTCCTCCCGGAAGCCCCCTCTGACTCCTCACCCTGATTTCACCGTCCCACGCCAGTGCTCCCACAGCACCCTGGCAGGCCTCTTTCGTAACACTTAGCACCCTACCCCGTAAGCACGGATTCCTTCTCGGATTCTCCTCCAGAGAAGGCAAGGACCATGTGCACGCAGTCTCTGGTATAGCCCCTGAGCCCGGCCTGAAGCCTAGCATATGGTAGCTTCCTAGCCGCGTGTCCTTGGCCACGCGACTGCGCTGAGCCTCAGTTTTCTCATCGGTAAAATGGGGACAATAGCAATAGTTGCCCCCCGTAGCGTTGTGTGTGGGTATTAGCTATTCAGCGAACACTTAATGAATGAATGACGTATAGGATATCGCGCTGGACTGGGAATTGTGAAAGCCCCCAGCAGCAGGGTACGGTAACAGGTTGTTACGTTTAGTCTGTATAGACCAGCAACGCACTTATCCTACATTGGGCCCCCGAACTGGAGTCGCATTCACCCATCCCGTCAACACTTATGGAGTGCCTACTGTGTGCCCAGTACTGTGCCAGATATTACGGATATACAGGGATATCCACAGTCTCCGCCCTCACGGAGATTACATTCTAGTGATAGAGATGGGCCAGTTTACAAACTGGTACAGAATCTATTACGGACTGTGCTCAACGTAAAGAAAATACATAGGCCAAACCACAGTTACCGAGACGGGCTGTCACCTATGTGGCGATCCAGGAGAACTCCTTTAAAGAGGTGACATTTGAGAGGAGCCTGGAAGAATGAGTCAACCATGAGAAGAGCTGGAGAAAGAATATTCTAGGCGGAGAAAGAGTAAGTGCAAAGGCTTGAAGCCGTAAAGGATTTGGCAGAGTCCAGGAGATGGAAAGAGGCAAAGCAGGCCAGAGGGTGAAGAGGTGGGGCTCATTCTAAGAAGAGAGGGCAGCTGTTCCATGATTGTAAGAAGGCGAATTCCAAGATCTGTCACTCTGCATTTTTAAAAACTTAAGCAAATATCTGTGTGGGAGAATGATGGCCTCCCCCAAAGGTGTTCACATACTAAGCCCCAGAACTGAGTGCCTGGCTTTACGTGACAGAAGGGACCTCGCAACTGCGATTAAGTTAAGGATGGAGACCTGAGGGCGTTCCCCTGGTGGTCCGGTAGGATCGCAAGGGTCCTTGTAAGGGGAAGACGGGAGGGGCTCAGAGGACAGAGGTTTGTAGATGGTAGCAGGGCTCACAGAGAGGTCTGAAGATGCCGTGTTGCTGGCCAGAAGGTGGAAGAAGGGTCCATAGCCGAGGAATGCAGGCAGCGCATGGAGGCTGGAAAGACAAGGGGTTAGGTTCTCCCATAAAGCCCCCAGAAAGAACACAGCCTTGCTGACGCCTGCAGTTTTAGCCTCGTGAATCTCATTCTGGACTTCGGACCTTCAAAACGGTAATCGAACACATTTATGGCATTCTGAGCCCCCGAGTTTGTGGTGACTTGTTACAGGAGCCATGGAAAACCAATACTCCTTGTGTGGAAAGATACACCAAAAAGTAATGCGGTTGGGGATTGGCAGGGGTGGATGGGAAGAGGGTAGAAAGGGCAGGGAATGAGGCAGGAGGGATGGGAACTGTTCTTGTGTATTGAGTTCTGATTTCTAGGACTATGTTAATGTTTCACATACTAAAAAGGAAGGGAGGGAGGGAGGGTGGGTGACAAGGGAACCCGAAATGGAATATGGACAGAAACAGAGGAACTAACTGTATTACAAATGAATAACAGACGTAATGAAGGAGTGGGCGAAAATAACTAACCCGAGTGTTACAGGCTGAAATCTGTCCCCTCAAAGTTCATGTGTTGAAGCGCTAACCTTCAGTGGGACGGTATTTGCCAGTAGGGCCTTTAAGGGTGTAATTAACATTAGGGGCGCCTGGGTGGCTCAGTCGGTTGAGTGTTCGAGTCTTGATTTTGGCTCAGGTCACGATCTCACAGTTCGCGAGATCGAGCCCCATGTCGGGCTCTGCGGTGACAGCACGGAGTCTACTTGTAATCCTCCCTCCCTCTCTCTCTGTCCCTCCCCTACTCGCTCTCTCTCTCTCTCTCTCTCTCTCTCTCTCAAAATAAAGAAATAAACATTAAAAAAGCTTGTAAGTAACATTAAGTGAAGTCCTAAGGGTGGGGCCCTAATCCAATATGACCAGTCTCTATGGGAAAAGGAAGGGATTACAGGATATGCACAGAGAAAAATTCGTGTGAGGACGCAGTGAGAAGGCGGCCATCTGCAAGCCAAGGAGAGAGTCCTCAGGAGAAACAAACCTTGCTGACCCCTGGATCTTGGACTTCTAGCCTAGAGAACTGTGAGAAATAAATTTCTCCTGTTTACGTCACCCATCTGGGCTATTTAGTTTTGTCAACCCGAGCAGACTGATGCACTAAATAACTTCGGAAAAGAGTATTTTGACTATGTGCTCTACAGTAGTCGTTCTCAAACTTTGGGGTGCGTCAGAGTCACCTGGGGAGCTTGTTGAAGAGCTCTGGGCGACGATCTCCACCTCCAGCATTTCTAATTCCGTAGGTCCAGGGTGGAGCTCAAGAATTTACATTTCTTTTAAAAAAAAATTTTTTTTTTAACGTTTCATTTTATTTTTTGAGAGACAGAGAGCGTGAGCAGGGGAGGGGCAGAGACGGGGGGGAGACACAGAATCCAAAGCAGGCCGCAGGCTCCCAGCTGTCAGCACACAGCCTGATGGGGGGCTCGAGCCCACAAATGCGAGATCATGACCTGAGCCGAAGTTGGATGCTCAGGCGGCTGAGCCACCCAAGATACCCCAAGAATTTGCATTTCCAACAAGTCCTCAGATGCAGCTAATGATGCTGGTTCAGGGACCACACTTCGAGAACCGCTGTTCTAAGGCTCAAGACAAAAAAAAAAAAAAATCGCCCCAAAACCGTAAGTAAATACTGTACTCTAGATAGTAGGTGTGTTTTCCACAGGGGTATGGGTTAGCGATTCTGAATCTACTTTATGTATATTCTAGTATTGAGCAAAGAATACATTGTGAATAAGGAGAGCCAGACTTTACGCTTTTAGAGGAAGGAGTTACACATAAGAAGAGACAGGAGACTGGCAGTGATCAGAGGTATCACTATGAATACGGTGTTTTACATGCGCACACCCACACCACACACTCACGCGGAGATAGATATGGAAATAGATAGAGTTGTTTGTATATATACATATGGTTCCTAGCTTTGTCTGCCGAGGAGGCTTAGAAGCAATGATACCGCAATACCAATGGGCACACTAGACATTCAGATCTCGGTTTTAAAACCGCATTCTTGGGGCGCCTGGATGGCTCAGTCGGTTAAGTGTCTGACTCTTGATTTCAGCTCAGCTCATGATCTTACGGTTGGTAAGTTCGAGCCCCGTGTCGGGCTCTGCGCTGTCAGCAAAGAGCCTGCTTGGGATTCTTTGTCTCCCCCTCTCTCTGCCCCTCCCTCTCCATTTCTCTCTCTCTCTCTCTCTCTCTCTCTCTCAAAAACAAAAAAATAAACTTAAAAAAAATAAAATAGCATTCTCTAGGGGCTCCTGGATGGCTGCATTGGTTGATTGTTCAACTCGTGATTTTGGCTCAGATCTGGATCCCAGATCATGGGATCGAGCCCCGCGTCTGGCTCCACGCTGAGTGTGGAGCCTGCTTAAGATTCTCTCTCTGCTTGGGGCGCCTGGGTGGCACAGTCGGTTAGGCGTCCGACTTCAGCCAGGTCACGATCTCGCGGTCCGTGAGTTCGAGCCTCGCGTCAGGCTCTGGGCCGATGGCTCGGAGCCTGGAGCCTGTTTCCGATTCTGTGTCTCCCTCTCTCTCTGCCCCTCCCCCGTTCATGCTCTGTCTCTCTCTGTCCCCCCCCCCAAAAAAAAAGATTCTCTCTCTGCTCTTCTCCCCAACTCACATGTGCTCTCTAATATATATATCATATATATATTAGTATGATATACTATATATATTAGTATTTACTATAGTAATACTATAGTATTATAATATATATCATATACGTACTGATATATATAATGTATATATATGAGATATATATATATATATATGGTGTATATATAGAGTAGCACTCTCCAAATGAAAGGAACCAGAACTCTTGTAGAAACGGCTGATTCCTGGGCTGGGACAAGGAGACTATTAGATGAGCTTGGAATGTCTTCCGTCGCCAGAAAGTAAGAAGGGCCATGGGGATGTGTTAGAAAGGATGCAGGAGTCCATTTGAAGGGGTTTCCAATGCCGAAATCTGTGACAATGTAAGCAACAAGATGATTAATGATAGTAATGGATTATAAGCCATAGAGTAAAATAAGAATCCGTGAGTCCACACGAATATGAAGAAATAACTGAATAAGTAAATAACTGAGGGAGAAGGAAAAGCACTTGTTTACAATAGCATTCCAATTGATAAAGTGTAACAAGAATAATGAGAATAGAAACTTACTCGGCAAGCACCACAGTAATAACCATTTCAGGCAAGAATCGTCGAAGAATATTAAAATTAATGGACAAAAGTATGATGGAAACAGTGTATTTATATAGTTTTTCAACATCTCCCCACAAAATGCTTACTCATTACAAAGGGCAAAATAGGAACGCCACTGGGGAGAAACTGGGCAGACTACCCTGACCAACTGGTCAAAGTTAACATCACCAGTAATTGAACAAACTTCCACCATGTGCCTCTTGGTAGGATGCACTGAGAAGGACACAATATCATATCTGTAGTGTTCTGGGCAAAACACGTAACTGAAATGGAGACACGATGAACCATCAGATAAGCCCCAAACTGAAACCGGCGGGTGCTTTTCAAAAGTATCATGGTAATTAAAGACAAAAAAAAAAAAAAAAAAGACCAAGGAACTCTTCTAGATTAAAGGCGTCAAAGAAAACATATGTGATCCCCCGACCAGAAAAAGGACATTTTTGGGGCAAATGGAGAAAATAAAATCCTGCCTATTGATTATAGTACTGCATGAACATTAATTTCTTGATTTATAATAGTGTACTGTGGTTATATAAGATGTTAATACTTGAGCAATCTGGGTGAGCAGACTCTTCGGACTGTTGTTGCAACTTTTTGGGGGGATGGGTAAGTCTGTAACATTTCAAAAGGAAAAGTTGAAAATGAAATGTGAGTTGTTTACCTCATCCCAAGATATCCCTGGGTGATCTGACTGCGGTGTGCGGGCGCGGCTTATAGAAGGTGCCAGTGAGGGGCGCCTGGGTGGCGCAGTCGGTTGAGCGTCCGACTTCAGCCAGGTCACGATCTCGCGGTCCGTGAGTTAGAGCCCCGCGTCGGGCTCTGGGCTGATGGCTCGGAGCCTGGAGCCTGTTTCCGATTCTGTGTCTCCCTCTCTCTCTGCCCCTCCCCCGTTCATGCTCTGTCTCTCTCTGTCCCAAAAATAAAAAAAATTAAAAAAAAAAATGTTGAAAAAAAAAAAAAAAAAAAAAAAAAAGAAGGTGCCAGTGACTAAGTGGGGAGACCAGTCAGGCGGCTGTTGCCCTGGACTGGGGGAGAGAGGATCGTGGCTCAGACTAGGGGGATGACGGTTGAGACGGAGAAGGCTGGATGGATTCAGGATGCGTTTTGGCATCTCCGTGGGAAGGTCATTGCACAGGAGGGAATGGAGGGAGTACCACTTCATTTTACCGTTAGATAAGATACAGGACAGAATAGACCCCGCGATGTAAGTATCTTCATTCGATATTGTGGATTCAGAATCCTCTGGTATGTAAGCTGGAGAATTTATCATGGACTTTGCATTTTATCTTCTTCTTCCCCATAGTTTTGAGTAGTGTTCCTCTCATCCAAGGGAAAACGAGGAAAGTGGCAGGGGGAGGGGGACTTCTTTGGTTCCTTCCTGTGTTTGCCTCTGGCAACGACTTTTCTCTTGAGAATCTCTGCTCTTTTTTGTTTTAATTTTTTTTTTTAGTGTTTATTTATTTTTGAGAGAGAGAGAGAGAGAGACAGAGACAGAGACAGAGTGTGAACAGGGGAGGGGCAGAGAGAGAGGGAGACACAGAATCCGAAGCAGGCTCCAGGCTCCGAGCTGTCAGCACAGAGCCCGACACGGGGCTCGAACCCATGAACCGCGAGATCATGACCTGAGCCGAAGTCGGACGCTTAACCGACTGAGCCACCCAGGTACCCCTTGAATCTCTGCTCTTTTCAAGGAGGGGTTTCAGTTGTGTTGTCACCCAAATTGTGACATGTGCAGAGCCCTGTTGGCCTGCTTGGGTTTCCACATGATATACCCTTCCCTACATTCAGGTCTTTACCTGGAATACTCTCTTATTAAAATTTTGTCAGGGTGCCTAGGTGACTCAGTCGGTTAAGCATCCGACTCTTGATTTTGGCTCAGATCATGATCTCACAGTTTGTGGGATCGATCCCCGCATCAGGGTCTACACTGTGAGGTGCAGAGCCTGCTCAGGATTCTCTCTCCCTCTCTCTCTGCTCCTCCCCCATTCATATTCTCTCTCTCTCTGTCTCAGAATAAATAAATAAACTTAAAAAAAATAAAAATAAGATAAAATGTCTTTTAAAAAATCAATAAAAATAAAATTTTGTCTGTCTTTCAAGGCTCAGCTCAAGAACCACCCCCTCCAAGTTGTCTTCCTGGATTTACTCGGCACCAAAGTTAGCCTTCTCTTTCCTGGGTAAGTCATAGCTCTTAATTTATTCCTCTTATTTGGCCCCCATTCTCTCACTCACAGTCATACCCATTGCTTTGTACTTGTTTGTATTCATGACTTACATCCTCTACCAGATTAAAAATTCCTTGGGAGTTGGTATTTACGTTGTTCAGCTTTCGGTGGATTTTTTTTTTCTCGTTTTCAGATTGCAGAAGAGTTTCAGCAGTAAAATAAGTTAGTAAGTTCCACCATATACTTTGAATCTAATCTTTAGTTTCCCTTATTTCTACTGAGGACTTTTTCTGTGAAATGTTGGAGTCCTTTTGTCCCCAGTGACCCTCCTTTATAACTTAAGAGACTGTTGCTCTAGGATTTTCTTTTCCATTGCTTTGTAGGCTGGCTTCCACCAGGGGGCGCTCCTTCCCACCTATAGGCGAATTTCTTTTTCTTTAGGAAGCAGAGGAAAGGAGACTTCATCAGGTAAAATAGCAAAACAGTGGAAACGCAAACAGTAGGAAATAGGAACTGAGCATCTCTTGGGATTTGACTTGGTCCCAGCCCTAGCTGGCTACTCAAATAGCATTTCACTTGTTATGTTGTGTTTTGGTAGGATGCTGGCCTGTGCGTAGAGATTTCCCCCTTCCTAACCCACTTCATTTATTTCATCTACAAATATGTACTGAGTGTGCATTTTGCGTCAGGTATTATTGTAGATACTGAGGCTTCATCGGTGAACAAAACAGACCGAGTTCCTGACCCATGAAGCTTGTGTTCATCTGGGGGCAATAGACAATAAATGAGATGAATACATACAATACACGGGATAGATAGAGATAGATAAATGCCAAAGAGGAAAAAAAAAACACCAATTCATGGTCTTATAGGCCATTGTAAGAATTTTGACTTTGTCTTTGAGCGAGATGGGAAGCATTGGGGAGAGGAGTGGTGTGGTTTGACACATTTAAAAAGGATTGCTCTCGTGGTTGGTTGGTTTGTTTGTGGTTTTTTGTTTTTTTTTTGTTTTTTGTTTTTTGGATAATAAGTTATCAGGGGATAAGCTTGGACCAGGCTGCTGGCAGTGGAACTGGAGAGAAGTTGTTGGATTCTTGAATATATTTTGCAGGTAGAGCCAACCGAACCTGCTAAGAGATTAGATGTAGGATGCTGGAGAAAGAGGACTCAAGGGAAACAGGGTCACCACGTTGCATAACATCAGTGGCACTGAATGAAATGTGGCTGGCGCCCTCTGGAGTTGTGTAACAGCAGTTTTGTTCGAGCTGCTCCCAAGGCGCCCCTCAAAGTCTAACCTACCAAGAACAAGGCTGGAAGTATATCAGAAGTTAGATTTTGAGGGGCGCCTGGGGGGCTCAGTTGGTTGAGCGGCCGTCTTCGGCTCAGGTCATGATCTCGCAGCTCGTGGGTTTGAGCCCCGTGTCGGGCTCTGGGCTGATGGCTCGGAGCCTGGAGCCTGCTTCCGATTCTGTGTCTCCCTCTCTCTCTGTCCCTCCTCTACTCATGCTCTGTCTCTCTATGTCTCAAAAATAAATAAACGTTAAAAAAAAACTTAAAAAAAAATTTTCAAGGAGAATTTGGATTTTGAAAGAAATTGAAGACACAAGCAAATGGAAAGATATTCCATGCTCATGTATTGGGAGAATTAACATTTTTAAAATGTCTATACCACTGAAAGCAATCTAGAGGGTCAGTCTAATCCCTATTAGAATTCCAATGGCATTTTTCAAAGAACTAGGACAAATAATCCTAAAATTTGTATGGAATTGCAAAAAAAAAAACCCCCAAAAAACCCATATAGCCGAAGCAGTCTTGAGAAGGAAGAGCAAAACTGGAGGCCTCGTGCCCCCCGATTGCTATATTACTATACTGCAAAGCTGTAGTAATTGAAACGGTATGGTACTGGCATAAAAACAGACATATAGATCAGTGGAGCAGGGTCAAGAGCCCAGATGAAAACCCACACATGTATGTTCAATTAATATACGGCAAAGGAGGCAAGAATATCCAATGGGAAAAGCGTATCTCTTCAATAAATGGTGTTGGGAAAACTGGACAGCCACATGCAAAAGAATGAAACCTGGCCACTCTTATACCAGACACGCAAATGAACTCAAAATGGATTAAAGACGAATGTGAGACCTGAAACCATAAAACTCCTGGAAGAAAAAACACAGGTAGTAGCTCCTTGTCGTAGGTCTTGGTGATGATTTTTTTTCACCTGGCACCCAGACGAAGAGCAATGGAAGCAAAAAGAAACAAGGGGGACTTCATCAAACGGAAAAGCGTCTGCACAGCAAAGGAAACCATTAACAAAATGAAAAGGCGACCTACTGAATGGGAGAAAATATGTACAAATCACATATCTGATAAGGGACTAATATCCCAAATATATACAAAGAACTCATACAACTCAGTAGCAAAACCCAAAGAATCTAATTAAAAATTGCCATTATGGGTACCTGGGTGGCTCAGTTGGTTGAGCATCTGGCTCTTGATTTCGGCTCAGGTCATGATCTCACGGTTTGTCAGATTGAGCCCCGTGTCAACACAGAGCCTGCTTGGGGGGGAGGGTCTCTCGCTCTCCTCTCTCTCTGCCCCCCCCCCACTTGTATGCTCTCTCTCCAAAAAATATTTTTAAAAAGAATTAAAAAAAAATAAAACCTGCCATTAGATCTGAACAGACATTTTTTTTTTCAACGTTTTTTTAATTTATTTTTGGGACAGAGAGAGACAGAGCATGAACGGGGGAGGGGCAGAGAGAGAGGGAGACACAGAATCGGAAACAGGCTCCAGGCTCCGAGCCATCAGCCCAGAGCCCGACGCGGGGCTCGAACTCACGGACCGCGAGATCGTGACCTGAGCTGAAGTCGGACGCTTAACCGACTGCGCCACCCAGGCGCCCCTGAACAGACATGTTTCCACAGAGGACATACAGATGCCCCACAGGTATATGTAAAGATGGTCCATATCACTCGTCATCGGGGAAGTGCAGATCAAAACCACAACGAGATGTCACCTCACGCTTGTCAGAAGGGCTAGCATTAAAAACACAAGAAATAACAAGTATGGGGGAGGATGTGGGGAGAAGGGAACCCTTGTCCATGGTTGGCGGGAATGCAGATTGGCGCGGCTGATATGAAAAACAGTATGGAGATTCCCTCAAAAAATTAACACAGCAAGTCCACTTTTGGGTATTTATCCAAAGAACATGAAAACACTAACTTGAAAAGGCAAATGCACCCCGTGTTCATTTCAGCAGTATTTACAATAGCCAAGATATGGTGGTGCCCGTCGGTGGATGAATGGATAAAGAAATTTGTGTGTGTATGTATATATAATATGAACATATATCGTCCAGCCATAGGAAAGAATAAAATCTTGCCGTTGGCAACAGCGTGGATGGACCTTGAGGGCATTATGCTAAATGAAATAAGACAAATACCATATGATGTCACTTATATATGGAATCTAAAAAAACGAAAACCCCCAAAACAAAAACTAAGCTCACAGATACAGAGAACAGATTGGTGGTGGCCAGAGGCTTGGGGTCAGGGTGGGAGAAATGGATGAACTGGGTTTTTTTTTTTTTTTTCAGTTTAAATTGAAAAAACAACACCGTGGGAAGAACAGGCTTGGGGGTATATCAGAAGTTACGTTTTGGATATGTTGAACTTGAGATGCCAGTTAGACATTTAAATGGAGATACTGAGTAAGCTGTGGGACATGCAAGCCTGGCACTCATACGAGAGAGAGAGAAAGAGAGAGAGAGAGAGAGAGTGCATGCAAATGGGGAGAGGGGCAGAGGGAGGGAGAGAGAATCCCAAGCAGGGGCTCGATCCCATAACCCTAGGATCATGACCCGAGCTGAATTCAAGAGTTGGACGCTCAACCGAATGAGCCACCCAGAAGCCCCTAGATAGTATTTAAAGCCCTGAGATGGATGATGAAGAGACACGAAAAGACCAGGAGAGCAGTTAAGAGAAGGGGACCAAGGACCCAGCCCTGGGACACTCCCACATTTAGAGGTTAGGGGGACAATGAGGACAGGCAAAGACGACTGACAAGATGTGGCCTGTACAGTGGAAGGAAAACCGGAAGAGAAAGGTGTCGTGGAAGTCAAGTGAAGAAGGTGCTTCAGGGAAGAGGGAACCATCAACTGTCAAAAGTATTTCTGGTCGGCCACGCAAGAGGAGGGCTGAGAATTCTCGATCGACTTTAGCGACATAGAGATCGCTCGGGACCTTGACAAAAGCCATTTTGGTGGACAGAAGCTTGAGTGGAGTGGGTTCAAGAGAGACGGGGAGGAGAAAAATTGTACACAGGGAACGTAGACACATCTGTTAAAGAGTTTTGCTGTAAAGAAGAGTGGAGATGGGGCGCCTGGGTGGCTCAGTCGGTTGAGCGTCCGACTTCGGCTCAGGTCACGATCTCGCAGTTCACTAGTTCCAGCCCCGCGTCGGGCTCCGTGCGGACAGCTCAGAGCCTGGACCTACTTCAGACTCTGTGTCTTCCTCTCTCTCTCTGCCCCTCCTCTGCTCACACTCTGTCAATGTCTCTCTTGAAAAATAAATAAAAACATTAAAAAAAAAAAAGAGTGGAGAAAGGGAGCAGCAAATGGTACGGAGTGTGGGATATTTAGCAGAGGTGTTCAGAATGGGAAGAATGGTTGGACGTTTGCCCCCAGAGTGCCCACTGGTTGTTGGGGTTTACTTGTCCTCATTCGCCTGCATTTCTTGGCATAGTAGCCAGTAGTCCTCAGAGAAGCTAGAGGCTGAGGGAATGGAAGTTGCCAACGGATTTGAGTAGAACAGACTCTGAGGAAGCCCCTGGAAAGCCTTTAATGAAACCAGACTTAGAACCCCCACGGTTAACAAAGGAGAGAATATCTCCACGTGTGGGACAAAAAAATCGGAGCCGTGAGATCTGGCTGTTCTAAGTTGCCCACGTGGTGATTCCAGCCTCCTTTGCCAACCTTGGAGGGTCTGGCTTCAGTTACACTAAAGTGAGCCTGTGGGTCCCCTTCCGGACACATGATCTATTGCACGGAAGGAAGAGGAAAAGAGATTCCTACCGATACTTTGAGGACGACTAAACCCCAGGGCAGAGTTCCAACCAAGTGGGAAAACGGACTTAAGCATCCAGGCCACAGTTCCACGAGTTATTCCCCTGTTCCTCGCTGAGAAGTCACCTCGGCACCAGAAGGTGGGGTAGAGCCGGGCTCAGTGCTTAGCTTTGTGTTTTAGTTCGTGATGGCTTCGGAAACAGAGAGGTTTCACTGGTCTCCGTGTGCTGTTCGCATTCGCATTTCTTTCCTCTTCTCATGTCTTCAAGGCCCAGCTCAAGCATCCCTGGTTCCGCAGAGCCTTCTTGGAGCTCCCCCCCCCCCCCCGGGCAAAATGAATCACTTCCTTCTCAGAGTTTCCATAGAACTTTTCCTGTGTCGTGGCGCCCATATTTCATTGAACTGGAGTCGTGCATGGTTGTAAATGGAAGAGGCAGGGGGCAGAGGAGTGGTGGGTAAGCGCACGGGCTCTGGAGCTAGGCCGCTTGGGTTCAAATGGTGGTTCTTGCGAGTTGCTTGACCTCTTTGGGCCTTAGTCTCTCATCTACTTTGTCTCGATTTAGTAATAATAGCGCTACCCTTGTTGAGGTTCTGTAAAGATTAAAGAAGCTAATGCGGGGCGCCTGGGAGGCTCAGTCGGTCAAGCGTCCGACTTCGGCTCAGGTCATGATCTCACGGCTCGTGGGTTCGAGCCCCGAGTGACAGCCTGCTTTGGCTCCTCTGTCTGCCTCTCTCTGCCCCTCCCCTGCTCGTGCTTTCTCTCTCTTTCAAAAACAAGTAAAAGACAAGAAGCGAATACGCGTGAAGTACCTAGAACAGTGCACGGAGTAAATGCTCAGCGAGCTTTTGTTATTTGTCTCTCTTCTTGAGGAACGCGACCATACGTTATCTTTGTACCACTAATTCTTAGCAGCGCGTTCGGCACAGAATGCTAGGCGTTTAGTAAGTTTTTGTGGGAATACGCCAGGCTTCGAAATCAGATGAATTTCAGTTCATGTTCAATGGTTTCATATGTGTGTACCCCTTTTAGCATCTCACTTATTCCCGTGTACTAGTCCACCTAGTGGCCAAGAAGGAAGAGCGTTCCAGAGCCTCGTCACATAGTTTATGTGGTTGCTTGGCCACGTATTAGCTTCTTAACCTATCAGTGCCTCAGCTTCCTCGGCTGGAAAATGAGAAAAAAATACAGGCAATTTAAACAGAGTTACTGAACACTCAAGTATTCACTATATTTACTATTAATCTTATTGTTAATTCAGTGATTTAACGAACACCTATGATTTTCAGGGACCGTGCTAGACAGTAGCGATGCAGAGATCAATAACGCTTGGTCCCTGCTCTCGGAAAACCCGTAAGCGAGCGAAGGACACAAGTGCGGGCAAGGCAGTATGTGTAGAGGCTAGGTATAGAGACACGCCGATTTTGAAAGAGGGATCAGCGAGGGGTAGAGGGAGGGTAGTAAGGTTTATATAGAAGGTACATCCTGAGCTTTGCATCTGTGGGCTGAGGGTCCTGGAATACTCATGTCCTAATAGGTACGAAAATCCCTTTTATGGGCCATCAGAAATGAGTTTTATTGCAGATTTTTCTTACCAGATTCCCTTAACAAGACCCCTTCACAAGAGATCCATCCTCGGGTGCCTGGGTGGCTCAGTCGGTTGAGCATCCAGTTCCTGGTTTCGGCTCAGGTCACCATCTCACAGTTTGTGAGTTCGAGCCCTGTGTCGGGCTCCGCGCTGAGAGTGCAGAGCCTGCTTGGAATTCTTTTTCTCTCCATCTCTCTGCCCCTCCCCCCTCTCAAAATAAAGAAATAAACTTAAAAAGAAAAAAAAAAGAGAGATCCCATCCTGTGTTTTCCAACCCAGAGAGACCATTCTGGGTTAACAACAGTGTATCCTCATCGTATCATCATGCTGTGCACCAAACATGATTTTTGAAGTTTTCCTTGAGCAGAGCTTGTCTTTCCTTTTTTAGTTAAGCCAGAGAGAGCTTTCACAGGCAGAGGAGGGCACCTGAGATGCCTCTGTCCTGCCCTTTCACTCCCTTCCGACGAATTTTCTGAAAAGGTCGGCAGTTATGTTCTTCCCTTTCTCACCCCAACAGTCAGGCGAGAGGGAAAGTAAAGAGGGGTATGTTTTCTATGAAAAGGCCAGGACCCCTTTCTAGCTCACACTGGTAATGGAGACCTCTCAGAGACAGTCGGATGGGAGCCATAACTAAATTACTGAGATCGAGGACAGGGTGCTGGTGGATGAAAACCTTTATGATTCTGTCTCTCAGAAAACCACTAGAGCCGTTGAAGTTTGTCCGTTTCCCCCAAGTAGTTAATGAGAACAATAGAATTGAGAGTTCCTGGTGTTCCTCTGGAGCTGATTCTGGCAGGTGATAAGAAGCTTGTAAAAGGGCTTATTATTTGAGCAGAGCTTTGGCTGCCTGACTTTTAAAGTTGATTATTTATTTTGCATGTTGTATAACAGAGCATTGGGCAATGCTCAGAAGAGGCCTTCTGGGTCAGAGAGTAGGGACTTTTCTGGCCACCTCCTCCCAATGGAACCAGATTCTAGCTTCAGAGTGAGGGGCAGGCTCATAGACGATGCCCAGGCTGTGGCTTTTGCGTGCTCCTGACCACCAGACAGGCCTTTTCGTTCAACAGGGGTTGAATACATCAAAGTTTTCATTAAGTCCTAGTTCGAGGAAATAAAATGCCTATGTATGGCTTTGCAACCTTGTACTGGTAATGTGACCTGCCTTTGAAAGAAATGCTTTTTAAGACCATATTTTGGTCATTTGCAATAAGCAGTCAGATATGGGGTCCCTGTCATCTCAGCGAGTAGATGTTCTGAAAGGTAGGGCTTTCTGCTGGTTATGGCGAAAGATAGTCCAGATGTCTTCCCTTCTTTGTGAAGAGTACCAAGCCAACCTTGTCCCTGGCTCTTTTGGTTCACGCTTTAAAGCGTTGTGCCTCCAGTCCTATGCTGGTCGTGCTGGCTCACGGAGATCTAGACAGTTTCGAAACCGTGAATGAGGGAAGTTTCTTTTCTTTCTATGCTGAACTTTACAAGTGGATTGAGCCAGGGCCCTCAAGGAATTGAGAAGATCTCGATAGAGAGAAATTTGGCTGTGTCTTCTTTTTTACTTTTCTCTCATTTTGGTTTTATGGGAACCCGAATTTATGAGGAAGTTCTGATACAGAGGCTCTAAACCAGCTCTGTGTCCAGTGATGGTCCTAAAACGGGAAGTAGCAGGAGGTGATGGGCGCCTAGGAAGAGATTTCATGAGCTCTTGAATGAATTGTGGGTGGTTTGTGATGTTTCGGAGACATGTGTCTTGGGAGAGGCGGCCTTTACCCTTGAAGTTACTATCGTGGGACGAGCCACGCTCCCTCAGAGATAGCATTTTGTTGAAGAAAGTCTCGGGAAATGTGGAACCCAGTCATCCTCATAGAGTTTGTGAGTGTGGCCAGGTTAGTTTCTTGCACTAAAGTCTCCGGTCTCCTGGATGGGCTGCTGCCTTGCCTCCTGTAATAGTCAGGATGGGCAAGACTCTGACGCAGTAACAAATAGCACATGAATAAAGTTTGACGTGGACTGGTTGGCCCTTTTCTATCATGCAGCAATGCCATCTGGAACACATGACCTCCAAGGGCACCATGGCAGAGAAAAAAGACAGCCAGAAGCCCACGTACCTTAACTGCCTCATCCCACAAGGGACACGTATCACTTCCATGCACATTTCAGTGGCCGGAACTAATCCCCTTGCCCCAACCTACCTGCAAGAGAGACTGGGGCATGGAGAGGCATACCTGGTATATTTGGCGGCTACCGACAGCCTTCGCTACATTCTCTGGGGACCAACTGGCCGTCGCCTCCCCATCCCACTCTCCGGGAATGTGTGCGAGATGCTGATTTTCTAATTCTGTAACAGACTGGACTGCAAGCACCAAACCACCTTTTTCGTGAGATAGAGAGTGCTTGTTTCATCTACGGAGGAGGCAGGACAGGCAGTACTCCCCCATTTGTCAGTTACGGTACTTTCCCTCCCTTGTTACTGACCATGAAACACACATTCGCCCTTCTGCTTCTGTTCCCAAGAGTCACGATGCATGCGAACCGAAGAGTTGTCTCCAGGCCAAATACCTTTAGCACGAGTCCCAGGTTCTGGTTCTGAGTGGAGCCATCCGTGGCGGTGTTTGATAAGAAAGCCTGAGGATTGTTCTTTGTGAAGTTGTTCTCACACGGGCCGGGCAGCTCTCAGTGCCTGTGGTGGTCCTAATGCCCCAGGGTTGATTCAGCAGAAATGAGCTGACGGCGAATGCTCTGACAAGACTGAGCGAGCAGACTCCCTCATTGTCCCTGCGTATCACTGAGAGAGGGAACTTGCGCCCCTCCCAAAGCCAAGGTCTCCCCACCCAAGGTGGTCCTTCTCCCAGGAGGACAATGACTTCGTGGAGCCATTTGTAGATTTCTCCCCAGAAGTGAAGGCCAAATTCCCACAAGACCCTGAGAGGTAGAAAGTGGGTGACTGTTCCTGACCTGACTCAGTGTTTAATTGAACCATAACCATTAGGGTATACTAGAGTTTCTGTGTGTGTGTGTGTGTGTGTGTGTGTGTGTGTGTGTGTGTGTGTGTAAATCCTGGCGTACTTGGTGACTATGGTTGCCCAGCCCTTATAACAATTCACTTCTGTCGTTGTTTTCCCTCCGAATCTCAGGCATGAGCAAATTAAGGATATCATCTGCTCTTACTGCCTTTAGTGTCTTCCGTAGGAAAAGAGGGGCCGGAGTCCGCGTAGATCAACCCACGGAGTGTAGATCTGCCAGAACCGCGGCTCCACTTTTCTGACAGGTGGGCCCTAAACCGGGTACGGGTCAGCTGTCCACACGGTGGCTGGTTGGCTGATCGGCTGGTTGGTTAAGAAGGGGTTGGAGGGGCAGAGATGTAAGGAGGTGCAGGGGTTGGGAAGGGCTGTATCTGAAAGAGGTTATGATGATTCGTTTTTGCTCTGCCTCTTTGGCTTCGTTGCCCTACTCTGTGTGGGTCTTGTTTTCTTGAATCTGGAGGAGACTCACCCAAAGAGTCCGTTCTTAAATGTAAGTCACATATGCCCTTATAGAATCACTGCCAAACTCGTTCTGGCTAAATGGTTTCTAAGATCCACATGCGACAGTCACTTGGGCTGGAGTTTCCCATTTAAATTTATTTCACACAACCGACTGAGCCACCCAGGTGCCCCAATGTTACAATCTCTCAGACTTTAAAAAAAAAAAAAAAAGAATCTCCCAGACTTAGGTGATCATTCCAAGGACTTCTAAGGGATTCACCTTGAAAACTAAAATATTGCATTGTAATATTTCATTTATTTGGATGCTTAACTCTCCAAATATCTGGAAACTAGGTAGGGGTGAGTTTTACCACCCCTGTTTTACAAATGTCAAATCAGGGTTCAGAGATGATAAATAACTTTTCCGTTATCATCATCCCGCTAGTTGGTTGACGTCCAAACCAAAATAATGATGATCTGTGGATTCTGTATTTTTACTTCCATCCTGGGCTAGCGATGATACTGGACAGGCTGCGGGAGACTTCTCTACATCCTGTGGGGGTTAATGGTCTGGCAGAGGCAGAACTCTGGGGTTAGAATTCCCCAGAAGGCAGGAACCCCAGCATCTAGGCAATCCCCCCCCCTTTTTTATCTTGTGCGTATCTGGGCCTTCGGGGGCTGGCCCAGCTCCCCCCACAACACCCCATGGTAATTCTTGCCTGTGGAGGTTGTGGACACAGTGGCGATATGCACCTGTCAGTAATGTAAGTTTTCAAGGGTTGCTTCCCAAAGTAAGTAATGGCTGAGGATGGGAGGGAGAATGGCTTTCTCTGCAGCTTGTCAAATGAAGCGATGACCCTGAAAGTGGTTTCTGACTTATAAAAATATGGAACACATGGTGGCTATTGCTGTTACATTGTAACCTGCATGTGCTGCTTTTCTCCTAAGATTTTTAAGAAAGACCTCAAAGATCTCAAGTTTTGCTACAGTTAAGAAACTTCAGAATTCACCTTGTTCAGCTTGCTTCTGATAAGTGCATATCACTTTTTTTTGGGTTTTTTTTTTTTGCTTGAAGGTTGAACCCATGGCTTCTTCATCATTCTCCTCCTAGCTTCCTTGAGGTACAATTGGCATACAAAGAACTGCAACTAACCAATATATATAATTTGGTGAGTCATGGATGGACCTAGAAGACGTTATCCTATGTGAAATAAGCCAGTCACGGGACAAATACTGCACAATTCCCCTTATAGGAGGTGCCTAAAATAGTCAAAGTTATACAAGTAGACAGTAGGGTGGCGGTTCCCAGGGGTTGAGGGGACAGGGATATGGAATGTGGTTGTTCAAGGGTTGTTCTGGCACCTTCTGTTACAGTTATACAAGATGAGTACGTTCCAGATACCTGCTTTACAACATACTGCTAGTTAACAATAGAGTACTGTGCACTTAAAAATCGATTAGTGCATTTTTGAAAACATTTATTTTTCAGAGAGAAAGGGAGAGAGAAAGAGAGGGAGGGAGGGAGGGAGCGAGAAAGAGAACAAGCAGGCGAGGGACAGAAAGAAGGAGACCCAGAATCCAAAGCAGGCCCCGGGCTCTGAGCTGTCAGCACAGAGCCTGACGCGGGCCTCGAACTCCTGAACTGCGAGCTCATGACCTCAACCGAAGTCGGACGCTTAACCGACTGAACCACCCAGGTGCCCCGATCAGTGCATTTTTTAAAAAATGTCATTGGGTTCCCCTAAAGATCTGCCTGAACACGACAAATCACCTTTTTAATGTCCTCAGCGCTTCACAGCTCTGGGAATAAGGCAGAGAGGCTCCTCTGTCGGAGGTCAGAGCAGACTTCCCAAAGCTAGCGCTGCCCCTGCTTTGTCAGCACTTCATCTGCTGAAAGAAGAATCTGGCATGGCCTCGTGTTTATTCTTAGCTATTCTTCCCAATTTTCTGTCACTCAGAGCTGTCTGAGCCAGGGAGTTAGTATGGGGACAGGGAATTTTGAGGCCTGGCCTGATCCCAGGCAGATATTCAGTAGCACAGCACTTAACCCTAGGCCAGGCTTCTGGCACCTTCTGTTCCCTGGTGATTTGCCCCGATTCTGGAAGGAGGAAATAGCTACAAACTCCCTTAAGCACACAAAGATAGCACCAAAGCCACAAATTTTATTCCCCGGGCCCTTCTCTAGGGCCTTGTTTGTAATCACGACCTAGCCCTAAAGAGCTTTGTAATCTGGTTTCCTAGCCATACAGATTACAATGTTGGAGTGAGGGATGGTGGGGGGAAACAAGCTCAGACAAACGGATGGGGGAAGCGCCTGCCGGAGGCCCAATATCCTGAAAAGAGACAGAGAAACAAAAAGGTAGAGCATAATAAAGGATGTTGCTTCTGATTCCCCTGAGTTAGCTGGAGAAAGATTTGAGTGAGTTAAGAAATGTGGGAATCAATCCTGCAGTATATACACGTATATTTCATGTCATCAAAAATACTGTTTCAAAGTTTGGATGTTTGAAGGATAAGATTCCCTTATCTGCTCAAATCCAATTATTTCTAACTCTGCCAATACCTCACCTAAACCAGACTTAGGAGGTATTTACTGTAATGGCATTATAATGCTTTTTTTTTCCCCTAGTAAAGATTCAAAGCCATGTGAGGGACCGAAACTAACACTCATTCTGTGAGAGAGGTGCCGGCACTGGGGAGGAATGTGATCTGCATGCTGAATTCATTGATTCTCTGATTTGGTGCTTGGAAGGAGAGGTGTCACATTTCAGACCCCATGTGGGCTCCCTCCTCTGCCCTCTGCCTGTCGGATTTTGCTCACATTTCTTCACCCCGCCTGTGATCCCCCCAGGAAGCCTGAGCTGTGTGGGGGTGCAGCCGAGTGCTTGGGGGTCCCATACAGGAAGTGACTTCAATCCCAAAAGAAGTCCCTGGCAGCTCGCCGGTGCCTGGGTTCCCCGTGCTGACGAACCGGCCCAGCCCATTCATCACCCGCTCTGAGTCAGAACCCCGGGCAGGGCACAGAGGCTGGGGTGCAGAATGCACCCTGGCAAGCCTGTCCCGTTCGCATGGCCGTGAACTCTCTGACCAGCTGCTGTGAACTGGCAGGTCTCGGGGTGGGAGGCGATGCCGGTTGGGCCAGGGCTTTCTGCGGCTGCCACTTGTAGCAGCGGTCGCCCCTGCTCCACCCCCCCCCCCGCCCCCACCTTTGCTGGTCATTTCGTAGTGCGGCCTCACACTTTTGCAGCAGGAAGGTCTGTTTTGTTCGCTCTTCTCCCTGAGCCCCCATCCCACGACACAGAGCACGCTCGACTTGGCTCAAAGCAAAGGTGCAGTGCGGCTGCGGAGCCCATAAAGCAGTCAGGAACGTGTCTCGCTCAGCCCTGGTAATTGTAATGCCTTGGCTCGGCCTCTTGCCGCCCTTCCCTGTCCCGGCCCTTCACGTGCTTCACGGAGGGATGGTTGCTCACTGGGAAATGCACTGCACCCACCTTCTTTGGGGACGATTCTTGCCGGCGGTCGGAGCGAGTAGGGCACCAAAACGTGCTAGAGCACCGGGCCGGGAACCGGGAAAACTCGGTTCTGGTGCTGCATTGGCCACGGGCTGCCGCGTGATCGGACACAAATCTCTCAGGCACCTGCCGGTGCGGGAGGGGGCGATGGTTACGTCGGATGATCCCTGAGGCCCAGGCACGAAACCTCCCGTTCTCGTTCCTGCTCATACAGACAGAAAGCTTTTGGTTCATCCCCGAGAGCGTCTCCTCTTTTCCTTGATGGATTTCTCTTGGAGGCTGCCCTGGGACTAAGGAAAGGCTGTTTAGACGAGCGTAAGCGCTGGGAGTTTTCCCTTTGGAACTGACGTAAGGGATTGAGGATGAATACTTGGCGTAGTCCCATCTGGAATCCTAATCACGGAATCGCAGGGAGGCGAGGCCGGCCAACCGTCCACGACGCGGTGAGGTCCGGAGCTAGACCGCTCGGCCTCAGCGTGCGCCCTCGCAAGTGACCGGGTGGGTGCGGGAGCAGTATGCCGTGCCGTCACCTCTTGCCCTTAGCGCTGCCCAGAAAACAAGCAGGGGAGCGCCCGAGAAGGGCGTGGCAGCAAGCTGGGACAGGGATGCCCGGCAAGTGGCAGACTGTGTTAAATGCCCACTGCTTGGTGACTGAGCCAGGCATTGTGGAGTAGGGAGACTGAGAGGGCAGCTTTCCACAAACAAACCCTGCCTGTTCTTGCTTTGGGGCCTACATCGAGTTGTTTTCTCCATCTGGCATGCCCTCCTTCTCCTCTAAGCTTATGCAGAATCCTGCCCATCCAGCCAGTCCCACCTCTTCCACTAAGTTCAGCAAACTTGCATTGAGGACCTCCCGCTTACCCAGCCCTCTTTGCGGCACACACAGATGAATAAAGTCTTGGTCCCTAGCCTCAGGCTGACTGAACTCTGTCATCCTGTTTGCTTCGTGCCCGTCCCTTTCTCCCCTCTGGCTAAAACCTAAGCAAGTCCTTAGCAAGTAGAAGCAAACCACAGGGACACCTGTGACGTGTCTCTGCCCAGGAGAGCCCGCTCGAGCCCCTCGGTCTAGGGCTTTTGCGGAACCAAACTCAGGATTCCAACATCGAAACCGGGTACATCTTGAATCTTGATAGACAATTCTGAGAGGTCCCGATGAGCTGGTACAACGCGCCCCATTGCTCTGAACATAGAAAACAATCTCATCAATCAGCGACATAAAGAACCTTCTGAGGGCCATATTCCCAGGGGAGGCCCAGGGTCCATCCTGAGTCCAGGCTCACCTGGGGACATGCAAGGAGTAACCAACTAGATCTTCCACGTGACTTTTGCTTCTCAACTGTGTCTTACACATTTCTCGTATCCTCTGGGCGTGTCCTCTTAGCACGGAGTAGCACCAGACCCGACCCTCTCCTCTGACCTCAAGACTCGCGTACACTTCACTATCTACTTGCCGTGTCCCGTCCCGTAAAGGCCGGCACCTCTGCGTGGCAAAATGCGAGCTCCGGTCCCTCCCTTTCCCCTCTCTTCCCCGTCTCAGTAGCGGTTGGCCTCACTCACGCTGTTGCTCGAGAGCCCGAATCTGGCTGTTGCCCTTGATTCTCTTCCGCTCACCTCCCGTGGCCAGTCGGCCGTTCCTGTGGATTTTGACTTTGAGGCGCATCCCAAGCGTGACCATCTCTCATTCTCTCGACCACCCCGGTCTGCACCACCATCGACTTCCATCTGGATTACTCACCTTCTAAATGTTTCTGTCTCCCCGATGGCCTGTTCTCCCTACTCACCACTCAGAGTGATCCTTCCAGATTACACCCGATATATCACTGTGTAGTATTCACAGCCTCGGGTGGCTTCTCAACATACTTGGGTTAAAATTCAAACCTTTTTAAAAAATGTTTTATTTCATTTTATTAATTTTTTTGGGGGGGGCGAGGGAGGGAGGGACAGAAGGAGAGCGTGAGAGAGAATCCCAAGCAGGCTTCACACAGTCAACACAGAGCCCAACGCTAGGCTTGAACTCACGAACCGTGAGATCATGACCTGAACCAAAGTCGGATGCTTAACCGGCTGAGCCACCAGGCGCCCCCAAATTCAGACTTTAGTCCCTAATGGAGACCTTCTCTGCCCACCTTATCTAAGGCAGTCTTGCCCCTCCACTCATCAGAAATCAGAATTATTTATTTGCTTATGCATTCGTTGTCACACAACACTGCCTAGAATGTAAGCTCATGAGAGAAGAGCCTTTTTAAATCTTGCCCTCAGTGGTAGCTCTCGCACCTGGCACTGTGCCAGATCCAGAGTAAGGATTCAGAAATACTTGTTAACGAATGTAGTAGAAAATTAATCCATCACCAGTATGTGATTACGAGCCGGTCTCTGTCCTTAGAGGCTCACGTTCTACTAAAGAGTTGAGTAGGACAAAGCAAAACATATAGAACACTTTTCTGTGCTTCCTGGTGTCCAACCTAGGACATGTCAGCGCCCTGGACGGGAGAAACTGGTCACGGAGGGGCAAGCCTCACGCAGCTGAAGTCTCCCCTGCCCAGTGTTCGAGGTCCTGTGGGGTCGCCTGGGTGGCTCTGTCGTCGGTTAAGCGTCCGACTCTTGATCTCGGCTCAGGTCATGATCTCACAGTTCGTAGGTTCAAGCCCCTCCCCCGCCCCCCGCCCCGCCTGCTTGGGATTCTCTCTCTCCCTCTCTCTCTCTGCTCCTCCTCCGCTCATGCGGTCTCTCTCTCTTTCTTCGTCTCTCCAAATAAATAAATAAAACTTAAAAAAAGAAAGATCCTGTGGACTGATCTTGTTTGAGAGTTTCTGTTCTGCTTAAACTAGTCAGAGGGGATTCTGTAGTTTGCAACTAAGAACTCTGATCTATCAGTCGGTTGAAGGAAAAAAAAAAGGTTGAAAATCAGAATCCTGACTTGTAACTGACATTTAAGCTTGAATGGAAAATGTTAGAATTATACAGACATTGGAGATATTGCTCCAAAATGGAACCAACACATGTAACTATATCAAAGTGGCATGTTAAACTCGAGGCAGAATAATGTATTTACTCATATGCCTGGGGAAAATCGTATATATTTTTATGCGTTTGTAAAGCACCATTTAAAAAAGTGAGCATCTGCTTCTTTAAGTTATATGCTGTTATAATACAGTGTAATTTTGATTACAAGTGTACCAGTTCCTAAGTGAAAGAGACTTAAAATATTTTAAAAAGGCAAAACTAAACTGCAGTGTTGAAAGTTGTAACTTGGGTGATACAGAACCATAAACAAAAGCAAGGAAGAGATTATCATAAAATACAGCTTTGCGATTAATTTTAGGATTGGAATATACGTGTCAGGCTTCTGAGGCAGCTGGCAAAGTTCTATTTCTTGACGTAGACGATAATAAAAAAGGGATTTACTTCATAACACGCGATCAAGATCTGCGGTTTTCCGTAAGTTCTATTTTGCAATTAAAAATGGTGGAAAAAATGAGTATATCAACTACTTAAATGTGAATTCTTTTTTTTTAAGTTTATTTATTTATTTTGACAGAGAGAGAGCGAGAGGGAGAGAATCCCAAGCAGGCTCCATGCTATCAGTGCAAAGCCCAGCGTAGGGCTCTCAAACCTATGAGCTGTGACATCATGACCTGAGCGGAAATCAAGAGTTGACGCTTAACCGACTGAGCCGCCCAGGCGCCCCTCAGATGTGAATTCTTTTTATGCACATGTCCCCGTGTGTTTTCATTTCAGGATCTCCTAAGACTTTGTCACAGATTTTGCCGTCGAACAAGTGAATTCCTGTATAAGTTTAATAGAGGGCTAGCTTACGACGCGTGTCATTTCTTTTAATCCAAGTCCTGTGAGTGAAAACAACACCATTTTCCCCCTATCAAATTGGCAAAGATTCGAAAAGACGTTATTACTCAGTGTTGATGGAAGTATGAAGAGATGGGCACTTGTGTGCCCCTCTGGGAGCAACATAGAGTACGGTCTTGCCAGCGGGCCACTTTGTGGTCTGTAACACGGGCCTGAAAAATTTTCCTGCTTTCTTTTTTACCCCGTAAACTCAGTTCTGGGAAGTTTATGTTGAGGGCTCGATCAGAGACGTTCGAGACGATATATGGTACGAGGATGGATGTTCTTGCCGCAGCTTTGAAACAATAGACGCGCTTGCCAGTCGGGAAGTCGAACGATTCCCAAATGAAATACGATGCATCCGTGTGACGGTTTTGAACACAGGCACGTAAAATAATGACAATGATGATGACGGCCAACAGGTATCGGTCGCTTACTATTTGCCGGAGACTCCTAGCCCTCTTTACCTGGGTTCTGTCATCCTCGCAATACTTGATGGTGAGGAGTATGATGCCATTTTGCAGACAAGAAAACTGAGGTTCAGAAAGGTTATATAACTCATCCAAGGTCACACTGTGAGTAAGCAAGAGCGCCGGGGCCCGAATCCAGGCCTGACTACTTTAGCTTACATCTAGGCTGTTCGTAGTGGTAATATTTAGGTGGTGGGGGTGTAGTGATTTTTATTTTTCTACTTTATAGTCTCCTCTGTGATCTAACTTCGTAAAATAAACACTCGTCAGTATTACAATCGGAAGAAGATAGTAGCTCCCGCCACACAGGGACGCACTGACTCGTAGTGCCAAGTGTCCAGGCACGGGAGCGGGGCCCAGGGTGTTGACGCAGGAAGTACACAGTCGCTTCCTTGGGCTCGGCCTCTCGGGCTCCGTGACCAGTTCGGAGGAGGGCTAGCCTCCCTCTGGCTCTGGTTAGGCAACCCCCTTGGTTAGTCCAGGAGGACTTGTGGCTCCCAGTGGGTCACCGTGGCCGCGTACTGTTGCCACAAGCATATCGCCTCTTCCGCCTTCTACCTGGTCACAACCAGTCTCTTCCCCGGACTCGGATCTTTTGAGGGAAGGTGAGGCGAGAAAACATGGCAGACAGTGGGAACTGTTCTCTAGGCCCGGGAACACTTACTCCATAGCCCTGCCTTACTAAGGACGAGTCAGCGTATGAAAGGAAGGGACCCAGGGAGTGTGCCCCAAGGTTAACGGAGAGACCTGGAAATGAAACCCAGCTCTCCTGCTTCTCAGGCCCCCCTGTGCCGTCTATATTTAGCCAGGCTGCCCCGAGCCTTGTCCACCTTGTCTGAGAGCCAAAGTAGGCACACAGTTTGCTCATAAACATTCCTGTGCTTGCCAACCATTTAGATGTTGGTTTTTTAAAATGCGAGCCTCCCCTTGCACCCAGCTCCTGGGACCTGCGGAGAATACCCACCAGGGGATCGGCAGCCCGAGTTTCCCCCAAAGCCAAGTGACCTCAGCCAAATGCCCTAAAATGAAAGGCGTGTCTCCAACTGTTTCATCTTGGCAGGGCTCAGCGAGTGACTCCCTCTCAGACCCACTGTTCCTGGTCACAGTTCTTTGAGTGTGCTGACCTACTTTCTCCCCTTCAGAGGGAAGACAGAAACCAATAAACGTCTCCAGCGAGTACTCTGGCTTTCAGGAACATTGATTCTGTCTTCTGGCCCCTAGTGCTTTGCATGCTCCATCATCACTCTGCTATCACCACCGCAAGCACGACTGAATCAGAACCCTGAATGTTGCTTACTGTCCCCGTTTTACAGCCGTGTTTTCAGAGGTAGCATGGCCCGCACGTCACAGGGATGGGGGCAGAGCCTTCCCAGCCTTCGTTTCCCTGCCGCGGCTCATTGTCAAGTGGCACGAACCAGACTGAAAGTTGCTTCTGCATCAGAATCCTTTGGAAATCTGCGGGGCGCCTCTGACTTTGGCCACCTCATACCACGTGGCCGGATGCAGTATGGACTGAGAGATATCTAGCTTGAGACCCCAGACTGGACTATTTAACACACCTTTGGTGTGGGCCTCCAAGAAAAGTTTTGGCTGGCTCAACTCTTTAGCTGCCTGGACAGGCAGAATCCCTCTTTGGTGTATGGTTGACTCTCAAATACCTACATTAAGATTTTCTATGGCGAATCGATCATTCCAGGCTGTCTCTACCCTTCTCAGTCTACACGCGCTTGCCCACCTCCTCTAGCCATCAGTTAGAATCAGCTTGGAAAATATCTACCCATTTTATTTATATACTTATTTTTTAAAATATATTTTGAATGTTTATTTTGAGAGAGAAAAAAAGCATGAGCGGGGAAGGGGCACAGAGAGAGAGAGAGGGAGAGAGAGAGAATCCCAAGCAGGCTGAGCGCTGTTGCCACAGAGCCGGATGCGGGGCTCGAACCCACGAACCGTGAGATCATGACCTGAGCCGAAATCAAGAGTCGCACGCTTCACCGACTGAGCCACGGGCGCCCTAATATTTACCCATTTTAATGTCAAGCTGAGAAAAGTCAATTAGAGGCATAAGTCTCCTGGGATTCAGAGGAAGGGCGTGGATAGGTCACGTAATGTATTCCAGAGTGCCTTTCGGATTTTCGGCTGGCTTTAAGAACCTGCCATGTCGTTCTCCACGACCGTGGGTGAGTGAGTGAGTCTTCGTTAGCTCTGCTATCCCTGGGGTGCTCTGTCTCCTTTCTTCTCCACCCATCCCTATGTGCAGAGCAGATCATAACCCGCCTGCCCTCTCGCATCCTATCACATTTCATCTGCATCGGGTAACTCGGGATTTTAAAAAGGGCTCCAGGTCACTTTTACTAGCCCCCAAATCACATTGGAGTCACAGCGGCCCCCCGAGGCTGCACCTCGGCGGCCAGCTGCTCTCAGGCCAGCCGGACCAGAGTTGGGGTGCGCCCTCCCCTCTGGAGGGCGGGGCTGCGGACAGCAGTCCGGGATCTCTGCTTCTGGGGGACCTTCCGCACTTGTGGCTGTGAAGTGTATGGCCCCCACCCAATCATCTGCGTTGGGGGCAGAATGAGAACGAATAACCACAGGACCTCTGCATGCCCAGAAGCAGAGAGAGAAGGGGGCAGACGGGCCGGGGCACGAGGACGAATCGTGGGCAGCGGGTGGAAAGGGCGATGTTGCCAAGGAGTCGCACGATGGAGGGGACGGTACTGAAAGTTCTTACCTTCCCGTACATCTCAGAGATTCCCCAGGGCTCCGAAGGGAGAGGAGCCCAACTGGCAGAGTGGAGAGAAGGCTTCGGAACCCGGGAGAGGCTTGTGGAGCTGCCGCATCAGAGAGAGCACGCTGTAGCCCATCACCGTCCTAGAAGACTTTCTGTCTTGAGGGAGATGGTCTTCGTCCGTGTTCTCCAACAGGGTGCTCATTAGCTGCACGGGGCTTTTGAGGACTCGAGATGTGACTAGCGTGACCAAGGAACTGAGTTTGAGGTTTCATTTGCCTTTAATTAATTCAGATGCGCCGAGGCACACGTGGCCAGCGGTTATCTGATGGGGGAGGGGCAGCTCTGGAGTCACGGTTGGCCCAGGCGAGCGGAAGTCGTCTGTCACCGTGGTTCATGGCGCAGACTGCATGCCGTTGGACGGTGCCGGCCGAGTGCTGCGTTGCCATTTACCACCCCTGCAACCTTGGGCGAGTCACCTACCCTCCCGGGGCTTATTTTCCCATCCGTGAGATGGAGATCACAACAGCGCCGACATCACAGAGGGGCTGTTGGCAAGATGAAATGAGCCCATCCACGTAGGACTCTAAACGAAGTGCCTGGCGTCCCTGGAGCGCTCAGGAAATGGTCGCTTTTATGATGTTTTCGGTGGCAGGGTGTTATGAGGTTTACTCCTACCTTATTTTCCTGTGCTTTGGCCCTAGTCATGGAACGCCAATAAATCAACCTCCCTTGCTCATGCCTAGGGGTATGAGGATAATGGCGTTTGCCCTCCTTGACTCCCTGGAGCGCCACAGCAGAAGATCCGTTATTTGATTTTAGGACTTTATTGTGTCTGAGCTTTGAACGAAATGAGATTTTAAAATGAAAGAAAAGATGAAATAGGCAAGGTCAGGATAACAACATGAAAAAAGTCATATGGCCCACATTCCCAATTCCCCCATTCATTGAACGGGCCTTTCCTGAATCCGTACTGAGAGGCGGGTGATTACAGGCACAGACCCTGCGCTTGTATCTGCTACTTACTAGCTGTGTGGCCTTGGGCAAGTTACTTCACCTCTCTGTCGCTATATCCAGATGTGTCAATTGGGCATCATGATAGTACCCGTCTTTAGGGCTGTTGTAAAGAACCAATATGTGCAAAGCACTTCCAGAATTACTTGGCGCTAATGAGCACTTGATAAAGATTGGCTGATGTGATCACGATATGCTAGAGACTATGTCAGGTGCTAGAAAAACCGAGATGAGTAAGTGCCCTCCCTGCCCTCATTATGCTTGCAAGGCTAGCAGAGAGGGAAAGACACACAAACGTCTAAATCCAATACGGTGTCACCGACGATAAAGATGGAGTGTGCACAGGCCGCTGAGGGGGAATCAAGAAAGAAGAGATCAAGTTGGCTTGGTTGGAGAGCAGTCTGGAAGCTCCATGGAACTGGAGAACAGGTGGCAGTGGGGGTGCATGGCAAGTACATGTTTGCGGACAGAAACAAGGATCGTGGGTCTAGAGGAGTGAAGGCCACTGAGAGATCGGTAAGGCTCGGATACAAGGCCAAGGGAGTAAATGGAAGATAAGGTCGGAAAGGTCAGTAGGGAGCAGGTCCTGAAAACCTTTTACGTTTTGGGCTTAGGCATTTATACTTTAGGGGCGCCTGGGTGACTCCTTTGGTTAAGCGTCCGACTCTGGGTTTTGGTTCAGGTCAAGATCTTGAAGTTCATGGGTTCAAGCCCCGCGACGGGCTCTGCATTGGCAGTGTGGAACCTGCTTGGGATTCTCTCTTTCCCTGTCTCTCTCTGCCCCTCCCGTGCGCGCTCTCTCTCTCTCTCTCAAATAAACTAAAAAAAAAAAAAAAAAGGAATTTGTACTTTATTTTGAACAACAGGAAACCCTCAAAGGGGTTTAACTAGGGAAGTACCACAATCAAGGCGCTTTAAAAGGACCCCAGTGGCGGCAGTGGGGGGCAAGGTCGGCGGCAGACATAGCGACCAAGAGATGATTGTAGAGTTCCAGGTAGCAGGTGATGAGATTGAGGAGGTGAAGTAAGTATTGCAGGGACAGAAAGGTGGGGAACGGCCCCGTAGATGTTAAGAAGAGACCCGATCAGCTGACGAATAAGTGGCAGAGGATACGGAAGGAGGACCACTTTTGGAGAGGGAGTCTATGCAGTCATTTCAGGACATGTTGGGTGAATATAAGGTGGTGTGGTAGTGGCTCTGGAACTCATGGAAGAAAGAGGTTGGGACTGGAGGTGTGAACGCAGGAGATCTTGGGACACCTGGGTGGCTCAGTCGGTTGAGCGTCCTGCTTCGGCTCAGGTCACGATCTCGAGGTTCGTGGGTTCGAGCCCCTCGCCGGGCTTGCTGCTGTCGGCACGGAGCCTGCTTCGGATCCTCTGTCCCCCTCTCTCTCTGTCCCTCCCCTGCTCGCGCTCTCTCAAAAATAAATAAACTTAAAAAAAAATGCAGGAGATCTTAAACTCTGCATCAGACCCTCATTTTCTCCGCCCATTCTCCACTTTCTTCTGAGGTTATCTCCACTGCTCTCAGTCCTTTAGGCTGATGAATTTCAATTTTCAATCTCTCCTCTCTAGCACTCACCACCTCACTAAGGTCTAGACTTCTTTTTTTTGTCTTAGTTTTTTTTTTCCATTCTATTTATTTGAGAGAGAGAGGGAGAGGGGCAGAGGGAGAAAGAAAGAATCTTAAGCAGGTTCCATGGAGCCCCACGCGGGGCTCGATCCCACCATTCTGGGATCATGATCTGAATTGAAACCAAGAGTCAGATGATCTGAATTGAAATCAAGAGTCAGATGCTCAACCGACTGAACCACCCAGGCGCCCCGGTCTAGACTTCTATATGCAGCCAGCTACTTAGGATTCCCAGTTGGATAACTAATGCACGTGTCACATTTACCGTTTCTAAAACTCAGTTCTTGAATCAGTCCCCACCCCCACTCACCCCTCCCCTAGTCTTACATTCTCAGTGAATGGTACCCACCGTCTGTCTAGTTGCTTAAGCTAACAACCTGGGGGTCAAACGCTCTGGTTGTTTCTTCAGCTCGCTTTTGTAGGCAGTCCTTCCTCTGCCTACCCCTTTAGAATCTCATTTCACTCTCCAGGCTCTCCCTGAAGTGACGCTAACTAAGACCATACGTTCCCCGTGGCTTCAGCAACCTCCATCCAGACCCTGGCCCATTCGTTCCACAGATACCCACTGAGCACCTGCCGGGTCCTGTGTTGAACGCTAGGGATTCAGTAGGGACCAGGCAGATAGAGTCACCTCTCTCATGGAGTTTATCTTTGACTGGTGGGGAAGGCACACAATAAACAAGCAAACCAATAAATGAAAGAATTCCAGATTGATAGTAAGGGAGATAATAAAACAGGGTGATGTGATGAGACACTGACCGGGGTCGGGGCCCTACTTAGTCAAGATGATCAGGGAAGGCCTCTCGGAGGAGCTGACACTGGAGCAGAGTTGTGGATCCGCTTTGCACTTTGCAAATGCAAAGGCTCTCAAGAGAGAACAAAATCGGGGCACCTGGGTGGCTCAGTCGGTTAAACATCCGACTTCGGCTCATCTCGTGGTTCATATGAGTTTGAGCCCCGCATGGGGCTCTGCACGGACACTCTCTGCCCCTCCCCGCCTCGCTCTCTCTCAAAATAAATAAACTTAAAAAAAAAAAAAAAAGAGGAAACAAATTCTAGGAGCATAGCGAACAAGGATAGCATGATGACATAAGATTAGAGATTCAGACAAAGGCTCTATCTTACTCGGTCAAAGTAAAGAGCTTAGATGTTATACTCAGTACAATTGAAAGCTCTTGGAGAGTTTTGAAGCAGGGAGCCAGATATGGCATGATTTAAATATTTAAAAGTTGGCTCTGGCTGCTGTGTGGAGAATGGCCTGTGTGGGCAGGGAGGCCAGGGAGGAGACTTGCGCTGATCCATGAGAGACAGTGGTGGCTCGGGTTACACGGGAGGCCGGAGGAGGCCGAGGACAAGGAGAGAAGGAAAGAGAGAGGAATACGTTAATTGAGGAGACCGGTGGAATTTGCTGGGTGAGGGATGGCAGCTGAAGGAGGGGAGGCAGCCAAAGGTCCTAGCACAGGCCCCGGCAGGTGCTCAGTGGGTACCTGTGGACTGAATGGGTCAGGGCCTGGATGGAGGTTGTCGAAGCCACGGGGAACATACGGTCTTCGTTAGCGTGGCTTCAGGGAGAGCCTGAAGAGTGAAATGAGATTCCAAAGGGGTGGGCAGAGGAAGGACTGCTTAGAAAAGCAAGTTGAAGAAACAACGGGAGTGGTGGGAGGAGAAACAGGGAAGTGTGATGTTACAGAAGGCAGTCCCGCTTCCCTCTCCAGAAGTAACCCGTGCTAGCAGATGGGCGGGTAGCCTTCCAAATCCTCTTCTGTATATTTACATACATTCACAAATGTTTATATTACATGCATATGTAGTTTTGTGGTTTTAATATAAATGAGCTCAGAGTACATGCATTATTCTACCCCTTGCTTTTTTTTTTTTTTTTTAAAACAACAGCTTTCTTGAGCTATAATCCACATAACGTACAATTCGCGCATAGAAAAGTGTATGGTTTTTTAGTATCTTCCCAGATATGTGCAACCACCACCATAGTCCATTTTTAGAACGTTTTCATCATCTCAAGAAGAAGCCCTGAATCTTTTCGCTCTCCCTGCCTGTCACCAGTCTCCTCGCCCCCAACCCTAAGCAAGCACCGATCTCCTTTCTGTTTTTATGGATTTGCCTGTTCCGGGCTTTAATATAAATGGAAGCATAGAACACGTCTTTTGCGACCGGCCTCTTTCACTTCGCATGGTGTTTTCAGGGTTCATTTATGTTGTACTGTAAATCACAACTTCATTCTTTTTATTGCCACGTAATATTTCACTGTATGGATAAGACCGCATTGTGTTTAGCCATTCAGCGGTGGGTGGATGATGGGTTGTTCCCCCTGTTGGCCGTTATGAAGGATGTTGTTATGAATGTTCAATTCCAAGTGTTTATGTGGACACGTATTTTCACGTCTCTTGAGTATATTCCTGGGAACAGAATCGTCTATGTTTGACACTCTGAGCAGCTGCCAGGCGGTTTTCCAAAGTCACTGTACCATTTTCCATCCCCACTGGGCGGTTTGCTATCACTTACTTTTTTTTTTTTTTTAAAGGTTTACTTATTTGAGAGAGAGAGCGTGAGCGAGGGACAGGCAGAGAGAAAGGGGGACAGAGGATCCGAAGCAGGCTCCAGACTGACAGCAGCGACCTGAGCCAAAGTCAGACAGATGCTCAACCAACAGAACCACCCAAGCGCCCCATTGTCACTTGCTTTTTTATTTAATGGGCCTTGAATAGTTTTCCATATTTCCGTATTCCAAATACGGAAATATGCCAATATGCCAATATGGCTTATTTCCGTATTTCCATACAGATTTCTTGTACATTTAAAAGCTACGTGATATTTCACAGAGATCCTTCTTTTCAAGATGATCCTGGCTATACCACTGTGTTATTTCCTCCCCGCAGGGCCCGACAGCCTGGAAAGAGAAACGGTGGTGGTGGATGATTGCACCGATCCCGATTTGGAAGTTGTGTGGCAGGTGACTTAGGAGGATAAGGTGAGGAACGGTGTTGATGGTAATGGTAAGTGAGTACTTGAAGTGAGTGATCGGCCCTGGCACAGATCAGTCCTGGTAAGTGACAGTGACAAGAAGCTGGAGTGTAGGTTTTGCATGAGAGTGGAGAGCTAGTTTTTTGTCTTGTTTTGCATTTACCCATTTTCTCTGTTGATTTCCTTCCTTCCTTCCTTCCTTCCTTCCTTCCTTCCTTCCTTCCTTCCTTCCTCCTTCCCTCCCTCCCTTCTTCCCTTCCCCCCTTCCTTCCTTCTTTCTCTTTCTTTTCTTTTCTTTTCTTTTCTTTCTTTCTTTCTTTCTTTCTTTCTTTCTTTCTTTCTTTCTTTCTTTCCTTCCTTCTCTTTCTTTCTTTCTTTCTTTCTTTCTTTCTTTCTTTCTTTCTTTCTTTCTTTTCTTTGTTCCCTCCTTCCTTCCTTCCCTCCCTTTTCTTCCTTCCTTCCTTCCTTCCTTCCTTCCTTCCTTCCTTCCTTCTTTCCTCCCTTCCTTCCTTCCTTCTTTCCTTCTTTCCTTCCTTCCTTCCTTCCTTCCTTCCTTCCTTCCTTCCTTCCTTCCTTCCTTCCTTCTTTCCTTCCTTCCTTCCTTCTTTCCTTCTTTCCTTCCTTCCTCCCTCCCTCCCTCCCTCCCTCCCTAAGATTACATCATTCACTGCTTTGCATTCTCAAACGGCTGATTCAGAACAGAATATAACTTTGTCTTGTGACTCAGAGTGTGCATTGTGACCATCTGCTTTTGCCCTGGACCTCTGAGGCGTGTAAGAATATGTCTTTCTCTATTAAATGGGTCCCAGATCTCTGTGCTTTTGAAATCCTATCTGCCTCAACTTCCATCTTTACTTTTTGGTGTCGGAGACTACGATGTCAGAGCTTACTGTAGGTTCTTCTAATATACGGTTTCTTGACCGAGGACTGGACTCCCTGCATCTCCTGTGAAGTTTATGGGTTTCACGATAGCAATTTTATATGCCATTTCGATGCTTTTTCTTCCTCTTGTAGGTTTGTGGTTACATTATGGCAGAGGTTATGAGAAATCTGATCTCCAGAGAAGAATCGGTGGCTCTTTAATTTGATCTAAGCTATTTGGGGCAGGCTAGATTTCCGGCACTGAGGACGTTAAGGAATAAGTGTGTGTTCCCCCTTATCCACACTCTTTTCCATGGTGGGGACCCACTCTGTTTAATATCGTCACCACTGGCTGCGTGTGGCTTTTACAACTTAAATATAAATTAAATGAGTAAATCAAATTACAAATTCAGGGCCTCAGTAGCACTGGCCACATTTCAAGTTCTCAGCAGTCCCCTGTGGCGAGGGGCTTCCATCCTGGAGAGCGCAGATATAGCACGTTTCCATCATCACGGATGGTTCCATCAGACAGCGGTGGCCTAGTCTTTGAGCCAGTCTCCTGTCAGGTTTTGCCTTCCCGGACTGGAGAGTCTCATGTTTTGAGCGGAGGCCACGCTCCTCCCTATCCTACAATAGCCCCCAGCTTCCCATCCCTGATCATGTCACTTGTCCACTGTCAGTATAGTAGTTTTCTGTTGTTGCTATAACAAATTACCACAAACTTTATGGCTTGAAACAACACGAATCTATTACCTTAACGGTTCTGGAGCTCCGAAGTCTAAAAGCAGCCATTTTCCAGCTTCTGGAGGCCGTCTGCATTCCTTGGCTCATGCCCCACCCCGTCCATCTTCAAAGCCAGCACAGAGCATCTTTAGATTCTCTCTCACACTCTCTGACCTCGGTCTGCTCCCACAGGCTCATCACCTTCTCTGACTCGTACTCTCCTGCTTCTCTCTTATATGAAGTCTGTCGTTAGATCGGGCCCACCAGGATAATTCAGGACATTCTCCCCATCTCAATATCCTTAAGTTCACTGCCCCTGCAAAGTGCCTTTTACTATGTAAGGTGACATATTCATCCATCCCAAGGATTAGGGCATGGACATTTTGCGGTGTGCGTGTGGGGGGGGGGGATCATGTACGCGGATGTCCCAAGGTTTTACACAAAGGAAGGAGCGTGTTTGAAAATCTTCTTTTCTGGGACGCCTGGGTGGCTCAGTCGGTTGAGCGTTCGACTCTACATTTCGGCTCCGGTCATGATCCCAGGATCAATTGTGGGATTGAGCCCTGCATCAGGATTGAGCTCTGCACCGAGAATGGAGCCTGCTTAAGATTCTCTGTCTCTCCCTCTGCCCCTCTTCCCTGCTTGCTTGCGTGCTCTCTCTCTAAAATAATAATAATAATAATAATAAAATAATAATAATAATAATAAAATAATAATAATAATAATAAAATAAAAAGACTTTGCCTAACCCAAGGTCATGAAGAAAATAAATAAATAAATAAATAAATAAATAAATGGGTAGATAGATAGATAGATAGATATTATTTTCTGCCTCTGTCCTGTCAGGAAATACCAAATTTTGATTAAGATTCTCTCTCTCTCTGTGTGTCTCTCTCTCCCTCTACCCCTCTCCCAGTGCTCTCTCTCTGTGTCTCCAAAAAATAAATAATAAAATAAATAAATAAACATGAAAAGACTTTGCCTACCTCAAAGTCATTAAGATTTTAAATAAATAAGCAAATAAATAAATAAATTTAAAAAATCTTATTTTCTGCCTCCGTCCTGCCAGGAAATACCAAAGTGTGGTTGTTCTGACGTCTCACAGTAGGGTCGTATGAATATAGTGGCACAGGAGTATCTTTCAGGCAAGACGGACCCCCCAGCTAACTCCGTGCCCCGCCACAGCGTTCGCCCCACTCTGTTTCAGGGCTGCTCTCCGCCAGCCTTTCTTCTCTCTCTTTCCCACACACAGACCCCCAGAACACCTGGAAGCGTGATATATCAACCAAGGCAAAGCCCCCAGAGCTTCTCTTCGCCCAGGAAAGGGTGGCAGCTGAAAGCCTGAGTCATTCCTGGGAGAAGCAGCAGCAGAAACCAGAGTAAAAACGGTCTTCTATTTTCAGGCTGGACAAGACGGCATAGTCTCATTTCTCCTCGCTCCTCCCGGCCAAGTAGAGCTGCAGGTGCTAGAAATGATTGGAGAGGCAACCAAAGAAGAATTCCCAAAGGTGTAAAGAGGAAGGCAGAATGGTCAGGGACCCCAGGACCGGGAGACATCGTAGCAGCAGGGCGCCTTTTGACTCCCCACCCAGCAGAAGGAGGGGAGCCGGGCCCCCGCATTTCCCAGTAGGCAGCTTCTTCCTCCGGATTGGATGCGCCAATCCGCGTGGGCCCCGTGGGCCCCCGGCAACCCCGGCAAAGGGAATCCAGCGGGGAGCCCTGCTGACACGAAACAGCCGGGGGGGGGGGGGGGACACGCCCTCCTCTCCCGCCACGCGGGGCTCCCCTCCCTTGCCACGAGACACTGTGCAGCCAGGGCATCGTCATCAAGGGCAAATCCGACCACCACGAGTCCTCTGGCCCAGGAAGGAGAGGTACCAGGATGGCTTATGGCACCGGCAAGGGCTGCGGGTTCCACCAGAGCAAGCAAAACCAGGGAAGCTTAGCTGTTCCCGCAGACTGGAGACTCACTCCCTCCACCTGCCGGCCTCAGGCCACCCAGCCTGGTGGAACACCTTCTGCTCCCTTAGGCGGCACCGGTGCAGACCAGCGGGGGCCCCGTCAGCGCCACATTAACAAGCGGACCAAAATAGCATCGCAGAGGCTCTGCAAAGTAAATGGTCGTTGGAATCACAGCCTACAAAAGTAGGCCAGGACCTGCACGCTAAACCTAAAGGGAGTGACCGCTTACTAAAACAAAAGATTTAAATAGTCTCCTGGAGCACCTGGGTGGCTCAGTCGGTTCAGCGGCCGACTCCTGATTTCGTCTCAGGTCATGATCTCACGGCTCGTGAGTTCGAGCCCCACGTTGGGCTCTAGGCTGATGGCGTAGAGGCTGCTTAGGATTCTCTGTCTCCCTCTCTCTCTCAAAAATAAATAAACATTTAAAAAAAGTTTAATTTTTTTAAACGTATATTTATTTTTGAGAGACAGAGAGACACAGCACGAGCAAGGGAGGGGCAGAGAGAGAGGGAGACACAGAATCTGAAGCAGGCTCCGGGCTCGGAGCTGTCAGCACAGAGCCCGATGTGGGGTTCAATCCCACGAACTGTGAGATCATGACCTGGGCTGAAGTCAGACACTTTACTGACTGAGCCTGACCTAGGTGCTCCCCCGCCCCGTCCCCGCAAAAAGATATAAGTAGTCTCCTGACATAATAGCCAAAATGCAATGAAAAATCTCCTCTCATGCCAAGAACTAGAAAATCAGGACTTGAATAAGAAAAGACAATCAGCTGACATCAATAGGGAGATGAATCAAATATTAGAATTATCTGACAAGAATTGTAAAGCAGCCATCACAAAAATGCTCCAGTAAACAATTGCAAAGTCTCTTGAAACAAAGGAAAAAATGGAAAATCACAACAAAGAAATATAAATTATAGAAAAAAAGCGCTAAGTGGAAATTATAAAACCGAAAACTTACAGTAACAGAAATTAAAAAAAGAAAACAACTTAGTGGGTCCATAGTATAGTGAGACGACAGAGGATAGAATCAGTGAACTTGAGGACATATCAGTAGCATTCACTCAGTGTGAACAACAGAGAGAAAATAGACTGGTAAAAAAAATAGAGCCTCAGAGACCTGTGAGAAATAAAAGATTTGGGGCGCCTGGGTGGATCAGTTGGTTAAGCATCCGGCTTCGGCTTAGGTAATGCTCTCACGGTTTGTGAGTTTGAGCCCCACATCAAGCTCTGTGCTGACAGCTCAGAGCCTGGAGCCTGTTTTGGATTCTGTGTTTCCCTTTCTCTGCCCCTCCCCCCCCCACTCTGTCTCTCTCTGTTTTTCAAAACTAAATAAATGTTAAAACAAAAATTTTTTTAATGAAATATCAAAAGATCCAACACTTAGATCATCTGAGTCCCAGATGGATATCAAAACCAGACAATGACAGTACAAGAAAAGAAAGAAAGAAAGAAAGAAAGAAAGAAAGAAAGAAAGAAAGAAAGAAAGAAAAAGAAAAAGCAAACTACAGGCCAGTATCCCTCATACATTTGGACACAAGAATCCTCAACAAAGGCTTATGAGCAAAATGCATCCAACAATGTATAAAAGAATTATATACCATGATCAAATGGGATTTATTCCAAGTATGTGAGGCTGGCTCACTATTTTTAAATCATTCCGTGTAGACCATCATATCAATAAACTAAAGAAAAATCGTATGACCATATCACTTGACACAGAATAGAACATTTGACAAAATTCAACAATCATGACAAAAACTCAGTACGCTAGGAAGAGAGGGGAGTTTCCTTAACCTCATAAAAACCATCTATAAAAAACTTACCACTAACATTATACTTGATGGTAAAAGCAGGATACTCTGCCTCTTAAGGCTGAAATAAGGCAAGCATGTCTGCTCTTATCATTTCTATTCGACATTATACTGGAAGTTCTAGCCAGCGCAACACGGCAAGAAAAGGAAATAAAAGACGTCCAGATTGGAAAGAATCAAGTGAAACTGTCTCTATTTGCATAGGACTTGGTTGTCTACATAAAAAAAAAAAAAATTACAGGGGTTCTAAAAAAAAAAAAAAAAAACCCTTCTAGAACTAATAATTGAATTCAGCAAGGTCATAGGACGCAAGATCAATACACAAAAATCAATCATGCTTCTATATACTAACAGTGTGGAAATCTAGATAAAAAACACAATACTATTTATAATTGCTTCAAAGAAAATGAAATTCTTAGGTATCAAACTTAGCATGTTTCATCTATATGCTGAAAGTTATAAAACACTGAGGAAAGAGCCCAAAGAAGACAATAATTTGAGAGACTTACTGTATCCATGGATTAGAAGACTCAACATAGTAAAGATATCAGTTTTCCCCAAATTTATATATAGGTTAATGAAATCCCTATCAAAATCCCAGCAAGGATTTTTATAGGCATAGATAAGATTATTATAAAATGTATATTGAAAGACAAAGGACTTAGAGTAGCTAAAATGATGTTTGTAAAGAATAACCTGGGAGGGGGAGGAATCACTCTTTCCAATGTAAAGGCTTACTATATAGCTATAGTAATCAAGACAATAGTGGAGGGTAGACATATAGATCAATGGAACAGAATAGAGCACCCAGAAAAAAACCCAATTTGTTCAACTGAATTTCGATAAAGGTATAAAAGCAATGGAGTGAAGAAAGGGTAGCCTTTTCAACAAATAATGTGAGAGCAATTGACTTCCATAGGCAAAGAAAGAAAGAAAGAAAGAAAGAAAAGAAAAGAAAAGAAAAAGAAAAGAAAAAAGAAAAAAAGTGAAAAGGGAAAAAAAGAAATAAAAATGAACTTTGACCTAATCATCACACTTTATACAAAAAAAAGGAACTCAGAATGGATCACAGACTTAAAGGGTCAAACTATCAAACTTGTAGGAAAAAAACACAGGAGAAAAATCATGATCTAGTGTTCAGCAAGGAGTTCTTAGGCTTAACACCATAAACATGACACATAAAAGGAAACATCTACTAATTGAAGTTCATCAAAATGAAAAAAGTTGCTCTCTAAAAGATCAAGCTACAGACTAAAAAAAAATATTTGCAAACTGCATATCTGACCGAGGATTTGTATCTAGAATATATAAAGGGTTCTCAACACTCCATACAATTAGAAAATGGGCAAAAGAGACGAACGGACGTTTCACTGAAGAGGATGTGCAGATGGCAAACGATCCATGAAAAGATGTTCAGCATCACCAGCCAGCAGGAGAATGCAAATCAAAACCACCATGAGATATTAGCACACACCCATCAGAATGGCTAAAATAAAAAATAACGACAACACCAAATGCTGGCGAGGATGTCAAGAAACCGGATATCTCATCCATGTGTTGTTCGACAGATTCATAGTTAAGTAAAACGTGGTATATCTATGTCATGGAATACTCCTCAGCAATAAAAGAAATGGGGGTATGGTTCACACAATGACTCGAATGGATCTCCTGGGAATTTCACTGAGTGAGAAAAAGCCAGTCTTCGAAGGTTACATACTATGTGATTATTTATATAATACTCTTGAAATGACAAAAAGACATGGGGACGTGGAGAGTGAGTGCCAGGGGTTAGGGAATAGGGCAGAGAGGAGGTGGGTGTGGCTGAAAATGGTAACGGGAAGGATCCTTGTGGTGATAGCACAATTCGGTACTGTGTTGGTGGGTACATGAACACGCACTTGTGATAAAATTGCATAAAACTAAATACAGAGACACCTACAAACAAATTATTACAAGTAAAACCGGGGAAATTTGCACAAGATCAGTGGATTATAGCAATGTCTATATCTTGGCTGTGATATTCTACTCCAGTTTTTTTTTTAATTTTTTTTAAATATTTTATTTATTTTTGAGACAGAGAGAGAGACAGAGCAGGAGCAGGGGAGGGGCAGAGAGAGAGGGAGTCACAGAATCCGAAGCAGGCTCCAGGCTCCGAGCCGTCAGCACAGAGCCCGACGCGGGGCTCGAACTCACGAACTGTGAGATCATGACCTGAGCCGAAGTCGGATGCTCAACCGACTGAGCCACCCAGGCGCCCCTCTACTCCAGTTTTATAAGACGTTACCACTAAAGGAAATTCAGTAAAGGGTACACACGATCTCACTGTATTATTTCTTACAATTGCATGTGAATTTACAATCATCTCAAAATAAAAAGTTTAATTAAAACAAAGATAAAGACAGAAAATTAGGGCCTTGAATATGTTGCCAGAAGCTGGATTAAGGAATCTGGCTCATTGTGCAGGCATTAAACTAACTGGCCATCTGGCTACCAGACTGGATAAGTATTTTAAAAAAATAACTCCCCAGACCTGGGTATGCAGCACGTTAGAGGGCCTTAATAATCCACAGAGGTATTGTTCACCTTCTGGAAATTCTCAGTAACCAAATTGATTTTATTTTTTCATTTTAAGTTTTAGACAGGGAACACAAGCAGAGGAGAGAGAATCTTTTTTTAACGTTTATTTATTTTTGAGACAGAGAGAGACAGAGCATGAACAGGGGAGGGGCAGAGAGAGAGGGAGACACAGAATCCGAAACAGGCTCCAGGCTCCGAGCTGTCAGCACAGAGCCCGACGCGGGGCTCGAACTCACGGACCGCGAGATCGTGACCTGAGCCGAAGCCGGCCGCTTAACCGACTGAGCCACCCAGGCGCCCCAAGAGAGAATCTTAAGCAGGCTCCACACTCAGATGCGGGGCTCGACCCCACAACCCTGGGATCGTGACCTGAGCCGAAATCACGAGTCGGATGCTCAACCGGCCAAGCCACCCAGGTACCACACACAGTAACCGCGTTTAATGGAAAATCACTTTCACGAGAAAGCAAGCATTTGTCGTCTACATCTTCGTGTCAGGGGGCAGCACTAGGAAATCAAAATACGGTATCTCAACCTGTGCCCGCTCCAGCCTTTCCAAAAGCCGAATCACTGGCCTGATCTGTTTGTGGGGCCAACATGTGAGGCCTCAGTGGGCATGTTAACTCTACATGGTGAAAAGCCATCCCCAACCCTAGCCAGTCCGTCAGCTGGCTCTGACCACAAGAGAAACTTCGAGGTGGAGTGAGAGGCTGTGGATGGTTGGCTATAAACCCCGTTTCATTGCTAGCCATCACCTCCAAACACATGCTTTACCTTCCCCTCGGATTCAACACCTTCCTTAGGAGGAGCTCAGAGGGTTACCATAATCTTTTCCCAAAAGCCCTTTTTATGCCTGTTCTTCATATCTGGAGCATATTTTTAAAAAAAATTATTTTGAGAGAAGACACGAATGGGGGAGAGGGTAAAGGGGGACAGAGAGGGAGAGAGAATCTTGAGCAGTCTCCTAGCTCAGCACGGAGGCTGATGCGGGGCTCGGTCCCATGACCCTGGGATCATGACCTGAGCCAAAATCAAGAGTCAGACACTCAACCGACTGAGCCCCACCCCCCCCCCCCCAGCTTCCCCCAGACCTGGAGCATCTTGAACTTATCACGATTTTTTTTTAGGGGGTAAATCTGATTTTTCAATGGGAAAAGTAATTGTCCCTTAATTTAGTTTTTAAGTTAATATGTAGGAAGGTCGACTTATTGGTCTATACGGTTCTATGAATTTTAACATATATATAGTTCCATGTAATCAACACTGAAATCGGGATACAGAGCAGTTGTTTCATCCCCCAAAACTCCCTACAGCTACCCTTTTGTTGTCATACACCCCCCCCCCAAACCCTGGCAACCACTGATGTCTTTCTCCATCGCTACATTTTTTCCTTTTTCTTCTGAGAATGTCATATGCATGGAAACACACAGTAGGTAACTTTGAAACTGGCTTCTTTCACTCAGCAAATGTCCTTGAGATTCAGCATGCTGTTGCATCTATCAGTAGTTCATTTAAGCACATTTTTAATTTTTTAAAAAATTGTTAACGTTTATTTTTGAGAGAGAGACAGAGCGCGAGTGGGGGAGGGGCAGAGAGAGAGGGAGACACAGAATCCATAGCGGGCTCCAGGCTCTGAGCTGTCAGAGCCATGACGCGGGGCTCAAACTCACGAACCTCAAGACCATGACCTGAGCCGAAGTGAGACGCTTAACCGACTGAGCCACCCAGGTGCCCCAAGCACGTTTTTAAGTTTAAGAATTGCTCCCTGATTTTATTCAGATTCGTTCTCTAAGCAGGCTCTGTAATAGTATAGTAACAATATAATTTCTGTGCCATTAAATCACCTTTGGTGACTGACAGTGATTAACATGTTTCTCTTATCCAGTTTTTAATCTATTTCTTCTGATGAAAAATGTAGAGAGGCAAGAAGTAGGTGGTAATTTTTAAACCAGCTTTACAAGAGTTCTAAAGCCAGAAAGCAGCATCTCTGAGAATCTGAACTATTCAGTTTTTTTTTAAATTATTATTTTAGAGAGAGAGAGTGTGCGAGCAGAGGAAAGGGGGGGGAGAGAGAGAGAGAGAGAGAGAGAGAGAGCGAGGATTTTAAGATCCATGCTCAGCACGGAGCCCGACACGGGGCTTGACCACGACCCTGGGATCATGACATGAGCCGAAATCCAGAGTCAGACGCTCAACCGACTGAGCCACCCAGGTGCCCCTGAACTATTCTTAAATCACTTCTCTCACCACTTGGGGAACCCGTCAGGACAGCAGTGACCAGTGAACTTCTAGACATGCATATGGTTCTTGCCTTGGAGCTCCTATGTGGTTCTTGAGCCGGTCCCACACAAAGGAGCGAGTACACCTGTCTCGGGAGTCCTTCAACGGCCCTCCTGAGTACCCCGACATGTCTTTTACTAAGGTTTAGTCATGGCTGAAATTTCTACCATTAGAATCACTCATCTAGGCTATCGAATTCCATAACACCTCTCTACAAAAAATGCAAACATGTCACTTACGGGGATCCCCCATTATGAAGTTGGGGCCTGAAAGATTAGAAGAAAACTTTTTGATTTGGGGTGTAGGACAGGTCTGGAGTGGTGCTCAGTGCTAAGGAATGGGAACCCCAGCTTAAATTAGAGGTGGGACAGGGAATGACCCTGTCTGGCCAAGTGGCAGCAGGAGGTACTGGGACCCAGGGAGCTGGGCTAGAACAGGGGAAATGTTCCAAGGGGGGCATGCTGAGAACACATGTTGCCTGTTTCACTAATGTACCTGGGTCCTGCCTCCGTGGGCCCCCACTGTTGAGTTGGAAAGCTAGACGCCTTGTTCGTTTCTGTCTTATCTATCTGCCAAGTAAACACTAAATGAAAGCTCTGAACCCCAATTAAAAAAAAAAAGTGTTTGAATCCAGTATATTGAGCCAAAGCTAAGGAGAGAGGGGCACCTTCGGATCTCAGGAGAACTTTATTCTTTAGTTTATCCTTCTCCCCAAAGGCAGGCTGCTCTTTTTTTTTTTTTTTTTTAATTTTTTTTAACGTTGATTTATTTTTGAAACAGAGAGAGACAGAGCATGAACGGGGGAGGGGCAGAGAGGGGGAGGGGCAGAGAGAGAGGGAGACACAAAATCGGAAGCAGGCTCCAGGCTCTGGGCCATCAGCCCAGAGCCCGACACGGGGCTCAAACTCGCGGACCGCGAGATCATGACCTGAGCTGAAGTCGGACGCTTAACTGACTGAGCCACCCAGGCGCCCCAAAGGCAGGCCGCTCTTCAAGTCCTATACGTGAAGGGAGCTCATTGGCCAGGTATGGCAGACTTCAGGTGGAGGGTAAATGGAACCGGTTTCTGTGTGAGGAGAGGTTCGGTGTCAGGTGACCAGATTTATCCAGAGCTGAGGGGAACAGGACAGCCCTTGCAGCCCGCGCCCGGAAAGTGAGCTCCCCCTCTGCCCGGGGTTAACCAGAGCCTTGGTCTTTTGCACCAGCGTTCTTCCACAACCTTCCCGCGACACAGACACGTACAAGTAATGGAACAAGAGTGCGTGTGTCCAGTGATGCAGCTAATTTCTGTCCATTAGCCAATGCCCAGCAATTAGTCAATTGGTAGATTGTGCTTGAATTAACCCGGTTTCAATTTAATGGCTCGTAAAACCGAAGGCTGCTTATTTTATGCGGATATAGGCGGCTCTTAAATGCATCCAAAGAATGTTTAAAACAACAAAAGCACCACTTATCACCTTGGTTCCTTACAGATTCAAGCCATATAATGACAGCGGCCCTTGGTTAAGTAAGCGAGGCAACAGGTCGACAGCAGAAGCACGGATGCTGTTCCCGGGGGGTGGGGGGTTCTAGCTGCGGCACCCCTACTCGAAGCAGGTGTGCTCACGTGTGGCCCAGGATGCGGGAGAACGGAGCGGTAAGATATCCCAAACCTTTGGGGTGCCCGGGTGGCTCAGTCAGCTAAGCATCTGACTCTTGATTTCGACTCAGGTCACGATCTCATGGTTCATGGGATCGAGCCCCCACATCGGGCTCTGTGCTGACAGCGCTGAGCCTGCTCGGGATTCTCTCTCTCTTGCTCTCTGCCCACCGCCCCCCCCCCAAAAATAAATAAATAAACATTAAAAAGAAAAGATACCCCAAACCTTTGCAAAGTAATAGTCGCAAAAGAGGTGCTTTCTGAGAAGGAGCAGAAGCGAAATGCACGCAGGAAGCCACTAAGGCACCCGAGACCCAAATGCGGATGGCAAAAGGGAAACAAAGGCACCTTCAGAGCCAGGGAGCCGGGAGCCTTTCTTGTCGAGGCACGAACGCTTCCAACTTGGGCAGCAACCTCCCCTACGTTTTCGTACATCTAATTTTCCATTTTCACTTGCTCGTGCTTTTTACCCAGCCCCCCCTGTGGGATGGCACGCTAATTATCTCATGGTGGTGATACCAGAAAAGCTGGCAGCCGAGCGGTCCCCGTCGTCCAAACTCGGGGCCTGCCTCTACCTGCCCCGCCACGAGAAACAGAAAGGCAGCGTGTGGTCCCCCGGACCCTGCTCAGGGGACTGACTCAGCTTCACAGAGTGAAGCAGAAACCGAGAACTTGACCGGTGCTCCAAGCGGAAGCCTTTGCCTATGGTGTTCAGTGCTTACGTTTTTAAGCGTTCATTTGTATTTTTATTTATTTTTTAATTTTTTTTTTACATTTATTTATTTTCTGAGACACATAGGGAGACAGAGCACAAGTTGGGGAGGGACAGAGAGAGAAGGAGACACAGAACAGAAGCAGGCTCCAGGCTCCGAGCTGTCAGCACAGAGCCCGACGCGGGGCTCGAACTCACGAACCGTGAGATCATGACCTGAGCCGAAGTCGGACGCTTAACCGACGGAGCCACCCGGGCGCCCCTCATTTGTATTTTAGAGAGACAGAGCACATGAGTGGGGGTGCAGGGGGAAAGAGAGAGAGAATCCCAAGGAGGGACCGTGCTAATAGCAGAGAGCCCGATGTGGGGCCTGAACCCACGAACCCTGGGATCATGACCTGAGCCGAAGTCGGACACTTAACTGACTGAGCCGACCAGGCGCCCTGGACAAGTGAATTCCTTGATCACTGCTTTCACCTCTCTCCCTGGTCACCTGGGCACAAGAGCGTGAGAGGGTCTAGATGGTACAGAATAATCCCATCTTCAGGCCTGCGAAACAGCTGAAAGGATGTGGCTCACTCACAGATCAGTTGTACCAGCTTTTTGTGGAGAGGACAGCACGGTCTATTCACAGTCCCACTCTTACCAAAGTATTTTTGAGCTTCAGGAGAACCGTGAGGGACCCAGGCGTTAACACTGGTGAATCGTTCCTAGCTGGCAGGATGGAAGAAGGCGGGCAGGACACAGCGTCCTTAGTCTCATTGCCCCTTCAGGAAAGCTTTGAAGGTTTGGAAGGAATAGGAGGTTACTGGGGACGCCTGGGTGGCTCAGCTGGTTAAGCGTCCGACCCTTGATGTCAGCTCGGGTCATGACCTCACGGTTCGTGAGATCAAGCCCCACGTCAGGCTCTGCGCTGGCAGCACAGAGCCTGCTTGGGATTCTCTGTCTCCCTCTCTCTCTGCCCTTCTCCCACTCACTCTCTTTCTCTCTCTCAAAATAAATACACATTAAAAAAAAGAACAGCTCATCACTTGAGAACATCGGTGACCCCCCCCCCTTTCTTTTATATGTATTAGAATATTCTCGATGCTTATGACAACTGTGAGGGATGCTATGAGGAGAGGAAAATACTCACCATCTCCTCCCAAGTTGGCAGGGTTGGGGCGTGCATCTTGAGCAGTACAAAAGACGCTTTGCGTGTTCAACTTTTGAGCCATTGACTTGATCTCAAGGAAACCCGGTCTCACTGTTGTACAGCTGAGCACTGACATCGACAGAGGTCCCTCACATTTTCCCTTTGCCTCCTACTTGCTTTTGTTGACCTTATTTTGGGATTGTCTCGGTCCTTTGGAGTTTTGCCTCTTACCAGGAGCTTGAAAACGATGTGGTCAGCTTCCACCCGTTTGTATTAACGTGGAAGAGTATTAATACCACCACAAGAAAAGCCTATATAAACCAGAAGTCAAAGAGTAACAGAGCGTTCCAACTGAAGGAGCCATAGAAGGGGCCAGCCCCATTCACTTTTACATATGGGGAAACAGAGGCCCGGGGTGGGGGGGAAGGTAGCTGGCCTCATGATTCCTCTGCCCGTCCTTTTTCCAGGATATATGACTTTACTGTTACATATTTTCTTTTCTTTCCTAAAAGTTTCTTTATTTTCGAGAGAGAGTGAGAGCGTGCAGAGAGAGACGAGAGAGAGAGGAGAGAGAGAATTCCAAGCAGGCTCCATGCTTAGTGCAGGGCCTGACGCGGGGCTCGATCTCGCGACCGTGAGATCATGACCTGGGCCGAAATCAAGAGTCAGTCGCTTAACCCACTGAGCCACCCAGGCGCCCCCATATTTTCTTTTCTAGTTATGATCTGTAAAGGTTACTAGTTGGCATTTCTGGGGCGTGTAGCCAATTGGGTGTTAAGGGAAATGGATCCAGAGCCATGCAATGGTAAGGAAACCTAGACCCAAATTAAACCTTCACCCTGAATGATCAGATCTGGAAGCGGCCACTCACTTGCACTGTTAAGCGTTGGCATTGCCCTATGTTCTGTCCTTGGTCCTCTTTTTGTCTTGTTTTTTAGTTTTATTTATTTATTTTGGGAGAGAGTGTGTGAGTGCATGCGAGCGGGGCAGGGGCAGAGAGAGAGCGGGAGAGAGAGAATCCCAAGCCGGCTCCACGTTGTCCGTGCAGAGCCTGACACGGGGCTCCATCGTGTGAAATGTGCGATAGTGACCTGAGCCAAAATCAAGAGTCGAACGCTCAATGGACTGAGCCACCCAGGTGCCCCTTGGCCCTCTTTTCTTGTAGTAAGAAAGAGAAGGTCTACAGTCAGGATTGGTCTCTATGGCAAAATAAGACTAACTCTGGATTGAAAAGCTATTAACTGCAGTTCTTAGGGTTTTCTGCCTATCTTTGAGGGTCATGTATCCTTTCTCCAGTTCAATGCCAACCTTTTCACCTGCCCAACAATTCTTTAGTCTTCCCTTATACTCGGCTACATTTGTAACCATCCCAAAACGTCTGTTTTGTTTTAATGAAAACCAAAAATCTTTTTCCCCCGTTGTCCCCCTGGTCAGCCACACTCCCTGAAAGAAGAGTCTATACTTGATGTTCTACTCCCTTCGTTTTCATTCACCCCAATGCCAAACTCAATGGACGCCTGTTAGTCTGTATTTTAAATTTTTTTTAACGTTTATTTATTTTGGAGACAGAGAGAGAGAGACAGTATGAACAGGGGAGGGTCAGAGAGAGAGGGAGACACAGAACCGGAAGCAGGCTCCAGGCTCCGAGCCGTCGGCACAGAGCCCGACGCGGGGCTCGAACTCACTGGCCGCGAGATCGTGACCTGAGCCGAAGTCGGCCGCTCAACCGACTGAGCCACTCAGGCTCCCCTGTTAGTCTGTATTTTAAGTAATCTTGCTCTGCAGCATTCGGCATCATCCAGCCACTCACCTGCTTCAAACTCTCTTCGTGGCTTTTCTTCTCTGGTTGTCCCACTCCTGTATTCCTCAAGGATTTTATTTGATGGTAGTTATATTTGGGGTTAAACCTCCTTTATTGCAATACTTCCCAACCTATCGTGTCTCAGGAAGGGATGGTAGAGCCCCAGACACAGCCGGTGGGACTAGGGATAGATACGTAAGCAGAGGGAGGATCCCTGACCTGCAGGGGTCTGTTCTGTCCCTCCTAGGAATGGAGTGAGACGGAGGAAGGTGACTGGGAGGAAAAAACACTGGGAAGTTGTGTAGACCCAGAGGCTGAAGCTATGATTCTGGCCATGTGAGAGAGGGCACGTGACCTGAAGACACTGCTGGGCAGAGAAGGGGGTGGGGAAATCAAGCTGATACTCCCAGAGAACTGAGGAAGAAGAGATCCTGAGAGAGACGCGGAGTAGCATAGGAGGGAGAGAGGGGAAACTTTGTGGGAGGCATCAGCGGGGAGAGGGGAGTGGTGGAGGGAGAGCCCAGGAGAGGGCACGGAGACAACTTTCTAGATCCTGGGAGCTGCTCGTGGTGCTTTACTGCAGTAGGTGCCTGTGTGATTCTCCTGGAGCCTGGTAACAGCCCTTTCTAGTACCTCATTTTAGTGGATGATATCGTTTCTCGCAACCTTTATCCCGAGGTACCTCTTCTCCCTCTAACTTCTCAAACTCTCCCTGAGTGATCTCATTCACTTCTTTTTGCAGTTTAAAACGCTTTTATTTCTGGGGGCGCCGGGGTGGCTCAGTCAGTTGAGCATCCGACTTCGGCTCAGGTCATGGTCTCACAGTTCATGAGTTCAAGCCCCGCATTGGGCTCTGTGCCCCCCTCTCTCTCCTCCTCTCCCCTGCTTGTGTTCTCGCTCTCAAAAATAAATACAAGACATTAAAAAAGGGTTTTTATTTCTATAATGTAATTCATGCATAGAGCTAAAAATAAATAAATAAAAGAGTACCAAAGGTTTCTAATGATAAGCAAAAGTCCCTGTGCCTACCCCTTTCCTACTTCCCAGAACCAGTGACTCCTTGAAGTATTCCTTACAGTGTTTCCCTCAGTCATTTAAAAGAATATGATTATCTTAAATAGCACGTTTAAAAGAAACATGCTATTTCTTTTTTTTTTTAATTAAATTGGTAAAATATACACAGTACAAAATTTACCATTTTACCCATTTTTAAGTGTACAGTTTAGTGGCATTAAGGACATTCACACTGTTGTGGCTCCTGGGTGGCTCAGCACGTTAAGCCCCTGACTCTTGATCTTGGCTCAGGTCATGATTTCATATGGTTTGTGAGATCGAGCCCTGAAGCGGGCTTTGCGCTGACAGCACGGGGCCTGCTTGGGATTCTCTCTCTCCCTTTCTGTATGTCCCTTCCCTGCTCTCTGTCTCTCTGTCTCAAAAGAAACATTAAAAAAAAGGACATTCACACCGTTGTGCCACCATCCACACCTTCCACCTCCAGAACTTTCTCATCATCTCAAACTGAAATTCTGTACCTATCTATGAACCAGTGCCTTCCGATCCCCTTCCCTGCAAGTCCCTGCTAACCACTAGGCTGGTTTCTGTCACTGTGAATTTGACTCTTCCAGGAAAGTCCTATAAATGCAATCCTACGATATTTGTTCTTTCCTGTCTGGCTTATTTCACTTAGCATAACGTCTTCAGGGATCATCCATGTTGTAACAGATATCAGACTTTCATTCCTTTTTAAGGCCGGATGATATTCTGTTTTATACGCACACGGTCGCCCTTGCGCGCACACACACACACACACACACACACACACACACACACCAGACTCTGTTCTTCTGTTCGTTCGTTGATGGACATTTGAGTTGTTTCCACCTTTTGGCTATTACGAACATGCTGCTATGAACGTAAGTGTACAAATACCTGTTTGATTCCCTGCTTTCCCTTCTTTGGAGTGTGTACCCAGAAATGGAAATGCTACATCGTATGGGAATTCTACGTTTGCTTTTTTAGCCTCTGCACTGTCAGCACAGAGCCCAATGCAAGGCTTGATCCCATGAACCGTGAGATCGTGACGTAAGCCAAGATTAAGAGTCAGACACTTAACCAACTGGGCCACCCAGGCGCCCCAGCAAATACTTTTTAAACATCATCTACTGACTTTGTATTATGGTAACTGAGGGATCATCCGCTCTCTAGCCCCTATGTGCTGATGGCTTTGCATCTATATTTCAAACCCTGACTTTCCCTCCGCCCCCCACCCCGAGCTTCAGACTTTTATTATCCAAATGCTGGCTGGACGTCTCCATGTTGACGTTAAGCTCAGTGTATCCCAAAATGCTTGTCCCTGCCCCGCCTCCAACCTTCCTCTTCCTCTGGCTATTGTATTGTCCCCTACCCCAGCGAGCATCACCAAAGGCTGCCCAGTCACTCAAAGAGGAAACCTAGAAGTTGCCACAGACTGCTCCCGGACCTTACCGTCCAACGGATCACCAAGACGTCCTGATTTTCCCTCTTCAGTGTCTCAACTCCATTTTCTTCTTACTCACTGCCGCTGCTGTAGTTCAGAAATTTCATCGCTTATTGATCGAGCCACCCTTGCAGCAGCCTCTGTATTCGCCCTCCTTTAATCCGGCCGGAAATCGATTTAAGCCCATGTAGCCTCTCACATCGCCACTGATTTTCAGTGAATATCGGTAGGTAGCTTCCAATGATTAGAGATGGCTGTGGGTTGTCATCCTTACCCCACGCCCCACCCCCCATCGCCCTACCAGCCGGCACACCCTAGTGAAAACAGGACCTCGACCCGGTTCTGCCAGGCATATATTTATTAGTAGTTAGACATAGTGCCCCACCCTGTCCTCATAAGATCCATTAAGCCCCACGCAGGAAAGGCTCACTGAAGCGCATTTGGAACCTCTCCAGTAGTAGCATTTTAGCTAAACTTGTGGTTCGATCAGGCGATGGAACCATCCGTTAGGCGTCGGGACGCAGGACCCAGTGGATTCCCGGGCCTAGATGCCGCTCTGGGCTCATCAGTTTCTTAGGCCCCATTCATGAAAGGGCAGGTCACGGACGTGTGTTCCGCATTGGGGTGCTTCAGATACGAGCTGTCCCTGGGGTGCATGTATACACACATGTATATGCATAGGTGTATGTCTGTGTTGAGTATTTTGTTTTTATTTTAGAGAGACAGAGAGAGCAGAGAAGGGGCAGAGAGAGAGAGAGAGAGAGAGAGAGCGAGACAGAGAATCCCAAGCAGGCCTCACGCCGTCAGCACAGAACCCAACATGGGGCTTGAACCCACAAATCATGCGATCGTGATCTGAGCCAAAACCAAGAGTCAGACACTCAACTGAGCCACCCCGGTGCCCCTGTGCTGAGTATTTTTTAAACGTTTTTATTCATTTTTTGAGAGACAGAGAGACAGAGCGCAAGTGGGGGAGAGGCAGAGTGAGGGAGACACAGAATCTGAAGCAGGCTTTAGGCTCTGGGCTGTCAGCACACAGCCCGATGTGGGGCTTGAACTCATGAACCGCGAGATCATGACCTGAGCCGAAGTCGGACGCTTAACTGACTGAGCCACCCAGGCGCCCTGTGCTGAATATTTTTAAAGTAAGTTTTAGACCATATAACAAGTCTACCCTCCCATGTACATCTGTCTGTATTGTTCCACTGCATAAAACCCTTCCATGGTTCCCTGGTCCACGTGAAATAAAATCCAGACTTCTTCAAGTGACATAGAAGGCCTTTCGAGATCTTTCCCCTACCTCTTTCCTCTTTGGACTTAACACTCCCGTCTAGAATTACCAGCTGAATGGAGTTAGCCCCCACCCTCAATGCCGCTTTGGGCTCACTCTCTCCCCCACTGGCCTCCACCTGGCTACCTCTAACTCATCCTCTGTGACTCAAGCCCGGCATCGGGCCTTTCAAGAAGCCTTTCTTGTAATCCCATTCAGAGTAAAGCTTATTTATGTTAACACGTGCATAGTGCTTATTATGTGCCGGGAACTATTCTAGGCACTTTTAATCCTCATTGCAGCTCTATGAGTTAGATCCTGTTATTATCCCTCCTTCCAGATGAGGAAACTGAGGCACATAGAGGCTTAACTTGTCAAAGTTCACAGAACATAACTGGGAAGTGGCAAAGCCAGACTTCAAACCCAGGCTATCTGGCTGCAGAGTCTGTGCTCTTAGAAATCCGTGTGCTGTGCTGCTTCTCCAGGGCCCTTTTATATTCCCACATCCCCCTAAGCCCACCTCTGTCTCAGCATTTAACATAAAAGTTTGCAACTGTTTCTTTGTGTGTGTGTCCCCCGCTTCACTGTGAGGGTCTTTTTTTTAATGTTTATTTATTTATTGTTGAGAGAGAGAGAGCCTGAACATGAGTGCAAGCGAGGGAGAGGGGCAGAGAGAGAGAGAGAGAGAGAGAGAGAGAGAATCCCAAGCAGGCTCTGCACTGTCAGCACAGAGCCGGACGCAGGGCTCGATCCCATGGGCCATGAGATCATGACCTGAGCTGAAATCAAGAGTCGGACACTTAGTCAAGGCTGAGCCACCCAGGCACCCCCACCACGAGGGTCTTAAAGCTGAATAGTCTCTGAGGCAGTGTGGTATGGTGGTTAGATCATGCAGGTAGATATACCTGGGGCTCAGTCCCACCTCTGTTACGTACTAGCTGTGTGACCTCACACAAATTATTTACCCTTATCCGCATTGGTAAAGTGGGGCTAAGAATACTCTGTAGGGTAATGGAAAGAATAAAATGAGACGACGTATGTAAAGCACCTAGCAGAGGGTCTCTCACAGTAAAACCAAAACCAGCAAAAACTCTCGGTAATATTTGACTCTCACAACTAGTTATTATTACCTCCGCATCTCTAGCAACTAGCATAGTGCCTGGGAAATAGACACTTGAGAGCTATTTGTTGGACTGAACAATTATGGAAGTCCTCTAGAGTGACGTAGATATCTAAAGTATAACTTAGCGGATAACGCTTCGGAGATGGTCCCCTGTAGTTAGGGCACCCATAAGACTGTTACCTCCAGGGGTGCCTGGGTGGCTCAGTCGGTCAAGCATCAGACTCTTGGTTTTGGCTCAGGTCATGATGTCACGGTTTGTGGGTTCAAGCCCCATGCGGGGCTCTGTGCCGACAGTGTGGAACCTGCTTGGGATTCCCTCTCTCTCTCTCTCTGTCTCTGCCCCTTCCCTGCCTGTGCTCTCTCTCTCTCTCTCTCTCTCTCTCTCTCTCTCTCTATTAAAATAAATAAGAACTTAAAGAGTGTTGCTTCCAAAGAGCAGATGGCCCTGTAGCTCTTCAATCGATGTAAGTAACAAGCATATCATGTCGGTCCTTGCTCCCGTTTAATATAGCTAAAACTCAAATGGGATAGCTCATCACTTCCAAATGAGCCTCGTCATCCTAAACCATTTTACCATCCTTCAGAATGAAAGAGAACCCCATTTCATTTCATTTTCTTAGAACAGGAGCTTCAGAAGTCCCCAGGGCCATTCGTTCTCATGGGTGGCTGGCCTCTTCAGTTCTGAAAATTCCCATGCAAATTTCCTAGGGCCTTGATCCCTTCTGCTATACATTGCGCTTGTCAAATGGATGAAAAATTACAGTCATCAGACTTGGCCAAGTCACCTTTGGCTAGGGTTGTTGTGGCCGAAAACGTACCAGGGGTCAATGAAATGCCCATCTTCTTGTGCCCAGGAGCAGCAGAAGATACTGCTTGAAAAGCTGAAATAGACATCTATGTCACGTTCAGGGAATTCACAACTCCCTGCAACACCAGGGTTAGGGCTGGGAAGCTCCTCAAGTAGAATTTTTTGGTGTACTTGGGGCTAAGGAGAAACCTCATTTGGGTTCAGCTGGGCAATCTTTCTGTAATATCGGAACCCACTTTGCTTCCTAAAAGAAGACAGCCTAGTAACCTCTGATTGTCTTTTCCATGTGGATCTCGTGTAGCCTCTAGGCTGAGCTGGGTACCGTCAGTGATTCCCGCAGAATTTTAGATGGAGAGACAAATTGAAGAAAACGGAACTGAATTTGTATTAATCCTGGTCACGGCCTAAAATCTGGCAGTTTGATTAAACCTCTGATGGTTTGGTATGTTTTCATTTTTCTCTTTTTTGTCCTAAAATCAAGTGTATAGAACCGCTACACGCGCACGCGCACACACACACACACACGTGCGCGCGCACACACACACATCCAACTAGTTGAGGGTTCTGGATTCTCAGGTGCTAAAGGAATTTAATGTAAGGGAATAATGACTGGGGTATGGGTTTGGCCAAGACGGGCTGCCTGGAGAAGGTGTCCGGCCAGAATTGGTAGACTTCAGATGGTAAAGGCTTCCAGAGTTGTGGAAGAGGGTTGGTTGGACATGAGTCAGAGCAGACCGTGCGTCTAAGAAACTAGGAGTGAGGCCTGTGGTATTATGCTCAGGGCAGAGCCTGGAACCCCCCTCCCTTTTTCTGTCCACGTGGTTAGAAACATGGAGGGTCCAGAAACACAGAGGTTGGGAATGTTCACCTCCAGGAAGCGTACCGGGCCGGGAGTGAGGAGATAGGATTTCTGATCCGGTTTGACTGCTGATTTGTCCCATAATGGAGGGGACATGTAAATCTCTCTCACACCATTTCCTTGTCAGGTAAGATAAGGATAGACGTATGGTCAATCTACCACTAGTGGGAGGATTAGGTGAGAGCTTACAAGTGTCCGTCCAATGTCAGTTACTGAGAGACTATTAATGAAATGTAGACACCATGGGAGAGAGACCATCTTGTCTGCCTCCTTCTTACTGGGTCATAAATACCAGCTGCTCAGGGATGTTAAGAAATGGGTGTCGGGTACAGAGAAGACAAGGGATTTTTTTTTTTAGTTTATTTATTTTGAGAGAGAGCAGGAGAGGGGCAGAGAGGGAGAGAGAGAGAATCCCAAGCAGGCTCCGCGCCGTCAGCGCAGAGCCCGACGTGGGGCCCGAACTCACGAACCACGAGATCGTGACCGGAGCCACGATCAAGAGTCGGGCGCTTAACCGACGGAGCCACCCAGGCGCCCCTGGAAGAGATTGTTTTTTGACAAATGAAGAAACAGAAGTTCAGAGAGCCCAAGCCACTCGCCAGCTGTTGAGCAGGGAGTGTGCCAAAGCCAAATGTGAACTATGCCACTGCCTTGCTCCAAGAACCCGGAAACCTATTAGTATCTCTTCGGAGGGCCCCTTAAGAGTGACGCCTTTGGTGAGAATTCTAGGGTTAGTGGAAAGCTCCTGAGGGCAGTAGTTTGGAGGTTGGCAGCTGATCTCTGATATAAGTGGTTTCATCTCTTTGCCGTAACCCCCGTGATCCCTGGGTGACTTGATGGCCCCGTAAACTACCAGAAGATACCACCTGTAATCTTTTTTTTTTTTTTTTACTTCTACTGACACACAGGCTAACAAAAATAAAGCTATCTTAGGTACTGTTTTGTATAAGCTTATACATTTTGCTTCCAGTATATGAGAGCTGTTTGTCATCCCTTTCAAGCCTACCTCGGAAGAGGGAACGGAGAGCTGATAACTTTGAATTGGGGTGGGGAGGTACATAGCGCCCCTTTAACCGCAGTAAACACTTCTGGAGGGAAGTGTCAGGAGAGAGAAAGCAGGTGGAAGGAAAGCAAGCATGGCAAAGATCTGCGGTCTGGTGGGGTCAGTGAGGAGAGAGGGAATTCAGGTTTTCAGGCTTCTCTATAAGAGAGGTTGGCATGTCTGCTGCAGCCTAGTAACTGGATCAGAGCCCTTCTGGTGCCTGTTCTTGCTCATCAAAGCCACTGCAGCCCTCGCTCAGTCACCACCCATCTCGGCTACCAGAGATGCCGGACCGGGAGAAAGAGAAAGGGCCCTTCAAATCGCCCTTCAAGACGTCCTCCCTGCTCTTCCAAAGCATCTCTCTCGTTGGGAAGCAGAATCGTGAAGTCCCGTAAGATCTTGCTGTTGCTGCACTTACACACCAGTACGGACGGCTCTGGGTTCCATTCTCTCTGGCCCCTTTCGCCAACACTCACCATCAGCTTCCCAAGGGGTTGCCGGGTACCTTTCTAAGAATGTATTTGACCGGGGGGTGGGGGCCGGGTGGCTCAGTCTGTCGAGCGTCCGACTTCGGCCCAGGTCGTGATCTCGCGGTCCGTGGGTTCGAGCCCCGCGTCGGGCTCTGGGCTGACCGCCCGGAGCCTGGAGCCGGCTTCCGATTCTGGGTCTCCCCCTGTCTCTGCCCCTCCCCTGCTCACACTCCGTCTCCGTCTCTCTCAAAAATAAACACTACAAATTTTTTTTTAATAAAATTAAAAAAAGAATGTATTTGACCAGTTCCTTTGTGGTATTTCAAAATTTAGCGGCAGAAATGTAAAACTTGATAGTAATCGAAAAAGGAATTTAAGTAAATCTTAGGACTTTGTTGCAGAGGCTTCAGGCTTCCTCTTGTAATGGGCGGAAGGCTTTAAAGCAGCTGTTTTCTTTGACCCAGAAAAATTCTACTTCCGTCACCTCCTCGAATCCAGCCCCCATGTATCTGAGAGAATTCTGAGTGTCGTTTGTGTTAACACTGATCTCTAAGGCCCATTCCCTTTGGCACCTTGGTTGAATGAAGTTCTTGCTGGAAGTTCACGTGTGTATGTCAACATGGGACTCGAATCAGAGCCTGAAGACCCTTTGTTAATAATTTGGCATATGAAAAATGAAAACACTTTTATTCTAGTGACGAGAGAGGCACTAGAATTCAACCTCACCCCCCCCCACCATGAGCGTGTATTTTACATAAAATCAGACAGATTTTCTTAACACCGTTAATAGCGTGTTATTATAACTCTAATTGCAATATTATACCAGAAGCATTATCAATGCTAAGTACTCTCCAATTTTGAATAAACTCTCTAAGACTTTTCAGAGAAGAGTATCCATTTTTTTTTTTTCAGCGAATCTGTGAGTCCAAAAGGTAAAAGAAATATTTCTTCTTACACAAAATGTGGTGTGTATGTGGGAGTAGAGTTTTCATAGGAATCTGTGAGCTCGGGGCACCTGGCTGGCTCAGTCGGTGGCACGTGTGACTCTTGATCTCGAGGTGGTAAGTTCGAGCCCCGTGTTGGGTGTAGAGATGACTTAAAAATAAAATCTTAAAAAAGAAAAAAAAGAACTTGTGAGGTCCCTGCTGGTGGATTTAAGAACCTCCTTGGCAGGCCACCTGGGTGGCTCCGTTGGTTAAGCGTCTGACTCCTGATTTCGGCTCAGGTCATGGTTTCACGGTTCGTGAGTTTGAGCCCCGTGTCGGGCTCCATGCTGACAGCGTGGAGCCTGCTTGGGATCCTGTCTCTCTCTCTCTCTTTCTGCCCCTCCCCTGCTCTCACGCTCTCTCAAAATAAATGAATGGACTAAAAAAAACCCTCCTTGGCGATCTCCTGGTAACTGAGGATACTATGCCCCCTTCCACCTTGCAGCCAAGACACCGTGTCTGCAGAATTATGTACCCATTAAGGTAACACCAGCTCTGTCATTTGTAGCATATGGCCCCCAAGGTCGCCCTGGAGGCTGACAACCAGCCAACAGATGGGAAAAGAGAAAGAGCGGAGAAGGCACGTGAGCTTCTGAGATGGGCCTGAAGGTCACACACGGCCCGTCCACCAACATTCCACTGGTGAGGACTTGTGACGTGATCGCTTCGGGACCTAACCACCATACCATGCGACCTCAGAGACTACGAAGCTTTAAGACCGTCATGGTGAAGCAGCGGGCACATACACAGAGAGAGAATTTCGAACCATCGCGCTGAGCGTCAAGAGATCACAGCACCAGATAGCAGGTGCCTCCTCAGAAGTCTGACCTTTAGCTCCAAGGAGGCCCTCCCCCAAGTTTCAGTAATTACAAATTCTTCTCTTACCCCCTACCCTCACCCCCAGCCGAGGAGTGACGGCTGCTTCCTGAAGTTTTAACCTGTGTGATCCCTTAGAGCAGCACTAATAGAAACATAACAATGCGAATCATACAGTGATCTTTAATTCTCTTAGTAGCGATGTTAAAAACATGAAAAGAAATGGTGAGATGAATTCCAGTAATATATTGTGTGCAGCCCAACATGTCTCATCTGCTTCGTTTCAACATATAAGCACTATAAAAATTATTACTGAGGGGCACCCGGCTGGCTCCGTTGGTTAAGCAGTCGACTTCGGCTCAGGTCGTGATCTCACGGTTTCTGCACTTGATCTTAGCCAAAAGGCTGAGAAGCGATATGATCTCACGGTTTCTGGGTCTGAGCCCCGCGTCGGGCCCTGTGCTGACAGCTCAGAGCCCGGAACCCGCTTCGGATTCTGTGTCTCCCTCTCTCTCTGCCCTTCCCCTGCTTGCGCTCTGTCTCTCTCTCAAAAATAAATAAACATGAAATTTTTTAATTACTTCTGAGATATTTTTATACGAATTCTTTGAGATCAACTGTGTATTCTACACTTAATGGCATATTTCAATTTGAATGATAAGTTTTCACCAGCAATGCTTGATCTGTATTTAGATTTCATAACATCTGCAGTCGGAAAATGTAGATTCAGCGGCGCCCGGGTGGCTCGGTTGGTTGAGCACCCAACCCTTGACCTCAGCTCACGTCTTGATCTCAGGGTCGTGAGTTCAAGCCCCGCAATGGGCTCTGCGATGGGTGTGAAACCTACTTAAAAAACAAAACGTAGATTCACATTTTTCGAGGTGTTCCCAACATACTTAAAAGTTTGCCAGTAACTGAATTGAGTATCGATTTATAACTCTTTATTTTGAAATCATCGTGTACTCACAAGAAGTTGCACAACAAATACTACAGAGTGGTTCCACGTCCCCTACCATCCAGCTTCCCCCCCCCCCCCCCCGCTGGTGACATCTCTCATAACTATAGCTTTCACAACCAAAATCGGAAAATTAATTGGCACGGCATGGTGACCCAGGCGACAGGTCTCCATCGGATTTCATCAGTTAACACGCACCAAGTTTTTTGTATGCCTCTGTGACTGTATGGCATTTTATCACTTGGATAGATTTGTATAACTACTGCCACCACAAAGACAAAACTGTCCCGTCACTTCAAACAGAGCTCCTCATCTTTACAATTCATAACATTTTGAAATTGGCTTTTTTTTTCCACTCAGCATAATACACTTAAGATCCAACCAAGTTTTTTAGTGTATCAGTGGTTTGTGCCTTTTTATTGCTGATTGGTATTCCATGGTATGGATGTACCACGATGTGTTTAACTATTCACCTTTTTTTTTTTTTTTTGAGGGAGAGAGAGAGAGTGTGCACGTGTGCGCATGCGTGAGCGATGGAGCCGCAGGGGGAGAAGGAGAGAGAGAATCTTAAGCTCCATGCTCCGCGCAGAGTCTGATGCGGGACTTGATCCCACGGCCCTGGCACGATTCCACGACCCTGACCTGAGCCGAAATCGAGAGTCGGACGCTCGACCGACTGAGCCACCCAGGCGCCCCAAACTATTCACCTATTGAAGGACAATTTGGTATGTTTTCAATGGTTGGCTATGCAAATAAAAGCTGCTGTGAACATTTGAGTACAGTTTTTTTGTGGGGGCACAAATTTTTATTTCCCTGGGATAAATGCCCAGGAGTGTGATTGCTGGGTCATAGGGTAACTCTGTGCATAATTGCCAGAGCGCTTTCCAGAATGGCTGTACCATTTTCCATTCTCACCAACAATGATGCGAGATCCCGTTTACTGGCATCTTTATCAGCATCTGGTGTTATCAGCGTTCTTTATTTTAACCATTCGAGTTGGTCTATAGTAGCATCTCATTGTGGCTCCAATTTGCATTTGCCTAAAGGCTGGTGACGTTGAACGTGTTTTCGTGCATCTATTTGCCATCTGTATATCATCTTTGGTGAAGTGTCTGTTCACGTCTTTCCCATTTAAAAATCGTGTGGTTGGTTTCTTACAGATGAGTTTTGAGGCTTCTTCGTGTATTCTGGATACAAATCCTTTGTTAGAGATGTAATTTGCAAATATGTTCTCCTTGTCTGTAACTTGTCTTTTTATCCTCTTAACAGGGTCTTTCACAGAGCAAAAGTTTTTCATTTTGATGAAGTGCAAAATCCATTTTTTTCTTTTATGTATTGCTTTTGGTTTCAAGTCTAAGAACTCTTTCCTTAATCCTGAATCATGAATATTTTCTATGTTTTCTTCTAAAAGGTTATAATTTTACATTTAAATCTACGATCCAATTTGAGTTAATTTTTATAGAAGGGATGAGGTTTAAATCTAGGCTTATTATTATATTTTTTTTGCCTATGAATCTCCAATTTTCCTGGCACCATTTATTGAGAAAAAGAACCTGTTTTGGGGGGGTCCCATGACCACCCAGATTCAATGGTTCACCGGATGGACTCATAAGACTCAATTGCAGGCTTTACTCACAGCTAAGGTTTATTACAGCAAAGGATACAGGCCAAAAGCAATAGGAAAACTATGTGCATTGGACAGGGTTCCGAGAGATCAGGCATCGACTTCCCCATCCGAAGCCACACAGGATGTGGTTTCTCTCTAGCAGGGAACCGAACGGACATGTGCAGAATAGCTCTGCCCAGGGAAGCCTGTTCAAGGATCAGGATCTGAGACTTTTATGTGGAGGGGAACAGCCCTGCCATGGCCATCTGGTGACCTAGGCCACAGAAGCAAAAGCCTGACCTGCAGTTTATCTGAGTCTTAGCAGAAGTCCTCGTGATGCACTCAGAACACAAGAGGATGGGAGGCACCTTTCGTTTCCTTGTTGTCCCTTTTGATATGCAGGACAAGGAGCGGGGGTTGCCGGTACCTTTGGCCACTCTGCCTTTCGTTCTCCATGCAAGTAATGAACTGAATCGAAAAGTGGCTCATTGTGTCTCTCTTGGCTGGATCTGTGAGGCCTTAGCCTTCCCTCGCATTCCGTTGAGTTGCTTTCCACCTTAATCAAAAATCAGTTGGATAGATTTGTTGAGTCAGTCGTTTTTAACAGTTTTTTTGGCATATCATTGACATACAGTAAAATGCACACTAAGGTACAAAGGCAATTCATTGGAAAAAGAATAACCTTTTCAGCAAATGGTGCTGGAACGATTGGCTATTTCTCTGCAGAAAAAATACAACACAACAACTTGAATCCATACCTTGCACCATACACAAAATTAACTCAAAACGGATCATAGGACTGAATATAAAAATTAAAGCTGTAAAACTCCTCCAAAAAAATACGGGAGTGGGGCGCCTGGGTGGCTCAGTCGGTTAAGCGTCCGACTTCGGCTCAGGTCACGATCTCGCGGTCTGTGAGTTCGAGCCCCGCGTCGGGCTCTGTGCTGACAGCTCGGAGACCGGAGCCTGCTTCGGATTCTGTGTCTCCCTCTCTCTCTGACCCTCCCCCGTTCATGCTCTGTCTCTCTCTGTCTCAAAAATAAATAAACGTTAAAAAAAAAAATACGGGAGAAAAACCTCATGACCTCGAGCGACGCAATGATTTCTTAGATATGATACCAAAAGCACAATACATTAAAAACAAATTGATCAATTAAACTTCATGAAAATATAAAACTTTGGCTCTTTCCAAGTCACTGTTAAGACAATGAGAAGATAATTCGCAGACTGGGAGAAAATATTTGCAAAGCATGTATCTGATAAAAGACTTGTGTCTAGAATATAGAAAATGCTCTAAAAGCCCAATAAGAACATGGATAGCCCAACCAATATAAAATGGCCAAAAGATCTGAACAGACGTTTCACCAAAGAAGACGTACAAATGGCACAAAAACACATGAAAAGAGGTTCAACACCATTGGTCACTACGTAGATGCGAATTAAAACCACAATGAAAGGGGTGCCTGGGTGGCTCAGTCGGTCAAGCGTCCGACTTTGGCTCAGGTCGTGATCTCGCGGTTCACGGGTTTAAGCCCCGCGCCGGGCTCTGTGCTGACAGCTCAGAGCTCAGAGCCCGGAGCCTGTTTCAGATTCTGTCTCCGTCTCTCTCTGCCCCTCCCCTGCTCGCTCTGTGTGTGTCTCTCTCTCAAATATAAATAAACATTAAAAAAAATTCTTTTAAACGACAACGACATAACACTACACAGCAAGCACAGTGTCTCAAATTAAAAAGAACGGCCACATCACGTGTCGCTGAGGAAGTCAATAAGCTGGAGCCCTCTCCCACAGCTGGGGGTAACGTAAATGGTTATAAAACAGCTTGGTGGTTTTTAAGAAGTTACACATGCACCTATGAAGTGACTTAGCCATTATTCTCCTAGATATTTACCCAAGGGAAAAGAAAGCATGCATCCACAGAAAGTCTTGTACACGGAAGTTCGTGGAAGGTTTATTTGCAATAGCCAAAAACTGGAGAGCAGCCAAATGTCCATCAACGGGTGAATGGACAAACAGGTGAATGGGCCAATAAAGCTGTTCAAAAGAACTGACTCACACAAAGACAGCGTGAAGTCTCTGCCCGAACCATGAATCGAGTATGAATCTCTATTTAGATTCTCTTCAGTTTCTCCCAGCAATACTTTATAGGTTTCGGTGTACAGGTTTTGCACCTCTTTCGTCCAATTAATCCTTAATCGTTTAGTATTTTGGATGCGATCGTAAATGACGTTTTGAAATTTCAGTTGTTCGTTGGTTCAGTTGTTCATTACCGTAGTTTTCGCTGCAAAAAAAAAAAAAATCTGTATCTTAATGATGTAGCCTATAACTTTACTAAACTCTTGTGTTCGTTCTAGGAACTTTTTTTAGATTTCAACCAATGTTCTGTATACAAACAGGTTATCTGCAAGTAAACTTGTACTTCCTCCATTACAATTTGAGTGACTTTTATTGCATTCTCTTGCCTAATGGCTCTAGCCAGAACCTCTAGTAGAGTGCTGAGTATAAAGGGTGAGAAGGGACATCCTTGACTGGTTGCTGATCTTTCAAGGAAAGCACTTGGTCTTTCACCATTAAGTGTGATGTTAGGTGGAGGTTTTGTGTCGATGTCTTTTATCAGGTTGATCAAGTTCCCTTCTATTCCTAGTTTGCCCAGAGTTATTTTCAGTAATGGATGTTGGATTTTGTCACACGATTTTTCTGTGTCTATTGAGATGATCCTCTGGCTTTTCTTTGTTGCTTTGCCAATATGGTGAATTATACTGAGTTATTTTTTAATGTAGACCAACTTTGTGTACCTGATGTAAGCCACATTTGCACATGATGTGTTATTCTTTTTACATATTGCTGGATTCAGTTTTATAAAATTTTATTTCCGGTTTTTGTATCTATGTACATGAGGGATATTAGCATGTAGTTTAGCTTATTTAAGTTTTTTAAGTTTATTTATTTATTTTGAGAGAGCGAGAGAGGGAGAGCATGAGCAGGGGAAGCTCAGAGAAAGAGGGAGAGAGAGAGAATCCCAAGCAGACTCCTCGCTGCCAGTGCAGAGCCCAAAGCGGGGCTCAAGCCCACAAACTGTGAGATCATGACCTGAGCCGAAACCAAGAGTCAGACGCTTAACTGACTGAGCCACCCTGGCACCCCTTTATTTACTTTTTTTAAGTTTATTTATTTATTTTGAGAGAGAGACAGGGGGGTGGAGAGAGAACCCCAAGCAGGCTCTGCACTGTGAGCACAGAGCCCGGCGTGGGGCTCTAACTCACAAACCATGAGCTCATGACCTGAGCTGAGATCAAGAGTCAGACGGTCAACCGACTGAGCCACCCAGGTGCCCCTATTTATTTAATTTTTATTTAAATAATGTTATTTTGGTGTCAAGGTAATGCTGTTTTCATGGGACAAATTGGGAAGTATTTCCTGCCCTTAATTTTCTGGAAGAATTTGGGTAAAATTGATATTATTTCTACCTTAAGTTTTTGGTAGACGTCACCAGTGAAAACCTCTGGGCCTGGAGTTTACTTTGTGAGAAGTTTTATAATTGCAAATTCGATTTCTGTAATAGGTTTAGAACTATGAATGAGCTTTGGTAGTTTGTGTCTTTCAAGCGATTAGTCCATTTCACTTAAGTCCTCAAATTTGTTGACATAAATCCATTCCTGACATTTCTTCATTATCCTTTTAATATCTGTAGAATCTCTTCTGCTGTCTTCTTTCTCATTATCTGAAAGAACCAACTTTTAGGATCCTTGAATTTCTCTGTTTATTTTCCGCTTTCTGTTTCATTGCTTTCTGACTCTTCTTACCTGGGGCTCAATTTGATCTACTTTGTCTAGTTTCTTACAGTAGAAGCTGATGTCAATGATCTGAAATCCTTCTTCTTTTCTTACATATGCATTTAGTGCTCGGAACTTTCCTGGATGTACTGCTTTAGAGGTATCTCACACATTTGATATGTTTTCATTTTCATTCCCTTAAAAATACTTTACCACTTCCCTTTTGATTTTTTCTTTGACACAGGTGTTATTTATAAATGTGTTATCATTTAGTTTCCAAATATTAGGGCAGTGTCCAGATATCTTTCTGTTACTAGAATCTAATTTAATTCCATTGATGTCAGAATACATATGTAGTATGACTCAAGTGGACTCTTCGCTCCATGTATGTTGAAGCTTTATTATTAGGGGCATAAACCCTTAGATAGTTATATCCTCCTGATGAATTGACCCCTTTATTATTATCATTCCCAGGTAACAGCATTGGATCTGAAATCTACTTATCTGTTATTAACGTAGCCATCTGTTTTTCCTGTATCTGGCTATTAGTTAGGTAGGCTTATTAGTTTACTGTGGCTGCCATAAAAAAATTACCAAAACTGTGGTGGCTTAGAACAAGATATTTAGTCTCCCACAGTTCGGGAGATGAGAAGTCCCAAATCCAGGTTAGACAGTACCACATTCCTTTCTAAGGCTCCAGGGGAGAAACTGTTCCTTGCCTCTTTCAGCTTCCAGTGTCTCTTAGCATTCTTTGTCTTGTGAGTGTATCTGTTTCTGTGCTTTATCTCCATATTGCTTTTCTCTGTGTGTCTGCGTCTACCTCTGTGTGTCTCTTATAAGGATATGTGGGGTTGCATTTAGAACTCCCCAGGATAAAATCCTCTTCTCAAAATCCTTGCGCTAAATCATATCGCTTGCCAAATAAGGTGATATTCACAGGTTCTGGGTATTAGAGCATAAAGAGTATTGGAAACAGCATACACTTGGGTCTTACTTTTTTATCCAGTCTGCCAGTCTTTTCAGTGGAGGGGTACGGTAGATAGTAATGCCCCCCCCCAAAGATATCCATATTCTCATCCTGCGAACCTGTAAGATATTACCTAACATGGCAAAAGGGACATTGCTGATGTGATAAATTGAGAAGTTTGATAGGGGAAGATTATCCTGGATTATGGGGGTGGGCCCCATCTAATCACAGACATCTACAAAAGGGGAAGGCAAGAAGGTCAGAGTGGGAAGGAGGTGTAGTGACAGGGCAGAGGTTGGGGTGATGTGCTTTGAATATTGAGGAAGGGGCCACGAGCTAAGGAATGCAGGCGGCCTCTGGAAGCTGGAAAAGGCAAGGAAACAGATTCTCCCCTAGAGCCTCGGGAAGGAACGCGGCTCTGCTGACGCCTTAATTTTAGCTCAACGAGACCCGTGTCAGATTGCTGACCTGCACAACTAGCGGTCGGGTCATTTATGTCGTCGTGAGCCACTAAGTGCACGGTAGTTTGTTACAGCAGTGGCGGCAAACGAGTATCAGCTGCTTAGATCACTTCCGTTTAATGCGATTATTGATGCCATTAGGTATAAATGTTTCATCTTGCTTTTTGTTTTCTCTCTGTGTCATCTGTAGTTCCTTTTTCTCTGTCTCTGTCAGATTGATTGGATGCCTTAGTCTTTATCTCGTTTGTTGACTTTTTGGCTGTAATTCTTTGTTTTTTAATCCTAGTGGCTGCTTTGGAGTTTATAATTTATCGCAGCCCACCTTCAAGTGATAGTCTATCCCTTTACAAATAATGTAAAACCTTTACAATAGCGTGCCTCTATTTCCCCTCTCCTGATCTTTCTACTAGAGTTTCCATATAGTTTCCTAATACGTAAGTTGTAAAGCTCGCAATACATTTTTATTCGTTTTGTTTATAGTCAATTATCTTTTTTGTTGTTTTTTTAGAAAAAGAACATGTGTGTGAGCGGGGTGGGGGGTGGGCAGAGGGGGAGAGGGGTAGAGAGAGAGAGTCCCAAGCAGGCTCCACGCTGGGCACAGACAGAGCCGGGCACAGAGCTCGATCCCATAACTCTGGGACCATGACCTGAGCCAAATTCAAGAGTCAGACGCCCAACCAACTGAACCACCCAGGTGCCCCCTAGTCAATTATCTTTTAAAGAGATTTAAGAAATAGGAAATACATCTTATGTATTTAGTCACCAAGCTAATATTCTGTATTACTTTGTGTAGATCCATATCTTCATCTGGTTTCATTTCCCTTCTGCTTAAAGGATATCCCTCAACATTTATTACAGTTCAGGTCTGCCAGTGATGACTTTTTGAACCTTTCATATGTCTACAATGTCTTTATTTCGTCTTCGCTTTTGTTTTGACTTTTAAAAATTGTGGTAAGATACGTACAGCATCAAATTTGCCATCTAAGCCATTTTAAGTGTGCAGTTCCATGGCGTTAATCATCTCTGTCCACCTCTAGAGCTGTTTTCGTCTTGTAAAACTGAAACTCGATACCCATTAAATAACTCCACTCCCCCCCCCCCCCCCCCGCCCCATCAGCCTCTGGCAAGCACCATTGTCCTTTCCATCTCTATAAACGTGACGATTCTGGTACCTCGTATGAGTAAGATTATACAGTATTGGTATGTATATTAAAATCCCCCCTGAGCAAATAGCTCGTGCAGCTTTTTCTCCTGGTTAGACCCTGACCGATACATTTATTCGGACAGTTTCATCATCGAGGCGGCATGGTGATAATACTTCGAATCCCAATGACATGAGTTCAGCTGTCACTTACTAGCTGTACAAGCAAACGACTTCATCTCTAATCCTCAGAATGTCACCAGGGAAAGATGGAAAGAGAGTCATGCCTCCTACCCAGAGGTTTCGGGGAGGATATCTGAGCGCACCTGACATCTAACAGGCATTCGGAAGCTATCCTCTCCTTTCACTCATTTCTTCATCCGCACCCGCTAAATACTTAGGTCTATCCATCTGAGCCGTAGCCTCCCACAGTATCTTTTTTTTTTCACCTCCCCGTCAATGCCACACCGTGTCGTGGCCCGTTTTCTTGGGATTCTTTTTCAACAAATGTTTATCTGAAAAAGGAACCAAAGCTCATGGAACAGGGAAAGCAATGGATACATTTTAGGCACCCTGGTAGGGTCAATAAAGGGCGTGTTATGGGGGGAGGGACAACTTTTGGCTGCCCCGGCGTAGCATGGAACCACAGGGAGGGATATCTCAATGGATTCTCTTGGAATTAGCCGTCAGCTCCCTAGCACGGTTCTCAAAACACTTGGTGTGCAAAATGAGTGAATTAGTGGTGGGCAGGCAGATATCTTTTCTTTCCTACTATCTCTTGCCCCTACTCTTTGAGCTCGGCGGGCCCGGCCCTAGACAGATTCGGGCAACAGATCCGGTTGTCTCTGGTGCCCTTTGCCTGCCAACTGTTCCTTTCTCCCAAGTGCCCCGTGTGTCCTCCTACCCAAGGCCGTTTCACTCTCAAATCCCAGAAAATCCTGTTCTTCCCTCGCTGTGTGTTCCAGTTCCTGCTCTCCATCCACATCAATTCTACAGAGTTCCGGTCGGGGCCACCTAGGGGATGACGGTTGCAGAGAAGAGGGCCTTCACGCAACGAGGGTATCGTACTTCGCACCGTCTGTCGCCGTAGCTGAGCACTGAGCCCACAGGCGTTGGACGATACTTCCCCACCTCCCGAGCCCTTTTCTCCCTCTCTGGGGATCCTTTTGGACGAGCCTGGGGCAGTCTGGTTTTCGAGGGCAGGTAAGCCACAGAAACGGAACAGCTCCTTCTTAGATTGCTGTATCTCCCATTGGTGGTTCAAAGTCACTGTCCTCCAGATTGAGACACTGAGAAGAGTATGAGCCTCTACCAGGGCATCTCCATGCGTGGGTTGCTCTGTCCTATCTTGGCCCACGGGAAATGAAGGAAAGTAGCTATTTTGTTTAGGTTACAGAGGATCAACGTTAAAGATTCACTCCTTTCTTTATTTATCAAACAAATGGTCATCATGTACTTCCCATACACAAATAGATTCTGACGATGACCTCCTTGGTATATTGGTTTGTTTTCTGTCTACTCCATCAGCCAAACTCTTCAGAGAAACTTGGAGACCTGCAAATGGTTCAGTTACAAAAGCAAACAACACTCAAACATAAAGTTAGGCAACCTTTTTTGAAGGTTTTATTTATTTTTTGAGAGAGCGAGAGCACACACCGGGAGGGGTGGAGGGGCCGAGGGAGAGAGGGACAGAGGATCTGACGGCACCGAGCCCAGTATGGGGCTTGACTCACGAACCCTGAGACCTGAGCCAAAGTCGGATGCTCAGCCAACTGAGCCACCCAGGCGCCCCAAAGTGAGGCAACTTTGAAACTACCATCAGCAGATCTTTCCAGGTTTCTTTTAAAGGCAAACACAACTTGGGTCGCCTGGGCGGCTCAGTCGGTTGGGCGTCCGACTTCAGCTCAGGTCGTGATCTCGCGGTCCGTGGGTTCGGGCCCCGCGTCGGGCTCTGTGCTGACCGCTCGGGGCCCGGAGCCTGCTTCGCATTCTGTGTCTCCCTCTGTCTCTGCCCCTCCCCTGCTCATACTCTGTCTCTGTCTGTCTGTCTGTCTGTCTCTCTCTCAAAAGTAAATAGAAACATTAAAAAAACAACAACAACAAAGGCAAACACAACTTGAGTACCAGGTGTGAACATAAAACAACACAATTATCATCTTCTAAAAATAAACTTGGGAGAGTATGAGTGTACGCATCAAGGACATAAAATCTCCCAGTTAGCACAGCCACCTTCAGAGTCTGTGCCCTTGTTCTTGTGGGGTGGCCACAGCTACTTGTCTTTTGCAACTAAAACCAGACCTCACCTCCTCCTTCAGGAAGCTGGCCTTCACCCCAAGCCTGGGTTTGATGCCCCTCTTCTGGGCACCCTGAGGATCCTGTGCTTCCATCGGTCAGAGCTCTTATTGCACTGGCTTGTCTGTCTCCCTTACCTGGCCGAGGGCTCTCTGAAGGTAGGGAAGATGCCCTGTTTGGCATCTTGCTCAGTAAATGTCTGCTAGCTGACTGAAAATATCCCTGCATCACAGTTTTGGACTATCTTCAACGGTAGCAAATCTTTCTTCTTTTAATGGAGAATGTGATTTCGGGAAAACATGTTATTCAGAAACATGTTGGGCAAATAAGGTATTGGCCAAACCGAATAACACTGTCTTTATTTAAAAACGAGCGGTGGGGGCGCCTGGGTGGCGCAGTCGGTTAGGCATCCGACTTCAGCTCAGGTCATGATCTCACGGTCCGTGAGTTCGAGCCCCGCGTCGGGCTCTGTGCTGACCGCTCGGAGCCTGGAGCCTGTTTCAGATTCTGTGTCTCCCTCTCTCTCTGCCCCTCCCCTGTTCATGCTCTGTCTCTCTCTGTCTCAAAAACAAATACACATTAAAAAAAAAAAAATGAGCTGACTGCTTTTCTCCTGCGAATCATGAACTGGCTCTGAAAACTATTCCAAAGAAGGAACCACAAAAGGTTTTGAGCAATTGAAGGTTCCCAGGACAATAGCTTTGAAATCTACATTCATTTAGATGTTTAGGGTCCAATATGCAGTCAGAGAAAAATCAAACAAATAACTATTCGTGTTGAAAATTACTGAACGCCTGCTCTAGGGAGCAGAGCATACCGTTTAGAGGTTCAGAGCATTTCTCCGGAGCTGGACTACTTGGGTTCAAGTCCTGGCTCTGCAACAAACTTAGCTGTATAGTCTCTGACAAGTTACTCAACCTGCTCGTACGTCAGTTTCCTCATTTGTAAAATGGGGATAAATCGTAATCTCCAACATAGAGTCATTGTGAGGAGTCATTGCGTTAATCACATAAAGTGCTTAGAATATAGAGCCAACTGTCACTGTGGGAGAAACATCGGATACAGGGAGGAGTCTAGTAGCGATAACCATCGCTGTGCACATCTATAAGCATCCAACGTCCTCCATGCAACTCAGAGAGCACTGTGTCCCGAGAATATGAGTGTCAGTAAACCAGATGCTTGATATTCACGGTAGTGATGAGAACAGAAGGACCTGCGACTAGAGATAACACTCTTTACTAAAATACTTTTTTTTTTTTTAAAACAAAGGAATGGTATGTGGTGTTAATGACTGTGAAAGTATTCAGTGTTCCTCACTTCACTTTGAATAGAAACCAGTCTGGACAGAGAATTCATAGACCCTTATAATCAATATGTCTCTCTCTTAAAAACATTTCGGTTCCAATTTCAAAAATTAAGACAGAATGGTGCTCTGATCCTGAAAGAATTGAAGAGTCTGGAGGGATCTGCCATTTCGCCAGGATGATTTAGAGCTTTGCTGTGGATTCGAATTGCATCAAAATTTAAGAATAGTAATATCAAGTGATGATATAATTTACATTTGGGGAGTCTGTTGGTTCATTACTGTATCATTTCTTTTACTGTGCAGAAAATAGTTCTTCTAATGAAAATGCCGGTTGCCTTTTTTAAACTAGAGTTTCCCTCTCTCGGAAATAGTCATGAAGACGACAATTTGTGTTGCAATCAGTTATTTTGCATGATTCATGAAGAAACGCTTTAAAAATAACTGTAATAAAGAGAGAAAACTGTTTCTTCACGATTGTGATTCATCAAAATTATTTTTGAACATTTGGCAACTCCTGTTTCTGAGAACTTTCAAGAAGTACTTTAAAAGCCCCTGCTTTATGGATTCTGCAAAAGCTTCACGAAGTGAAAAGGGGCTCGAGAGATGAGACGCTGTGGTTCAGCTGCGTGTACTTGGCCTCTACTTATCTCTTCGGTCTCTCTTCTGAGAAGTTCAAAGACGTCAAGAGATTATTTGGGGAGGAACTCATGTCATTGCAGAGAGGAACAGCGTGGGCCTGCGACCCTTCCAATATGGCAGCTGGTATCCTTCGGGGCCCAAGGGGCCAGCCAGGGGTGCGGTGTGTATCGAAAGGTTCCGCTCGGACAAAAGAAGGAGGTGGGGTTACCATGCCATTCCCTTTTTTCCCCATTCCACTCCAGTTAACAAGGCCATTTCTTTCTTCAGTGGAGCCCTGGGATGGAGGCACCGACATGTCTTCTGAACAAAGGGAGAGCGAATATGGCGGCGGCGACGGGAGCCACGTGCTGTATGTGAGTTTCCTGCTTAAAGTTTGTAATCGCTATTTCGGGAACGGGCAAGATTCCATTCTGAGTTGCACAGAACGAGCACGCAGCTGTCCCAAAGCGAAGCTCTTTATTCTGCTTGCGCGGAGCATGAGTAGGGCAGCTCATAAAGTGTCCTCAGCGCTGGGAAGGAAGCCTGCCCTCCGAGCATGCGTATGGTTAGCACCCTTTCTGGACGCCAGTAATGACGCCTGGACTTTCCAGCCTCGCCTGGGACTTCCTCAGGGTTCTGAAAATGACATGTTCACCGACTACAGCTATTATAATCCCCATCGTGCTTCTAACTTCAGGATCTTTTTTTTTTTTTTTTTTTTTTTTAAAGTCTGCTGCGATGGCTGCTTAAGTTCAGTGGCAGTTTGACTTCTGGTGTTCTTTCATAGGATCTCGGGGCATCCTGACTCCCTACCCTTGTGGGTCCTCTTGCCTCCCTGCCTGCTTTCCCGTGGGTCCCCCAGACCCAGACACTTTCAGTCAGGATGCTACATCGGGGCGGCCCAGGTCCTTTCTGTGTTGAAAATTCCCACCTAATTCTCCCCTCTCCAGGCCATGGTCCCACTTTCCGATGTCTCCTTCATGGTCCCTCAACCTTAAAATATCCACGAATGGCGCTTTGGTCCCTCGATGTCCTAATTCAGTCTTTTGAAGGGCGAGGGTAGAAGTTACTCCAGGAAGTTCATGAATCCTTACTTAAAATCGAAAACTGTATGGTGACAAAGGGATTTATGCCTCCTGTTTCACCCTGTGGTTCTGGCCTTAATAAATAGTAAGCTGTAATGCCTCTTAAACTGTTACCACAAATGTCAGAATGAGGTGGGGAAGCAATAAATTCACTTTGCTTTGGCAAAACATTTATCTGGCACCCATTCTTTGCAAAGCGCGGTGCCGGCTGATCTAGGATAGGGAGATACATACAATCGATAAAAACCTGACAGTCCCTAGGGGAGTAGACAAATGCACACATACACACCTACACAACATTCATGTAAGACAGATTATGAGATGTGCTGCTATATAATATGGGAGAAGAAGGCATTAATGCAAACTAGAGAGCATCTAGGAAGCCTTAACTAAAAGTAGAAATGATTCTATGAGCCCTCAACCCCCTGGGCCCTTACTCTGATCGCATCCCCTTTTCTTTTTAATTTTTTTTTTTTTTGAGAGAAGGGGAGAGAGAGAGAGACAGAGAGAGAGAGAGGGAGAGAATGAATGAGTGGGGCAGGGGCAGGAGAAAGAATCTTAAGCAGGCCCCATGCTCAGCGCGGAGCCCGATGTGGGGCTCGGCACGGGGCTTGGAGCAGGGCACGGGGCTCAATCTCCTGACTGTGAGACCATGACCTGAGCTGAAATCAAGAGTTGGATGCTTAACCGACTGAGCCACCCAGAGCCCCTTTCATCCCCTTGCCAAATAACCATCCCTTCATCCTTTTTTTCTTAAACAGATTCAACGATTAGGCCTGCTCGTTCTTAATTTTTTTTTCTTTTTTCCTTATTAGGAAATCTTTCAGACCTAAGAAAGGTATATAAATCACTAAAATAAATACCCAAGTGCCCACCACTCAGCTTAAGAAATCAAACATCGCAAATACACTCGAAGCTCCCTGTGTACCCACACCCTAGAATTCTCTTCTTTTCCCGACACCCTCTGCTTTTGACTAACAGCTTTCAAAGATGACCCTCATCAAGCCCTATCTTCTGGTATTCATGCCCTCCCCTTGAGTGTGGACTGGACTTAGGGACTTGATTCTAATGACTAGAATGTGACAAAGGTGATGGGATGTCACTTCTGTAATTAGGGTCCAAAAGGTCCTGCCTTCCATCCTGCTGGCACTCTCTCTTGCCCTCTCACTTGCTCTGATAAAGCCCGCTGCCATGTTATGAGATGTTTATTGGCAGATCCACATGGCAGAAAGGCAGGGGAGACCTCTAGCCAACAGTTTATAAGGAACTGAATCTTTAGTCCAACAGCCTGTGAAAAACTGAATCCTTCGAAGAACGATGTGTGTGAACTTGGAAGCAGATGCTCTCGGTAGAGCCTTCAGATGAGACTGCAACCCTGGCTGACACCTGATTGCAGTGCTCGCGAGAGACCTTGAAGCAGAAGCCGCAGGTAAGGCATGCCTGGATTCCAGAAAATGTATGTTTTAAGCAGCCAAGTTTGGGGGTGATTGGTTATACCACATGATAACAAATGCACCTTCTAAGAGGTAACCACTATCCTAAATGTGCTGCCATTCCTTTATATGGTTTTATATATATGCTACATTTATATGCATCATCCCCTTGCATGCCTATCTAAATACATGCACACACATATTATATATGTGATACTATATATTATATACATATATGATGCATATATGTGTACACACACATATATAAATTATCAAAGGAAACCCAAATATATCCCAAATATATATGTATTTGGGTTTCCTTTGATAATTTTGCTTTCTACAGCAGTATGTGTCTAAAAGTTTAATGTGCATAGGAATTACCTGGGAACCTTGTTAAAATGTGATTGCGAAGGTCCAGGGAGGGCCTGGGATTCTCTGTTTCTCCAAAGCTTTCAAGTGTTGCTGATGCTGTTGATACATGGACCCCATATTTAGCGAGAAGATTCCAGAGGCTAGATGTGCATCTCTCTCTTTAGAAAGATTGTTTCAACTTGACATTTTAATTCATATTGGCTACCAAGAAAAGAACTCAAAAGAGGCCTACCCAATGATGGAAAGTGATGGCTTTCGAAGAAGGTAAGGGGGGCCAAAACAAAAGAAATCATGTAGGGAAAGATTTCACTTCTTATTATTTACCTAGCAAGGAATCAGTCCACATTCGAGTTTATTCATTTAAAACAGACCTTTATTTCTAACTTAAATGAATGCTGGCAAATATATGTGTAGAATTTAGGATAAAAGTCAGATGTTAGTGGATCTCACTTTTTGGGAGATGAGATTTGGAGTAAATACCAGTGTTGATAAAATTTCCCTGGGCTTCTAAACAACAACAACAACAACAACAACAAACTAAAAAGAGTGAAGAACAGATTTTTTTTCTTTTTTCTCCATTCTTTTCCTTCTGTTCTTCCTAGCTACAGAGCAAAATAAGAGAAAATTAACAATTATATATTCACCTGCACCAGTGACTTTTTAAATCTAAGAAAATAGTCTTATGTATATACATGCTATATCTCAATAATATATTTTCTCCTTGTAATTTGGAATCCTGTGTGTCTGATGGCTTCGATCACCTGACTGGCCAGCCTCAATACTAATACATCAAATGCTTGCCTCTCCCTCCCTCCTTTCCTTCCCTCCTCTCTTTCTTTTCTTTCCTCTCTCCTCTATTTCTTTTCTTTTCTTTTCTTTTCTTTTCTTTTCTTTTCTTTTCTTTTCTTTTCTTTTCTTTTCTTTCTTTCTTTCTTTCTTTCTTTCTTTCTTTCTTTCTTTCTTTCTTTCTTTCTTTCTTTCTTTCTTCTTTCTTAACATTTATTTACTTTTGAGAGAGACAGAGACAGAATGCAAGTGGGTTAGGGGCAGAGAGAGAGGGAGGCACAGAATCAGAAGCAGGCTCCAGGCTCTGAGCCTGACGTGGGCTCGAACTCACGAGCTGTGAGATCATGACCTGAGCTGAAGTTGGATGCTCAACCGACTGAGCCACACAAGTGCCCCTCTATCTTTCTTTCTTTCTTCCTTCCTTCCTTCCTTCCTTCCTTCCTTCCTTCCTTCCTTCCTTCCTCCCTCCCTCCCTCCCTCCCATTTTTAGAAAGGCCATTCTGGGATTTAAATAAAGCTTTTTGTAAGAATGTGCACAATTTCCATTTCTGACCAAGTAATGGGCCCGTATTCACCCTCTCACTTCAAACAACTAAAAAGCAGGACAAATATATACAAACTCTCCCTGACTTGGTTTCCTGAACCCTCAGATTGGTGCCAGGCTCTGCCTCAGCTCCCCTTCCCCATGTCCTATCTTGGAAACTTCCTGAAGTCAATAAATTGGGCCAAATCGTCCACCTTAAGACATTGGAAAAGAAGGGCCAACTCACCCTAAAGCAAGTCACGAGGAAATAGTAAAGATCAGAGTGGAAATTAATGGGAGAGAGAATAGAAAAATAATAGAGAAAAATTGATGCAACCAAAAGCTGTTTCTTTTGTCAACAAAATTGACAAACCTTTAGTTAGATTGACCAGGAAAGAAATACAGAAGACTCAGATTTCTAGAATCAGAAATGAACTTTCATAAACATAAAGGAATTCTATGCCAACCAATTAGACAGATGAAATGGACATATTCCTAGACAAACACAAACTACTGAAAGTGACGAAGAAAAAAATAATGTGAATAGACCTATGATAAGTGAAGAGACTGATTAGTAACTTTTTTTTAAATTTTTTTTAACGTTTTATTTATTTTTGAGACAGAGAGAGACAGAGCATGAAAGGGGAAGGGTCAGAGAGAGAGGGAGACACAGAATCCGAAGCAGGCTCCAGGCTCTGAGCCGTCAGCCCAGAGCCCGACACGGGGCTCGAACTCACGGACCGCGAGATCGTGACCTGAGCTGAAGTCGGACGCCCAACCTACTGAGCCACCCAGGCGCCCCACGATTAGTAACTTTTTAAAAAACCAGCCCACAAAGGAAATGCCCCAGGTTCAGTTGGTTTACCACTAAATTATAACATTTAAAGAGCTAATGCTAACCCTTCACAAACTCTTCAAAAATGGAAGAGGATGGAACACTTCCCAGTTCATTCTATGAGGCCTGATACCCTAATACCAAAACCAAAGACACCCCAAGAAAACTACACATCATTGTCTGTTATGGATATGGGTGCAAAAATCCTCAACAAAATACTAGCAAATGAATGTAATGACATATACAAAGAATTATGCACCGTGAAAACTGGGATTTATCCTAGGAATATAAGATTGGTTTAGCATCTGAAAAAATCAATGAGTGTTATAACAATTGAATACAAAACAGAATCACATGAGCATCTCAATAAATGCAGAAAAGCATTTGACAAAATTCAACACCCTTTCATGATAAAAGCACTCAACAAACTAGGAATGGAAGGGAGCTTCCTCAACTTAACAAAGCACATCTACAAAAGACCCACAGCTAACATCATACTTAATGGTGAAAGAATAGATGCTTTATCCTTAAGATTAGGAACAAAACAAAAATGTCTGCAGCTCAACATTTTACTGGAGTAGCAGCCAGGGTACTTAGGCAAGAAAAGGAAATAAGAGGCATCTAGATTGGAAAGGAAAAAGTGAAATTATCTCTTTTTGTAGATGATATGATCTTTTTTTTTTTAATTTTAAACGTTTATTTAAAAAATGTTTTTAATGTTTATTTATTTTTGAGAGAGAGAGACAGAGTGTGAGTGGGCAGGGGGCAGAGAGAGAGGGAGACACAGAATCCGAAGCAGGCTCCAGGCTCTGAGTTTTCAGCACAGGGCCTCACACAAGACTCGAACTCACGAACCATGAGATCGTGACCTGAGCTGAAGTTGGACACTTAACCGACTGAGCCACCCAGGGGCCCCATCATGATCTTGTATGTAGAAAATCTTAAGGAATACACACACACACACACACCATTATGTGTTCGTAAAAAAGTTCAGCAAGGTTGCAGGACACAAGATCGATATACAATAACCAACTGTATGTCTGTATATTTTCAATGAACAATCCCAAAATGAGATTAAAAAAAACAATTTCACTTACAATAAGATCAAAAAGAATAAATTACTTAGGTGTGAAGTTAAGAAAAGGACCAACGCTTATATACTCTGAAAACGTCAAGACACTGTTGAAAGAAATTAACGATCTAAATAAGTGGGCACACATCCCATGCCCATGACTGGAAGATTTAATATGGTGAATATGGAAGTACTTCCCAAGATGCCCTACGGGTGTAATGCAGTTCCTGTAAGAATCTCAGCTGGCTTCTCTTTAGAAATTGGTGAGCTGAGTCTACAATTCATATGGAATTGCATGTGACCCAGAATAGCCAAAACAATCTTGAAAAAGAAGAACAAAGGAGGAGGATTCACACTTCCCGGCTTCATAATTTACTACAAAGCAATGGCAATCAAGACAGTGTGGTACTGGCATGAGGACAGACATATAAATCAATGGAATAAAGTGGAGATTCCAGAAATAAAACCATGTGTCTGTAGTCAACTGATTTTTGACCAGAGGGCCAAGATCATTGAATGGTGAAAGAATAGTCTTTTCAAAAATAGTGCTAAGACAGCTGGATAACCACATGTAAAAGGATGAAGTTGGACCATGCCCCACACCATATGCAAACATCAACTCAAAATGGATTTTAAAGCCTAAATATAGGAGCTATAACTATAAAACCCATACAAGAAAACATAAGGGTAAATCCTCATGACCTCAGATTTGGCAAAGGATTTTTATTTATTACACCAAAGGGATAAGCAGCAAAAGGCAAAAATAGACAAACTGGGCTCATCAAAATTAAATACTTTTGTGCTTCCTAGAACACTCATGAAAGTCCAAAGAAAACCCACAGAATGGGAGGAAATATTTCCAAGTCATCATTCTTATAAGGGAGTTGTATCTAGACTATATAAAGAATCCTTACAACTCAATGATAAAAATATAAATAACCCAATTGAAAATGGGCCAAGAATATGAAGAGCTATCTCCCCAGGGAAGATGTACGAAATGCCAATAAGCACATGAAAAGTTGCTCAGTGGTCATCAGAGAAATGCAAATCGAAACCACAATGAATTTCATGCCACCTTATACCCACCAGAATGGCTGTACTAAAAAAAGTCAGATAATAACAAGTATTGGCAAGGATGAGGAGAAATCAGAACGCTTGTACATTGTTGGTGGGTATTTAAAATGATGCAGCCACTTTGAGGGGCGCCTGGGTGACTCAGTCGGTTAATGTCCGACTTTGGCTCAGGTCATGACCTCTCGGTTTGTGAGTTCAGGCCCCCACGTCGGGCTCTGTGCTGACAGCTCGGAGCCTGCAGCCTGCTCCGAAATCTGTGTGTCCCTCTCCTTCTGCCCCTCCCCTGCGCTCAAATGTTCTAAAATTGGTGAAAGTTGCACATTCTGTGAATATGCTAAAAACCATTGAATTGTACATTTCATTTTGTTGTATTTTAGAGAGTGAGAGTGCAAGCAGGGGAGAGGGAGGGAGAGAGAGAGAGAGAGAGAGAGAGAGAGAGAGAGAGAGAATCCCAAGCAGGTTCCACACTCAGCATGGAGCCCAACATGGGGCTCGCTCTTACAACCCTGCTATCACGACTTGAGCGGAAATCGAGTTGGATGCTCAACCGACTGAGCCACCCAGGAGTCTCTGAATTGTACACTTTAAACAGGTGAATTGCATGGTATGTGAATTATATCTCAACAAAGTGGTTAAAAAAATAAGCCGACGCATTCATAGGGCTCGTCTTGCTTGTTTTCTCTCTGGGATCACTGTCCTGTGTTGCCCAATACCTAGCATCTTGAAGACTGTTGCTTCACATTGTCTTTTTTGTTGTTGTTGTTTCATGCAGGAGGGTAAATACAAATCCTATTACTCATCGTAACCAGAAGTTAGCAGTCTCCCTATTTTTTTTAATTGGGGAAACCGAGGCCCAACGCAGCTAACTGGCTTACCAAAGTTCACGTTAGTGAGTGGCAGAGTCAGGACTAGCCGAGACTTCTGGATATCTAATCTGAAGTCGGGACAGGATTGCTTCCTGTCTGTCCAGCTTCTGGGGCAACTTGATGGCAGACGGTTAATTAAGCAATCATAGACAATGTAAATATCTGTGACCTGAGGATCCCCGAAAGGCCAGCAAGCATTGATTGCACACCTACGTGCAAGGCTTGTTTGGGAGAACTCCCTGGGGACAGAGAAGCAGGTGCCATCATCCCTGGCAACAAGGGGCTCACCATCTGTTTGGGGAAAAAGGCTCCACTCTCTGTGGAACATCTCTGTGGCTTGGGCCATTTACCTATTATATAATAAAATGGCTCACTTCACTTGCAGCCAAGATGATCAGGAGGGGTTCATGGTGTGCGGGGGCTCTTCTCAGGAAAGGTTTCCCAGAGGAGGAAGAATTTGGGTCTCAAAACACAGGCAGCACCCCTGACTGGGTGGGGCACTGAAGGCAGGACATTGTCTCCTCAGGGCATGTGTGAAAACGCACACAAGGCCGCAGAGGTTCCTTGGCTGTAAGAAAAGCCTGAGTCTTGCAGTGGGAAGGCACAGAGGGGATATTGTACCGGCCAGAGGGCAGACCTGGGGGGCTTGATGGAAGTCCTGTGATGAGGAAATGACTAATAAGGAAGCCCACTGAGAAATCAAATGCGCCCAGGGAGACAGGTTTTTCTAGGAAGACAAGTATCTTCCGAGATCACGAAAAACTGGGCTGTCCACTTGAAGTTACAGGACAAAATATTCCAGACCCTCATCATTCAATCACTCACTGAGCTTGTACTGAACACCTACTGTGTTCAATTGTGCTGGGGGCTGTGGGTTCACAGGTGCCTGAGACTCGTGGCTTGCTCTAGTTCATGGTCTAGAGAGGAAGACACTTGGATGATGACAGAAGGCGTATTAGGTGGTGGGTTTTCCAGAAAGTGTAAATTCACCTTCTTCTTTCATTTTTTTCTCTCCCTTCCGGTTTCATAACTTAGAGAATTGTACTCCCCCCCCCAACCCCACCAAAAAAAAAAAAAGAAAAAGAAAAAGAAAAAGAAAAAAAACCCTAGCAGTTACAAGTGTCTGAGAAAAATACAAACATACCCACGTATCTTGGTTGACAGTTAAGTCTGATTACACTCCGCTCAGCAATTGCAGAGCAGATACATACTCCCTGGTGAGCAAACAGTAGAGTTTCAGGGAAAATTTGTAATAACTATGAGCATATTACAGAGTCAGAAACCCAACTTACCAAACAGATTCATGAGAGAGTGGTTATTTCACAGTTTTAAGGTATCCTTTATTTTATTTTATTTTATTTTTTTTTAATTTTTTTTTCAACATTTTTTTAATTTATTTTTGGGACAGAGAGAGACAGAGCATGAACGGGGGAGGGGCAGAGAGAGAGGGAGACACAGAATCGGAAACAGGCTCCAGGCTCCGAGCCATCAGCCCAGAGCCCGACGCGGGGCTCGAACTCACGGACCGTGAGATCGTGACCTGGCTGAAGTCGGACGCTTCACCGACTGCGCCACCCAGGCGCCCCTATTCTATTCTATTCTATTCTATTCTATTTTTTAAGTAGGCTACATACCCAAGGCGGAGCCCAACATGGGGCTTGAACTAATGACCCTGAGATCAAGACCTGAACTGAGATCGAGAGTCAGATGCTTAACTGACTGAGCCACCCAGGCCCCCTGAAGGTGTACTTATTTTAGAAGAGATTCACAAAGTTACTGAATTTGAGTGAGCATGCATTTGTTCTATTCCCCAGGGCTTTCAGATAAGGCGTTTATAGAAAGTGACTTGCCCCATCCCATAGCTAATTAGTGGCCGAGCCTAGGAATCCAGCTCATTCTTTCTGAGCCCCAGACTCTTCACTTGAGCTTCCCTGGGATAGAAGGTTTGCTTCCAGACTACTCATTAAACACTAAGTACAACGAAAGGAAAAGAATGTCTTAAAGCTCAAGGGTGCGAAGCCATAAGTACAGTGACAACCAACTAAAAACTCAGATAAAGTACCTCTGAAATGATCACGTGCTGCAAAGTGGTCGATGGGAAAACAAGACTTGAATTCCTTAAAAGGGATTTACACGTAAAGATCTAGGAACTCCTCAAATAGCATATTCTGTCTCGGGGACCTTGTACAAATCATTGAGCCTTCCTCGTTCTCTGTTACTCATCGTGTGTGTGTGTGTGTGTGTGTGTGTGTAATATTTATTTTGTTTTTGAGACAGCACGAGAGCGTGTGCACAAGTGGGGAAGGGGCAGAGAGGGGAAGACAGGATCCCAAGTGGGCTGGCAGCAGAGAGCCCCATGTGGGGCTCAAACTCACTGACGCTCCAGCCGTGATAAACTGGTAGCGGTTCCCTAATGAGCCGGCCTCCCTCACCTCCAGGCTTTGCAGTTTTTTCCTCTAGAATGCGCAGCCCCTTCCAGCGCCCCTTTCCTCCCCTCAGCCCTGTAATCCTGCAGAATTTTGTGTCCATATTACCCACCTGAGAAGCCTTCCACGGATCAGAACTCTCCTCCTCTGTGCCCCCCATCAGCGCGCTGTGCGTCTGTCTTAGCACTCATCACCTGATTAAAACTGCCTTTTCCCATGTTGGTCTCTCCCACTCAGTTCTGTAGGGCTGTCTTACTCTTCATCCTGTTTCCAGAGGAGCCTTTCGAATGAATGATGAATGTTTAAATGCTTTGTAAATGGCAACTTGCAACACAAGTGTTAAATATTACGTAACATTACTGTGTTCGGGCTGGTTATTTAACATTGTTGGCCTACTCACCCATTTGATAATAACGAATATCACATTTCAATTACATCATTCTGGTTCCTTCTTTTTTTTAATGTTTATATCTTTTTGAGAGACAGCGTGAGTGGGGCAGGGTCCGAGAGTGGCCGGGAGGGTGGGGGGAGCGGGAGCGGGACGAAGGATCTGAGGCGGACTCTGAGGCCTGACTCGGGGCTCGAATTCACAGACCGTGAGACCGTGACCTGAGCCAGAGTTGGATGCTGGTTCCTTCTTGAACCCAATGCCCATAAAGGCTACCTCGTAGTGAGTATTTAACTTGGGCTAGGTTCTGTGGTAAGATTTGAGACATATGATCTCGTTTATACATCATCATAGTAATCTTATGAGCTAGGTTCGATTATAAGCATCATACCCATTTTTCAGATGGAAGAACTAAGGCAGGCTCAAAGAGGTTAAGTCGCTTGCACAACATCAAACGGCTAGATTTTGAATCCAGGTGCTTTGAGTTTAAGATTCAAACCCTAATTCTAACATCTCCCAGTTCTGCCAAAGTTTTCAGATAAGAACACTGTCAACAGTGGAAAGCAACCCACAGAATGGGAGAAGTGGGAGAAAAAAATTGCAACTCACACATCTGATAAAGGATTAATACCCTGAATAGAGAGAGAGCTCTTAAAACTCAACAACAAAACAACAGACGACCCGACCTAAAAAAAAAAAAAAAAATGGGCAAAGGACTTGAATAGACACTTCTCCAAAGAAGACATCCGGATGGCCAACTGGCATATGAAAAAGTGCTCAAATCACTCATCATCAGGGAAATGCAAATCAAAACCAGAATGAGATGCCACCTCACACCCACGAGGATGGCTTTTATAAAAAGAAAACAACAGAGGGGCGCCTGGGTGGCGCAGTCGGTTAAGCGTCCGACTTCAGCCAGGTCACGATCTCGCGGTCCGTGAGTTCGAGCCCCGCGTCGGGCTCTGGGCTGATGGCTCGGAGCCTGGAGCCTGTTTCCGATTCTGTGTCTCCCTCTCTCTCTGCTCCTCCCCCGTTCATGCTCTGTCTCTCTCTGTCCCAAAAATAAATAAAAAACGTTGGAAAAAAAAAATTAAAAAAAGAAAAAAAGAAAACAACAGAGAATGACAAGCGTTGACGAGGATATGGAGAAACGGGAACCCTTATGTGTTGCTGGCGGGAAGGTGAAACGGTACCAGCCACCGTGGGAAACAATATGGTGGTTCCTCAACAAAAGTAGAAGGAGAATGACCAGCCAGTCGCCACACAAGCCAGCAATTCTCCTTCTGGGTGTACATCCAAAAGAAGTGAAAGCAGGGTCTAGAAGGGAGATTTGTATACTCACGTGTATAACAGTACCGTTTGCAACAGTCAAAATGTGGAAAGGACAGAAATCCTGACGCAGGCTACAACACGAATGAACACTGAGGACATGATACTAAGTGAAGTCAGCCAGCCAGAAAAAGACAAATACTGTATGACTCCACCGATCTGAAGTATCTGGAGTTGTCGGATTCACAGAGACGGAGAGAATAGTGGATACCGGGGGCTGGGGAGCATCGGGAAGGGTGGGCTGCTCTTTAACGGGTGCTGAGTTTGGGGTTCGCAAGATGAAAACGTTTCTGGAGGAAAGTTTCTGGGAAGGAAACACCTCTACTCCGAAGGCAGTCAGCACATATTTTACTCGCAACAGTCGGCAGATGGCTGCGGGTCCCTTCTGTTCCCAGCAATCACATCGCGACTAACTGCACTGTGCATTTTCCATCCCTGGTAGCTAAGCCCAACAGTGACGCGGGGCATCGTTATTAATAGGTGAAGGACACACAAAGAGGGAGGGGAAGTGGCTTGGGCTGAGTCACACGGCAAAGTTAGAACTCCGAGCTCCCAGGCACTCACCTCGCTCGCCCACACACCTGGCAGCTGCGGAGACTTGCTCCTTTTTGTACCCTGGGCGACCAACTCTGGCCAACCAAGTGGGTCTGATTTGTCTTGCAGAGAAATGAAGCAGAATCTTCCTTGGGATGGTATCTGGTGATCTTTCTGTTTCCACCGGTTGGCAGGAAAACAGAGACCCCCACCACTTGCTGAATGACCTTGAACAACACATCATTGGAAGTCTCCCGGCCCTCAGTGTTTCCCTTCAGTAGAATGTAGGCAAGAATTATTGCGACCCAGCACCCCGGAGAGAAACTCGGGATGAGCCAGGGAGAGAAGGGTTGGGGTGCACTGACCAATCCATTCTGCACTATCCTTTACATGGATGGACCCCCCAACCTGGCTGAGCATCAGAATCACATGGGTGGCCTTTAAGAATAGAAATTCCTGGGCCTCGGCCAGCCCAGCTTATTTCTACTCCTTTTCTCCAGCCGTGTGGCCCCTACCGTGAAGGGAACCCCTTCGAGTTGAGAATTGAGGTGGTCCTTAATTTCCCCAGTTAAATAAATCCTCTCCAGCTGGGCTCAAGGGCACCTTCTCAATGAGCTGGGAAGCAGTGTCTCCTTTGAGCTCCCGCTTAGACTCACTGATCCCCCGATTTTGGCATCTCACCTACCGCCGGTTACTTTTCCTTAAACCTTTGCCTCCCGTTTCCTCAGTTAGCTACGGGAGCACAAGCATCGCGCCATATCCTTCTACTACTGTCCACAAATGCCAGCTCCAGTAAGCACCCAGTGTATGTTCAATAAATATTTGTTGAACTGCAAATCGTCGTAATTCAGAAACCCGAAGTAGCTTCCTCCTCATCTGGGGAGACGTTCTGTCTCGAAGCTTTCTGCTCACACGGAAAGAAGGTTCGACAAAGAGACAGGAGCCCTCGCTTGCAATCCTGGCTGTGCCGCAGACTGCCACCGTGACCCACAGCAAGTCACCCGCTTCCGCTAGCCCTCAGTTCCCTTATGTGCGAAGCCAGGGCTGATCTGTCAAGTTTTTACACTTTCAGTTTTTGGCTCTGGGTTTTGGCTACTCTGGATCTGCAAGGGGCCTTTTTCCTGTCAGTGCCATTAATGCCCGCGATGCCTTTTTTCTCCCCTGTAAGGACTGCCTAATTGATGGGTCACCCCCAGTTTATCAAAGGAGAAACTCAAGAAAAGAGTAAGTGCGTGCTTTGGCCAAGCTTCCATGCGTAGTGTGTGTGTGTGTGTGTGTGTGTGTGTGTGTGTAGAGTTGTATAGTCAACTCTTAATTATCTGCGTGCCCGCCGTCTCCTCTCTGAGTGACCCAGGGCAAAGGCATGACCCCCTGGGTGGATGTCCTCTTGTCCCTCTGCACTCTCCCACCCAGGGCCAAAATGTCCACTGCCACGTTCAGTAAGATCTGTTCAAATACTGTCCTTTGAGGAGGAGGTGAAAGATATGAGACACTAGTCTTGCCCTCGTGGAACCTTCCAGTCTGTCTAGGGAGCTGGATGCGTGAAGGGAGCACCTGGGAGCCCAGTGCTGCTTTGCTACCTCTCCAGTGCCTACAACAGGGCCTGGTATAGAGCAGATGCTCGGCAGATATGTAAAAATAGGTGGACACTGCCACGGTTTTCACGCTTTTTATTTTAAAGACGGAAAAGCCTGTCTTCAATAAAATTCTATTCAATGAAATTCTAACCCAAAGCTCACAACGAAACAGACAGACAGATGGATGGGTGCGGTGCTGCCCTGGTGGAGGGAGCTAGGGCAAGAGCCTGCCAGCTGTCTCCTCTGGGCCCCAGAGAGGTTTCCCAGCGCCCAGTTGGAAAACTCACTGTAGGCAGTTGGAAAGGAGGTGCAGCTCAACCCTTACTCTTCTTCCTGGTTAACCTTAGCCACACTGGGTGGGTGGGGGGGGGGGGGGTAGGGGCCTAGCAAAATAAATGGAGGTTTGGAGAACCAGGGACTCCAAAGGGAATACTTGCATCTGAAAACATGTTGTCAATCTCTTCTGTCCCCTCCTTCTAGGAACTCTAATTAGTAAAAACAGAGGGGAGGAAGTTTTGAGTAGGAGACCTCTGAGCTGGTCCACAAATGTATATCGAGGTAATATTTATTTGTGTTTTAAGTTTATTTATTTGTTTTGGGGGGGGTGGGACAGCATGAGTGGGGGAGGGGCAGAAAGAGAGGGAGAGAGAGAATCCCAGACACGTTCCGCACCGTCAGCGGAGAGCCCGTTGCGGGGTTCAAACTCACGAACCTTGAGATCATGACCCGAGCTGAAAGCAAGAGTCGGATGCTTAACCGAATGAGTCACCCAGGTGCCCTGTATTTGTTTACTTTAAATAAAGAAGGAAAGAAAGCCACTGTGGTAATTCCAGCATTCCATAGAAGCCCATTTCAAAGTGTTGTCCTACAGGCGGTCCTGTGATTTGCAAATACAATGGAAAACTCTCATGGAGTCTGTCTGGCCAGTGAGATGGCGCTGCCCCCCCCCTTTTTTTTTTTTTTTTGCACCAGCACATCCTGCATCACCCTGGCAGCTATTAACATTCCTGGTCAAGTTTCTAATCAACTTTGGTCACACACAGATGCCAAGGGGGCTACCCGGTGAGAGCACCTCTCCCCCATGCCTGCAGGACCCCTGCCTGCTGCCTGACTTGGCCTTCTCCTTGTCCCTCCAACCCCGATGGGCAAGGGAGGGAAACCAACCCAGGGGATACTTACTTGTCAAGGTGGTCCAGGGAGCAAGGCACATCTCAGTTCTGCATCAGGAAGACAATTGGCAGTAACCAACATCGATTTTAAAATTTGTCAGGGGCGCCTGGATGGCTCAGTTGGTGGAGCGCTGGACTCTTGATTTTGGCTCAGGTCATGATCCCGAGGTCATGGGATTGAGCCCCACCTCGGGCTCCACACTCAGCTCGGAGTCTGCTTAAGACTCTCTCTCTCTCTCTCTCTCTCTCTCCACCCCCCCCCCACGCTCACGCTCTCTCTCTAAAAAAAAAAAAAATTTAAATTAAACTTGTCAAAGGGATAAAGATCTTGAATTAAGAAGTTTTCATCATGATTCATCTCACGACCCTTTCATAGAAATCTCATTACCTGCCCCTCAGACTGTCCCTCCTCACAGGTATCAGAAGGGGCAGACAGAGAATTAATGCTGGGGACCCTGCTATAGACTGAAAGTGTTGGTCCCTTCCCCATTCATATGCTGAAACCGAATCCCCCTTGTGATGGTATTTGGAAGTGGGGGCCTGGAATTAGTGTCCTTATAAAAGAGATCCTGGAGGGATCCCTCACCTTCCACCGTTTGAGGACACAGCCAGAATATGGCTGTCTACGAACCAGGAAGGGAGCCCTCGCCAGACATTAAGTCTGCTGGAGCCTTGATCTTGGTTTTGTTCAGCCTCCAGAAGTGTGACAAATAAATCTGTTTCTTATAAGTCACCCGATCTATAGTGTTTTCTTATGGAGACCGGAATGGACTATGGGCCCATTCAACAGCTGGGGAAATCGAAGGGTGAAAAAGAGCTTCCCTTAGTAGGTTACAGGGAGCCTCAGCTTCTCCTCCACTGCCTGGCATGGCCATCTCCTCCCTTCTTGGCCAGTCCCCTGACTTCCAGATCTTCCAAATCTAGCTCAGGCCTGACCCTGACGAACAGGACAGCGGACTAGCCACCCCTGCCCTTTCACTACTACTGCTGACTTCACCCCCTTGTCCAGGTCAACGCCCTCCCCCCCCACCCCCCCCAGCATCTGGACTAATCTTGCACTTAAGTAGTTGAGTTGGTATCGTGAAATCCAGTCTTGGGTTAGAACCCACTGAGGGTGAGAGCTCCAAGGAGCCTTGGAGATCAGGAGAAACTAAGGCCTCGGTGGAGGACTTGCCTAAAGTCTCATAGCAAGTCATGGCAAAGCCAGGGCTACAAGCCAAGTTTTCCTATGAGCGCCTTATGCCTTACTGGCTACATCCTGAGTTCCTTGGTCTCTTTTCTTGGTCTCTTTCTCCTCTGTCCCAGTGTCCCTTCTCCCCTCTGACCCTCTCCCCAGGCCTGTCTCGCCAGAGGGAAGCTCTAGAAATCGCCGCACCACAAGGGACCCGTCCTTTGGGACCTTAGCGTTGACTCAATGGGGAGATTAACAATCTAAAGAGACACACGCCCCCGACGGAGCCTGTGGTCCCCAGCTCTGAAACATGACTTGATCGCGACCAAGATCATCCCTGGCATTTGTTCAGAACCCAGAGCGACGCCTCCCAGGGTTTAGGTCATTTGCCCAAGGTCACTCAGCTAAGAAGTGGCCACAGCAGGAGCCAACTGCAGGTGTTCAGGCCCTGGGGCGGCGCTCCGCCCCTGCACGGCCCCAGGAGCCCACAGGCCCTGGAGGATAACCTAGCCAGAGGCAAGCCCAGCCCCCGCCTCCCTGCTCGCCGCCGCGGGACCGAGGGGGAAGTGCGTTACTCCCATAGGGCTCCAAGCCCGTTTATTTGTGCGTGGAGCTCCCGTCCGAAGTGTGAGGGTGGGAGCCCGAGCGGCTCACACCGGCCTCCTGGAGGTGAGCGCGGCGCCCCCACGGGCCGCCTAGCCACGGTGAGCGGAGCCCCGCGGCCTGCGCGCAGCCCTCCCGTCCCGCGCAGCGCCCCCACCCGTGACGCGCGGAGGTCGGAACTCGGCACTCGGGAGCCGCGAACCTCGAGGCAGCTCGGGCCGCCGCGAGTTTTCCCGGAGGAGCGCTCTCCGTTCCTGGCCCGCCGGCCGTTCTCCCACGCCCCCCGGGTACCCACCGACACCGGAGGGCCGAGTCCTCGTGGCCGCGCCCGGCCGGCCGGCCGGCGGGACCCCCCTACCCACCCCCGGGGCCCGGGGCGTCTCCGGCGCTGAGCGAAGGGAGAGGCGAGGAGCGGGGCACGCAGGGCGCCTTTCTCGGGCCTCGGCCGGCGAGCGCATCTTCCTGGCGGCGCGTCCCTCGGCGCTCAGCGAGCGCCACCCAACTTCTGCGCCCGCCGGGTGCGCTGCTCCGCGTGGCTCCCAGGACAGGGGACCGAGCGGCCTCGGATGTCCACACTCACTTCCTTTGGGGGGGTGGCTCCCCGAGAAGGCGGATAGGGACCCCGAATGCCAGCAGCCGGGACGGGGCTCCCAGGGCTCGCGAGTCGCGGCCGGGACGGAGGTGAGGGGCGTGGGCTTCCCGGGGACCCTTCCAACACGCTTCCCTCCGCAGACCTCAGCCGTAGCCCGTAGGCGCGAGAGCCTGCAGCGTCTCCACACACCTGGCGGACTGCGCACCTCGGGGTACCTGCTTCTCCACCGAAGGGTTGGGGGAGGGGCCCGCTAGCGCGCGGCCGGCAGAGGGGACCTGTTTGCTGGCGGGTTTGGAGGTGGGATGGGGTAGGGTTTGGAGACCGAGAAGCCTGAGACAAGACTTTGGGTTTTTTCCCTCCCTCTCTTCCGAAAAGGAACCACACTGTGAGGGGAAAAATAAGGCGGAGTGTAAACACAAACAACCTCAAAAACGAGCCAAGAAAAGCGAAGCCAAAAGAAGCAAGCGCAACACTGTTACAAAACTGTCTGGTTTTGTAACAATTTCCCTGCCGCCGGCCAATGAGCGGCGTGGCGGCGCGTCACGTGGTGCTGTTTTATATAACACTTTGCTGAGACAAGACAGTTATTAGGCGGCGCGCGGCGGCCGGCCGAGAGCTCGTGGAGGCGCGGCAGCGACCGGCGCGCGGCAGCGCGCGGCTGAGGCCACTCCGATCGGCAGAGGCAGCTCCGATTCCCAGCAGCCCTCGCTCTCTGTTCCGAGTCCCCGGCCCCTAGACGCCTCGTCCCCTCACGCCTGCTTCTCTATCCCTATGGATTCACTTCAGACTGGACAGATGCTGAGCTTGCCCGCCGAGCTCGGCAGCGACAACTTAGAACTGGCGGAGCCGGCGGCATCGGCGGCCCGCGGAGACACGGAGCCCCACCCGGAGGCGGCCACAGAAGGCCCCGCACCTTTAGGCGCTCCGGAGCCGGGGCCGGAGTCGGGGCCCGAGCCGGGGCTGGAGTCGGGGCCGGAGTCGTGGCCGGAGTCGGGGCCGGAGTCGGGGCCGGAGCCGGGGCCGGAGTCGGGGCCGGAGTCGGGGCCGGAGCCGGGGCTGGAGTCGGGACCGGAGCCGGGGCCGGAGTCGGAGTCGGGACCGGAGCCGGGGCCGGAGTCGGAGCCGGGGCCCGAGCGGGAGCCGGGGCCGCCTCCTAAGACTTCGACGCCGGAGTGCAAAGTCCTGCTCACGAAGGCTGACGCCCTGGCGTCTGGGGGGCGCCTCCGGGAAGCCCTCGAGGTGTACCGCCAGCTCTCCGAACGGCAGCAGCTGGTGGCCGAGCAGCTGGAGCAGCTGGTGCGGTGCCTGGCGGAGAAAGTCCCGCAAGGCGAGGCTCCGGCGCTGGCGCCCCCGGACGGGAGCGGTGCGGCGAGCCGCGAGGCGGCGGCCGAAGAGGCAGGGGCGCCAACCGCCGCCGAGGCTACCGAGGTGTGGGACGGCTTCAAGTGCCGGAAGTGCCACGGCTTTCTGTCAGACCCCGTGTCCTTGTCGTGCGGCCACACCTTTTGTAAACTCTGCCTGGAACGCGGGCGGGCGGCCGACCGGCGGTGTGCGCTGTGCGGGGTCAAGCTCCCGGCCTTGATGGTGGCCGGCGGCAAGGCGCGCCCGGCCCCCCAGCGGGACGGGCAGCAGGCGGCGGCGGCGACGACGACGACGACGACAACGACGACAACGACAACGACGCCGCAGCCGCCACCCGCGGCTCCACCGCCGCCGCAGCCGCCGCCGCCGCCGCCGCCGCTGCGGGTCAACGTGGTGCTCAGTGGCCTCCTGGGCAAGTTGTTCCCAGGCCCGGCGCGGGCGTCGCAGCTCCGGCACGAGGGCAACCAGCTGTACCGCGAGCACCAGGTGGAGGCGGCGCTGCTCAAGTACAACGAGGCGGTTCGGCTAGGTGAGCCCCCCGCGGGGCCGGGCGGCGGGGAGGCGGGGCGGGGGTTGCTCGGAGGACCCGAGGGGAGGGGGCGCCGGGGGGCGGGGCCGAGGGGGGCGCGACGGGGGGCGGGCCGCGCCGGAGGCCCCCGGGCCGGGGTGGGGGAGGGGGCGTCTGGAGTCCGGTCTCTGACCCTGCCTCGGTCGCTACCGAGGCATCGTTTTTTTTTTCTCTGTGTCCCTGCCCGTGTCTCTGTCGCTCTTTGTCTTTCTCCGTGGCGCCTCGTAGCTTTCATTCCTGCGCCTGCCAGTCTGCTTTCGCTCGGTGTCCCTGTTTCTGGGTCTCCCTCGCTGGTCCCCTCGCGGTTTTGGTCCTCTGTCACGTGCGCGGGGCCGCCGCGGCCGCCCGGCCCCGCTCTCCCTCCGCACGCCGGGGTCCCTCGGACACCTGCCCGCCCCTCCCCTGCCGGCGGAGGAACTTCGCACCCTCCTCGCGCTCCCGCCGGGGCCGCGACGTTCGCTCGGCGCCCGCGGCCGCCCCGCTCCCCGCCCGGCCCCGGGGCGGCCGCCGCGGCGGGAGTTGGCCCTTCCGGGGCCGCGGCTCCTGGTGGGGTGGGTCCGGCGTGGAATTAGGTCAGGAGAGCACTGGTTGCATAAGGGCCGCGAGCGGCCCGGGCCGGGCGGCCCCTCCTCCGCGCGGGCGGGCGGGATTGTGTAACGGCTGAGGTAACCGAAGTGGGCCACGCTCGCCTCGGAAACCATCCCGCGAGCGTGTGCGGGGGGGAGGGGAGCGCTCGCGCCCCGCTGCCCTGTGACTCATTGTCACCGCTTCCTATCACAGGATCCTCGGCCGAAATAGATGCCCCCCCCTCCCCGCCCGCAGCCCGCGCGCCCTCGCCGCGAACCCCTATCCCGTCGGCCCGGCGGGAGACCCGGCCGTCAACTGCGCGGGGATCCCCGGGACCGCGCGCCCGCTACGGAGGGGGCACGCCTCGGACCCGCTGCCGCGCGGCCCGAGGAGCCGCGGCTGCGCTTAGCGGCTTCAAGGGCAACGTGGGAAGCCTCACGGCCGGGCGCCAGAGCTCCCACGCGAAGCGGCTCCCCTCCTCCCGCCCCGCCGCTCGCCCCGGTCCCCTCCGTGTCCGGACCCAGGAAGTGGCCGCAGAGCCGCGGGCCGGGTAGTGCCCAGCTCGGGCCGGCCGCCAGGCGCTCGGCCGGCGGGGCGCGGTGTCTGGCGAAGCGTGCCGGGGAGGAGGCGGCAGGGCCGGGCAGGCAGGGCTCTGGGATCCGGGGGTGCCCTGAGCCCGACTCCCGACGGGCGGAGGAGAGGGGTGGGCTCGAGTCTCCACGTGTTGAATCTCCACCCGAGATTGCAACAGGTAATGGGGGGGGGGGGAGGAGGAGGAGGAACGAGGGCTGGCTGGGCCAGGCTGGCACCCGAGGGAGAGAGGGACCCCCGCCCCCACCCCCATGCATATCCTGTGGCCTGGGAAAGCGCACTTTGAGTCTCCTCCGGGCTGGCGAGTGCTGCACAACAAAAGGGAAGCGTCGACTGCAAACTCTGTAACGTCTTGAGAGCAAGTAAAGAGCCCTCAGGCAAGCCCTCTGCACGGCCCCCGTGGGGGGGGGGGTGGACCCCCAGGGGAAGGACCCCCACAGAACCCGTCCCAGCAGCTGCAGCTGGAGCTCGTCCCTGGGTCCAAGCAGGAGGTCCCTTTTTTTTTTTTTTTTTTAATTTTTTTTTTCAACGTTTTTTATTTATTTTTGGGACAGAGAGAGACAGAGCATGAACGGGGGAGGGGCAGAGAGAGAGGGAGACACAGAATCGGAAACAGGCTCCAGGCTCCGAGCCATCAGCCCAGAGCCTGACGCGGGGCTCGAACTCACGGACCGCGAGATCGTGACCTGGCCGAAGTCGGCCGCTTAACCGACTGCGCCACCCAGGCGCCCCAAGCAGGAGGTCCCTTAAACCCAGATCTCCAAGGGAGGTTTCATTCCTTTTATTTTAACTTTTATTTATTTACTTATTTATTTATTTTGAGAGAGAGACAGAGAGGGAATCCTAAGCAGGCCCTGTGCAGAGTCCAGACTCAGGGCTCGATCCCATGAACCGTGAGTCCTGACCTGAGCAGAAATCCAGACTCAGATGCTTAACCGACTGAGCCACCCAGGTGCCCCTCAAATTTTTATTTAAATTCCAGTTAGTTGGGGCTCCTGGGTGGCTGAGTCGGTTAAGCATCCGACTCTTGATTTTCGCTCAGGTCAGGATCTCAGTTTCATGGGTTCAAGCCCCACTTTGGGCTCTGTGCACTGACCACCGGGAGCCTGCTTGGAATTCTCACTCTCTTCTCTCTCTGCCCCTTCCCTGCTTGTGCTCTCTGTGTCTCTCTCAAAATAAATACACTTTTCAAAAACTAAATTCCAATTAGTTACAGCACATACAGTGCAATATTGGTTTCAGGAGTAGAATTCAGTGATTCATCACTTACATACTACAGCCTTACCCTATTAAGGGGCCTCCCCAGCAGGCAAGTATCCATGTGCTGAGAGGTGGCCAGTGTCTCGTTTTTTCTAAGTACCGCACACCCTTCAGAAAAAGAAAACATGCCCCCCACCCTAGCTTCAAAGCTTCAGTGTCTAACTAGCCGTATGACTTCGAGCGGATGCCTTCCCCTCCCTGGGCTTGATTTTCCTCTTCTGAAGAATGGGTTGGTTGAGCCAGGTGATCTCTAAAGGCCTGTCCAGCCCTGGCGTTTAGTGATTCAAAGTGTTAGTGAGAGAGGGGCGCCTGAGTGGCTCAGTCGGTTAAGCATCTGACTCTGGATTTCTGCTCAGGTCAGGACTCACGGTTCATGGGATCGAGCCCTGAGTCTGGACTCTGTATAGGGCCTGCTTAGGATTCCCTCTCTCTGTCTCTCTGTCTCTCAAAATAAATAAATAAACGTTAAAATAAAAGGAATGAAACCTCCCTTGGAGATCTGGGTTTAAGGGACCTCCTGCTTGGACCCAGGGACTGAGCTCCAGCTGCAGCTGCCAGATCGGGCTCTGTGGGGGTCCTCCCCGCCCCCCCGCCAGGGGGTCCACCACCACCCCCGCGGGGGGCTGTGTCTCAGTCGGTTAAGCATGATCTCATGGGTCCTGAGATCGAGCCCCATGTTGGGCTCTGCACTGACAGCACAGAGCCTGCTTGGGATTCTCTCTCTCCCTCTCTCTCTCTCTCTCTGCTCCTTCCCCGCTAGTGTTCTCTCTCAAAATAAATAAATAAACGTTAAAAAAAAAATGGCTCAAAGTGTGAGTGAGGACCAAGCTTGCTTTATTCCCAGCAGCCTTGTTTACGTTCACGCACATGTGGCCATCTGTAAAGAAAGGATGGAACCTCGCAAGTGCATTCAGAGAAACTTCGTATGTGTGGGACTTTGTAGACAGAGATGTTGCTAATGTCACTAGAAGACTAACCTGGACTTGCCTTTCTGGTGGGTAGGATGGGAGTCACATCTGGCCACCTCCCCTTCTCCCTGCCCTGGCCTGTTTCTTCGTGGGGATCCTCACTCCGAAGCCAGGCTTACAGTTAGCCGTACATAGCCACGAAGGAGGGCGGCTAGGGTTTCCTCTATGTCAGAGCCACTAATGCACCCACAGGCCCTCTAAGGAACCACCTGAGAGAGGAGCAAACGTGACTTCTTCCTAGTTGGGGAAGCTCAGACCCAGAGCGGCTGGGGGGGTGTGGCAGGCAGGGCGATATTCGGGCTGGACATCGGGATCCCCAGTAGAAAAATCCTAGGGGCGCCTGGGTGGCCCGGTCGGTCGAGTGTCTTGATTTCGACTCAAGTCATGATCTCACGGTTCATGGGATCGAGCCCTGCGTCTCTTGGGATTCTCTCTCTTCCCCCCCACCCCCGCCCTTCCCCCACTCACACTCTCTCAGAATAAATACATTAACTTTTAACAAACTTCCCAGATAGCTTGCCGTTTGCTAAGATCCATCCTCATACAGGACTTAATTATGTGTTTGTGCTGGGACCATTAATGAGAGCTTTTTTTTTCCCCCCCTCATTTTGGCAGCTCCAAACGACCACTTGCTTTATAGCAACCGGTCTCAAATTTATTTCACCTTGGAGTCTCACGAGGACGCACTGCATGATGCAGAAATAGCATGTAAGCTCCGCCCAATGGGTTTTAAGGTGAGTGGGATGGGAGGGCTGGGAATGGGTTGTACTATAGACAGGAAATGGCAGGAGGAGCTGCCTCCCTGGGAGTTTGGGTCACTAGAGCTCAAGCAGAGCAGGGAAGAGGCTTTGCAAAGGAGCTGGGGGTCCCTTGGCAAAGGGTGACTCAAGAGTCTGCAAGGGAACCGGATTCTTCCCCAGCTTTACTTCTCACCTGATGGCCTGCCAAGCAGCCTGGGCTTTGTTCAGAACTTGTCCAGAACTCTTCAGAGCATGGACTTAGCGGTCAGACCACCTGAGTTTCTGTTATGTCCCAGTTCTGCTACTTTTACCAGCCGTGTGGCCTGGGCAAGCTACTTAACCTCTCTGGGCCTTCTCTCCTCGTCTGTACAACAGGGGGATATTCAAAGCACCCACTTCAAAGGGTTAAGCGCGAGGATTACACGAGCTTATACATGTAGGGTGCTTAGAACGACGCCTGGCCCGTAGCGTTATGTGTCCAATCATCATTTTCCAGGGACAGTAGAGAGGAGCATGAGCCAAGTATGGCTGGCTCGTTGTGTCATTTCCAGTCCTTAATATAATCGCCTGCTGGTGGCCCTAAACGTCTGGGTCACATTGGATGGGTAGGGAGAAAGCCGGGTTAGGCATCTCTCAGGATTCTAGGATGCGAAGCATCACTTTCTGCATCTCGGGCCTCAGGACTGGTCCTTAGCCACACGTCAATATTTTGTTTGGGAGACTAGGTTCGGGCCCGAGCTCTACTGCTTGCAAGCCAAGTGACCGCGGGGAAGTCGCTTCACTCTCTGGCCCCCAAGTGTCCTTGGTGGCAAAGCGCAGCTATTACTAGTCACCCTGATCGCCTCCTGGGGATGTGGTGAGGGTCACGGGTGAGCGCGGCCAAGGGGCCATGCTGGGAGCGCTACCGCTTGCCCGGCCTTGGTGCAGTGCTGTCTCGACGCGAGCCCCGGGACGCCTTCTTCCGAACCCCAACTTAGCCGGGTCCTGATCTGTGATCCCTTATCTGAATCCCGTGGGGCCAGAAGCGTTCAGAGTCCAGAATGTTTCTGATTGCAGAAAGACCATATACTACGTGGCACCCTCGGCGAGCTCTGGACAGCGCTCCGCGATCACACACGCTAATATTTCTGCAGTACGTTAGGTGAGAATTCGTGAGAATTCACACTAAGCGACTGTAATGCGGTCCATATCACTGTAGCCTGGGTTTTGCCACACCTGATGACTTTTGACGGCAGGAAAACTGTGGCTTATCAGACTGTTTCTGGAACTAGGACGCTCAGGTCAGGCATTTGTGGACGTGCATACGGAGCCATTAGGGTCCGAGTGAATCCCGTATGTTCTTTGATGAGAAGGTGTTCGTGGGGGTGGGGTGGGGGGTGGAGTAGCATATTCTCTTTCCCAAGGAACGGACTTTAAAAGTCACCGGTGTCTTGGGTGTCTTGACCCAAAGGAGCCTCGGTGAGAGCATTTCACACTTCACAGCAGGGGCAGGTCAGCAAGCTGCCTGGGGGTAAGAGGAGTCCTTTTGCAGCTTCTTCCACCCCCACCCTCAACCTAGGGGATGCGGTGGGAAGCAGGGCTGAGAAGCGGTGGACCGTTTGAGATGAACTGGGAAAAGTGACTTCCTCAGTGAAATCAGAGTTGACGGAAGTAGTGAACGGGAGTTTCGTTTCCCCCCAACTGCCGGGGTAAGCAGAGCGCCAAAGCCAGAGAACGAACTGTCTTGGGGGCTGAGAGAAGATTTGAGTGGATGCACACCATTCAAAACCAGCTCATACCCCGATTTGCAGATTTCCCTTTCTTTCTTTCTTTCTTTCTTTCTTTCTTTCTTTCTTTCTTTCTTTCTCTCTCTTTTTTTTTTTTTTTTGAAGTTTGTTTATTTTCAGAGAGAGCGCGAGCAAGCAGGGGAAGGGCAGAAAGAGACGGAGAGAGAGTATTCCAAGCTGGCTCTGCACTGGTAGCTCAGAACCCGGTGCCGGTCTCGAACTCACAAACTGGGAGGTTGTGACCCGAGCCGAAACCGAGAGTCGGATGCTTCACCAACTGAAGCACCCGGGTGCCCCATTCCCGCCATTTCTCTGTGCGGTGCCCCTAGGGCAGGGGCATCTCCCGCAGCCCTTTTCCAGCCAACCCAGCCAGGCGCAGTGGTACTCAGCATACCCTGCTTGTGGAACGCTCTCGGTGGGCCGGGCTGGTTGCCCTGAACAGGTGGCGTGTCTGGGTTGCTACTGGGTATGATCGGAGGGGTCCCAGAGGCCTCTCCAGTCCCCCAACACTTACCGCCTCTAGCCGCCCTGAAATGTCAGGCAAGCCTTTCTCCAGGGGGCCCCTGGTAAGCACTGCTGGGAGGAGCAGTGAGGGAAGCCATCGATACCCAAGTATCAGCCGAAATTAGGCCCCAGGAGTGGGGCGGGGGACATGGGGGAAGGTCCCCGAGAGGATTGGAGCAGGGGCCACTGCTCAAGAAGGCAGATCCCTGCCGGCGCCTGGAGCCAGGCTGGAGCCAGAGGGCACCTCACCAGGGCCTGTAGAGGCATGTTAGGGGAAGCTGGGAGTGCCCAGCAGCTGCAACCTGGATCATCTCCTTCTCTAAGTTAGACTCAGGGTCAGCCATGGGGGCAAGGGAGTGGGGAGCAGGCCCCCGAGGGGCACCCTAGATGACTCGGGAGCAATGCCCTCCCGGCCAAGTTTCAAGGGCCACCTGTCCCAAGGCACAGAGAGAGTATAGCCCTCTTCCCACCTCTTTTCTCGTTCCTGCCTCTTCCCCCAGAATGCTCGTCTGCTCCCTCTAGAGTTTCTTTGCCAGGGCAGTTGGGCGGGGACCCCGAGGAGCCCTAAAACTTTTTATACTTTTTAAAGATGGGGTGAGGGAACAGAAGTGAGCTGAGCCTACAGGACGGAAAGCATTTGCTTGGTCCCTGGTCGGCCCTCTGAAGGGAAATCTGCTTTATGGGGAAAAGCATTCTGGGCGTCGTGACCACGGTTCTAGTTGCTTTGCCACTAACTACCTTGACGTCTTGGAGAGGCCATGTCCCTTCCCTTGGGCCTCTTCTGAAAGATGATCAGCAAGTATGGGTGGTCACTCAGCAGCCAAATGTGAACTAGATCTCTGCTTGATGGGCTAGTGAATAGAAAGGCATATTGGAACGGGTCTTAAAAGCTGGCTAGTAGGTGCTTAAAAGATGAGGGTTCTTGCTACATTTGGTGATCCCTCCAATACAACAGTGGGGCAGCAGGAAGGTCGTATGGCACAGGGATTAAGAGATTGGACTTTGGTATCAGTCGGACCCAGACTTAAACCCTGATTCCACAGTTTGCCTTCTGTGTTACTTTGGGCACGTCACTTTTCTGGGTCTCAGTTTTATTTTCTGTAAAATGGGCTTCAGACCATTTGTCTACATGTATAGGACGGTAGATAAGGCAGTTCTTTTTTTTTTTTTTTTAAGTTTTTATTTACTTATTTTGAGAGAGAGAGAATAAGCAGGAGAGAGGCAGAGAGAGAGGGGGACAGAGGATCCGAAGCAGGCTCTGCCCGATGTGGGGCTCCAACTCAGGAACCATGAGATCATGACCTGAGCCGAAGTCAGATGCTTAACCGACTGAGCCACCCAGGAGCCCCGACAAGAGATAGTCCTTCTGAGCCCCTTCACACAGTAGCAAATACTCACGAAACATTTAGCCAGTGTCAAGAAGTCGATAGATAAATAAGAACAGGATTGAATGCCGATGTTTTCTTCCAGGCACACTTCAGAAAAGCACAGGCCTTGGCCACCTTAGGCAAGGTGGAGGAAGCACTGAGGGAGTTTCTATATTGTGTGTCCCTCGATGGAAAGAACAAAAGAGCAAGATCTGAAGCCCAAAGGGTGAGTTGAGATGGTATCAGATCCAGCTGCCCAGCGGGCTCCCACTTGTCTGTCTTGTCCAGGGAGGGAGTGAGGGAACTACCCTCCCTGGCATTTAGGGCCCTGAGTGGGTGGCTCCCTTGGTTAAGGGGGCAGGAAGGAGACACAAGTGCCAATCGATTGCTCAGAAACACACCGTCCTCTTGGCGTGTGCAATCACTTTGAGCAGTTCCTGCATTTTTGTAGGAGGCTCTGAGGCATGTTCTTGCTTCTTAAACTCAGGGTCTGAGCTGTGAGTGGGAAAACCACACCAAACCAAATCAAGCTAGAGAAGTTAACAGGGGGATGGAAGATTCTGGAGATTCTGGCTGTTGACCAGAGGTCAGGGGTGTGGGGCTGCCTGCGGTTGTAGAACTTTGCTTTGGCTGAGTCACGGCCTCACCGGACACACAGGACAGCCAGCTCCTCACCAGGAATGTTGGTCACCATCTCCCCTGCTATATGCAGAACTCTAGCCTTCAGCCTTTGCTAGAAATAGAACACACACACTGTTTCACAGATGTAAGTCAGGGACCATTACGGTATAATGCAAGCAGCCATTCCGACGCTTGAGTGCCAGGAGAATGTGGCTGGTGTGTGTGTGTGTGTGTGTGTGTGTGTGTGTGTGTGTGTGTTTAATTCATGAGATGTTTGCACTGGTGAAGGGCTCAAGGGTCCTCAGTTCATGGACGTCAGTGCTTACTGTTCTGCAGTGTGCTTTCAGACTGTGTGGCCAACTGGCCTAGAAGTTGGATGCTGACAGACAGTGGTCGCCTCTGCCCTCCTTGTGCCCCTCCCCCTGTTCACCACCTGTCTCCAGTGCCCCCGCCCCGGTGAGGTTTGGCAGAGCCGTGGACGAAGAAAGGGAGCAAGGGACAGGACTGGTTTCTGAAGGCTCGGGAAAGGAATCTTTAGCAAAATCAGTGAACTAGGGGAGCCGAGCTCTGGAGGTTCTGCCCCACACAGATTTCTTCCTGGAAAGGTGCCATGGCCTGGTTTGGGAAAGCGGGCAGGGTGTTCTTGAGCAGAGCACTGGTGGCAGAGAATGTGCTCCAAGCTGTGGACCCTTCCCCGAATCTTAAGTGCAGTCCATGGCACGACTAATAACAATAACAGCTAATGTTTATCGATTAGCTGGGGCACCAGGCACTGTGCTGGGGCTTTCTGTGGGAGATATGATTTCATCTCCACAGCATCCCTTTGAGGGTAGGTGATGTTATTTAATCCCAAGTTACAGATGGGACAGGTGAGGAAGCCAAGGCCGGGAGTCTTTTTCCCGAGGCCACGCAGCTCGTGATTGGTGAAAGGGCAGGCAAACCCAGCTCCGTCTGCTTCCAGAGTCCGCCTTCCTGGCGGCCCACCGTTCTTCTGTCCCAGGAAGACATGCCAGGCCTCTCGGCGCTCACTGATGGGGTGGAGGGGAGAGGAGCAACAGGGCTGTCCCGTTCTGGGGGCGGGGGGATCGACAAAGGTTGGTTAGAAGAATCTCGCTCTGGCACAGCACCTCTCTGGAGACCCAAAGACTCAGAAGCCACAGCCTCGGTCCTTAAGGACCTCGCGATCCTGCACGTGTTGTACAAGGGAGCCTAGGCCCATGATGAGTGTCCCGGAGTTCTGAAGCTGGGGTGAGAACTTAGAGGCAGATTTCCATGGGCTGTGATGAGGGCACGGCAGCCGTGTACGAACACTGAGGGCCCTCAGCAGTTCTGATTTACTGGATTGTTCCAGTTTCGGGGCTACAGATTTGACGAAGACAGTCCAGGTTCACTTGGCAGTAATTAGTGACCTTAGACACTCACAGGCCTAGGTTTCTTTTTAGTGTTTGCTTTTCCTGCAGATGCTTTTTTGCCCCTTCTTGACCCATTTGGGCCTTTCCAAGGCTGACCCTGAGGTGGAATTGACTTTCATTCACGTGGAATGATCATTCTCCCTGAGCGTTGACCCCCGCTTTTGTTTTCCAAAGCCGCTGGGAAGGTCTAGAATGAGATCTTAGGTAGTAAAGGTAAGAAGCGAAGTGCAGTCGCTGTTTCTCCCTTGTTTCCATCGATTTCTCTCCTCTGCCTCCTTGCCCCCCTCCCCCCTCCATGCTCTGCCCTCTAATCCTCGTACCTTCGGATGCTGTGTGGCTGCCACCGGAGAGCACCATTGCTGTGTTGTTTTTTTTTTTTTAAGTTTTTGTTTTAATTCCAGTTAGTTAACACATAGTGTTATGTTAGTTTCAGGTGTACGATATAGTGATTCGGCAGTTGCGTACGTCACCTGATGCTCAGCACGACAAGCAAGTATCGTGCTCTTTGGGGGAGGATTCCAGGGAAACTGCTTCAGAAGCGGGTTGGTCCTGTTGGGCCGCTCAGGAGGGCTTCTGAAGGCCAGCTTTGGCTCCTGGGGAGGAGGGGCCTCTGAAAGCTGGCATTTTTGGCCCTGGGCACTGTGAGTACCTCCCCACCTCCCTCCTTTACCAACTGAGACCTGGGAAGTGGGTTTCCCCACAAGCAGCTGGAACCCTCGGCCTCTCCCTGGGCCCTGGGATGGATAAGTGTCTTAATTCCATTCCATCCGGTGTGATGAGTACGTATCGGACATCTGTGACATGCCTCCAAAAGCTGGCCATCTGGTCAGAAAGATGTAGGTGCGCGACACCATCTGAGGCTGGCGAGAGACTGTGTAGTCAGTACCAGGTGCTCGATCGTGGTGCAGCGGAGGGCACGAAAGGACAAGTGAGGTCCCGGAGGCTGGAGTGGTGGCACTGGAGCCAGCCTCAGAGGCCGAGCAGGGTTCGGCTGTGTGGAGAGTGCTGACATCCGAAGGGACATGGTGAAGGCCCTGCTGGGGGCCAGCAAGGGAACAGATCAACCTGGACAGGGTTTGCTCAGAATTTCGGTCCGACTCCCTTGATCGGTAAACACCCTGTTCTCCTGAGCAAGGGCACGGAGCAGCCCTTAAGTGGGTCTCCGAGCAGTACAGCGGCTGCCCAGTGGCAGGCACTTCAACGTGTTTTAGAAGCCAGGCGACCCGCTTTCTCGTGTTCCGTGTTACGTACGGTAGAGACACGTGTCCGCCTGTAACCCGTGCTGGCGCAGGGGAGGATTGAAGCAAGAATGCGGGCAGTCCGCACGAGAACACACATCCTTGCCTCCCAGTCCCTTCTGGGGGTTCTGGGTCTTGGACCTGCCACGTCCCCCCGCCCCGCACCGTATCCATCTGCAAGGGAAACCAGCCGCGGGCTGGAGCCTGCCTGCCTCCAGTGTTTGAAGTTACCTGACAGTCTCCCCACAGCGGAGGCCGGAATGGGGGAGGAGAGGCTGGGTTCTGCTTTTCCCACCACTTTGCTGTGGAAGGGATTGCAAATCCAAGGAGGACGGTCCGGGGAGGAGGGAGCGCAACGGGCCGGCAGGGGAAAGACCTATCCAGGAGCCTGGAGGACGTTTGTAGACTTCTGCCCATGGTGGTGCTACAGAGCTGACTGCAGGCCCAGTGATGTTTCTCGCCTGCCTTCACCTCTCTGTCTCTTTCCTCCTAGATAGGTTTTGAATTCCCACCGTAGATATTTCTATGGAACACTAGCATGGGAGTGACGGTTCTTAACTGGCCGGGGTGACAAAGGCAGCCGTGGTGCCTTTTTGAAGTCCAGATGCCTGGGCTGCACTTGAGACCTGGGGCAGCCAGGCGTGGGAACTCGGAGCCTGGAGAGTTCTTACGCTCCCTGGTTCTGATGCACGCCGAAGGGAGGCCCCTTGCCCGGGCGTGTTGGGGTCTCCGGTCCCACGCTGCTTCCCTGGAGTGTCACCCCACAAGCTGTGCCCCCTGCCCCTCCCACCCCTCCCCCTCTCACCCGAGCACCTGTAGAAAACTCAAGTAGTGAAGTCTTCTGTTTTATGTCACAGCTTCTCCTTAGTTTCTTTTCACCATCAGTCCCGGGGGAGTCTCAGGAACATTTTCCCGATATCCTGAAGTTGTTGGCACCTCACCCTAGATTAAAGGAACACGTAGAGTCAATGGCTACTGAAGGCACCAGTCATAATCTACCAAAGTTACCACAGGTAAAACTCAACTCGCCCAGCTCGCTCGTGATGCTTCGTTTGGCTGTTGTGTGGGCAGACGTGGGAGTGAGCCCTGCCTCTCCTTCGGTTCCCGAGAAAGAAGAAAAGGAGTCGCTGGTGGCCGTGTTCTTTGCTAGGAGGCTATATTTCTTGCAGATAAAACTGGATTTCAGGCACGGTCCCCGGGTTGTTTTTTGTGGGGTTTTTTGTTTTGTTTTTTGTTTTTTGTTTTTTAATCTTATTACAGTCATTTTTCAGTTTTTGGTCAGATCCAGCTGAGGGAGAGATTTGACCGAAGTAGAAAGGAATCGGCCCGCTTCCCCTGGAACCATTCATTCAGTCCGGGTGGCTTTATCAGCTTGGGGGCGGAGCCTGGATAGAGGCCTGACAACCCCTCCTTTCCTGCTTTTTTTTGTTGTTTGTTCAAGCTGCTGGTCTTTGAGCACCAGCTGAGTTCCTTGTGCAAAGACAACTCCGTTTGATCCCCAAGCGGAGGTAGTTTTATATTCCCTCGCAATGTCTTACACATGTGTAGACTTCCAGTATGTATTTGTAGCCAGGAAGAGGGAAGCAATTTGGGAAGCGTTAAGTCCCTGGGAGAAAGATGGGTATTTGCGCCTGTCCTTGAAAACGAGGGAACAGAACGAGAGAGAGATGGGCTCCAGGCCCTCGCTTTCCCAGCAGAGGGCAAGTGGGCGGAAGCCGGGGCTCAGGGGTCCAGACTTGAAGGCAGAGTTTAGCACTGAGCACCGAGGCACCTTGAGGCAACAGTCTCCCCTCCATCCAGGCGGTGTGTTCTTCCCCTGTATGGAAGCCCTGTGATCTCCATGGCAGGCAGGGGCCTTCCATTTTCCCTGCTTCTGTCCCCACCCTGGAGAAGGAACGAAATGCAGGTGGGCCTGACTTTAAGAAAAAAGAGGGGGAGCAGGACTGAGTACCTCCTGGAAGCAGAGAACCCCGAGTGCATTTCAGTAATGTTTGAGATCACTGTTACATGATTGAGAACACTAATCGGGAGCCGGAGTGTCTGGAGTGACTTCCCATTGCAGCTGGAACAGAAAGGAAGGAAAATCACACCCCTGGCTTTTCCAGGGTGAGCCAGCTGGGAGCGGGGATCCGGCTTCCACACAAGCTTTGCTTTGCAAAGCAGTGTCTTCCCGTGTGGATGCCTGGGGCTCGAACCCCTGAACCCCCCCAGGTTAGAGACTGAGAAAACCCATATCAAGCTCACTGACCTCTCCCGACCAGACGCCCCCCATTTCCCCATCTATCTACCGATTTCGGGGGGGGGGGTGGTGGCTCAGGGGTTGGAGGGGGAAAAAACCCACATGAGCATTTGGACTCCTGGACTGTGGATTTAGAGTAGGGTTCAGGGTTCTCCGGGTGAATCTGCACAAACACCCCCTGGTGTCTGGATTTATTTCTAGATCCATTTTCAAATATGCCCTCCTGGACGGAAATTCTTTAAAAGGCTAGAGACATCATTGGTCATTTTGCCAAATGAGTTGTCTCTTTTTCACTTTTCGCCCAAAAGCCAGTCGAAAGAGTGGTTTGTCCCTGATTCTTTTGACCCGTATAACACGGGGCTCTGGTACCTGTGGTAACCCTGCAGGCCTATGCCAGAGCCTTAGCGAAAGTCCTTTTGGAGCTGGGTGTGGGGCTCGCAGATGGCCTGGAAGGGCAGCGAGAGCGACAGGAAGGATCGAGTGACAGGACCTGCCCTCACCGCCTGTCTTTGTTTCCCTCAGGTGGTAACGGGAAAGATTTGGCCAGGAGAGGGCCCGGTGGTGCCACACTCTGCATCTGTCCCCTTTATCGCAGCCCAAGGAGTCTGTCCCCCACATACCCTTCTGTCCTCGCCCAGGGAAGGTCGTCAACTTCACCCAGGCCAGGCATGCCTTTGCTCCTTAAGCTGGGTGTCCACTAAATGATCAGGGCTGTGCAGTTTTCTCTCTGCCCCCGGTGGGTAGCGATGTCAGAGGATGATCCTGGGCCCGAGTTGGTGCTGACATTTGGCTCTTTCTCCGTCCAGGAAAGCCGGGAGCTCCCGCACTGCTCTAGTCAGGAGGAAGCAGCGGCCGCGGGAGACCGCAGCAGCCTGGAGAACCCAGTTAAAGTAGAGGGGGAGGGGCAAGAAGGCAACGGGAAAGGCCAGGCAGGAGACCAGGAGGAGAAGGGGGATGCTGCCTCTGCCAAGGCTGGCAAATGCCAAGAAAAGAAAAGGAAACGTTGTCAATTTGGACCCCAAGACCCAGAGGTGCCTACTAAAGCCAGAAAGCCAGGTACTGACTCTACCCAGGGACCAAGGGGCTTGAAGGAGGTGCCTGGGCTCACCGGCATATGTGCGTTCCTTAGCCTCCATCCAAGGGCTCCGCGGGCTCCCTGGGCTCTGGGTGTGCGGCCCGGCTCTGGCACTTAGCTGTGCCGCCTCAGGTCACGGTGAAGCTTCTGTGAGAGCGCACGGTTTGCTAGCATACTGCCGGGGCTCGCTCATAACGGAAAGCCGAGGCCTGAGGTCAAGCCCCCTATCGAGTAGTGACACCTCGTACCCTTGATGGTGTCGCCTTCCAGGCCAACCTGTCCCTACCCTCCTCTCCGTTCCAGGAATGTAGGGGCAGGGAGGCGTGATCAGGCTTCACGCTCATCCTTCCCAGCTGGGCGCCCGCAGGTAGGCAGTTGAGAAGCAGCAGCCACAGCCTGGCGTCTTTCCGAGAGAGGCTGGCGGTGCCGAGGTTCGGTGTCGGCTTTGAAGGCCTCGCTCGGCCCAGGGAACCGCTGCCTCTGTAGGGTGAGGTGCCTGTTGCGTTGGAGTGAAGTCCCCAGGGCTCCCGGACGTTCCCTGGTTCGCATCTCTCTTCTTCCCGTGGGCCTGCTGGAAACCTACCAGGGCCTCCCTCAGGGGACCCCACTCCCAGTGGCTCGGGTGGCCACCGAATCAACCCTCTGGGAGGCGCTGAGGGTGGAAAGCTGAAAACCTAGTGGGGTGGTTCTGCCTCAGAAGTGCTGACTGTGCAAGTCAGCTTGGTCTGCCTCTGACATACTGCTTTCTGAATCACAGATCCTCCCGCCGACCAGGGGGCCAGAGCTGCGGTCAGTGCTCCACTCCCGTCCTTTGATGCATCTGACCTTGAATGCTCCCTGTGTATGAGGTATGTGAAGGGTACTATCGCTTACTGCCTGAAGCTGCTTTTTCTGGGGGGATTCTGGACCTTTCTGCCAGTGACCTACCGTTTGGTTGGTTAGCACGGAAAAGCATGCTTCTAACAAAATGAAAATCTCGCTGTTGGTCGTCACACGGGCTAGCTTGTGTCCCTTGCTTACAGATTACATTCCCTGCACTCCTGACTGGGAAATACCTAGACAGTGGGGAGGAAACGGTCCACTCAGAGTCGCAAACTGATGGCCACGGGCTGAATGTCATTAGTGTGGCCTTCACGGGAGTTTTTTGGTTGTTGTTAAATGTGAATGCTCCGAGACAGGACACACGCTCTCCAGTTGGGCCGTGGCTCCCCTCTCCCCCCGCCGCCTGACAGTACCAGCCTGTGTCTCATATTTGCATTACTTTCCTGGCACCTCGTAGGTAGTTGAGTTCCTGACCGTGGAACGAATCGCAACTGCTCGATCAAGATCTCAAAGCTCAGGGGCTAATGTCGATGCCATGGGCCTGTTCTTTGGCAGTCAAGTAGAGGGCCCAACTGGTTTTTGTTTCGAACAGTGTTAGTACTAGGCACGTACTACTCGGCCTGGCATCTCTTCTCTACCCAGTGGGGGGGGCAGATTATGCACACACCTGCCCACCCCTCCCCTCAAAAAAAAAAAAAAAGGAAGCTGGTAGAAGCATGGTCTGCGTGCAAAAAATTACGTCCATCTGTTTCATTTCACAGCTGTGACTTTGTGGCTAAGAGGATGAGCTCCAAAGCCAGACAGGGTGGGCCTGAGCCCTGGCTCTGGCGTTTACTGGCTGTTCGGCCTGGAGCAAGTGATCTTCTCTGCCACTGTTTTCTCGTCAGTAAATAGGGGAGAGTATTACCTACCCTGTGAGGTTGTCATGATTGAGAGACTCTCAGTTCTCTTATTAGAATAGTGCTTGACATAGAGTAAATACTCCATAAATGGGAACTTCTTCCCTAGGCCAGAAATTCTTCAACTTTAGGCCCCCGGACCCCTGAGGAAGTTCTATGTGTGGATTCTAATAGATCTATGAATTGCCTCAAGTTGTATGTAAAAATGTGTGTGTGTGTGTGTGTGTGGGTATGTGTGTGTGTGTGTGTGTGTGTGTGTGGGTGGGTGTGTGTTTCCAGAGCAAGGTCCACAGAATTCAGTAGATTCTCAAATGTGGGTTTTTTGTTTTTTTTTTTCAACATAGCATTAAAAGAAGACTGAGACATTTGCACAAAAGTTGTTAAGATGGTTGACCCAAGAGATGTCAAGAAAAATCTCGTGGTCTACCACACACTGGGATCCAGCCAACCAAGGATCCTGAGATGTTTTCTTGCCCTTTGCGAGCACGATGCCTTCCATATCAATCACGTGCATTTGTATTCGGAAGGACTTTTCTTGTTTGCATACAAACGAGTAAGGCCGCCATTGCCTGGACATGTACTTTTTCTCTCTTAAAAAAAAAAATTGCGGGGCGCCTGGGGGGCTCAGCCGGTTAAGCGTCCAACTCCGGCTCAGGTCTGATCTCACCGTTCGTGAGTTGGAGCCCCGCGTCGGGCTCTGTGCTGACAGCTCGGAGCCCGGAGCCTGCTTCAGACTCTCTCTCTCTTCCTCTCTCTCTGCCCCTCCCCCACTCACTCTCTGCGTCTCTCTCTCTCTCAAAAATAAATAAACGTGTCAAAAAAATTGAGTTGTCAGACTTGCTCCCGGGATCAGGCAGACCTGAAAATGACCAGTTCGGCAGATGGAACGCAGCAGCACCCAAGGAGAGCCTTCTGGATATAATACGGGAGGTTTGGGTGGAGGGGGCGAGAGTGAGGTGGGCTATGTAACCGGTTCCCTTTTGCCATCTCCCTCTCCCCGTCACAACAAAGCAGTAGGCGGGTCCTGGCCAAGCAGAGAAATGGGCCTTTGCCATCGCGGCTCTAAGCCTGCGATGTGATCCGCGGTCTTCCAGGTGTCAGACTTCGACAGACTTGGTTCAGCTTGCTCAGAGAGCCCGAGTCCTCGCCGGACTCACCCTCCTCTTCACGCTCCTCCCGACATCCAGCGAAGCCAGCAAAACCAAACACACAGACTCATCCTGTTTGTGTTTTCGCTGAGGACTCACAACCCCGAGGTTGGAGTTCTTTTGTTCTGGTTCCTACGCTCTCTCCCTTCCGTCTTGTTTGTTCCCAATCTCAACAGGGAGCTTCGGAGAAGGGTTAGAAATTTGCTCCGAGAAATAAACACCGGGAGGATGAGACGCCCCCCTTCCGGTTTGCTCGCCCTGAGTTTAAAAGCCATCACTTCCCTTATCCTGCCCCTCTGCTCTGAGTGAGGCTTCAGAACAAAAGCCCATCTTTGTCTGGGGGCAACTGTCGGATAGGCCTAGGAAGTTACAGGGGGACTCCAGCCGCTTTAGGGTGCCGAGAAACCTGCCAAGTCCGGAGAGCGTTTGTGACCTCGAGGCTCTGAAGGCCCTAGCCCTTGGTCAGAAGCACGTAGTTCCCCCTCCCGCAGGGTTTGTCTGCATGGCGGAAATCAGATGTTGACAAGGCTGTTTCACAGACATGGCTTGGTCTGAACACAGCCCTGACAGACTTCCTGCTTCCAACCCCCTAGTGTTTTTTTTTCCTTTTTATTGTCATTGGGATCCGTACCGGGTTCTAGCACGACCCTCACTTGTCTTTGGCAGGGGGAGAGGGCGGCTAAGGGTTGAGATATCTTCAGACCATCTGCTGGCTCACGAAACTAGACATTTGCACCTCCTGCGCAAGTTTCTAGAACGAAATCCAGTCCCGCGGCACCGCATCGGTAGAAGACAAGTTGGAGCGTGAAGCCGGCCTGGCTCTGGAGAGACACTTGGGAGCGGCTTCCGTGTCTCGCAGGGAAAGGGGCGGAAAAGACGAATGGAACGGTAACTGGAGCGTGCGTTAATGAGACACTTGATAATCGCCGAGTCCCGCTGGCTGGATTGGGAGAGCTCCGTCGAGGGAGGCTGCTTCCTAATTCCAACGCCTCAGAACTCTGCTCCTCAGTCTTTAGTGACCGAAACCCCTCCCTTGAGATCTACGGAGGTGGGAGCCTCTCGCCGCTGGGGTGGGTGAGGGGGGGCACCTCTGGGGCTGGTGTGGAACAGCGCCTTTGGGGTGACAAGGCTATTTCGAGATGTGGAGCAAGCATGTGTGATTTTTGAACCAGTTACCTAATGGCCCAGTGACCTCTTTGTCAATCGCAATGAAAACTTTGTATTTAACCTCGTTTTAGCCACTCGAATAGCTGGGCGTTAAGCAGCCGGTTCCCCCCCACCCCCTCACCGTCTCTCTCCTTCCTGCCCTCCCTCCCTCCCTCCCTCCCTCTCTCTCTCTCTCTCTCTCTCTTTCCCTCTCTCCACCCCCTCCTTCTTATTCCTTCTTCACTCTCATTTGATAGCACCAAAAGAACACAATACAAGGATGTAACTGGTGGGCAAAGATAGCTATTTCCAGACAAGCCAAGCATTTTATCCGGGCTGACATCTAACTGAAAGCATTTATTATTACTATTGTTTACTCCACCGCTGTGACAATGTAAAATGCTTTCTTGTGAGAAAATCCGGCTCTACTCTGATTTATAAATGCCTCCCTGACGTGTTTTCTGAAATCATTACCTAAAGCGGTAAATAAAAGGGAGAGGAATTCGAGTATATTCCTATTTCGAGCTCTCTCTCTATGGAGTTCTCTCTCTCTCTGGAGTGGGGAGAGAGGGGAGGGAGAGAGACAGAGAGGGACAGAGAAAACTATATTGTCAGTACGTGCAGGTACACACGGATAGATGATGTCTGTTCCAGATGTGCACATGCTCACAGCCGTGTCACGGAGTGCAGAGGGGATCAGATGTGACTGTACTTCCCAAGCCCTGCCGCTTCCTAGCTAGCTGTGTGACCTTGGGCAAGTCATCTAACCTGAGTCTTAATTTCCTCAATAGTAGAGCGGAACGAATCCTCATTACCGCCTATCAATGTACAAAGTTAATTTATATGAAAAACAGTTTGACAGGCACCCAGAATAGCAAGTGAAATCTACTCCACCTGTTCCTTGCCACTTTACTCCGTCGGCCTTTCTAGAGGAGCGGAGCAGCTCTGAAGCTAGAAGCGAGTTGTGTCCTGAAAGGTGATACGTTCGAAGCATCTGAACTTTGAGTTATTTCAAGGCAATCATTATACCACATCTGTGGCAGCATTCTTGTCTGTGACCACCCGATCAGGGCGTTTTGCTCGCAGTTCTTGCTAAGAGTTGCCGTTTCCTTCGGTGTCTGTTTCACCCATCTGCTCATGAAGTGTCAGGATTTACTGCAGTTAACTAGCCAGCGATATCGTTGTTTGACAAAAGGCCCAATTTTGAAATTCTTGGGAAAAACAGTTTTGCAGGTACAGACTCCTCAGTCGTTGCCACCATTAACGTCATCGACCAATGTACAACAAGTATTCGGATTCATAGGATTCAGATTACTGCAGATTGTGAGACTTTCTCGTTTGGCCGTTCTAGTAGATCACAGCAGTGGTTTCCAAATCAGCCTGCCAATTTTTTTTTTAACGTTTATTTATTTTTGAGACAGAGAGAGACAGAGCATGAACGGGGGAAGGTCAGAGAGAGAGGGAGACACAGAATCTGAAACAGGCTCCAGGCTCTGAGCCGTCAGCACAGAGCCCGATGAGGGGCTCGAACTCACGGACCGTGAGATCGTGACCTGAGCCGAAGTCAGACGCTCAACCGACCGAGCCACCCAGGCGCCCTATCGCCAATCACACTTTTGAGAGACATGGTAAAATGTGAAGTAAACACTTTGGACAAGTACATAAAAATTAAAAACGCATTCTCTTAACAAAATATTGTAAAGAGGATACTCAGTCAGCCTTTCTCAGTTCAAGAACTAAAACACGGCCAGGACCCCAGAAGCCTTCCGTGTGCCGCTTCCAAATCACGACTCCTTGCCCCCTGCCCACCGAAACCGCTACCTTGACTTTTGTCTCTTCTTTTTATCTTTTTAAGTTGATTTATTTCTTTTGAGAGAGAGAGAGAATCCCAAGTAGGCTCCGCACTGCCAGCGCAGAGCCCAGCACGGGGCTCAAGCTCACCAACCGTGACGTCGTGACCTGAGCTGAAATCAAGAGTTGGACGCTTAACCGACTGAGCCACCTGGGTTCCCCCTTGTCTCCTCTGTTTAAAAATAGTTTTACCACCCATGTATGCGTCTCTAAGTGGGGAAATTTAGCTTTACCTATTTCTAAAAAACTTTACATAAATCGAATTGTCCTCTTTCTCTTTGTTCTGGCTTCTTTACCAGAGTATTAAGGTTTATTTATTCATGGCGCTGCGCGTCGGTGAAGTTTGTTTGTTTTCATTAGTGTATAGCATCCCATTGTATGAACCTACCGCACAGTTTCTTTACCAGTTCTATGGTAGAGGGATATTTGGGCTGTCTCTAGTTTGGGGTTACTGCGGGTAGCAGTGCCAAGAGCAGTTTTTATGTATGCTCGTGCATTTAAATCTTTGCCCATTTTTGAGTGGGTTCTCTCTCTTTTTCTTACGGACTTATAGGAGCTCTACGTATGTTCTAGATACCAGGCCTCTGTTAGTCACGTGTGCTGGAAATACCTTCTGCCACTTGCGGCTCGCCTCTCTGCTCTCTCAGTGGCATCTTCGGATGAACTTACAAGTTCTCGGTTTTAATGAAAACGATCAATCCTTTCATTTATAGTTAGTGGGTTTCGTTTGTTTGTTTGTTTGTTTTTTGGTGCCTACCTTGCCTAAGAAATCTTTTTTTCTTTTACCCGGAGGTCGTAAACGTATTCTGTTGTATCTTCTAAAAGCTTTACTGTCTCACGTTCCTCTTTCCAGCCCACATGGAAGTGATTTTTTGCGCGCGGTGTGACAGACAGTCCAACTTCCATTTCCCCATATGGATAGCCCACTACCCCAAATAGCATTTATTGAGGATGCTATTTATCTACTGAAAATCCCGCGCTCTGCTTTGAAGTGCCACTGTTGTCATAAATGAAGAATCTGGATCTGGGTCTTTTCCTTGGCTTTCTATTCTATCCACGGATCTATGTGTCCTTGTGCTAGCCCTACACCATTTCCATCACTGCTGCTTTATAATAAGGTCTCACGTCTGGTAGAGCAAGGCCTCCCACACTGCTGCTCGCAGAGGTGTCCTGGATCCTCTTGACCCTTTGCCTTGCCTCACACAGTTTAGAAATCAACTTGTCAAGTCCCGCAAAAACAAACGCGTGAAATAAGCTGCCGGGATTTTCATTGGGACTCGACTAGGTCTTCTCTGCTTCCTTTCAGTGAGGCGTTTATAGTTTTTCCCCTACAGAGGGCTCGTACAACTTTTGTTGGGTTTATTCCCGGGTGCTTGATTGTTGAAAGCAGTTGTCAATGTTACCGTGTTTAAAAATGTATTTTCTCATGTCACTTCGCTGGTGTATGGAACACAGTTGTGGGCGTGTGTATATGTAACTGACATCCTTGCTCATACTAGCAGTTCTTACGGATTCTAAGACTCATCCTGCAGATCCCTTTAGACTTTCCCAGTCCACCATCGCACCGTGCGTGAATAGGGACAGATTTGGTTTTTTCCATCCTAGTCCTCGGACTTCTCTATTTTTCTTCTCGCCTTAGTACGCTGGTTAGGACCTCCATCATAAAGAGTGCTTTTGAAAATTAATTTTCGTTTTTGGCCGACTTAATAACTGGCGTCTGTTAATTATGCTAAGCAAACTAACTGCTTCTTAAAACAGGATTGAAACATTCAAAAAGGAGGAAAAGTGAATATATGAAAAGCCTCCCTCCTACTCCAAACCTTCATTGGCTTAATTTCAACATTTTAGCAAGTTTTATTCGTACAGGCGTGTACTTGTGAAACCTCACCTTTCCGACGTCCTGTTCGACGTCTGTCCTCTCACCTCCTACAAGTCCGGTGCACCCTGTCCCTGTCACGTGCCAGCGCCTAGCTCCGCGTCAGCACGCAGTAGGCACCCGGAGCACTTTTGCTGAGTGGACAAGTGAGAATCTGTTTGGTGGAGAGCTTGCTAAATCGAAATCGATTTCTCTTAAGAAACTGTTCTTTCCTCTCCCACACGATGCTTTCCCCTCAAATTCCACTAGAATTTTTTTTTTTTTTTTTAAATCAAGAAAGAGGGGAATGTGCCAGCCGCTGCTAGTCTTTTCCTTGGTAGATTTGGTAATTAGGTTTGGAGACCTGTACGGAGGATTTGCCCATGCGGAGATTAGTAGGATTGTGAAATACAGTGATTCGCAATCCTGGCTGCACATTCAAACCACCAAGGAGCTTTAAAAGAAAAAAAAAAAAATCCTGATGCCTGGCCTTTGCCCTGGACCGACTGACCCGAACCTCTGCAGGCGTGGTCCTGGCACCTGTAAGTTTTTCAAAGTTCTGCAGGTGATGGTGGGGCACACGGGGAGGAGCAGGAGGTAGGGTTTACAAAGGCACACGAGGAGATGTTTGGGGGCGATGGGTGTGTTCGTGACCTTGGTTGCAGAGATAGTTTCATAGGTGTGTACGTATGTTAAAACTTATCAGGTTGTACACCGTAAGTACGTGCCGTTTATGGCACGTCAATTAGACATCAGTAAAGCTGTTTAAAGAAAAAGCACCCCAGGTGATTCTCACACACCAATAGGGTCGAGGGTCGCGGTTTTAACAGAAAGAGCACACGACTGCTAGTGGAAGTTGGATAGACCTTCATGTGCCAACAGATGAGCCGCTTTGTCCCCTCTGGAGCTCAGTTTCATTCTGGTCGGTGGGTTCGGTTTTTCTCTCCAGCACTTTTCAGCTCTGACATTTTGATTCTGCTCAGCCTGGCCGTGTGGGCCAGGCTGTTGGTACACCTCCCGGCCACACGAGGGGGCTGTGCAGCTGGCGGCCTCTTCCTCGCAACTGAACACTCGTGAGGTCAAAACCGGCTGGTCAGGCGTCTGTCTTTCCCTTTTGTCTGTCCTCTCGGTGAGCGCCAGCCCCACTTCTGAACCACCGTCGTCAGCTGCCCCCACCCGGTGGTCCTGCTGCAGGTGAGCCTTTCTTTTTCCAAAAGCAAAGTAAATCTGTGAATCTCTGAATGGGTAGAACAGCTTTTAAAAAGGTTCCCCACGTTGCTTTGAAATTATCCGGCTCCTGTAAAGGGATTAAAATAGGATCTAATTGAAGTGCATGTGTGCATACCTACATATGTTTATATGTAGGTGTTCATCAGTAAGCACACTAACAGAATTACTCTACTGCTCCCAAGAAAATGGTCCATTCATACAAAAGGCAGTTACGTGTTTGTTGCAGGCACAATTTCGGGATCCTTCAGGCAGTAAACATTGCTTAGGTAAAAATGGAATGAAGGTTAGCAAATAAGCCAAGTCTTTTTTCCGTTGTGTATATGATATAAGGTACTTAAATGAATAAATGTGTGAGACGGAGTGTGTGTGTCTGTGTGTGTGCTTATCTGTCTCTGTGTTTACATATCTTCAGGCGAGCAGGTTGGCTAAATATTTTAGAATGTAATCTACTTAGACCCTCTGGGCATTAATCTCGCTTTTTCTGAGACCCGACAGGGAAAAACAATCTGGATGCCAGTCGGAAGAGGCTGACTAGAACTAATGTTACAGAATGATCTAGCTATATCAGAAATGTTGATAAATGCATTATCTTCAAATCCAGCTCAGAAATAAAAAGCGAATGCTTTTCTGAAGCACAGCAACTGCAGGGAATCCTGGTAAAAAAGAAAGGACCCTCCCCCACCCTTATACACACGGAATTTTCCGAATAACACTGTCGAACCTTAACATTGAGTAGCTCTTTTATTTTTTTTGTCTGATTGCATCATTTTTCTTCCATTTTGATTCCTAAATTTCAGATTATTCTACGAGCCAGTCACAACACCTTGTGGCCATACGTTTTGTTTAAAATGCCTTGAAAGATGCCTAGATCACAATGCAAAGTGTCCGCTGTGCAAAGATGGTCTTTCACAGGTAAAATATTATTTCTTTCTTGATTAGGTTAGATTATTTGGAATTGGATACTAAAATGGTGTCCTGTTTGCTCCTAAGCCAGTGCACTGTGCTAGGGAAAAATACCCTCTGACGCCACCTGTCTATCTTTCCCGTCTTACAGCTACCCCTCCCCTCTTTGCAAAGTCCTTCGGGAAAATGAGGCGACATCCAGCTTTTTATGAACTGTCAACAGTGAAATTAATTTGTGTTGGAAACAAAAGTATTAAATCGATGGTAGACATGGATCCTGGTGCTAAGCCCACATCCATCATGGCACCTGGTTCACTGCCATCTTGGGTGAATCCTCTGTCCTCTCTGGGATTGGACTAGATGAGCTCTGAAATCTTCTTATCATCCATGTTTGTTCTGTGGTTTGCAGAGATCACTCCCAGGTCCCCAGAAAAACCTCGCAGAGCTTCAGCGAGGTCCTTGCCCCGCCCCCCCCCCCCCCCCCCCCCCCGGAGCTGCTGTACTTATTAGCAGATATTTAGCTACTTGGAAAGCTCTGGGGCTTCCAAGTCCTTTCAGATGAACCACACGGACTGCCACCATTGTTTTTCAGGTGGACCCAATGGAATTTCCTATAGCACAGGAATGCCCAGGAACCCACCTTGCTTTCCCTCCCCCAAGGACTTGTGTGGCACACATTACAGCCAGTGTTAATGTTCCTTGGCCCTTGTCATCCCTGAGGAGAGCTCAGCGATGCAGGACACCCTCTAGGTGAATGTAGGTCCAGTGAAGTCACATGTTGAGTTTTCCCAACACCTGAACGTTTAAACTAAGAGAATGGAGTAAAATGATCATCCAGGACGACCCTGGGGTGTGTACTGGGTTGGAGGGGAGGGTCCCTGCCATCCCTTGCCTCGATCAAGGGGTGGGATTTTCCTGGCCTGATTGTGGGGGAGAGGCCCACGGTCCTTATACTTAAATATACATCTGTGTTGTGGTAACACTCCAACATCCAAATAAGCAGAAAGAAGAAAAACCTACCTGTATGCTCAGCACCTGGAGAAGACCACCATTAACATTTTACTGTGTGCCTGTCCTGGGTTTTTGTTTTAGCATCAGTGGGGGAGTCACCTCCTCCATGGATCAGCTACCTCCCGAGTCATTGCTTTTCTCCAAAGACTGGGACGGGGCAAAGCAGTGGATCTTCTGCAGCCAGGCTATGGCAGTGGCTGAGAAGGCATCCTAGAAGCAGATGCTGTGGGGTCCCAGAAAATATTCTCGTCTATCTCTGCGTGTTCACACAGGGTCGCACTTACACCATTTCCAAGAGAGATAAATATTTTATTCTAATCGCGTTCACTGCGGAATAGACACACACAGCCCATGCTGGGAAAGGAAAAATAGTCTCGAACCAGCAATTTTATACTCAGGAGCTCCCCCTGCTGGGTCTGTGTGGGTAGTGTCCGTAGCAAACAATTCGCAGATGTTTTAACTCCCATGGTCTGGTTCACACAGCTCAATTCCCTCTACCTACGGATCCCTGGATATGCATGCAGTTAGTTAGGGGTGTTTGGGAGGATAGTAATAGTGACACTTGGGCCTGAGTTCGGTTCTGAATTCATGGCTTATAACATAATTTCAGTGATACCTAGATGGTATATTTAAAAAACAAATAGACACAATCCCCAGTATTTAGCTGTTTTGTTTTGTTTTCAGCTAAAGTTAGAGGGGGAAAAATATTTAGACTGGCAATATCCAGAAGCCAAGCATTGAGGTGGGGCGGGGCGGGGCGGGGCGGGGGTGGGACAGGTCAGGAAAAGATCAGTGATGGACAGTGGCTTTATCCAGAAGCCAAGCATTGAGGTGGGGCGGGGCGGGGGTGGGACAGGTCAGGAAAAGATCAGTGATGGACAGTGGCTTTCTCGTTCCCTGAACCTTTAGACCACAGACTTCCTGCATATCCCAGATGGAGACCATTTTTGCCAGCTTGTAAATGCAGTGACCAATAAAAGGAAAAGGAAGGGTTTCCCCCCTTTTTTGACAAGAACATAATCTCAACTTGAGTGTTTTGGGAAAGCTAAACTTTTGAAACTTCAATGCGGGTCTTTTCCCCTTGTTAAAGTATTTTTTTCTAATTACAAAAGTAATCGCATGTAACATCCAGAGAATACGTGCATGATGATGTTACCAGCTGCTAATGTGTGGGTCCAAATTACTCTCAATGTGTGGTTGATTCAGCTGTTCTGCTGATTACATGAGAAGTGCTTTGTGGTTTTCTGACGGCTGCATAATGTCTCGGTGCCCTGTTGCCTCTATAGTGCTTGGCATCCAGAAAATATAGCAAAAATGTCATAATGGAAGAGCTAATAGCTAAATTCCTGCCAGAAGAATTCAAGGAACGCAGGCGGCTTTATGAAGAAGAAATGGAAGAACTTTCTAAGTACGTATATGCATCTCTTTTCAGTTTCACTCATAGCAGCTCGTAGAACTGAATGTGCACGTTTCTCCCTAACTGCTCACTTAGCGATATCGTGCTGGTAGCTTGATGTTGGCCTCGGTGGGCGTATCTACACTATTTAGGAATTGGCAATCGCTATGAGCCGGAGCTTTCCACCCGCCGACAGCCAGTTGTTCGGCAGTTGCCAGCAGGCCCCTGAAGACGCATAAGCCAAACCACTGACCAGGTCACGTCTTGGCGCTAGTAACTGGGTGTCTCTGGTAGGAGCAAACCGAAGCAGCTAGATCAGGGGAACTTACACAGCGCGCGGAAGGTTGTTTGCAGAAACCTCAGAAGGTGCTGGGAGGTTAAGAACCTTCGTGTCAGCCAGACCTGGGCTCGTGACCCAGTTTTGCCACGAAGCGAGTATCCTTCAGGACCTTAGGCAGGTCACTTGACCTCTCTGGGCCTCAGTTTCCTCATCTGTAGCTTGGGAATAGTTAAGTCCTTACCTCATGTGGAAGATCACATGAGCCAGTGCACAGGAAGCACTCAATACGTGCAAAGAGTAAGGCTGCTGCTTGTTACACGCGTCCTCTGCCATGCACATTTGTGGCTGTCGGGCTCCAAGCTCTCTGCCTGGCTGGAAGGACAGACCACCTAGCAGAAACAGCAGGAGGCGTTCTCTCACTTCTGCGTCTCATACCGCTGCCCTCCCACCTCCGGATCCCCGGTAGGGTCCTCGCAGCATTCTGGGGGCCGGGTTCCCGATCGCAAAAGCTGCTCTGGTTTTCTGCCCGCCCTGTAGAGCACATTTCTAAACTGCCACTGGTTCGTTTGAGTGGGCCTCTCGCTTCGAACGCTGTGTTTTCCTGAGAAGCTAGAAACTAAATCCTCTTGTTCTCATTGACTTACAGTAGATCTAGTCAGGGCATCTTTATTTTTACTTCTGATTCTTAAATTCACCGCGAGTCTCTCTGAACCCTTGTCTCAAATATCATTTAATGCTTTATTAATAAACACTGGAATATGCCAAGAGGGATTTCTCTTTAAAGAAATCCTAAACTGAATCCTCTGGGGGATTTGGGCAGATGGTCTTGTATCCACTGATAAGTTCCAGTATTGGATTTATCAAAGAAGAGAACAGTGATCCAGGAGGAGCTGGCCCCATTGGCGTGGTTTCCCATCAGGCTGTGTGCCTGCTTCTTCATGGACACTCGAAGGGTAGACCCCTGGGTCCCGGCTCCAGAGCTTATATCCCAGTGTCTCTGGGCTGATGCAGCCCAGTTGTCTGGATTTAAGGGCCCCCAGTGATTCTGACGCATGGGAACGTCACTGGGCTAGAGGACACTTGCCTCTCTTGTTGCTCCCTCCTCCTCCCCGCCGCCCGGGCCTGCCTGCCGAGCAGACCTTCTGGGGGCTTTGCAAATTTGCAATGCTGATGAGACCTTGCAGAGATTTTCCCACCATCCCCCTGGAGAGCTGGGTCCGCTTTTACTGCCAGCAGGACAGACACCTGAAGAGATTGTTCTGAGTAGAGGGCACGAGAGGAAGAAAGAACTATGAGGTTTAACTATCACCCACAATGTGAAGGTACTAGAGGACGTTTTTTAAGCCAAATTGGAATGTACAGAATGTCAGTTTCAATCTCTTAGCTCTTAGGTTAACCTCTGCACCAGTAATGGGACTTAGCCCATAGTGTTGGTTGCATCTCAGTATTTTATTTTTTTTTAACCAGCCATCAAAACCTGAGGTCCCCTGGCCTTACTGTGGGGGAACCACAAAGTGACATTTGACCAACCTTTTTGTGTTCTGCTTCACGGCTTTGAGAAATCTGTCATTTGCTCTTCCTGACAGCTTGAATAAGAACGTGCCTATTTTCGTGTGCACTATGGCCTACCCCACGGTTCCTTGTCCCCTGCACATTTTTGAGCCTTGTTACCGTCTGATGATCCGTAGATGCATCGAAACAGGTACAAGACAGTTTGGCATGTGCCTTGGAGATCCTGTCAAAGGGTAAGTGAGGAGCTACGTGAGTAAAGGGAGGTTGGGTAGAGAGGGATTTGGGCTTATCTGGGGTGCCCCCAGGAGATAGGGAGGCACAGCTCCTGAGATTTGGCCAGCTCACGACCGTGAGCACCCTCTATAGAGACCGGGGTCTCTCTGGCCCCTGGTTTACCATGTAACAGGCTGCCTATTTAAAGGAACCCCAAGGATTAATCTTTTGTTAAACGAGTGGTATATACCATAAAACTTGTTTTACTGTAAGACCGCGGGACCTGGAGTCACCGTGCGTGGGTTCATGTTCCGGCTCCAACCTTGGAGCAAGTTTGCCTTTGGGCAAGTCACTTAACCTTTCTGCGACTCAGTTTCCTGATCTGTAAAGTGGGTACAATGATAGCGGGCGTGTTGGGAAGATTGGTGCGTTAATGCACGTAAAGCACTGAGCACACCGCACGCAGTATATGCTCAATGAATGGGAGCAGTTACGTTATTACAGGAAGATTTTTCTTGGCACAGGCGCTGCCTGTGGTGTAGTTGCAGCTGTAGCCCCCGGGACAGGCAAATAGGCAGAAGTCCCTGGAGGCACAGCCCGGGGTTACAGAAACGGCTGGGGAGCCAGGCCGCAGAAACAACTCACCAAAAATGTACTTTCTCACGCATTCCCGATAAGCAGGTTTGCGGAATATGGCTGCATCCTAGAGATCAGAAATGTTCAATTCTTTGCTGATGGCCGCTCGGTGGTGGACAGCGTAGGCAAGAGGCGCTTCAGGGTCCTCCATCAGGGCCAGCGAGATGGTTACAATACAGCCGACATTGAATACATTGAAGACCAAAAGGTGAGGGTGGCCCGTGCCAAGAATCCCAGGGCCAGGCTATCCCTGTAGCTTGGCGGGCAAAGGTGTTTGCAGAAGAATTGCTCAGCGCTGTCGGGGGGCCTTGGGATTTCTCACCAAATGGCTGCAGCGACATCGAATGCCGCCGGCTCGCCGTTCGATTGTAGGATGGCAGCAGGAGCACCCCGTGCCCTGGCTTTCCCCCTGTTTAGTTGCTGAGTTGTATTCCTGCATAAGAAACGCCAGGCCAGATCAACAACCCTGGGGCCCGTTCAGCCCAGGGGTTCGGTTTCTGCCAGAGATACCAAGGGATAGATCCGGGAGTGATATCTACACCCACGTATTTTATGTATCAATTCGTTTATGTTTTCAAGCGTTTCATTTTGAGATGATTGTAGATTCACACGTACGTTTGTATTTTTAAATGCGCGACCCGGCTAAGGGTTCTTCCCTATAACACGTCATCCCATCAAGGAGAAAGATAACGTGTCCAGTTCATCCTCGGTTTTCTGGACTAATTGGAAAAACAAGAAGTAAATAATCCCACGTTCGTTTATATTTACATTCACCACATAGGATAAGGTTAGTAAATGTTCGGGCGACGAATGAAGGTATTGGACTTAGGAAATAGAGTTACACAGTGAGAAACAGACACACCTGTGTCCCTCTTCCCAGTGGACACTGGGAAAGCAGATATGAAACGTGAAAAGGAGAGAGGCATAAGCTAGCATAAGCGAGCTCAACAGCACGCCTCCACTCAGGCCAGTTCGCATCTCTGGTTTTCAGTCTGTCTCGCTGTTTCAGCTGATGCGCCCGGCAGAAACTTTCTTCTTCCTCCGCACTCAGCAGTAGTCACACACAGCCCACCCTCTGGCTGAGGAGCCTTTCACACACCACACAGGAGAAAGCTGGGTGGGCGAACCTTCCTAGGGACGCAGGCCGGATGCCCAAAGGGAGTCTGGTGTCAGCAGAAGCTTTGGGAGTGATGGAGAAGGGACAGAGTGCTTCATTTCCACTTTGGTACTTTCAGGTTCAAGGAGAGGATCAGGCTGAGCTCATGGGATTACATAACTGTGTCTATGAGCAAGCGTCATCATGGTTTCATTCGCTCAAAACCTCTCTGAAGAATCGGATACTCAATCACTTTGGTCCAATGCCAGAGAAAGATGCTGATCCTCAGGTATATAAAAATGTCTCTCTGTAATGGGCTGCCCCCACCAGATGAGAGAGCCCAGGGTCTGGGATTGGGTGGGTGCATGGTTGCCATTCAGCAGATCGAGTGCAGAGGGGGAGATAGATCCAATCTGGGACTGTTTCACCGGGCAGTGGGCATCAGGGGTAAGACTCAAGGATCTGAAGTCAGAATTGGAGTGATAAAGGAAAGCAGTAGGAACTTGGATCCCAGACAGGCTTTGAGACATAAGTCAGGTGAGAGATTGGGAACATAGACACCATCCACCAAAGAACCTTCAGTGGGAGTCCAGATTCACACCATGGTAATGTGTTGGGGTGACAAGATTCACACAAAGGCCCAGTTTAAGAGAAGGGTATCCCGGGAGCTGAGACTAAAGGCTTCTATTTCATAACTGTCACCCCCATTGCTGCAGGAGCTAGGAGACGGCACCAGTCACCTTACAGGATTCCAGCTGCCAGACCGCAGCACCTTCTCATCTCTGGGTCCCTCCCTGCTTAGCCCTGCAGATGTAGACCCTTGTCATTGTCCTCATCAGGGGTGAGCAGGTCCTGAGCAAACAGACCCAATCTTTAAATTTGCCCTTTGCCGAGTTATACTAGAAAGCAGTTGATTAGGTGCTACTGGGTCAAGTCTGTTTCCTGGGGGGACAGGCCCACTTGAGAGATCAAGCTGCAGATCGGAAGCTCTTCAGGAAAGTGGAGATAGTTGAGTTTCACCAACTCAACTTTGGTTGCCTGATAAATCGGACAATACTGTCTCTCTAGGACGAGGCTGGAGATAACTTAGTCAAGTATTTGCCCACCGTCACCCTTCCTGCATTCTGAGCTGGCTCCCCTACATCATCACCTCCGTGACTTCCTTGATTCTTTACTTACACTCATTCCTGACTCTGTCACAGTAATAAGAATGTGTATGTTCTGATTTCACTGCCAACAGACTGATCCTTACCGCTCTAGCTGTGTGACCTTGGGGAAGACCCGCCCCTTTCCCAACTTGTCTCCCAGCTCTGGAATGAGGGAGGTGGATGAGGAGGTCTCTAACGTCCCCTCTTCCTCTTGCATCTGTGGCTACAGAACACCGGTCTGTTCCCTGATGGGCTGAAATGTCTCACTCTCTCCAGACCGCAAAGGTGGCTCCTTTGCCTCTGTGCAAAGGCATCGTGAATGTTGAAGGGAGCAAGGCCAGTCAGTGCTTCCCAGTGACCCAGCTCCTGGCTCTGGGCCACTATGACTCAGGACTACATCAGAGCTCTGAGCAAGCTCATGATCAAGTTTAATGTTCCCCTTCACCTTCTGGAGAGCATTCTCCCTCAGTCAGGCAGAAGGTAGCGATCAGCAACGATACAGCAGCTTTCATAAGAGAAAACACAGATGCCACAGAGTGATTCATAAGGGCTCGATGACACAGAAAGTTGAAATCTTGGTTCATTTCCTTTCTTATTAGAACTGTTCTCACGTTGCTTTGGCAGCAGTCGCACACAAAAAAAAAAAAAATCATCCAGTTTGATCCAGTCAGTGCTGCAGCCCCAGCGGTGCCATTAATAAGAATGTTCTAAGCCTCAGAAGGAGGCTTCTCAGAAGCAGCCACAAGTGTTAACATCAGCTTAAATATCTTTGTTAATGGCCCTGGGAAAGAAAGTTTAGAATATGTCAGTTTCATATTCAGAACTAATAATAGGAGGGAGAGCCTGTTACAGATCACAGTGAGGGGAAAAAAGGATTCAAATGAAGCTATAGGCACAGAGAAGCCAAGAAGATGGCAAGGTTTGGGAAGAACCAGGTGAACCCATTTGGAGGCAGATAATCCCCTGTGTAGGTGGTCTGACCAGAAGGTGGTTCTCCACAGTCCTAAACCAACCCTCCGGAAGTTGTGATTGTCTCAGGCTCCATAGGAAGTAAGTCACCAGTGTCTTAAAACGTGTGGCTGGGAAGCTGCTGACAGACAGAATTTCGGTGAAGGATTCCTGTGGGATGGGAAAGCTCCTCATTAGAAGGAAACCTGGGGACGTAATACATTTCTGACATGAATGTGTTCTCAAACTGGAATGTTTGCAAAGGGGGGGGTTGCTGTGCTTTGGGGCTGTGGGCCACAGGCTCCGGTTTCAGAGGAGAGGCTCGCTGTGGCCTTGTACAGCGACACGGCGTATGTGGACTGTGTTGCCTGCGGCCAGAAGCAGGGAAATACAGGGCGTTAAGAGACCTGCCAAGCCCAAGGGATCGTGGGAATCGAAGGCCCATGTGCTGTTAGGTGTCCGTCCCGAGAACCTGAACAGAATCTTGGAAGTGGACCAGACTGAGCAGTGGGTACTCTAGCTCGCAGACTCCCACCGGCTGGGAAGTGTAGCGTATCTGTTAGGACACCGATCTGTTTGCTTTAACGACTACTAAACGTGGCCGTAGCTTGAGCCAGGTAGAGGGCTAGGGCAGCTCTGTCCCATGAGATCGTTCGGCGACCCAGTCTCCTTCATGACAAAGCTCTACCATCCCTAGAATGTTACCCCTGCCTTCCTGATAGAAGAAGGCCGGTCACCACCGTGCTCGCGCGCCAGCTAGGGGCAAGGGAGAAAGAGTGAGGCGGAAGGCACATGCCCCCTTCCCAGAGCACGGCCCGAGGCTTCGGACATCCCTTCCCTTTACATCTCATTAGCTGGAACTTTGTCTCGCGGCCGCCCCTCGCTGCCGCGCAGTCTCTGTCTTGTGGGTGGCTGTATGCCCAGCTCATAGAAGGGGGGAGGTAGACGTGGGGGTAACTAGCCGTCTGCCCGACACAGAAGCAGTTCCACCTGGGATGTTTGCCTTGCAGCTGGGGAAACCTGCAGGCTGATCTCACTTCTGCGGGAGTGGGGTGAAGCCGTGTGTTTCTCTGTTGTAGGTGAGCCCGAACGGTCCAGCCTGGTGCTGGTGGACATTAGCGGTTCTTCCACTGGAAAGCCGAGCTCAGCTCCCGTTCCTAGCGATGAGGTCCTTGAAGGACAGACTGAATGGGATTCGGCGAGTCCTGGCCTTTATATCCCGGAACCAAAACTAGCGAGAGTGGATCGCTGAGGAGAAGCCCCCACCCTCCCTGCCGGCTTGGGGGAGTCATCTTGTAAATATATCTAACTGCAATAACATCTTAACAGAAGGAAGTATCAAACAGGCATTTCCCTGCTGTTGATCGCAGAGAGGAATCGTGTAGAAAGGCCAGAAGCACGGGGCCTGTTTGAAACTTCCTGGCTGGAGATGCTTCTTGACATGCTGCACAACTACATGCTCAGCAGAGGTGTTTAAGAGCCCAGAAAAAAAAAAAATTCATTTGATTTTTGACATCCAGTTTTCTGGAAGTTTAAAATGGTTTTGCTTTCATTTTCTTTCTTGCACAGATAAATGTGTAGTTGAAATGTGAAGCACACATTCTGGTAACGCTGCTGCGTTATTTTCACGGACTTGGGTTCTCATTCCAGATGGCTCGGGTTTTATACGGCATTGTGTAGAAAAGAATGTTCATCCTTTCCGTTTTCATAATTTATTTTTTTGGCACCACCGTATCCCTTTTTTCTACCTGTCTGTTTGTAACTGTTTAAGTGTACGTTACTGAAGAGCCAGTTGCTTTATTTATTAACGCGGTTTGCCGTCTACGCAGGGGGAAGGAGCAGTGCTGGCAACGTGCCGTTTCTGCTTTAACCACATTCTGCTGGGTTTGATCCCGGTTCACGAACCGTTTTTGTATCTGTCCCATTGGATGTGTAAAGGAGGTTCGGGATCACGCTGAGACCATCGCTCGTCACGGGTTCCATGTTGCTTTCGTTTGGAATTCAACAATACAAAAGACCTAAGCGATTTCGCAGGCGTTATGGAATAGGCCAGAGTGAAGGAAAACAATCCATTTTCTGGGTGGGATGCCGAGCAGGGCCGAAGGAATGATTGCTCTTGAATGAAGAGGTGACTCAGAGGGGCGTCGTTTGTGAGTGATCTGGTTTAGGTATTTATTTTCAGCAATCTAGTCAGAAGGGTCTCTCCCTTCTCCCCAGGGTTAGTTACCTGGCTGGCGCGTATGAAAACACATGATGAAGGGCTGCCTGCCGGTCATTGAAGGCGGAAAGAAGCCAGTAGAGACAGTAGAACCCTTAAAAACACAGACACGCTGTCTCTCGGGTTTGTACATCTTTTTAAAGGAAACAGACGACGAACCCGTGGTTTTAGCTAAACGCTGCCTTCCCTCCTAGCTGCCGCGGGCCAAAGATTTCAACGTAGGGGAAGAACAGTGGGTAAGAATGTAAGAGGGAGCCCTTGTTTAGCTTGCTTAGTGCTAGTGTGGTTCTGTCAGTGCCAGGAGAACCTGAAAAAGACTGTGAGGAGGGGGGGGGGGTGTCCCAACGACGGCGTGAGGAGATTAGGGCAGGCGAGAAGTGAATCACGCATCTGTACCATCGTGCAAACTATCCCCCCACGTGATCCTTGGACGGACCCAGCGCAGCCCATCTACTCCTTCGAGGAGAGGCGAGTGCCTCAGGGAATCGACCTGACTTCTTCCCACTACCTGCAGCCAGAAACAGAGGAGAGAGAATGACGTGATCCACGTAAGCTGAAACCAGATGATCCCTTCTGAACTTGCTAAATGGGTGCTGGGTTGTCAGAGCGTTGTGTTGTGTTACCAGGTTTGATGTTCGCAGCCAGACTGGGCCGGCAAAGAATGGACGTATAGGCGTGGTTACTGCCCAAGCAAGCTCTGCAGGGCTCGGGGAGCAGGGAATTAAGCGTTCCTCTTCCGGCTTGGTGCCCAGCCAGCCAGAAGGTCAGAGCACAGTCCTCGTGAAATAGTTTCCTGTCGTCTCGTGTAAATGCAGCAGAGGAAAGGTCGTAAACATCTGCGCTTGGTAGATGTTTTCCCTTGTGATTGAACTTTTTCTGGGCCCCAGTTTCCTCATCTAGCAAAGGGTAGTGACCAATGCCCCGTGTAGGGATGTTAACGGACATTATATGAGGTAACATACGTAAATCGCTTAGCACAGTGCCTAGCACCTAGGAGACATCCAAAAAATAATAGCTGTGATTAGATTGTTCATAGTTGCGGAGTATCATCAGGGGCCCACACTTGCATAAAACACTGCCTTTCCACGCAGTACCCGTATCTGCCCCTTTAAACTCGGTTGGGGAGATCCCCACCACTGATTTTCGGACCATAACTTGATGCTTTACAGTTAATTCCTTTTGGAGCCACGTCTGTTTGGGAAAACGAAAAGACTCGAGAAGAGATGAGGGTCAGAGACAAAGGAGGCTTCTGGGCCAGCCAGTTCTCCCTGTTCCAATAAGATTAAAAAGCAGTGCTGTCTGCAGGTCTAGAATTCCCAATATAATGGAAGCCTTAAGTTGTAGCTCCATTAGAATAACCAGCTCGTCATCCCTCCTTGCTCTCCAAAAAGTATTAAAAATCTTGGCCGTGCCGGGGTGAACAGGTTTCACAGTCTGACTTCTGTGCTTAGTTCATGGGATTTCCTTATGCTGCCCCAACAAATTTATTTTGAACCTGCTGTGTACCAGGTACTGAGCCAGGCGATTTCACATATGTGAGCTCATTAAGTCACTTATTCTGCACAGCAGCCCTGTGAGATCAGTTATCACGCCCAATATCACAGATGAGAAGGCTGAGGTTCTGCGATGTTAAATACTTTGTCCAGATAGCACAGTTAAGCAGTTACTAGCATAGCCAAGATTGACGTTGAACCCCTTCCTTTGCATATGTTTAACATTTGAAACAGTTTGTGTTGCACGTAATTTTATTAAACAGGCATGGCAACTGAGTCACCAAAGCTCCCCAGAAGCTCACAGTTCAGATGGAAGCTGCAGGCTCAATAAAATTCAGTTACCTCACACACATTTCTACTTATTCTCGGTAGAAAGGGAAGTTTGATTTTTTTTTCTTTAAATAAAGTTCCACATCCTAGAATGTTCCATGTCAGTAAGTGAGCACCTAACTCCAGCAAACGTAGATCTTGGCTGGAACAGAGTTCCCCTGTACGTTCAGTGGCCTAAATACATGTTTGGGTTATTTTATAGCAAGCTCTGGTTTCAGCAGTGGTGGGAGGCAGGGTGCAAGGCTAAGCCTTGGCTTTCTGTGGGATGTACCTGAATGGGGCAGTCAGTTGAATGGTGGCCATTTTCGCCACTTATGAATTGATTTTGCTGCAGAGCTTGGGTTTGAAGAGAATACGGAGAAGAGACATAAAGCTAAATCTAGGCCAGAAGTACAAGACTTCCCCCTTGGTAGATAGTGCCATTTATTTGGTTAATTTTCCTATCATGACCTAGATTATTTTTTCTGTGTATGTGTGTATATATATATATATATATATATATGTATATGTGTTTGTGTGTGTGTGTGTGTATATATATATATATGTATATGTGTGTGTGTGTGTGTGTGTACACATTAGGTACCAGGCAGATACTATGCCTTTCTGCTTTGTACTTACTGTACTACCACTGCTAGCTAATAACCAGCAAAATGTAGAAAATGAAAAAGGATAAAGCTAATTTTCTATAGACAACCTGGAGAAAAGAGTGCTTGCCCCTGACTTAATGGGGGCAGAGAACTGACTATGTCAAGAATTTGCCTTTTCTGAAAGCCGACTGCTTCCCGCCCCGTGGGGCCAGTCGAGTCGCTGCGTGTGTGGCGCTTCCAGCTCTGCCTGCGGGGCTGGCCTGGGCTCAGATAATCCCCTGTGACTGGCCGTCGGAGTCTCGGAGCTCCTGAGGCTGGCTCACAGCACCCAGAGGTCTCGTACTGTCCACAGCCTGCATGCTGTTGATGGGCCAGAATCCACTGGGGACAGTGTGCCCCTTGCCAAACTCCATTTCCAAGATGGGAGTTTTATTCAGGGACTCGTTCCTTGAGTTCCCAACATGTTGACTTTGCATCCGTTTCCTTTTATCAAGGCAGAATCATAGCAGAAGGGTTGGGGCAAGGATGCAAATGGAAGGCAGCCCCCATAGCGGAAAAGAATAGATCTTTCAGCCCATCTGGGGCCTGAGGGATGAGGTTGGTTGACGATTGAAAACAGTTCTGAAAAACAGCCAGCTGCACGGGGCTACAGCTTGGGGCCCTTCCTTAGTGCAGAGAGAAAGAAGGAAATGGAGTCACGTAAGATGTACACATTCAGTTCCTCTTAGAATGATAGCTCCCACTGTCCAACTGTTTAATAATCTGGGTGGAGCACATCCAGAGTCGAAATGAAGACGTTTTCACTTACAAATAGGTATTTTGCAACGCGCTACGTTCACCTTGAGAGAGAAGTGCCTGTAATCTCTGTTCCTGGTGTCATTTTAAAGCTTTCGCTTCATGACTCTGTAGCCGTTTAAAAACTTGTCGCAGCAAATGTGATTAACAGAAGTTTCCAAAGCGGCACCGTAGCTTATGTGTTATGTTAAAAGTTGCCTAACGTTTAGCTAATGTAAAAGCAGCAACAATAAGCAACAACAACAAAATAAAAGGAGAGCAAATAGGTCAATGTGGCATCATAGGCTTATCTGAGATAAACTAGTTCCATCATTTTATGCAGTCCTCAGTAATGCCCGGATTAAAATATCAAGCAAGGCATTCAAACAGTGGCAAATGTGTCTGTGTATTTGTTATTCCAGTTGTTTGTTAAGCAGCCATTTTACTCTTGCACTGTAATAAACTGAAAGGGGAATTAAGATAATGCTTTCTGCCCCCCATATTGCTGTTCAACTACCTCTATATGCTTGGTTTCTCTTTAGGGTTTTCTTTCCTCCAAATCTGTACAAAAGCAAGATTTCAGCTCTTCTGCGTTGTCATAACAATGTGATATAGACAGTCTCTGTGAAAGCTGTGTGTTCATTAGGAATGTTTCCCGTTGTCTCACTTTGCATCTAACAGAATTCTACCCGTAACCTTAGGGCAAGAATTACCCAAATAGGTATCGTGTTTTGGAAGCCGAATAGAAAGGAAAGCTATCGGACCATTTAACTTGATCTCGTTCCCGTTCCTTATAATACGTTTGGCCGGAAGACCTCTGGTCCAAGTAGCCTTGCACTTAGACACTAAGTAAGCTCTTATGTACTTGACAGTGAGGCCGGCGCGAGCTAATTAATGTGACTGATGTGTTCTGAAAACCTTGCCATAAGCGGTTTTAAAAAATGCACCAGAAAATCTTGTTATTTACAGAATTTTGTCGAAGCATCTTGCCAATAATCCGCCCCTAGTTTACTTGTTAAGTCCATTCATATATTGGGTTTGCTTACAGCGGAACGCGCTGCCTACTGTGTTTTCTTTGGCATTATAAAACATTGGTGAAAGTAAATGACGTTGTTTTTATTTCAGTCAAACTGTTTCTCAACGATGGTCTGTAGCTCAGGCCCAACGCGTGAACCTTTTGACAGGAACACTGGTAAAATTGACGGGGGCAGGGAGCGGTGCTGACCGAGCGGAGTCCAGCAAGAGAGAGTCAGCAATGCCTCGTCTTCTCAGTACCTGTTGTAGTCTCCTGCCATCAGTGACTTTATACAAGTTCTGTTCTGCCCCTGGGGGGGGGGGGGAAATCCAAGCGGAGCGGGACAATTAAGATAAAAGGATAGCAAATTCCACTTGGGCCTGGCCTTTGTGTAACAGGGTCCTTTGGGTCACTGAGAAAAATGAGAACTCCTGACCAAGTAGGTCCCAGAGGAAATGCCTGGCCCCGTTGGACTTCTGTGCCCAGGCCGCCACTCTCTGGCGGTCGAGAGACAAAGCCCACCTCGGCCAGAGGCACACCCTTCCCTCCCAGGCGGTCCTGCCCAGAAGGCCTGCACGACTCTGAACCACCCTGCAGGCCTTGAGCGAAGCCGAAGCTGACACTTTCTGCTTCCTCTCTGGGATCCAGCCTGGCTCTGCTCCTGTGAGTTCTCTCAGGCCAGAGATGTCTCCCTGGAAGGAGCCCCCAGTCTCAAAATGAGGTCAGAGCAAGAGAAGGAAAGAGCAAATGGCCTAGACCCACAGGCTACCAGATAATTTCAACTTTCCCTTCCTCCCATGACTTCATCGCCCCCAGGAGGGGCTGAGGGGGGATGGGAAAGGTTCGGTGTCCGTACTGCCCACGTTGGCTTCTTCCAGGTAATGCAGAAATGCCCCCGCTGGACTTGTCCGCGTTCAGCCCCACGTGAAGGCATGCGCTGGTCAAGGCAGGAGAGTGCAGGCCCCAAGGAGCCCTGCCTCTGGATCTCTGAGCCCCTTTCTCCTCCCCTTTCCGGTTTTCTGTTGCTGACTTCCGCATCTCGGCCTCTGCTCGCATTGACTGGCCATCCACGTTTATCGTCCGCTTTTATACACGCGTATTAGCAAGTGTCGCTGTTGCGTTAGAAAGCCCCAAGGAACCCTTTCTGCCTACCTTCTCGTAAGTCAACTTCAACGATTTCTGGATGCCACAAGCGCAGCAAAATTTTAAGTCCTGAAATAGCCCGCTCGCCCTAAGTCCAGCTTTGCTCTAAAAATCTTGCTTCTCTCACATTTTAGAGGGAACGTTACTGGAATATGCAGCAGAATCATGGGGACGGGGAGGGATCACTGCCCCTTTGGCCCATCGGGATACCTGTTGCCACTCCCAGCATACATTTTCTGCTCCTCCTACAAGCCCAAACGAGCTCTTACATGAGAGGACCAGCGGTTACGGTTGGGGGGGGGGGGGACATCGTGCCCACACACGGCACCGAGCTCTTCTGTGCAGGCCGTCTGCAGGGATGCGTTCACTTGGAAATGGCTAATCGTGGCGACTGAAGTTGCTATCTTTTCACCTCCCTCTGGGCAGAACTCCACGCATCCTCTCAAAGTGGCTGGATTTGGCCTCCCATCCCGAAGTGGGACGCCGCATGTGCTCGGGAAACATGGGCCCTGTTCTTCCACCCTGGGGCATCCAAAAGCCAATGTCCACCGACTGTTCACTGCATGCCAGGCCCTTTTCTAGTTGGTTTTTGTTTTTGTTTTTGTTTTTTTTTTAACATTTAGCTTTTCATTCTACACCATAATCTACAAAGTAGACCCCTATTCCCATGTTAGAAGTGACTAATTGCAGCACAGGGCGGTTATGTGACTTGCCTTTGGTCACATGGATTAAGCCCTGGGCAGTCTGATTCCAGAGCCCACACTCTTAACTGCTACTCTGAGTCACCCATCATGCAGTGGCACAGACCCAGGAGAGGGACTCAGCTCGTGGCTACCCAGGGGGGAGCTTCCAATAATAATGACAACAAAGCAGCAGCCATAGCAGCTCCCATCTGTTGAATGCGAGCTATGCGCCCGGCCACTGCGTTGAGCGCGTTCTTATTCAGTCCCGAGGCAGACGCCATCGTTACCCCCCCCCCCCCCGCCGCCCTTCAGTGGGGAGCACACTGTGGGGTCAGACAGCCTGGATTCCGAGCCCGGCCTCCCTCCTCCCTGGCCTCGTGGCCTTCCACAAATTGCTTTCTCTTTCTGAGCCACAAGGAGGAGAGTGGCAGGCCTTGATTCCTCTGTTCTAGTGTATTCTAGTCTAGTCCCCCCAAGACTGCCCCTCTTCTGGCTTTGGAGCCCTCCTCTATGGAAGGCCTGTCTCCCTAGTGACCACACACTCAAGGGGTGCCCCAGTTGTCAACAAGGCTTGCCCAGCTACCTCTTCCCCCTACCCTACCCGCTCCCGTGGCTGCTTGGAATATTCTGTCACCAAAGTATAAACAAAGATCTGGAGATTCAAAAGGTAAAATGAAATGAGAAACTTCAGATGCCGCAACCCCACACTTCCAGAGTCATACATCTCAGAGCCGACAGAGGCCTTAAGGAATGTAGCTCAGTTTCCGGCCTCAGCTGGTATTGTTGTCCGTGAGGCAGTAGCCAACATATTTGATCCTCATATTTGATCCACGTTCTACACACTAGGGAGCGCTTCCAGCTGCCCCCCTCACCCCACGGATGTTCAGATGGGGGGCAGCCTGGACATGGAACTTTCACTGGGAAGAACAAGGGATTTATTTATTATTTATTTGGGAAGGAGCACGTGAGCAGGGGAGAGGGGCAGAGGGAGAGAGAGAATCTGAAGCAGCCTCCACGCTCAGCAAGGAGCCCGACACGGGGCTCGATCCCACGACCCTGGGATCATGACCTGAGCCAAAATCAAGAGTTGGATGCTCAAGCGACTGAGCCACCCAGGTGCCCCCAAAGAATTTTTTTTTTAAGCAGCTACATCCTATTTGGTAAGGCCCCTTTGGGAATTATTCTCTCTCTCTCTCTCTCTCTCTCTCTCTCTCTCTCTGGTTCCCCCCACCCCTACCACCCCACTGCCTCGCCTCTTCTCTTCAGATTGCTTCCCCGCTCAAGGAGCTTTTCTCTCCCACAACCTGCTGCTTGGGAGAAACTTCCACCCCACCCACAGAAGTTTGGGTTCGGTGGGTCTGAGTCAGGCTGCTTTAGGCTGGGCAAGGGGAATCCTCCAGAAGCACGTCTGCCAGTTCAGACACCCCTCCACTTGCAGCCATTTAGACGATCACGAAGGAGTTGAGGTCCATATCCCAGCCACGAATGAAATCAGATTTGGGGATCAGATGTTAGTAAAGTATAGTGGCTGAGAACACAGACTCTAGAGTCAAACTATTTAGGTTAGAATCTTGCCCCCTGCCACTTACTACACATGTGACCTAGCAGGTGATTAATGGTTTCCTCTCCTCATTTTCCTTTGTCCAAATATGGCCTTCTTGGGGCAGGACATCAGAAGGCTTCCTATAGGGGCTCCTGGGTGGCTCAGTTGGCTGAGCGTCTGACTCTTGATTTCAGCTCAGGTCCGATGATCTCATCCAGTGCCTGGTCTGTCTCCATCTTTCCTCCATGTTCTTAAAGCCCCTGAATGAAGCAGCTTCCCCAAGAAGGCTCTCAACCCAGTCCTTCCTGCCAGAGGCCAGATGCCCGAAGGGGAGGGGTTTTGTCGGCCATCAGCAGTGCAGGGCTAGAAGGCCACAGACGAAGGAGTTTTCACGGTGGGAAAAAGTGCTTTGCGTTTTCCTTGGAGCAGGTCGTGACGTCTTGCTGGCTCCCTCATTAATCGATGAGGTAAACAAAAACTGTAACACGTGTTCAAAAAATAAATCAGTGAAGTGGGAAAAGAGTCTTCTGGCGCTCGCGTCCGCCTCCAAGTTCAGATGCCGGGGTGTTCACCGGAGGCCTTTCCACCTGTAGGAACTGCCAGGAAAATAGAGGCTCAGCTGCCATGGCGGTTCCTAGTTCAGGCCCCTCCGCAGGCTGTAATACCTCCAATCCATTCACTTAATTAAGGGCGCAAGTGTTTACAGGACACATATTCTACAGTGGGCGTGGGGCTGCAGAGACGAGCGCAACACCGTCCGTGCCGTCGAGGGGCTCACAGCCTGGGGAGGGAAGCATACAGCATCACACAGACCATTGGTGGCCCGTCAGAGGAAAGGACCTAATGTTGCCTGGGGAGGGGTTCAGGGAAGGCTTCCTGGAGGAGGTGTGCAGGAGCTGACTCATGAAGGGTAAGAAGTTTTCCAGATGAAAGAATGGAAAGGGGTTGGAGGACATTCCAGGCAGAAGAAACAGGGAGAAAATATCTGGTGGCCCATAGGGAAAGTACTGGCCAGTCATAGGGAATATTGCGAGCAACCCAGCCTGGCAGAGCACGGGGCTAAAGGCTTGACGGCGAAGCAGGGCCCAGTTTCTCTCGCTTTTGTTTTATCCTGATGGAGGCCACCGGCTGGTCTCCTGGGAGGCCTGCGCGGCAGGCTTTGGGGCAAAGGAGAGCCCGGCTGGCTGACCGAGTCGGGATTCTCCGTGTAACCGCCATGGGAGACCTGTCGGCACAGCCCGACTCCCGGTGCCGAGCCCAGCAGCCCCCGCAGGGTTTGGACCGGAGGAAGAGAAAGAGCGATCGGCGGTAACGAGAGCCAACTTCTAAGATTTCGGAAATTTTACAAGCCAGTCGTTCAACACAGCCTTTATTTAAAGAGCAAGTTGTGTAAACTTACAATGAAATAAATTACATTAATGCAAAGTAGTGAATACCCAAAGCTTGTCACATCCTGATTATCGTCCTACTTTTTCCTCTTACGCTATGCTCTTGAAGTTATTTAGGTCCTACTGCGTCTGCAGGGTCGAAACGCCATATAATGGCATGTCGCTGAGCACCCTTCCCAAGTCCACGTTCGGGGACGTCAGGTTGGTAGCAGCACTCAGCCAGGGTGGGAGTATTTGTACCCCCCTAGAAATTACGGCTCCCCTCCCGGAGCGCTGTTGGCTACATTTTTACGAGCACCCCGCCGGCTCTGGGCCTTCCCTCCTCCCTCCCTCTCTACGCTTCCTTCCATCGCCAGTAGCTGTTTTCAGGAAAGAACAATCCTGGAAACAAATTCACGTGGACGCGCGAAGTGCCAGGAGTCCAGATTTCTGGGTTGGGCTCGTAGGTGGTTTGTTCTTTCAGCAGAAGTCTTCTGGAGGCACCACGAAGATACGAGTGAGAGATACTTTTTAGACCCGACTTTTCAGAGACTGGTGAAATATACATGACAGACTACGATCTCCTATGCTTCTGCCTAAGGTCACCCACCCCTTCAAACCACAAGGCTGAAACTAGTCCTCTTGCCAAGGATTTCAGTGGAATTAAGCAGCTGAATCCCACTCACCCCACTGAGGTCGTGACAAAATGGATTTACATTTTGTCCCCAGCCGGGAACTCCCAGCTAGAGAAGTTTCCTTCCACCACCACTACACAAAGATTAATAATAATAATAATAGCAGCAGCTGATATAAATTGAGTGCTTACTATGTACCTTGCCACTCACAGCAGTTCTATAAGGCAAGTACTATTACCGTCCTCGTGTTATTTATTTATTTATTTATTTATTTTTAAGTTTATTTATTTATTTTGAGAGAGAGAGAAAGAGAGAACCCCAAGCAGTCAGTGCAGAGCCCGATTTGTGGGGCTGGAACCCACAAACCATGCGACCATGACCTGAGCTACCTTGAAGTTGGACGATTACCCGACCGAGCCTACCCAAGTGCCCCCGCCCTCATTTTATAGACGAGGAAACTGAGGCTCAGAGAGGTTAAGGAACTTGCTGAAAGGCACAGAGCAATCGAGCACTGGAGGGAGATATGAATGCAGGCAGTTGGTCTGCTTCCAGAACTCTCACTTCTCACCATGGCAGGGAGCCGTCTCCCATCAGAGCTCTCCTCATGGCCCTTCCCATGGCTTGGCTTGGGCTCATCCCATGCTCTCTCTGACCAGCTTGTTCTTTCTCCCTGTCCATTTCGTGGTGACACTCATAGGGGCTTAGCTGTAAGGCTGAACTTGACTGTTACATGTGGAGATCACAGAAGCTGAGAAAGTCCCCGATCATTGCCATCATATCCTTCCAATGTATTTCTATTAATTATTTTAAACATTTTTATTTATTTTTGAGAGGCAGAGTGTGAGCAGGGGAGGGGCGGAGAGAGGGAGACCCAGAGTCCGAAGCAGGCTCCAGGCTCTGAGTTGTCAGCACCCAAGCCTGAGGCGGGGCTCGAACTCACGAACCGCGAGAGCACGACCTGAGCCGAAGTGGGACGCTTAACCGACTGAGCCACCCAGGCACCCCTGATCCTTCTAATGTACTCAAACAAACGAGGAAATGCCAAGGATAAGTTCACAGAATTTGTGATAATACAAACATTTAATGCAGAGCAGTTTAATGCAATGGAATTTTGCGATTCACAAGAGAAATAGGGCGTTGTTCAATGAAGATAGAGTTTCAGTTTTGCCAGAGAAGAGTTCTAGAGATCTGTTGTGAATATTCAAGAATGTGACTACACTAATACTACAGAACTTTACACAAAGGTGGTTAAGACGAGGGGCACCTGGGCGGCTCAGGCGGTTGAGCGTCCGACTTCGGCTCAGGTCACGATCTCACGGTTCGTGGGATCGAGCCTCACCCCTCGACCAGCTTTGCGCTGACAGTGCAGAGCTAAACAGAGCAGTTTAATACAGTGTAGTTTTACTAGTTACGAGATAAACCCAGGATTTACGTAGCAATTCGTTTGTACCGAACTCTGCGCGAAATGCTCTGGAAAGGGAACGTGAGCTTTACGTTGAAGGATGAGTGGTTTTGGCTGGTCCGGTGGGTGAACCTCTGTGAATGTGTGAAAAATAGTCTTGTTGCAAGATAACCGGCCACATCAAGGCCCTTCGTGAGTGTAGGGCCTTGATAAATGGCTTTCTTAGCTGCCCCATCCGTGTATTGCGCTCCGACGTAAGGCTTCGGGGAGTGGAGGGTCCCTCAATTCATGGTCAGTCCACTCGGTTTCGGGCTCTGGCTCTCACTCTAGCTTCCACAGAAGCAGCACAAACTTGAAGGACCTTCCAGGCCAAGGCAACGTTGTCCTGACATCTGGTCATCTGAGCAGATGGTTGAAACTTATTTCATCATTCTTTTTTTTTTTTTAATTTTTTTAATGTTTATTTAGTTTTGAGAGAGAGCACGAGCGGGGCAGGGGCAGAGAGAGACAAAGACACAGAATCCGAAGGGGTTCCAGGCTCCAAGCTGTCAGCACAGAGCCCGATGCGGGGCTCAAACTCACGAACTGCAAGATCATGACCTGAGCCGAAGTCGGACACTTAACGGACTGAGCCACCCAGGCGCCCCTCATCATTCTTTATATTGCTGTGCCTCAGTGGGTTGTCACCACGATTGTGTCACACACAAATGTGGAACATTATGTATCTGCTGTCTAGAAAAAGGCGCAGGCCTGAGCGCGCGCACACACACACACAAGCTATTTTGAATACACTTTGCATACAGTTCACAGACCTCCGAACCAAGGAAGTCAGTCCATTCGCGTATTCTCTGTATAAGAACTTGCTACGCATTAAAGTCCACAGTCTTTAACAGGAAGTTCTAAGCCAAAATTGTTTGAGGCCACCGAGTTTACCATGAGAGCCCATCATTTTCTAGTGACCTGGTGGTGGGTTAGCAGGACAATATGCTAAGTTTGTACTTGACCCAAACTCCCAACTTGCTCAGTTTGACAAGCTTGAGGACCGCTCCCCCACCTTCCTCTGACTTAGTCTCCCTGGTGGGTCGGCTGTTGCTAGAATCATCTAGCACACAAACAAATGCAGAGACTCAGCAAATCTCCCCGGGGCCGCTCTGCGTAAAGAGAAAACGTGTATAAATTGTTCTGCCTTTGCGAATCAGCTAAAAGCCCTACACATGGGCACGTATATCTGGGGGCCTCCCAGCCCCTTGGCTCGCGTCCATCGTCTGCCATGCCCTATTTGCTCTCTCGCTTCGGACCTGGGCCCTTCTTGGAAACAGTCTTTCTCTGACTCTAGACTACGACCAATTGGACATTCACTTCCTGTTTTATGCATCTGGAAGCCTCTGTCCCTGTCTCACTACACGGGAGCCCTCCTGTCTCGGATCCCTAATCCTATTTCCACCGGTTTCCCTGCCTTGGTCCTTTAGCTGTTATTTTCCTGAGGCTTGTGCGACACTTCTCCGTTCTTTTGGTCTCGGCTCCCCTCCCCCCGCACCCCCACCCCCAACCCCCGAAGCCTCTGCCTGGCCCAGCATTTCCCACAAATGGGCTGTGCCTTAGTCTCCCGAAGAATTTCACTGTGGCTTTTCAACATACATGTGCATTTAGATTATGATTCCCTTAGATCTCAGCTTCGCCACAACAAAGACAAAACCCACGACGGAGACCACGCTTGCCTGGGCGAGCGTCGCACAATGTGTACAACCGTCAAATCACTCTGTTGCACACCTCAAACGAATACAACCTTGTACGTCAGCTATAGTTCAAGAGGAAGTTTTCTTTAAAAGAACCCACAACTCAGCAGGGCGCCTGGGTGGCTCAGAGAAGCGTCTGACCCTGGATTTCGGCTCAGGTCATGATCCCAGGGTCGCACGATCGTGCCCTGCGTTGGGCTCTGTGCTGAGCATGAAGCATGCCTGGGATTTTGTCTCTCTCTCCCTCTGCCCCTCCCTGCTGCTCGTGCTCTCTCTCTCTCTCTCAAGTAAATAAATAAACAAACAAACATTAGATAGATAGATAGATAGATATAAAACCCCACAACTCAGGAAGCCACGTTGATACATTTTTAAAGCCTAGTCTGACTAGCCTCCTGTCATGCGCTGGTTTGCCCCATTCAACACCCCTCCACTGCTGGGAGCATGTCTCCCGACCTCTCCCACCTCCAAAGCCGTGTAGCTAAAGAATAGAATGTTCCGTCTACTTGGCTAAAGGAAAGGAGGTCATCAGATTGAGCCCAGGGGTGTGTATGTGGGGGCTCGTAAACAAAATAACCTCATTTGATTCTTTTCAAACAGCGTTTTAGCTAGGTCAGGTCTTCCGACAGCCATGCATTGGGGGGAAATGAAGGGCTATCAGTTTACATAACAGGATTACGGACACTGGCAAAATGAGAGCTAGGTAACTCTTGGGTTAATATTCCTCATCGACCTAAAAGTACATTGCGAGAAGGAAATAGCATATTTCTGATCATGAAAACATGACATCTGTACCCAGCCTTTTTAGATCAACAGTGGAGCATATACACTGGGCTCGTTTTCAAGGGTGGTGGGGACCACATTCTGAATTATTTTCTCCAGAGCTTGTCTTGAGGAACACGATAGTCGAACGTTCCCAAATATCTTCACCCATCTGGTCCTCGGGGCACGAGTTGATACTTGTGCAGGAACAAGGTGCCATTAGATGTGCCCATTTGGAATCTAATAGCTCATCTAGAAGACCATAGGATCAGGAGGTTTACGAACTCCGGGTGTCTTAATTTGGGGACGTGCCACCGCAAAGCATGCTGGGACCTCGGTAGAGAACTGGTAGAGAAGAGTCGAGCGCCAAGTCAAGCCGATAGTGCCCAAGGCAGGGTAGCAGACCTGGGGAAATAAACATTTGTTCCTGTTGTGGGCTGAACTGTGTCCCCTGCAAAATTCGTATGTGCAAAGCCTCACCCCCAGTACCTCCGGATGTGACTGTATTTGGAGATATGGCGTCTAAAGAGGTGATTAAAGTAAAATGAGGCTGTCAGAAGGGCCACGTGAGGTCGCAGTGAGAAGGCAACCGTCTGCAAGCCAAGGAGAGAGGCAGGAGAAATCTGACCTTGATCTTGGACTTCCAGCCTTCAGGACTGTGTTATTTTGTCATGGCAACCTTGGCAAGTATACTCGGTCCCTCTCTTTTACTTCCCAGACTCCAAACCGCCTTCTTGGGGGACTTGGAGAAGTCTCCACGGACGAATATTGGTGGGAGGCAAGGCCTGGCTAGCTGCAGCAATGGCGGGCATCAAGGTGGAGTTTCCAGTTCAGTGATGAGGGTGTCTAGGGGGCAGGTGGTCATGTTGGGTGCCCAGCGGCGACAGCTGTCCCGAGCGGGCTAGTTCTGTCACGTGCCGGTCGTCATTCTACCTGGCGCTGGCCTGGGCTTGGCTCCCTAGGTCCCCCAGGGACCCTGGGAGCTACTTAGAACCTTTAAATAAATACATTTTCTCCCCTAATCGGTTAGAGATGGTTTCCGGGGCTTCTAATCGAGACCGGAAACCACTATGATTTCAGGCCTCCATCCGTATCCCGAGAGTAACTCGACTACAAATACGACGACGAAGCGTCAGGGACAAAGTTGGAAGGGCGGTGGTCTCAAGGATCTCAGGACTCAGGCAATTTGAGCAGTGCTCCGGCCGTGGAAGGTGCTACCAAGGGGAACACCCGCCCTGAGTGAGATGTTTTTTCCTTTTGCCTTCCCTCCTTCCCCTTGTCCTCCTCTTTCGGGTCCTTCTTTTTTATTCCTCAGCCTTGGGCCCACTCATGCTTTGACTAGGCCGCTAAGCTCCACAGACGCTGTTCAGCCCTAAGTGGGGCCCTTGGGAGGATGGGAGCTGTGAGCCCGGCTCAGTCTGGCTTCCCTTGGGAACGAAAGCCGCCCCAGGATGCGTCTCCCCCCACCCCCCCCACCCCCCCCGCCATCCAGCCCTTCCTGTACTCAGCTTCGAGGACTGGTGGATAATCATAATATGACATCATTTCTGTGTAAACTTTTGATTCTCTATTACTTGGAAGCTGAGACACAGGGGCAGCTTTTGTGGCCTCAACCCTTGGGCCGAGAGCCTAGTCCTTAACTGCGAGGTTTTTCACGTGACCTCAGGCTTGTCCCATGTCCGCTACCTGCAACCTTCCTTTGCCACGTCTGATCGGTTCCTCGGCCTTCCTCGCCTCGTTCCAGCCTGCGGAGTGTCCAGGCACAAGAAAGTGAGTCCTTGAGCAACAGCAGGTACAGCAAAGGGGTCACTCCTGGATTATTTCTCCTGTTGGGGAACTCAGTGGGAGTATGGGGCCGAAGAACTGTAAAAAATACAAAACAGCGCAAAAAACCCGGGAGACAAATCGAATGCGTCTGGGATAGAAGACTTTGGAGCATTCCCCAGTGCTAGAGAGCACATGCTCCTTAGAGTTTACCCAATCCCTCATGGAATAATTTAACTTAAAAAAAAAAACCAAAACAAAACACTTTTTACTCGGGGGGTGGGGGGGAAGGTCAGTAAAGCAAAGGTTTCTATAGCACCCTGGCCGCCATGCCTCTTGCAACCTATGGAATCGTTACATTACGAGGTACAAGTAGGTCAGAGAAGAGCCTTATGGGAATTGGCTGACCAATGGTTCTCTAACTGGAATAAGTGGAGGCTAAGGCCGCTCACCGATGAGGAGGCGAGGAGGCATTTACAAATGCCTGAGGCTCTGTGCGTCCTGTCCTGCTGCTGGGAGGGCCTGCGACTGGGGGAAGGCTGCGGGGACTGGGATTATCTGTGCCGTGTGTGTGTCTTCGGGATGGGGGGCGGCGGGAGGGGTGCCCTAAAGAACAGAAGAATAAATCCCGAGCAAGCAGAAGGGCTGAGGCTTGAGTCTGGAAAGCCTGGTGCTACTTGGTTGGACTCGGTGATTTTCCCTGACGATCTGCTACCCGGGTAAGAGTCGGGCGGGCCTCTTTGTTTTCGAAGTGAGGGAGGCAGATGGGGACACGTGTGGGCAAGAAAGCACTGGAAGGCCAGGATGTAGGAGCTGGTAGGCACACAAAAAACCCACAAACCAAAACCAAACCTAGGGGACCTGAGGGTTGAGCAAGGTTAAAAGGGCTAATCTGTCCAGTGACGCATCCCTTGCTGCCCTCATTCTCCCCCATTCCACGACCTGTGACAACAGCCATAAGGTCCCATTAGGCCTACAAGTGTCAGGTAGAAAACCGATGACTGTGGCGCCTGGGTGGCTCAGTTGGTGGAGCGTCCAACTTTGGCTCAGGTCACGATCTCGCGGTTGATGGGTTCGAGCCCCGCGTCCGGCTCTGTGCGGACAGCTCGGAGCCTGGAGCCTGCTTCGGATTCTGTGTCTCCCTCGCTCTCTGCTCCTCCCCCGTGTTCTCGCGCGCGCTCTCTCTCAAAAATAAACTTCAAAAAAAAGTTAAAGGAGCACCTGGGTGACGCAGTCGGTTAATCATCCGACTCTTGATCTCGGCTCAGATCGTGATCTCACGGTTGGTGGGTTTGAGCCCCCCCATCAGGCTCTGTGCTGATGGCAGGGAGCCTGCCTAGGATTCTGTCTCTCCTTCTCTCTGCCCCTCTCCAGCTTGTGCTCTCTCCCTCTTAAAATAAATAAAGTTAAAAAAAAATTAATAAAGAAATACACATTTGGGGGGAAAAAAACCCTTGATGATTAATACAGAGACTTCTAGAAATGAATACCCACCATTAGTTTCTTTTATCGTGGCGACACCTCAGCAAACCAGATGTAAATAGATGACTCAACCCACTTTGGCTTGGTGTGGGCAATTGCAGAGCATTATATAAGGCAGCTATTTGATTTTGCTCCTGCTGATAAGAACAGGATTGGACTTAGAGACATTTGTTTCCAGCCTGGGTTATACAATGAAGGAGACGCGCACGCGCGCACACACACACGCACACACACACACTCTATTTCCTCAGCGTCCTGTGGGAGGAAAGTCTGTCACCTGATCAACATCAGCCCCATCAAAGGGGCCGGAGTCCCCAGTCTCGCCAACCACGCCGATGCCGAGACCACTTCCCGGACCCTGGGAAGTTGTGTCTTTGCCAACTTGCCCTTGCGTCTCAGAACCCGCCTCTGCCCTCCCCACCCCGCACACAGCACGCTCGCTCGGGCACCTCCTGTGTTGTCCGTGATCACATTTGTCCGAGCGAAGGTAGGAGTGAAGACTGAGAAATGGTTAACTTTGTAGGAGTGCCAGTGAGAGGCATCAGTCGCGGCTAACAGAGCTACTGCACTCAGGCATTGGCTCTAATACTGAAGTCCAGGGTCATTTCCAGCTTGCTCAGTGACCTTCAGTCTTCTGTGAGTCACAGCTGCAGCTGAGTCATAGGCAGTAGGAGAGAGGCTGTGTTTTCCACTTATAAACCTTCTTCCTTATCTCCTCCCACATTCCTCCTAGTTACTTGAGGAAGGGGCTGCGTCTTCTATTCCTCTTGTGACATGAATTTCTAGAACGGGTTTGGAGTCACACAGATCTGTCATTTGCCATCGTTAGATTACTTCCTCCGTCTGCGGCTTAATTTCCTTACCCACAATGAGGGGATAAAACAGTGCCTCATGCTATATCACAGGATTATTGTGAAGTTTAAATGAAATCGATCCTGTGAAGCATTTGTTCAGAGTCCCGGTCGCCTAGTAAGTACCCAGAGATTGGGAGTCACTATTAAGTCATTCCCCCAAATTATTTTGGAAATCTTTTTGGAAATCCGTCTGAGCTTGGTAAGTGAGAATTATTCCTTCAGAATCTCATCACCCTGGAAGAGGAGGCAGAGACCCAATCTGGTTTCTGCACCTTAAAAACTAAGGACCAGGACCAGGGCTGGCTCAGTAGGAAGAACATGCAGCTCTTGATCTCAGGGTCGTGAGTTTGAGCCCCATGTTGGGTATAGAGATTTCTTAAAATAAATAATTTTTTTTTAAAAGCTACGGACCAACCCTAAGCATGTGTAGATCACATCAAAGGGCACATATCCCACAAAGCTATGCATGAAAATGGGCTTCTCTCCGTCCCTCCCCTGTGCATGGGAAGGAGTGGCCTAGGCTTTACCTACCTTCTGCTTGTGAGATCTCTGTTAAGGGCAGAGATATCCCAGCATATCCCAGGGTTCTCCACACTTATGCTAATGGAATGGTTTGTCCAATCCATTTAGAAAAATGGTGTTGAAGGGCATCTGGGTGGCTCAGTTAAGTGTCCGACTTCAGCTCAGGTCATGATCTCGCAGTTCGTGAGTTCGAGCCCCCCGTCAGGCTCTGTGCTGACAGCTCGGAGCCTGGAGCCTGTTTCAGGTTCTGGGTCTCCCTCTCTCTCTCTGCCCCTACCCCTGCTTGGCTCTCTTGATCTCTCTCTCTCTCAAAAGTAAATAAACATTAAAAAAATTTTTTTTTAAGAAAAATGGTGTTATCTGTTATTGCCAATAGAATGTATCCTTTCTTTCCTTCATTTTTTCCTCCAGAGAAAGAAAAGTCTGCAAGTGAGTTTCCATGAAGTGTTGCTAAGTCTTTCCTACAGCAGGTTCAGAAAGCCAATATAGGGGCTGATTGTGCTTTTAATATCCCCCCCCCAAAGCAAACAAAGCTTCCGTATTGGTCACACACACACACACACACAGCCAAAGGCAAGATCAGTGCGGATGTTTTAATTGCCCCAGAATCAGTCATCAAAGGACTATTGTGTGGGCGCCTCTGAAGCACCCCCTTGTGTTCCAAATGCAAAGAGGAGCGGCGCATAAATGTGGATGATAAGGCGTGGGCTCAGTGGCCTCGTGCGGCAGGCAAATGACCAAATGACCACTGGTGCGCAGGTGCTAACCTTCTCCGAAGGGTTATTGCAGGAGCCCTGCGGGCCGCCACCTCTCATAGCAGACGACAGCCAAGGGCTGGAAAGGGCTGCTCGGGAGCCTGTACAGGTTTCCTCTGATAACCTCACGGACGTGTTCTTAAAATGTAGTATATAATTAGCACACAACGTCACATTCGTTTCAGGTGTACAACCTAGTGATTCGACACTCCTATACGTTACTCAGCGCTTGCCGCGGCAAGCCGTCCCCATCCAAAATTATTGCAGTGTTATTGACTCTGCTCCCTGTGCTATATGTTTCATCCCCGTGACTGATTTATTTTATAACTGGAAGTCTGCTGCTTTCCTCTGCAATGGCGCTTGTTTGACCTTAAACAATAACAGCTAATATTACGGACCACTCCCCATGTGCCAGGACGTGTGCTCAGCACTAAAGGGCATTATCATATTTTGTCCACCACATAATGCTAAGAGGTGGGGACTTATAGTTCCCCCATTTTGCTATTATTCATTTAAAAAAATTTTTTTTAAAAAAATGTTTAATTATTTTTGAGAGAGAGAGAGAGACAGAGACAGAGTGTGAGCTGGGGAGGGGCAGAGAGAGAGGGAGACACGGAATCCGAAGCAGCTCCAGGCTCCGAGCTGTCAGCACAGAGCCGGATGCGGGGCTCGAACCCACGAGCCCATGAGATCATGACCTGAGCTGAAGTCAGACGCTTAACTGACTGAGCCACCCAGGCGCCCCTATTTTTTTTTAATTTTTTTAGAGAGAGAGAGCCCACTCGCACAAGCAGGGGAGAGGGACAGAGGGAGGGAGAGAGAAGGGGGAACGGCAGAGAGAGAGAGGGGAACAGAGAATCTGAAGCAGGCTCCATGCTGTCAGCGCAGAGCCTGATGGGGGCTCAATCTTGAACCATTACAACATGACCTAAGCCACCCAGGCATCCTGAGGGAGAGAGAATCTTAGGCAGGCTTCATGCCTGACACGGGGCTCGATTCCACAAACCTTGGGATCATGACCTGAGTGGAAAATGTCAGTCGCTCAACCCGCTGAGCTACCCTGGTGCCCCTCCCCCATTTTATAGATGAAGAGATAAGAGACTCAGAGCCTGGAGCCTGGTTCGGATTCTGTGTCTCCCTCCCTCTCTGCCCCTCCCCTGCTCATGCTCTGTCTGTCTTTGTCTCAAAAATAAATAAAAACATTTAAAAATTAAACAAAAAAACTGTACAAGTCTTTTTCTGGGAGGTTCTTCCCCCTTCTGAATGCTCTCATCGACACTCACCGCTACACCGTGTTTAAGAATGGTAACATGATGAGCCATAGCAGGTACGCACAGGTTGGAATTAAGAACAGAAAGGTAGAGATTAAAGAATTAAAACGTTGACTGAATTAGGGCGCCTGGGTGGCTCAGTTGGTTAAGCACCTGACTCTTCATTTCAGTTCAGTTCATGATCTCACAGATCATGAGTTCGAGCCCCACGTCAGGCTCTGCGCCGACAGTGAGGAGCCCACTTGGGATTCTCTCTCTCTCTCTCTCTCTCCCTCCCCTGCTCATGCTGTCTCTCAAAATGAACAAATAAATGAACATTTAAAAAAAAACACATTGACTGAATAGACAGGGTATCCTGGACCGTTTGGAAAGGCCACATCTTTGTATTCCATTCGTTCTTCCCAGTTATTCATAAATCTCCTCCCACTGAATTTCAGTAAAGCCACTTGAATGAAAGCAACTTGAGGTAATGGATCTAGCCTCTGTTTTATTTCCTATTCCAACCCCCCCCCAAATTCCTTCACACACACCTCCCACTCTCTTCCTCCTCTGCAGTTAAGCACTGGGTGCCCTCTATGTCACCCAGGTAAACCATAAGGCAACACTTTGAAGCAACTCATTTAATCCCACATTCGGGCAAAATCCACAAGAGAGACAATGCTAGAATGTACAGGTTATGAGGACCTGTCTGGTCATTTAGGGAATACCTTCTTTGGTACCCATTTGGATCGCTTCAGTCCCTATTATTTCCGTGAGACTGTGTAGACATTCCACTGTTCTTTCAAAGCGGAGTCTGAGCTAACGGATGGAGTTGGTAGTCTATAGAGTTAGACTCTAGTCTCAGCAATCCTTTCAGAGGCTCAGTTCTCCCTAGATTCAAGACCTCCTTTTCCAACATGCAGAGTGGCTATCAAGGCAATGTGGGGAAATATGAGAATGTTCCTTGAAAAATGACAAATTTTACAAATGCAAGTTATCATTTGTGATGGTTAACTTTATGTGGCGACTTGACTGGACCACAGGGTGCCCAGATATTTGATCAAGCATTATTCTCGGGGTGTCTGTGGGGGTGTTTCTGGGTGAGATTAACATTTGCAACAGTGGACAGGGGGCGCCTGGGTGGCTCACTAGGCTAAACGTCCGACTTCGGCTCAAGTCATGATCTCACAGTCTGTGAGTTCGAGCCCCGCGTCGGGCTCTGTGCTGACAGCTCGGAGCCTGGAGCCTGCTTGAGATTCTTTCTCTCCCTCTCTCTCTCTGCCTCTCCTTTGCTCACACTCTGTCTCTTTCTCTCTTTCAAAACTAAATAAGTATTTAAAAAATTTTGAATCAGTGGATAGAGTAAAGCAGATCGCCCTCCCTAACATGGGTGGGCCTTATCCGATTGAAGGCTGAATAGACCGAAAACGTTGACCTGCCCCTAAGTAAGAAAGACTTCTTCCTGCCTATCTGTGAGCTAGGACATCAGTTTTCTCCTGCCTTCGGACTGGAAACATACCACTGGCTCTCCTGGGGTTTCACCTTGCCAACTCACCCTGCCGATTTGCGTCTCGTCAGCCTCCATGATCATGTGAGCCAATTGGCTGGAAGAAATCTATCATCTCTCTCGTTCTCTCTCAATGTAGGTATAGATATATATCTCGTATGTGGATCCTGAGAAACTTAACAGAAGACCACGGGGGAGGGGAAGGGGAAGAAAAAAGTTACAGAGAGGGAGGGAGGCAAACCATAAGAGACTTAAATACTGAGCACAGACTGAGGGTGGATGGGGGGTGGAGGAGAGGGGAAAGGGGGCGATGGGCCTGGAGGCGGGCACCTGTTGGGATGAGCACTGGGTGTTGTACGGAAACCGATCTGACGATAAATTATATTTAATATAAAAAACAATAAAAGCATTTTAAGTTCTAAAAAACAAAAAAGGAAAGGAAAAGAAAATGATGGTGGCTTGGCCTAACGCGGTAGTCATTGAGATGGAGATAAGCGGATGGATTTGGGGTATGTTTTGAAGGTAGAGAAAATAGCACTTGCAAAGATATTGCAGGCGGGGGTAAAACAACGGAAGGGAACAAGGATGACTGTTAGGCTTTTAGCTTGAGCAGCTTGGCACTATAAAGGGAATTGGAGCTGCAAGAGAATCAGAATTACCGTTTGGGACATATTAGGTTTGGGATATGCCATACAAGTGGAGACCTAGATATACAAGTCTGGAGTTCGTGGAAAAAAGTCAGTTCTGGAGGTAAAATTTTGAGAATCATCAGCAGCAGCAGGATTTAAAGCCATAGGACTGGATGAGAGAATTTGTGGAGAACAAGAGTCCCTGGGCACTCCAACACTTAGAAAGTGAGCAGAGTAATGGGATCCTGCAAAAGAAACTTAGAAGAAAGGGTTGGTGAAGTAGAAAGAATATCAGGAGAGTGCTTTTCCAGAGTAAAGTGAGGAGAGGGTTTCATGAAGGAAAGTATGGTCAAGCATGTTGAATGTTGCTAGAAGGTAAATGATGGAGAGTGATTACTAGATTTGGTGATACATCAGATTTATAAACGATCACTCTAGGGGCGCCTGGGTGGTTCAGTCAGTTGAGCGTCCAACTCTCGATTTCAGCTCGGGTCATGATGTCACGGTTCGTGAGTTCGAGCCCCGCATTGAGCTCCATGCCGACAGTGTAGAGCCTGCTTGGGATTCTCTCTCTCTCTCTCTCTCTCTCTCTCTCCCCCTCTCTCTGTGCCCTCCCTGCTGGCCTCCTTCTCTCAAAATAAATAATAAACTTTTTTAAAAAAAGATCACTCTAGTGTTGGTGTGAGTATTGAGTGGGCAGGAGATGATAGTAGGATTGGAAACGTTAGAAAATCATTGTTAGAAAATCACTGATGAAGACACGCGGATGGCCAACAGGCACATGAAAAGATGTTCAACGTCGCTCCTCATCAGGGAAATACAAATCAAAACCACACTCAGATATCACCTCACGCCAGTCAGAGTGGCCAAAATGAACAAATCAGGAGACTGTAGATGCTGGAGAGGATGTGGAGAAATGGGAACCCTCTTGCACTGTTGGTGGGAATGCAAACTGGTGCAGCCGCTCTGGAAAACAGTGTGGAGGTTCCTCAAAAATTAAAAATAGATCTACCCTATGACCCAGCAATAGCACTGCTAGAAATTTACCCAAGGGATACAGGAGTACCGATGCATAGGGGCACGTGTACCCCAATGTTTACAGCAGCACTCTCAACAATAGCCAAATTGTGGAAAGAGCCTAAATGTCCATCAACTGATGAATGGATAAAGAAATTGTGGTTTATATACACAATGGAGTACTACGTGGGAATGAGAAAGAATGAAATATGGCCCTTTGTAGCAACGTGGATGGAACTGGAGAGTGTGATGCTAAGTGAAATAAGCCATACAGAGAAAGACAGATACCATATGTTTTCACCCTTAGGTGGATCCTGAGAAACTTAACAGAAACCCATGGGGGAGGGGAAGGAAAAAAAAAAGAGGTTAGAGTGGGAGAGAGCCAAAGCATAAGAGACTGTTAAAAACTGAGAACAAACTGAGGGTTGATGGGGGGTGGGAGGGAGGGGAGGGTGGGTGATGGGCATGGAGGAGGGCACCTGTTGGGATGAGCCCTGTGTGTTGTATGGAAACCAATTTGACAATAAATTTCATATATTGGAAAAAAAAAAAAAAAGAAAATCACTGTTACTCCAACTGCAAAGGAAAGATCATAAGGGCTGAGATTGAGGCAGCAGTGCTGAGGGTGGAAAAAAAGAGATACGTGCAGAAAATCTCTTAACAATAAAACCAAAGTTCTCTCACAAACACTTCTTCCTCATCACTTCGACTGTTCCGATTTCAAGAACTCGTTATCTGTAGAAGCACAGGACGTGGAAGGAAACCTAGAGATTATCTAGACTAAGGTCTGATACGATGCTTTCTGAGTTACATAGTAAGAAGTCAGGCACCTAGTCAAAAGCGTTCCACAGCAGAATTAAGATTAACATGCAAAAATCAATTGTATTTCTCTATACTAGCAATGGGCATTCCAAAAATGAAATTAAGAAAACAATTCTATGTACAATTATATTAAAAACAATATAATACTCAGGAGTGCCTTTAACCAAGGGGGTATATGACTTGTACAGTGAGAACTACAAAACATGTCTGAAAGAAACTAAAGAAACCCTAAATAAATGGAAAGATACCCTATGTTCACGGATTGGGAGACTTCATATTGTTCAGTGGCATCCTTCCCAAACTGATCTACAGATTCAAGACAATCTCTATCAAAATCCTGGCTGTATTTTTTTGGACAGAAATAGACAATCTGATTCTAAAATTCATATGGAAATGGCAAGGGACCCTAGATAGCCCAATCTTGAAAAAGAAGAACAATTCGGAAGATGCTCACTTCCCAATTGCAAAGCTCACTACTAAGCTACAGTAATCTATACAGTGTGATACTAACATAAATATAGACAAAATGTAGACAATTCTATTATATTGGAGTCCAGAAATGAATTCATACATCTATGGTTAGTTGATTGTTGACAAGGGTACCAAGATAATTCAAGAATATGCTCTTCAACAAATGATGCTGGGACAACTGGATAGTCACATGTAAAAGAATACAAATCAAAACCACACTGAGATACCACCTCACGCCAGTCAGAGTGGCTAAAATGAACAAATCAGGAGACTATAGATGCTGGCGAGGATGTGGAGAAACGGGAACCCTCTTGCACTGTTGGGTGGGAATGCAAATTGGTGCAGCCACTCTGGAAAACAGTGTGGAGGTTCCTCAAAAAATTAAAAATAGACCTACCCTATGACCCGGCAATAGCACTGCTAGGAATTTACCCAAGGGATACAGGAGTGCTGATGCAGAGGGGCACTTGTACCCCAATGTTTATAGCAGCACTTTCAACAACAGCCAAATTATGGAAAGAGCCTAAATGTCCATCAAGTGATGAATGTATAAAGAAATTGTGGTTTATATACACAATGGAGTGCTAAGTGGCAGTGAGAAAGAATGAAATATGGCCCTTTGTAGCAACGTGGATGGAACTGGAGAGTGTGATGCTAAGTGAAATAAGCCATACAGAGAAAGACAGATACCATATGTTTTCACCCTTAGGTGGATCCTGAGAAACTTAACAGAAACCCATGGGGGAGGGGAAGGAAAAAAAAAAAGAGGTTAGAGTGGGAGAGAGCCAAAGCATAAGAGACTGTTAAAAACTGAGAACAAACTGAGGGTTGATGGGGGGTGGGAGGGAGGGGAGGGTGGGTGATGGGTATTGAGGAGGGCACCTGTTGGGACGAGCACTGGATGTTGCATGGAAACCGACTTGACAATAAATTTCACATTGAAAATAAAAAAAAAGAATGAAGTTGAGTCTTTACCTCACGCCATATATAAACATTAGCTTAAAATGGATCCAAGATCTAAATGTCATAGCTAAAACTATAAAACTGTCAGAAAAATATAGAGGCATAAATCTTTGTGACCTTGGTTAGGCAATGGTTTATTAGGTATGACACCAAATACACAGGCAACCAAAGAAAAAATAGATCAATTGGATGTCACCATAATTAAAATATTTCATGCTTCAAAGGATATTTTAAAGAAGGTGAAAAGCAACCCACAGAATGGGAGAAAATATTTGGAAATCGTATTTCCGGTAAGGTACTTGTGGCCAGAATACATAAAGAACTTACAGAACTGAGAAAGTGTTGACAGATGCACGAGTCAGTAGATATAAAAACACTCGATGGCACACTTGCAGCAGGTGAATTGTATGGCATGCGAATTATACATAAATAAATATGTTTTCTAAAAGGCCTCCCGTGGCTCCTCCCACCTGCCTTGCTTCTCACCACTGTTCTAGACATATCCTAGCCTCCAGCCACATCTTAGTAAACCCCGATTATCACCTGCACTTTCCTCCTTCTGTGCGTTCGTTCAATCTCAGCTGACTCCCTCCCATTTCTCTATGGAAATCTCACCCAGCTCCTGAAATTCATTTCCATTTGCTTCTCAATGGACATTCTTTTTAAAAAAATTTTTTTTCAACATTTATTTATTTCTGAGAGAAAGAGACAGAGTGTGAGTGGGAAAGGGGCAGAGAGAGTGAGACACGGAATCTGAAGCAGGCTCCAGGCTCCGAGGCTCGAACCCATGAGCCATAAGATCATGACCTGAACTGAAGTCCGACACTTAAGCAACTGGGCCACCCAGACGCCCCAATGAGCAGACATTCTAACTTGTAGTAATAGGTCAGTGTCTTATGCCCATAATTAAACTTAAATGCCTTCAGATCATGGTTCATGTCTGCTTTGCCACAGCCAGGCAGCAGCTGGCACCAACAATTCAGAGTTGAAAGGAATTCACCTTGAACTAAGAGCCACCCCCCCCCGTAGGATTTTTCCCCCAGCTCTTTTTTTTAAATATGAAATTTATTGTCAAATTGGTTTCCATACAACACCCAGGGCTCATCCCAACAGGTGCCCTCCTCCATGCCCATCACCCACCCTCCCCTCCCCCCACCCCCCATCAACCCTCAGTTTATCCTCAGTTTTTAAGAGTCTCTTCTGATTTGGCTCTCTCCCCCAGCCCCTTTTATCTTTGAAGCGCTACAATTTTTAGTTAGTGTAAACTTCCGAACTTTCATTTTTTAAAAAATGTTTATTTATTTTGAGAGAGAGAGAGCTCGCGCAGATGAGAGCAGGGGAGAGGCAGAGAGAGAGAGAGAGAGAGAGAGAGAATCCCAAGCAGGCTCCACCCTGTCAGCACAGAGCCCAACGTGGGGCTCAAACTCACAACCCATGAGATCATCATTTGATCCGAAGGTGGATGCTTAACTGACTGAGCCAGCCAGGCGCCCCTCGAATTTTAGTTCTTAATCTTAGTCCGTCCTCCCCCCTCAATAGTTTTCATAGCCATCTCAGGATTCCTGCTGAGCTGTTAGCCTTTCGTTACTCATAAGGTCACAGAATGCTAAGACTTCTAACCTTTCACTACCATTTAATGAAACATATATACGTGCATGTAATTTGGAAACAGAGAGAGAGAGACCAAGAAAGGAAAGAAAGTTGGAAGGAAGGAAGGAAGGAAGGAAGGAAGGAGAAAGAGAATCTATTGTGTGCCAAAGGATACCAAGATGTCAAAGTCATAAAGAATTAAGAGCCCACAGTCTTCGTGGGTACACGTGAAGGCGGACATACACAGAGAGGGTACAACAGACCCAGAAATGCACAGAGAAGTAGCAATACCCTGCAGTGAGACACGGCTGAGTGCCAGCGCTCACCTCCTCGGCCCGCCTCCTCCTACGGGCACACGGGCCTTTCCAGCTGCCCCAGCATGCTTTGAGGCCGTGCTGAACTGACAGATTGGTTTGCTTGATTTCCAAACACATCGCTTTTCAAGCATCTTATTCTCATCAAGGATATGGGGGCTGGCTATTTTTTTCCTTGATTATGTATTCACGTGCTCTTACACAGATTGATTTTGTTTATTGATTTATTTTAGACCTTCTGTCGTCCCTTTTCTAAAATTTGAAAACTAATACGTTGGAGCCTGCGGCTTCTTAATTTAGAAGACACGGATCTCCAGCCATCTAATCGAGTTACTCTGCGTTTCGTGAATAACATACAGAAATAGAAAATGCCCATTTTATTATCACTGGCTTGATCTGATTATGCCTAAGAATGTTTTCGCCAACTGAGGGCAAAAGCTATATTTAAATAAGGCCACAGATGTCCTTAGAAATAAAGGGGACAGGGGCGCTTGCGTGGCTCAGTTGGTTGAGCATCTGACTTCGGCTCAGGTCATGATCTCGGGGGTCGGGAGTCGGAGCCCCGCATCAGGCTCTCAGCTGTCAGTGTGGAGCCTGCTTCGGATCTTCTGTCCCCTCTCTGTCTCTCTCTGCACCTCCCCCACTCATGCTCTCTCTGTCTCTCAAAAATAAATAAACACTAAAAAAAAAAAAAAAAGTAATAAAGGGGGTGCGAAAGCAGATTTGCCAGCTCAGGAGTTATCCGATCTTTTTACTTCTGTTGAAGGCACATTTACTTACTTTCCTAAGCTCACCATTAAATAAAAGTGAAGAGAATCCTAAAATAGTTTGAGGTAATCGCAACTTGCTTTGTATTCGTGCAATTCTCTTTTGCTCTTACCTGGTACCCACACAAACTTGGGGGAAAGAGAACCCAAATGGGTAGAAGACACACACCCCACTTTGCACAGTGTAGGGAAACCAAGCACTGAAATGCCTAAGGGCTCCCTGTTCTGATTAATGGAGGGGAGGAGAGATTGTATCATTTACCATGTTTTGGCCCTTAAAAAATTTCCTTCTAAAAGGTATGCCCTTGTCCTAATACTGATGCTTTCCTCAGTGAAGGCTCCCTTAGAGCAGACCGCCTGTCTAAAACATCTCAGCTCCCCATTACCCACACCTCTTTTGCCTATGTGTCTCCATATCACTTACCGTCAGCTAATATGGGACATGATTTGTTCGTTGTCTCCCCACCCCCCACTCGAATGTCAGGTTCATGAGGCAGGGATTTTTTTGTGTGTGTCCATTTCATTCATGACCGTGTTTCCGCCCCCCCCCCATGCCTAAACCACACTAAAAACTAAGCACGTGCTAAACAAACAATTCATTATTTAAATAAACTTTTAATTTTAGAAGAGTTTCCGAGTTGAGAAAATATTGCAGAGGACAGAGATTTCTCCCACTGTTACCATGGCACACTCGTATGAGGCATGTGTGACAATTAGAGAACCAATATTGGCATATTATTATTTTTTAATGTTTATTTATTTTGAGTGTGTGTGTTGGGGGGGGGGGAGGAGTGGTGGAGGGACAGAGAGAGAGGGAGAGAGAGAATCCCAAGCAGGCTCCGTGCTGTCAGCACAGAGCCCGATGTGGGGCTTGAACTCACAAACCAGTAGATCATGACCTGAGCTGAAACCAAGAGCCACCCAGGTGCCCCTGATGGGGTTTTTTTTTTCCCACACAACGTTATGTCAAATGTGTTCAATAAAAAATTGAAAATAACCATAGCTTTATAATAAGTCTTGGTATCATGGGGGGTGGTAAATCCTGCATTTATCATTAGTATTATTATCAGTTGGTGTTATCCTGGCTACTCTTGGCCTTTTATTTTTTTAGTACAAATTTTACAATTAGCTTTTGAAGGAAAAATTTTGTTGGAATTGCATTGGATTTACATCTGATTTGTTTTTGTTTTTGTTTTTCAAATGTTTGTTTATTTTGAGGGCAGAGGGAAGGGCAGAGAGAGAGGAAGAGAGAGAATCCCAATCAGGCTCTTCACTGTCAGCACAGAGCCTGACTAGGGGCTCGAACTCACGAACCAAGAGATCATGACCTGACTCGAAATCAAGAGTCGGATGTTTAACCGACTGAGCCACCAGGGCGCCCCACATCTGGTGGTTTTTAACATGAGTTTATAAAAGGGTGTGGGGAGAGGAAACCCACAGAGGTCAAGTGCCCTTCTCATCACATCCTATCAAGGGTACACGCTATCAACGTAACTTATCGCTGTTGACGTTGACTTTGGTCACCTGGCTGGAGGGAGTGTTTATCAGCTGTCTTCACCGTAACATTACCCTTCCCCACCCTCCCTTTTCATACGACACTCTCTAGCACTATGCCCAGCCCACACTTGAACAGTGGGGAGCTTTGTGCCACCTCTCTAAGGGCAGAAGATCGACATACATTATTTGGAACCCTTCTGCACGGGAGATTTGTCTCTCTCCTCTCACATGTATTTATTTATTCGCTCATTTGTTTCTGTCAGTGGGGACACATAGATATTTATTTTATACTTTGGGTTATAATCCGATACTAGCATTGCCTATTTGTTCCAGCTTTGTTCACTGGAAACTCTTTCAGATTGGCTCCTGTGTCCTTTCGTCATGCCCCCATCGTTTGTTGGTTTTTGTTTTGGCACGGAGCCTGCTTGGGATTCTCTCTCTCTCCCCTCTCCCTGCTTCTTCCTTGCTCATGCTCTGTCTCTCTCTCTCTCTTTTTCAAAAATAAATTTAAAAAAACATTAAAAAATTAAAAAGAAAAGAACTGGCTTTCTGTTAATAACTCATTAATGGGAGAAAGATAATACTAAGAACACTGAACATATTTCAAAAGTGTCTAAAATCACGGCACACAGACCTTCCTGTAACTGTTGCTACAGTGAATGGGCTGCTTCTGTTCAAGTAGGAATCTAAATTTGAAGTTTCGGAGATAATTGGTACAGGAGCATGAATCTGAATTTGTTATTGTGGGTCTGTGATTTATTCGTAACTCAGGAAATACTATAACCAGTTTTAGAAAAAAAATCACTGTGTTATTAATTGAAAAGATGATGTATCCAAATGTTACAGAATATTTTTTAAAAGAAAATACGTTTAATAGCTATAATCAGAGCTACTTGCTTTAAAAATGTTAAAATTCTCACGGCTCAAATTGGGGCACAGAATTTCCCAGTCTTATACAGGAATGTTCTTCCCATGTCACAGTTTAATAATTACCATTAAGTGTATTTCAAACACTTGACATTCTAATCTTGTTTTTTTTTAATGTTTATCTATTTATTTTGTGAGAGAGACAGAGGGAGCCTGACACGGGGAGGGTCAAAGAGAGACAAAGAGAGAGAATCCCAAGCAGGCTTCACGCTGTCAGTGCAAAGCCTGACGCGGGGCTCATGACCTGAGCCAAAATCCAGAGTCGGACGCTTAACCAACTGAGCCACCCAGGCGCCCCAACATTATTATCTTTTACATTTATTTATTTTTGAGAGACAGAGAGAGACAGAGCACAAGTAGGGGAGGGACAGAGAGAGGGAGAGAGAGAGAGAGAGGGAGACACAGAATATGAAACGGGCTCCAGGCTCCGAGCCGTCAGCACAGAGCCCGACGCGGGGCTCGAACTCACAAACTGTGAGATCGTGACCTGAGCTGAAGTCGGACGCTCAACCGACTGAGCCACTCAGGCACATGACACCCCATGATGAGTATCATACTGAAAAGAAATGACATTAAAGTTAAATGAAGTTAAAAAGTCAAATATGGAATATACATGCATAAAAAGAGAAATAGAACTTGACCCTACCTTTTACAACCAAAGAAAGGAAAATCTATAAAATGTGCAAAATATTTTATCTTTTAGTTTCAGGAAGCATAAATCAATACTTACTATGTGATATGCTTTTCCCTGTATATTAAACGGAGTTTCCCTTAATGATATATTTTTCTGATTCTGAAAGTAATATATACTCATTCTCGAAAGTTAAAATTGGAACTTACAAAGAAGAAAATTAAAGTTACCCACAGCCCCACTTCCCAGAAGCCATCATTACCTTTTCTAGTCTTTTTTCTTTGCATATATATTTGTAATCATTTAAAAAGCAAGATGGTCGGCGGGGGGTGGGTACACCTGGGTGGCTCAATCAGTTAAGCATGTGATGTTGGCTCAGGTCATGATCTCACGGTTTGCGGGTTCACAGCGCAGAGCCTGCTTCAAATTCTCTCTCCCCCTCTCTCTGCCCCTCCCCTGCTTGTGCTCTTTCTGTCTCAAAAATGAATAAACATCAAAACAATAAATAAAAAGGAAAAAAATGAAAAGGAAAACGAGAAGCATGCCGCATCTACAACGTAATATGTGTCCTATACTTACAGGAGAAGCAAAACCCTAACAGTAGGAATTAATGCACCTTCCAGCAATACATTTACAAAGACAATAACTCTTAACTGCATAGCCAAATAGGAGCTGGTTTTCACAGTCGGCGGACATGTTAAGCCGTTCAAATGTTGTGGGACCATTTAGACATACATATTGGAACTGACAAACACACAACTCTTCCTTTCTCTCTCATGAGGACTATAGCCCAAGAAACTGAAGATAAAAACATAGATCAAGAATGACATTAATAGTAAAAACACAGAGGCTGGGTGAATGATCAACAACCAAAAAATGTGGCATATAGCATACAGTGGAACACTATTCAGCCTCAAAAAAAAAGAAAGGAAGGAAGGAAGGAAGGAAGGAAGGAAGGAAGGAAGAAAGGAAGGAAGAAAAATTCTGCATTAGGCAGCAACACAGATGAACCTACAGGACACTATGCTAAGTGAAATAAACCAGCCACAAAGACGGACACTGCATGATTCCACTTATATGAGGTATCTAAAATAGTCAATTCCATACAAAGAGGGGCATGGTGGTTGCCAGGGGGCAGGGGGACATCGAGAAGTTGCTAATCAAGGGGCATAAGGTTTCCGCTAAGTAAGGTGAATAAACTGTAGAGATCAACCTATAGTTGACACTAACGTATTCTACACTTAGCAAGTGAAGAAGGTAGGTCCCGTGTTGAATTCTTATCACAATTAAATAAAATTAAAAAAAAAAAACTACAAAAATGATTGCAACAGCCAAGCTGGAGAGAAAAGTTTTCACTTTTGTTTCACTTAAGATATGCCATTAGTATAACTAAAGCAAAGTTATAGAGTAAGTCGTGGGGATGAAAAGTACAGCATAGGGAATATTGTCGATAATATTGTCATAACGTTGTATGGTGACAGATGGTGACTGCCCTCATTGTGGTAAGCACTGGGTAATGTGTAGATTTATTTATTTATTTTTAAAGATTTTATTTTTAAGTAATGTCCGTGCCCAACGTAGGGCTGAAACTCACAACCTCGAGATCAAGAGTCACATTCTCTTACCAGCTGAGCCCGCCAGGGTCCCTAAGGTACAGAATTATTGAATCAATATGTGGTACACCTGAAACGAATATGACATTGCATGTTAATTATACTTCAATCAAAAAAGGAAATAGGGGCGCCTGGGTGGCTCAGTCGGTTGAGCGTCCAACTTCGGCTCAGGTCATGATCTCTGGTCTGTGAGTTCGAGCCCCGCGTCGGGCTCTGTGCTGACAGCTCGGAGCCTGGAGCCTATTTCAGATTCTGTGTCTCCCTCTGTCTCTGCCCCTCCCCTGCTCATGCTCTGTGTCTCTCTGTCTCTCAATAATAAATAAACGTTAAAAAAAAGGAAATAACACCCCGAAAAATAAAATTACACTGTCCTCAGAAAGGCATTTTAAAAATCACACTGTATGGAATCCTGCGTATAATGTATTGAAAAAAATGAAACCACAGAGAACCGCATGGGGACAAAGTATATGAAATGTTATAAATAAAAATAAGCATATGACCACACACCTTGCAGGCTTTTACATGCTTGTGATTCTATGAGTCTATGATTTTTCCAAACGTGAGAAAACTGATATTTGATGAAATGTGCAGAGAGCTGCTTGGCAACATTTCCCAGGAGAGCTGGGATCGCAATTAAAAGGGGACATTTCTAGCACATCCCAGGTTGGTTCCAGAGGTCCTAAGGGAGCAGTGTATGATCCCCTCAAAATTACTTATCCGCTTCTCTTTATACTAAAAATAAATCAAAGCGTAACATTCTTCTTCACCACCCGGCCCTAAAAATCTTTGATCTAAATTGTACTTTACCGCCCCGGCTTCTTCCTCCACAAAGCTTTCCTAGACTCTTGATTTCGGCTCAGGTCACCATCTCCCAGTTGGTGAGTTTGAGTCCCGAGTCTGGCTCTGGGCTGACGGCGTGGAGCCCGCTTGGGATTCTCTCACTGCCCCTCCCCCGCTCTCTCTCAAAACAATTAAAACGGGCTTGGGGAAGTCATAAACATAATGTCTCTGTCCCTATAAAGCATTTTAAAAAAATAGCTAGAGGAGGGTTCTTGCGTGCACGTTAATTGCAATTTTCTCCTAATGTTAAGACCAGAAGCGAATCACGTTGGGCTCTGTATTTAACCAGCCTGAAGCTTGGCCCCATCTCCCCTGGGCCCTTAGCCAGCGATTAGAGAAAACCCAGCCTCGGATGAATGTCTTGTTGGGAAGTGGGAAGGCACTGTCCCGGGTGTTGGTGTAGCAACAGAACTGGGGCACGGTCAGGATAAAAGGAAAGCACTAGGCCCAGGGAATCATGGGGTTGTCATGTGTTGCTACCAACATTTCCGTCTTTCTGCCCTTCTGTCCCTGCAGCACCTGTGACTGTCCCTGTCGTTTCGTTAACCACGCCGTGTCGCGTGCGGTGGGGCCGCTTTCGTTTCAGACGCTTCTTCGGTTGTTTGTGGGCATTTCTGAACTCCGACGGGGTGGTAGGTCTGCACCCATAGCCCTCACTCATTGTAGCGATAATGTCGATGTGCCCTAGCCACAGACCTGGCCAGATCGACCCTAGCCAGATGTTCCCTAGCCAGATCGACCTGGGTTTGTCTCTTGCTGCAGTGGGAGAGAACGTACACCGTGGAGAACTATGAGGCAGCTCAAGGAAGAGGTATTGGGCGCCTGGGTGGCTCTGTCGGTTGAGCATCCGACTCTTGATTTCGACTCAGGTCATGATCCCAGGGTCGTGGGGTCGAGCCCCGAGGCCGGCCCTGCGGCTAAAGTGTGAAGCCTGCTTGGGATTCTCTCTCTCTCTCTCTCTCTCTCTCTCTGCCCCCTCTCCCCTGCTCGTGCTCTCTCTCCCTAAAAAAGAAAAAAAAAGAAAAAAAGGAAGAAGTATCAATATGCCGTATGGTGTTAGGATTCAAGCTTCGGTTGGGTGACTTGGGCGAAGGTCAAGGGCAACGGTGGTTCACTCTAGGCCGGCGGCTGTCTGAAAGCAGAACGATCCTGTGATTGGTATTATTTGTTATTGTTATTTCTGTACATTTTATCTGGGGTGGGGGAGGGCAGACGTAAGCGAAGCAGAAGCCACGATTGGTAGAGGAGCAGTGGTCACTCGTGTTATCTGAGAGAGACGGGGGGAGGGGCGGGGAGAGAGAGATTCAGCCATTTCTGTGGTTTGGACAGTACTCATATTTTGTTTGGGTTCAGACACTGAGGGGTAGTCTTGTTAGTTTTGTCTTGAACCATCATAGTTCTAGAGGCGCCTGGTCTGATACGAGTGTCCTGTGAAATTCTGTATGCTCAACAGCCCATCGAGCCCTAGTTTAGGGTCACTGCTGGTGCCGGGTTGCCTCCTTGCAACACCAAGGCTTGGCTGACTGTATCAGGCTAGCTCCTGGATGTCAAGAGATGCTCTCCTCTTTCTCAGTTTAGTGTGTTTTCAGTATTTTTATTGACTTATTTTTTAATGTCTAGTTATTTTTGAAAGCGAGAGAGAGCGCGCACGAGCAGGGGAGGGACAGAGAGAGCCGAAGACAGAATCTGAGGCAGGCTCCGGGCTCCGAGCTGTCAGCACAGAGCCCGACTCGGGGCTCAGAGTCAGGAACCACGAGGTCGTGGCCCGAGCCGCAGTCGGACGCTCAACCGACTGAGCCCCCCCCCCCGGGCGCCCCAGCTCTTCCTTACATGCATTTCAAATAACTCTGACCTCCCTGTCCACCCCACAGGCATTTCCGTCTGGCCTAGCCCAAGTCCTGCCTCTTCCACGAAGCTATCTCTGACCGTTCCACTGCCAAAGACTTTGTTGTTTGCTCTATTTTGTGGGCCCTTTCGGGTTCTACCGAGACTGTCTGGCTCACTACCATGGCTTAGGGCCCAACACGACGCGCAATCTGTTAATTGCCGTTTACTGCGTGAGTCTTAACCTCTCCAACTGAACCTCCAGCTCCTTGAGGGCGGGAACTCTGTGCTGAGAGCTCACGGATGTCCCAGGCTCCCCTCTAAGGTTTTGTATTTAATACTCACAACAAGCCTGTGAAGTAAGTACTGCGATGATCTCCATTTGCAGATAAAGGCAAAACGCCTCTTCCTAGCCCTTTCTGTTACCCCTTCTGCCCCATGCCCGTCCGGTATAGTCAGAGGCTGTCTCATGATGGACGGCAACAGGCAGGGAGTGGTTTTCTCCCCTAACACTCCTCACGTATAACCCACTTTACGGAACACAGGTTCTTGAAAATAGGCATTCGTTTTCTAAATTTTTAAAAAATGTTTATTGATTTTTGAGGGAGGGAGACAGACAAGAGCGCGAGTGGGGGAGGGGCAGAGAGAGAGAGGAAAGTCTATGAACGTACTCTATGCCAAGGTAGATCAATGAGATTTGGCATGTAGTATCTCCTTAGACTCTCACGAGGCCACCCTGGTCCTCACTGTACAGGTAGGGAAACCAAGGCCCAGAGTGGCTCCCAGGAAAAGAGGAACACAAGATCAAGCAGTAAAAGAGGAGAGAAAGGAAAGTGGGGCTACAGATCCGATGCAATCCTATTAAAAGCCCAATAGCATTTTTCGCGGAAACAGAATAAACAATCCTATAATACGCATGAAACTGTAAAAGACCCCGGAGAGCCAAAGCAATCCTGAGAAAGAAAAGCGAAGCCGTAGGTATCGCACTTCCCGATCTCAAACTGTACTGCACACAGTGAACAGAACGATATGGTACTGGCATAAAAGAGACACATAGACCATCGGAACAGAATCAAGACCCGGAAATAAACCCACCCATATATGGTCATATAATATTTGGCAAAGGAGCCGAGAATATTCAATCAGGAAAGGATAATTTTTTCGACAACAGTTACAGTAAAACCTTGCATCGCGAGTGACTTGCTCTTGCGAGTGTTCCGCAAGACGAGCAAACATTTCTAATAAATTTTAACTTGATAAACAAGCGATGTCTTGCGATGTGAGTAGTATATGATGCCGAAGGTCACATGATCACAGCTGAGCCAATGGTTCTTCTCTCTCTTTCTCTCTTTCTGTGGGATTGTGGGTGCGTGATCCTCTCCCATGCTCAGATGCTCGGTCTCAGGCCACGGTGTTTGGCAGAAATCAGTGATTTTTCAGAACGCTGGAAGGTGCCCACAACCCACGCTAGTGTATTTTTTGTCACTTCACAGCACCTCTGGACAGTCCTTTGCTTCTCCAGACAAGAGGAAGCATCGGAATGCTTTGCTTCATTCTAGGTCAGGCTGCCGGCAGATATAGCCCTTTCCTCTGCTGCCTTATTGCCAGTTACATTAAATACAGCATAGGACCAGAGTATTAACACTGTACTGTAGTCAACATCCGTGTGAGCGTCTACAATGGCCCCCATGCGGAACAAGATTCCATTGAGACAATAGATAGCAGTGATCCTGTTAGTGATCGTGAAAGTCGTCCTACACAATAACCCTCTTCTCTCTGGTCTTCCTCACACCAGCCACGAAAGTTCTCAAAGTGCAGGTTAATTTATTTTTCCTTATATTTTGCATTTTCTTTATTATTCTGTATTACATTACTGTATTATAATCATTTTTTTTCAATATATGAAGTTTATTGTCAAATTGGTTTCCATACAACACCCAGTGCTCATCCCAAAAGTATAATCATTTTTATATGAATATTTTTGGGTTGTGAGACAAATCATCTGAATTTCCATCATTTCTTATGGGGAAATTCACTTTGATATAAGTGCTCTGGATGACAGGCATGTTTCCAGAACGAATTACGCTCGCAAACCAAGGTTTCACTGTATTAGGAAAACTAGATATTCACATGCCGAAGAATGAAATTAGATCCCCTCCTTGACATTGGTCTTGGCAATGAGCTTTTGGATATGAACCAAAAGTACAAACGACAAAAGCAAAAATCAACAAGTGGGACCACGTCAAACCTTTCAGTGCGTCTGTGCTTCTGCACGGTAAAGGAAGCAATTGAGAAATGACAAGGCAACCATCTGGGATGGGAGAAAGCATTTGAAAACCATCTATCTGGTAAGGAGTTAATATTCAAAATACATAGGGAGCTCATACAACTCAATAAAAACAGAAAGAAAAATCTAATTTAAAAGTGGCCAGAGGACCCGACTCAACATTTTTCCAGGGCAGACATACAAATGGCCAACAGGCACATGAAAAGATGCTCGACATCACCCATCATCAGAGAAATACAAATCAAAACCACGAGGAGATATCACCTCACACCCTTCAGAATGGCTCACATTCACAGCTCAGGCAACAACGGATGTTGGCGAGGATGCGGAGAAAGGGGAACCTTTTGCGTTGCTGGTGGGAATGCAAACTGGTGCAGCCACTCTGGAAAACAGGATGGAGGTTCGTCAAAAAATTAAAAAGAGAACTACCCTGTGACCCAGCAATCCTACTTCTGGGTATATATCTGAAGAAATAAAATCACCATCTCAAAGACATTCTGCACGCCCGTGCTCAGACCTGAAAATAACTAAGTGCCCATCGGCAGATGAGTGGATAAAGACAATGTGGTGTATATACAATGGAATATTATTTGGCCATAAAAAAAAAAAATAAGGACATCCTCCCGGCTGTGACAACACGAATGGCTCTTAAGGGCATTATGCTAAGTGAAATGAGTCAGAGAGAGACAAATGACTGTATGAGCTCACTTACGTGTGGAATCTAAAAAAGCTGAACTCATCAAGCGAGTCGAATGGTGATTACTGGGGAGCCGGGGGAGGGGCTGGGGAAATGGAAAGATGTTGGTCAAAGGGCACAAGCTTTCAGTTTAAGATGAATACGTTCTGTGGATCCAATATACAGCACGGTGACCAGAGTTAACCATAATGCATTATAGTGGCGCCTGGGTGGTTCGGTCGGTTGAGTGTCTGACCCTTGATTCTGGCTCAGGTCATGATCCCAGGGTCGTGGGATTGAGCCCCGCATTGGGCTCCATGCTGAGCGTGGAGTCTGCTTAAGATTCTCTCTCTCTCTCTCTCTCTCTCTCTCTCTCCCTCTGCCCCTCTCCCCACACCCCGCTCTCTCTCGCTCTAAAATAAACAAACAAAAAACAATCCTGCATTATCCGCTTGAAAGTCGCTAAGAGAGTATATCTTAAAGGTTTTCCCTAGAAAACGTGGTAATTATGTGGCATGTTGGAACTGTTAACTGTTAGTTAACATGAATGAATGTGATCATTTCACAATGTATATATGTGTATTAAATCATCGCATTGGAGGCCTTGACATTGCACAGTGTTATATTTCAATTGTATCTCAATAAAGCTGGGGGGGGGGAAGGGAAAGAGGTCCACCAGAGGTGAGAAAATGGTGGCTGAGCTTTGTGGGGGGCGCTTAGGAGAGGTGAGGGAAGCTTTAGGCGGGTGTCCTTTTATCGTGAACGTGGCAGAAGGAGTAATGACATCTGAGGTCCGAGTGGCCAAACAAAAACGGAACAACAGCCACAAAACCCCCAAACCACAAAAACCCCAATTTGTCTTCACCGCCTTGCAGCAAAGCGCGGCCTCTGCTCCAAAACACGGTCACACCTCTCCACCCAGTGGCAGCGTCTCGACACTGCACTTGGACTGTCCTTCGGAGCCACCCAGACTGAATGGGACCTTGCAGTGGTGGCGAGGAGCGGCTGTGTTGCCCATACATTCTCTCCTCCGGCCCTTCCTTCCGTCTCAGCAACTGCCACCTCTCGGTGAGCGACTGTGCAGCCGGAGCTGAGACGTACGTTACTGCAGGAGACAAACCCGCCCTGCGCTCACGGGGCTTGCGGGGAGAACGACAGGCAAGCCAATGTCTACTTTGACCTGAGCTAAGTGCTCACTGGCACTTGGGGGTGGAGAGATCGAGTTCTTCCTCCAGACGGTCACGGCCCCACAACTGGGCACAGAGCTCCAAGGGCAGACCGTGGGCTCCACCTCAGGGCACCATGGGCCTCAGCTGGGTACCCTTGTGTCGAAAGCAAGCCGTGCCATCGTACGTGGGACTAGAGGGTAAGGACCCTGCTTCAACTCTTCCCACGGCCCACGTCAAGCAGGTGGAACAGCACGTGCGGGAGAGTATTTCGTGTGTTCTAGAAACCATGACACCAGTGGCAGGCAGAGGCCAGATCACGCAGGGCCTTATGGGGTAGAATAAGGGGTTAGTATCTCATTTAATCCACGAGAGGCCAGTGAAGGTAGTTAAGCAGGAGTGAAAGAATCTGGGAAATACACACACACACACACACACACACATAATTTTATTAATGTTTATTTACTTTTGAGAGAGAGAGAGTGCACAACCAGGAGAGAGGCAGAGCGAGAAGGGGGACAGAGGATCCGAAGCAGGCTCCGCGCTGACAGCACAGGGTCTGGCGCGGGGCTCGAACCCACGACCTGTGAGATCGTGACCTGAGCTGAAGTCAGACGCTTAACCGACTGAGCCAGCCGGGCACCCCTTATATATTTTAAAATCACGCTGGTTGCTGTGCACAGGATCTACTGGAGGGAGCACGCTGAGCCCTCCAATACCAGCGACCTTAATGACTTCTGCAACCTTAGTTCCCCTTTGCCATGTCATCTAGCATAGTCCCAGGCTCCCAGGGATTAGGGTGTGGACGTCTTTGCAGGGGCCAACATCCTGCCTACCAAAGAGCGATTATAACAAAAGCCAGTGGGTGGACGCTATGCTGGGTAAGGGGGCAAATGGAGAAAACGGTAGGCACACGAAGAGGGAGAGACTGGGATGGAAAACGGACCTGGAGAACTCGAACTAGAGTAGAAGTCATTTAAATGGCAGTTTCCGGTGATAAAAACAAACAAACAGGCTAGCGTAGGATCGTATCACGGAGATGAATGTGTGACGTAAGGTTGCAGAAAAGTCCGGATAAGGAAGTCATGGAGGTGAAAGTCCAGGGTGAAGAATAAGTGGCCCATGTGGATGTTAGGATCACCAAGGATGACGAATGAGCTTCAGCTTAGGGAGGACAACTGAGTCTGGGAGGGTGAGACGTAAACCCCACAAGCCAGGCAAGCCTTCGAGTGGAGAAGAGCCTCCGGCCGTGTCAGCTCGCCCAGGACCAGGGCCCGGCAGGGCAGCGGTTCCTGCTTGACGGGAAGGGAGGAGCCCCCACATCCCAGACCTGGGCTCCAGGTCACAGGCCTGTGCAGGGACCCCGTTGGAACGGGGGAGGCAAGGTCAAGTCCCCAGAGGCCAGCGCTCCTGGAGGTCCCCTGCCCCTCCCAGGGCTTCTGTGAACAGAGGGGGTGCTGGCCTGGAGCACCTTCACCTGAGGGCTTCAGGCTCCCGTAGGGAGACGGCACTCCCGTGCGGGTGCTTCTCTTTGGCGAGCACCCACAGCCCAGTCTGGCTGTGACACGGTGGACGAGGACGCCGGTGACAGGCGGAGTCGTTCCCTGTGTGGGGCGCGGGCAGGGTCTGTCCTGGGGGCCGTAACCCCTCACTGTACCCAGCATCACGGCCCTACGGGCCCCACACCGGCCACAAGGGCAGAAACCGCACGGGAGGCCATGGGGGGAGAGGATCCAGAGAAAGGAAGAGGGGGTGAGGCCCTCTGCAGACAGCCCAGCCCTCGGCAGGTAGAAGAGAGACGCCATTGATGGTGGCAGTGACTACAAAGCTCTTGGGATTCAGTCAACAAACGTTTGTCAGACACCTGCCTGTGCAAAGACACCAAGGCTATTACAAACTTGAAGGTCCGGACGTTCCCCCTCAACGGCCTGTGCTTTCATAGGGGAGCTAAACAGTGTCTACACGGGGCACTGTAATTCAGGAGAGGCTGGGGGGGGGGGGGCGGGGCGGGGAGCAGACACAGAAAAGAAGGCCACCTGGAGGCGGTGAGTTTTGGACCAGGCTATAAAGGAAACCTCTGGATTGGTCTTTGGGGAGTGTCCCTTGCCATGCCTGACATTAAATAGAGACTCCTTCAAGCTGTTGGGGCCTTGGGGCCTTCCCCCTGTCCCACCCTGACCCTGGAGACAGGTCTGCCAATGGAAAGGACTTGGCCACTTCCGTTGATCGACAGGGGGAGTTGAGTGGGCAAAAAGATACCTTTCCCCAAGGAAATCTGAAATCCTGGGTTGTGCTAATTTCCTGGCTTGGAGAAGATCAGACATCATGGGTGGATGGCTAAAGATGGAGGTCAGGCACCAGCTACAGGGGTCAGAGATAGGGATTCTGACCCCCTAGATGGGTTTGCACCCCCGGGAAGCCTCAGGAAGATGACCGAGGCCCTAGACTGTCCCAAGGACTTCTTGGGCCACGTACTTGTCATGAAGAGAGCCTCATTGTCGGAGCTGGGAGGACACTCTCCCCCAGCTTTGCTTCGGGTATTTGCTGAACGCACATCTGCCCAGCTTTTTCCTGTCTCCATTGTTTGCTGGCGTTAATTATTCTCCCCCACCCCCCCCCACCCCTCACAGACTCGGAGCCAACCCCGACCACCTGGAGGATGGTTTGCTACCACCGTAAAAGGGCCGTCTCTTTTTACGGGTCCTCCTCACTCCTGTCATTTCATAGCCCTAGGTTTTCATTAACAGCAGCCCACCCTATGGCATCCCTAGTGCCCCGGTCCTTTGCTCTGGGCAGAGAAGAGGTTCCAGGTGCCCACTTCTTCACCGGAGACTTCACGATCAATGGTAGGTCATCATCTCATGTTTCGACCGCGCTGATGAGTAAAGGAGCCAACCAGAGAGGATATGACTGAGTATAAACAGAGTCTTGGCAAAGATATCAGAACACCGACACTGGGAGGGCCTGGCTTCCAGAAGTCTTAGCCAAACCCCCTAGAGGGGCTGTGATGCGAGGCTCTGGGATGGGGACCATGGACAGGTCCGCCGTCTTTGTGTCTCATGTGTCAAACCAGAACAGGTACAAATGAGAGTTCCAGTGAGACACAGCCCTGGTACATTGGAAGGCACCCAATACATCGATGTGTAAATGCATGATTTAATGAATACAGCTGATCAGTTTGGGTAGGAGGTGAGGAGGCCGGGAGGCACTGTGCTAGGTGAGAGGGGACGGGGTGGCCCACAGAGGGCCTCTGGAAGCCAGACCTCTGGAAGCCAAGCCCTCCCAGTGTCAGCGTTCTGCCACTCTGCCCATGCTGGAGCCATTTCATTCTCTAGACAGGTACACACACACACACACACACACACACACACACATCTCTTGTACTATCAATGCTGTTTCCTTTACCTACAGTGACCTCCCTCCTTATCCCTTCCTTGCTATCCTTCCTTACTAGGTAATCTAAGGATCTTTCAGAATCCAGGTGAAATGCTTCCTGTCGAGCACTTTCTCAGGCCCCAATCTCTTCCCCTCGCCCTCGCCACTTAAGCATTCTTTCTCCCGTATTCCCATAGCACTTTGTGTTTATCCCTGGTTTAGCACTTGTCACCTGTGTCATCGGTGTCCAAGTGTCTGCTGCCTCTCTAGACCGTGAACTAGGGCAAGCCATGAGTCCTAGGCATCTGTGAATGGGGACTCACTGGTGTAACTCTACAACACTGTGAACCCCCATTAAGCAAAATGTTATTCTCCCAAAAGAACTCCGTTCTTCTCATTAATAGGCCTTTATGATAAAAAAAAACTGTATGCAATTTGTTATTATATTTTTTAAGCTTATTTATTTGAGAGAGAGAGTGCACAAACAGGGGAGGGTCAGAGAGAAAGGGAGAGAGGGAGAGAATCCCAGGCAGGCTCTGAGCAGAGCCAGACCTGGGGCTTGATCTCACCAATTGTGAGGTCATGACCTCAACTGTGATCAAGAGTCACCTGCTTAACCCACTGAGTCACCCAGGCACCCCAGTTACTATTATATTTTTAATTTCAACAATCAAATATTTGTGGAAATGTGTTTTTTGTCTTGTTATGTAAGTACCTACATAATGGTCCCGATTTCACCTGTGAGCTTCCCCAAACCCAAATGTTTCCTCTCTGCCTCTTACAGGAGTTTCCCCAACCTAGGTGGCCCACATTGGACCACTATAGTTTTTCAGACAATGGTAAAACTTAAAGGACAAGAGTTGCGCGGACCCGAAAGTAATGGCAAGACCCTAAGGCCTCAAAGAACAAACAGGGAGGTAAAGCGGGGAGCAACCCCTAGGGGCCTCGGTCATTCATTGGACGCCGAGCACGTCACTCTTTGAGTCTGGACGAATGAGGGTGGAGCTCAAGAGGCGGGCACGTGGCCCATTGTTGACGCCTCTGGCCCCGCCCACCGTCCTGCGGCGGGTGGACCCACCGGCCGCGGCCAGCGTCGCCCGAGGGGAGGCCTGGGTGGGCCGCTCCCCACGACCGCCCCCTGCCCTTCCCGTCCGGGGCCTCCTCGGGCACCGCCACCGACTGCTGTCCCCCTCGGCGGCCACCTCACGCCGGGCCCCGTTGCCCTCGGCCTCCCGTCGGCGGCAGCGGGCAGCCTCCGGCGTCGCCGCAGCCCTGTCTGTCGCCTCCCCGGTGAGGTACTCCCTGGTGCCATGTCGGCCTCCGGAGATGGAGGCCAGGCCCCGGGTGGCCAGGAGAGCCCCATGGATGAGGCGGGGGCCCCGGCGGCCGGAGGGGCCAACGAGGTGGCCGGCGGCGAGGCGGGGGCCGGCAGTGATGGAGTAGCCAGGGGCGATGGGGTGGCCGCTGGAGACGGAGTGGCTGGTGGCGATGCGATGGCCGGAGACGAAGCGGTCGGTGGCAACGGGGTGGCCGGAGACCGAGAACCGGTGGCTGGAGACGGAGAGGCAGTGGCCGGAGATGGAGACCAGGAGGCCGGAGACGAGGACAGAGTGGCCGGCGGAGATCGGGTGGGCGGAGGTGGAGTGGCCGGCGGAGAATGGGTGGCCGGAGATGGAGACTGGGAGGCCGGAGACGAAGACAGAGTGGCCGGCGGGGATTGGGTGGGTGGGGGTGGAGTGGCTGGAGGAGACTGGGCGGCCGGAGGTGGAGACGGAGCGGCCGGCGGAAACTGGGGGGCCGGAGATGGAGAGGCCGGCGGAGACGGGGTGGCCGGAAACGAAGTGGCCGGCGGAGACTGGGTGGTCGGAGCAGGAGTGGCCGGTGGAGACGAGGTGGCCAGAGGTGGAGACGGAGGGGCCGGAGGCGGAGGCGGAGACGGAGACGGAGGGGCCAGAGGCGGAGACGTGGTGGCCATGGGCAACAGAGTGGCCGGAGGCGGAGTGGCCGGAGGCGGAGACGGAGTGGCTGGAGACGGAGTGGCCGGTGGTGGAGACCTGATGGCCATGGGCGACGGAGCGGCCGGCGGCGGAGACGGAGCGGCCGATGGCGGAGACGGAGCAGCCGGTGGCGGAGACAGAGCGGCCGATGGCGGAGATGGAGTGGCTGGAAACGGAGTGGCCGGTGGTGGAGACGGAGCGGCCGGTGGCGGAGACAGAGCGGCCGATGGCGGAGATGGAGTGGCTGGAAACGGAGTGGCCGGTGGTGGAGACGGAGCGGCCGATGGCGGAGACGGAGCGGCCGGCGGTGGAGACGGAGCGGCCGGCGGTGGAGACGGAGCGGCCGATGGCGGAGACGGAGCGGCCGGGGACTCCGGGCCCCACCCTGCCGAGGCTGCCGTTTCGGCCGCGCCTGCGGAAGGCCTCAGGGAGGAGGCGGTGGGCCCCGAGGGCGGGAACGCCTTCGAGGCGGGCGAGGATTCGGACTTTCGGCCGGCAGACGAGGACGGGGCGGAAGAGCCGGAGGCCGCCGGGGACGTAATTGTGGACGCCCACCATTGGGAAATGGTGGGCTTCCGCTTTACGTTCCTGGACCTGGTGCATTCGCTGGTACACCTCGTCCACTACAACAACCACATCCTCGTGCGGCCCCGGCCTCTGCAGCTCAACGTTCCCCCTGCGCCCCCAGCGGCGACCGCGGCCCACGAGTCCCAGGGCTCATCGTCGTTGTCAGAGGAGGAGGAGGCTACCTGGGAGACCGCGGAGGAGCCTGACAAGGAGGAGCCGGCAGCCACAGAGGGTGAGGGGGACCCGCGCGTCCCAGGGGCCGGGGCTGTGGGTGGTTGTGGGCGCCCGGGCACAGAAGCCGAGGTTGGGGGCGCCCCCAGACTGAAGGCCGAGGGCCCGGGTGGGAGCCCCGTGCCGTAGCTACCAGTGGCTTTGAGAAGGAAACGTGCCGCCTTCTGGCAGCCGCGGCTAAGACAGCCGAAGGCCGCGGGGTAGGTGGAGGTCTGCACGGGGTAGGTGCAGGTGCAGGAGGGTGGGAGGATGTGCAGGAGGGCGGGAGGGGCTGTGCGGGTCAGCGCAGATAGGGGTGCAGGGGGCGGGAGGGGTCTGCAGTTCAGCGGTGTACAAGGGGTGGGAGGGGTGCGCAAGAGGGCGAGACGGGGGGTGCAGCCAGAAGGAATAGAGCGAGCCAGGGGCACACCTCATTTTTGTCCACGGCTGTTAAAAATGCCAAGTTTTAGAACGTTCATCCCCAATCGTTATGAACTGACGTGGGAGCACTTGGGAAAACTGAAATATTCAGGCATTGAGGGACTAATGAGCTTCATGGGAGAATTTGGAGTTGAGGCAAAACATGGTTGCAAGAAATCTCTGACAAGAACACACACAATGCAGCAGACACTTGATGATTCTGATCCCTTCTTCTCCGGAGGGCCAGTTATAATAGCAGCACAGGGTGGCAGCTTGACTGGAAAGAAAGAATGTCACTGTGAAAGTGACCAAGCAGCAGAAGGGTGAGGGCCATGGAAGGGCTGTATCAACCAGGAGGAAGGGCCCCAGCTCTTCTCTTAGTTCCTTCTATCCTCCCGCTTCTCCTGCGGGTACTCTACTAGATGTCACTCTTCCTTATGCATCACGGTATTTCTTCCTGTGAATGTCTGCTCCAAAGTCTGTATTATTCTTCACCAAAGGAACAACAAACTATCAGCAGGAAAACTCTGATAAGGAGGCGCAAGTCTCGGAGAGCGGGGAAGAAGAGACGTTTAACAAACAACAAGAAGGATCTCACTGAAAAGCATTTGGACCCACCACAGAACAGGCCCAAAAAATCCAGGTATCCGTATAGCTCCACCTATCACCCAACCATTCCTGACATTTACCTGTTACTGACCGGGTTGTTGTTGTTTTTTTTTCTTAATTCTCCCAATAAATTAATAAGTTTGTTTAAAATGAATTCAGACATTCAGTTTTACCTACTTAGAATGTTAACACAACACTCAGGTACCTAGTAATAGAAATCACAGTATATTTTGAAATCTATTTCATGGCTCCTCATTCGTTCTTGTGGGCTCTTTTGTCCTCTACCTATAAGACTACTAACAAATGGTAAACATATCAGTAACTGAGACCAGTCTTTGTTTAGAAAACAGCCGAAGCAGCAGCTAAAGTGGCTGGGCTGTTTCCTACTTGGGCATTCATTACTTGGCCATGGAAATGTACCCCCTTGTACTAACTAGGAGACTATACCCTTTCGAATGTGATTACATGCAAATGGCAAAAAGTTCAGAATTTCAAGTAGCACTGCATTTAATGATTAATACCTAAGTATTCAGGTGTGGACTTTTGTATTTTATGTGACAGTCCAAAGAAACTTAGTCATAGTATGGCTATTACTTATCACTGAATTGGTAATTAAGTCTTGAAGTATATCTTGTCTTTGAATATATTTAATGATTAACATTTGACTTTTTTTTTCTTTTTTGCGTTTTCAAAGCTGTGTATTTTACAATAACAGCCTGTTTCTCGTATGGTAGATACGGAGAATCAAGGGTCTGGGAGGGTAAGGGAGTATCGTTTGTGGAATGAGCATAGGCTTTTAAGGTGAAGAGATTTTCTTAAACCCCAGAATCCTCTCGAGGGAAAGAAAAAAGCATTGATGGTATTAGGCAAGAGGGAGGCCAGGTTGGTGGGAGCACGTGATCGAAGCCATGGGCCGCAGGAGCACCCCAGGCACAAGGGTGCAGGTTACAAGAGGAAACTGTGTTCTCTCCTTGTTGAGAAATAGCCCACGGACGTAGCAGGTATATACAGGGCTGTTTTCATAGGTTTGGAAAGTCACCGTTGGTGGTTACGGCTCTATGATTGCTAATTTTCTCTCATTTCATCCTGCAGCTGGGAGGAACAAAACGAGATGAAGAAAGAAGAAAGAATCTGTCCACTGTTTCCGGTTTCTCATTTTTTAGAAGCGCATGGCAATTTTATTAACACTGACGTCATTCCAAACCGCATCCCCCAAAGAGTGATATCCCATGAAATCTGCCTTTTCTGTTACACTTGACAGATACGTTTGACAGCATGTGTTCTCATCAAAAATAAGTTTGTTTTGAAGTAATAAACTGGAAGGAAGGCAGGTTTTATTTAGATAAATCATTTTAACTCCAATCTCTCTTTTACCTCTTTGTTTTGACGCACCATGCCTTCATTAAAAGGTATCACTTCCTACCATTTGACGAGCCTGTTTTAAATTATTTTATTATGGCCCCAAATAAATTAAAATGTCAAGGTGAAAACAACTTTTGTAAAGAGGGAGATGGAGGTCAGGTCTTTAGAGCTACGTGGCTCACTGTGTCAGGAACTAGCCGCATGTGGCTACTGAAACACGCCCGGTCTCATTTGAGACGCGCTGTTAGGCATAAAAAGGACATAACTCACTGATAATTTTATACCGATTACATATCGAAACGATACCAAATTGAGTTAAAATGTACTACTGGAATTAATTGTGCCCACTTCTTTTTAGTTCTTAACGTGGATACTAGAAAAAGTGACACACGTGAGTTGCATCGTAATGTCTATTAGCACTGCTCTAGAGTGTGGTTTGGAAGGAAACCTGGTGGATGGCCCAGCTGGCCTGCAGGCCACATGGTGCTGCTGGGCCTCGACCCTGACACCGATTTAGAGGGTGGTTTTCAAAGTTTAGGCCCCACGACAGCCTCGTCAGCACCAGCCAGGAATTCTTAGGTTCCACCCAAGACCTGCTGAATCGGAACCTCCGAGGGCAGGCCCAGAAATGGGTGCTTTCACAAGCTCTTCAGGGGATTCTGAGGCAGCTACGGTTTCAGAAGCGCTGCTTCAGAGGCACAGGGGAAGATGAGACTCACCTATGGTAGAACCAGCCTTAATTCACTGGCTTGGGACTTGCAGGTCAACCGAACAGGGTGGCAAGGGCTGGACTGGGGAGGGGGCCAGAACCCACAGGGGCTGAGACACAGAAGGGCTCACATTGGGTGATGGCAGAAAACTGCAGAAATAAAAAAGCTGATTCCAGAAGAATACAAACATGACACCATGTATATAAAGTCTAACGGCACATGCAAAATGATCACTGTGTACTGATCGTGGATACAAACATCTAGAGGAAAAAGCATGCATAGGAGAGATGCCTACAAATGTAGCATGTGTGGGTGGGAAAGGTAAATAACTCATTTAGGGTGGTGACTACCTCTTGGGGAAACGAAGGGAGGAGAATCCTACTGGGGAGGGCTCCACAGTGGCTTCAACTCTATTTCCAATGTTACATTGCTTTGCTTACATAAGTTTATTTATTTTGAGAGAGAGAGAGTGCTCCTGCGCGCCCTGGAGCGAGCACAAGCAGGGGAGGGGCAGAGAGGAGAGACAGAATCCCGAGCAGGCTCTGCGCCATCAGAGATCCAGAGTTGGATGCTTATCCAACTGCGCCACCCAGGCGCCCCTGCAGTGTTGCATTTCTTAAGCTGGGTGGTGGGTCCATAGACGTTGATAGAGTATTCTCTCTAATTTTGTATAGATCTGAAATATTTCCTAATAAAAAATGAAAAAAACAAAAGGAGGAGAGAATAAGCTTAATCTCTAGACTCCACTTAAGGGGGCAGAAAGGTACAGGCGTACCTGACCAGGGGATCAGAGAAGGGGAAGGGCCCGGGGGTTTGAGAGGAGGGGGCCTCATTTCTGCATTTAGCTAAGGTTTCCCAGGTGCCGCCTTGGAGGCATGAGATAGCTTCTCCCGCATTCTGTGGTAGCTCATTTCATATGCTAATTTATATTAGCATTATTTTTTCATTGAGGTGAAACTCACTTAAAATTGACCATCTACAGGGGCGCCTGGGTGGCTCAGTCGGCTCAGTCGGTTAAGCCGTTAAGCATCCGACTTCGGCTCAGGTCACGATCTCGCGGTCCGTGAGTTCGAGCCCCGCGTCGGGTTCTGTGCTTACTGCTCAGAACCTGGAGCCTGTTTCAGATTCTGTGTCTCCCTCTCTCTCTGACCCTCCCCCGTTCATGCTCTGTCTCTCCCTGTCTCAAAAATAAATAAAACGTTAAAAAAAATTTAAAAATAAAATTGACCATCTACAACTGAACAATTCAGTGATGTTCACAATTTTGGGCAACTATCACTTCTTCAGTTCCGAAACACTTTGATCACCCTCAAACTCTGTACTCTTTTTTTTTTTTTTTAATTTATTTTTTTCAACGTTTTTTATTTATTTTTGGGACAGAGAGAGACAGAGCATGAACGGGGGAGGGGCAGAGAGAGAGGGAGACACAGAATCGGAAACAGGCTCCAGGCTCCGAGCCATCAGCCCAGAGCCTGACGCGGGGCTCGAACTCACGGACCGCGAGATCGTGACCTGGCTGAAGTCGGACGCTTAACCAACTGCACCACCCAGGCGCCCCTATAATGTTTTCTTTTTCACTTTTTATTAACGTTTATTTATTTTTGAGAGAGAGACTGAGCGCGAGCAGGGGAGGGCCAGAGCAAGAGGGGGACACGGAATCCGAAGCGGGCTCCAGGCTCCAAGCTGTCGGCACAGAGCCCGACGCGGGACTCGAACTCACGAACCGTGATCACATGACCTGAGCCTAATTCGACGCTTAACCGACTGAGCCACCCAGGCGCCCCAAAGAATATTTTACTGTACGTATAGGCCACAATCTCTTTATCCATTCTTCTGTTGCTAGACATTTACATTGTTTTCCACCATTTGGCTATTGTGAATAGTGTTGCTATGAGCATTCCTGTTCAAGTATTTGTGCGTTACTTACACATACGTGCATCTACCCCCCCCCCCCACCTCCCCACCCCCTGGCCAGTGAACTTCTGAATTATTGGGACCTTAAAAGGTTTTTATCTTTTTCCCCCCAAAGCCCTAGGCACCGAGTTTTTCACTTAGTGGATACTCCACCAAACTCCTGTTGAAGTGAAGTAAACTGAACACTTTCACCATCCTTTTTTTTTAAAGGAGCATTTAAAATGCGTTATCGTGTATTCCTTATGGCTAGAACCGCATGGGGGTGAGACAGAGGCCCAGATGCCTTGTCATCATTACCTGAGTCCACGGGGACAAGAGGTACGCCCTACTGCCCATGCTCCAGGCCCCGGGCAGCCGGAACAGTCCCAAGCCTGCTGCCAGGGCCTGCGCGCTCCTCTTGGAGCTGTCCTGTGGGGGGGGGGGGGCTGCTGACTGCACAGCTGAGGGGTGTGCTCGCAGGCCCGAGGGGACGGGGGTCGTGTGCCTGGAACAGGAGATGGTGGGGGTGGGGGTGGGGCAGGAAGACCTACACCATCGGAGCAGAACTTAGAGGGGTCTGAGAATTCCAAATCCCCACTGGCCCTTTCAGGTCATTACGAAGGTACATTTGTCATGGGAGGAGAGAAACTATCCAATAAAACGTGCTGATTTAAATCTATAAATATATGGTATGTGGCTCCCCCCCCCCGAGCTTTTTTTCTGACAACTGCAAATGCTACAGGAGGTCCAGGGTAAATATCCTCGTCCATCACCCCTTTCCCTTCTGTGGTCCATATTACACTTCATTACCTGTGCACGATGGGGCCCCTCGCTTCTGAAAACACTTGTTCTAATAGCCCATCTTGCTACAAGACGTAGATCTCGTCCCTAGTCTTGGCTGGAGTACAGCCACCAACCATCTTTCCCCCTGTCGTCACCCCCAACAGCAGGTATTTATACGCAGAACTTCGATACCATTTCTTCCCCATACAGACCCCCACCTGGAGGCCATCAGCTTGGTTGGGCACATCTGCGTGGAGGCCCTCTGTGCTCCGCACAACCTCTTAAGAACATTCTGCTTCTCGGACAGCCCTCAGCTCTGAGTTATCAATAACACTATTCGACTTCCCTCCCCACGCGACAAAGACAGACTACCGAATAGGCTTTATTGAATTTATTTGCTTTGCACGTATATCATAAAAGTCAAGAATGCTAAAAGAAGCTGAAAACGTCTCAGAACGCGCATCTATGCATTGAAAAAAACCTTAACCTCTTAAAAACAGAGTTTTGTTAACCGTGGAAAAGAAGTGATTAATGGAGAGCTCTCAGAGTGAGAACGAGCTAATAGTGGTCTACGCTGAGCGAAGGAGGGTAAGGAGGTGTAACAGCTAAGTACCAGGGTCACTGGGTAAAGCACATCCACTTAAATAAACGGCTCACTATGGGAATATAAAGGAAATCAAACCCGATCAATCAAAAACCTAGCATTATCAGAACGGCAAAGATACAGCATCGGGAAAAATCGTTGCCTTATAAAGAAAATGCAAAATCCAGCATATGATTGTACAAGGTCACGTCACACCATCACCGGCAAAACCAAGCATCGAGGGTTTAAATTCACTTTGGCACCTCACTGCCTCTCTGAATTTTGTTTTTGCATGAGGCAGTGCCCCACTCTGAGTTTAAAGGCACAGTTAGATGTCTAGGCTTACATTTCTGTTGAAGCAAAGCAGCCCCGTGGTGACAGAGGCAGAAAATGAGCGAGGTACGGCCCAGGCACCCAAAAGAAGCTCTCCCTTAGTGTTCGGTGTGTTTGGGGGCTGGAATGGAAGGAAGGGATCTGGGGTGAGTGGTTCACTGGGGGAGGTGGGGGCTGTCTAGCCGAGTGACTTTTGAGGTGTGTGCCTCCAGGAATGAGGACAGGCAGAGGCTAGGCGGATGGAATTACTTAAGGCTTCCAGTTGGCAGAAAGTGAACTGTTCTATGGCTTTGGGGTTGTGGTCTTGCTTTGGGCTAAAATCTCGTGAAACAGAGGCTGCCGAGGAGAAGAGACTGGAAACTGAGCTACATGGAGCTTTCCACCTTAAAACTAGAGCCAGAGAGAAGACAGCTCTCCAGGGGCCCCAGACTTCCTCCAGGAAGGCTTCCCATCTGCCTGATAGAAAGTGGTTTTTGGCGTCTGTAGGATTTTGAATTGGGTCTTTGCTTAAAAAACAAGATCTATATGGCATTCAGCACATCTCTCGGCAACTAAAGAGTCACAGCGGCATTGGGGCAAGAGGTCAAACACTGATGAACTAACCATCTAAGGGAGGACGATAATCCCCAAGAAATTCTCTGTCTCAGTGGGAGGTGTTCACGGCTACCAGACCTGTGACATGGGGACTTGTGCACAGAGGGAGCTCTAAGCTGCAGGCACTGGGGAGCCCCAGGGATACAAGGGCGGTGCTTCAAAGGGCAATGGCTAATTGGAGGACAGGCTGGGCAAAATTTTCCTCGGAGATTCAGTTCCACCATCTCCTCTAGGGGCCTTTGCAAAGCTTGGAGCAGGAACCAAAGAACTGAAACATTCAACCAGGCTCATAAAACCTAAAAGCCAATCCTTGGGCCAAGCCATCTGGCCATTTCCATTCGAATTAATTTATTTAATCAAGGGAAATGACCGCGTCTTAGTTGCTCTAACAAAATGTTTTTTGCTTTCCGTCTCCTAAGGCACATTGTCTAACGTTCAAGATTTCCCCACCGTATGGCAGTGAAAACATTGTTACATCGTTTTTATAGAGGAAATGCTGGGTTTTCAGATGTTGGCGGTGACTGTCCTGAAGGTTAGGCATTCATGGCATTGGCTGCATTCTAACGGTTATTAGCTTGAATGACCATCTTAAGGCTCTTTTGCTTAATGAAGAAAAATGGTTAAAAGTCAGTCACGACTTGGCATTAATATAGCGCTTGGCGATTATCATTTGAAATGTTGACTCTCCACCCAGGAACTACTCAATGCATGATTTCTGTTATATGGCTCCAAGCTTTGGCTTTCTTCTTGGCCATGGAGAACCAGACTGGCTCCTCTGGCTGTACCGGCTCTTGGAGCATGGCTGGGGGAGTGGAAGAGCACTGGATTCCTTTTCCCACGGCGAGCTCTTGAAACGTTCCCTCACCTTCAAATCCTACAAGAACCACAGCAAATGACACACAAGCGGTAAGAGACACGGAGCTATGTCGATGGGAGAGCAGTACAGTTCTTCCTCCTTTCAGCTTTCCTCTGGCTTCTAAAAGCCAGCGCATGTGCACTGCCCCGGGTGGGATGTCGAAGGGACAAAATCTACATGGCTATGGCCACAGGGGCCTGGGCATGGGAAGGCCTGAGAGAAAACACCTACAGCTGTAACAACAGCCGGTTGTTGTTACTGGATGGCCTTGCACTTTTGGATTGAGACCAGAGAGGAAGCAGATAGTTATGTTATCTCTTCATTCCGCTTTATGGTTGACTTAGTGGCTTAGACTCAACCCGTGGTTCTCAAGGCGGGTTACACATTAGAATCGCCAAGGGCTTTTCTTTCTTTCTTTCTTTCTTTCTTTCTTTCTTTCTTTCTTTCTTTCTTTCTTTTAAGCAATCAGACATTTGTTTGCTTCGGGAGACACAGATTTGAATAGAAACCGGACTGGTGTTAATGTCAGGTCCTACTATTTCGTGGCCAGACCATGGTTTCCTAAATTCCTCGTCAAATTCTTCACGAAAGGGACTACGGGAGAGGACAAAGATGATTCAATACAAATCCATCCACCCCTCCCCCTCCCCCCCCCCCCCCGGCTCCTGCTGAAAAGAAAATCCCCCTGGCACACAACTCTACTGATGAGACCACATTCTTTCTTAATTTTATTTACTTATTGTGTGTGTGTGAGAGAGAGAGAGCGAGCGAGCGCGAGTGGGATAGGGGCAGAGAGAGAATGAAAGAGAATCCCAAGCTGGCTCCGTGCAGCCAGCACAGAGCCTGACACAGGGTTCGAACTCACGAATAGTGAATCCATGACCTGAGCCGAGATCAAGAGTCAGATCCTTAACCGGCGGAGCCACCCGGGCGTCCCGATGAGACCACATTCTATTCTATCCCAGCCCAGTGCTCTCTCAGCTTTTGACATCGCCCCACTTCTCACATCTTGTTCAGAAGGTGGAGAAACAGGCGTTTTAAATAGTTAAAAGGAGGAGTGCCTGGGTGGCTCAGTCGGTTAAGCATCCAACTTGGGCTCGGGCCACGGTCTCGCGGTTCATGGGTTCGAGCCCCGCATCGGGCTCTCCGCTGTCAGCGCGGAGCCCGCTTTGGATCCTCAGTACCCCCCCCAACCCCTCCCCTGCTTGCATTCTCTCTCTCTCAAAAATAAATAAACATCAAAAAAAAAAATAAATAGTTAAAAGGAACAATTCAATACCACTGGGCCTTCACAGTGGATTAAAGTGCCATTGGGGCTGTAGGAGGCAAGAAAATACTGTTTTCCCATGAACTGGAAAGTAGCTTTTGCTTCTTTCCCCCTGAATACCAGCCACAGGAACATTTTAGTGAGTGATCACAATTTTGTGCCTGTAACAGCGTCCTCGATGAGGTGGGAGCCCGGAAGACCCTCTGGAAGTTTCACAGTGGACTTAGAGTGGTCGTAATAACTGGATTTGCCTAAAACAAGCTAATATCTGCACCTAATGGAAGAGCCGTGAGAATCATGAAGCTGATTCGGGGCGGGGGGGGGGGGGAGGGGTGAGAAAAGGAAGGCGTGGATTGTTGCCAGGGTCCTTTTTCGGGGGAGGGTGTATGTTTTTACCTCCTTTGGTAGGCTGAAGTAGCTTCTTCAGTGCCACCTGCCCCTGTTTATTGACGTTGAAAATAAAACTACTTGCCGGTTGGTTTTCATCTTCTAAGATATCTCCCTTTAATACAAAAAGCGACAACAAAAGGCTTGTAAGTCCCGACATGGAAAAGAGCCAGCCAATCGCTTATTCAGAAAACCACAAGGGGCAAAGCCTCGTCCCGGGTATGAGTTCAACCTTAGTCAAAAGGAAAGAGAGAGAGGGAGACAGAGAGAGGGAGAGAGAGAGAGAGAAGGAAGGAAATAGCACTGGGAGACCTTGGTTCAGAATTGAGGTTCACAAAACCTTAGCTGGGTCAAGTTTACCACCTCCGAGATCTGGAAGAAAAAGGCTGTTCTAATCCCACAAATGGTTTAATTATGCTTAAAATAACATGATTATTTAACCTGAGAACAACCTTTTCCCAAGCACATCACCGGCACTTAACAGCAAGCTGACGGAATGTGGCGGTTACAAATGAATCTTGTCAGCGAGTGGAAGTGAGTTCCATAGGATCTCACTTAGCCAAACTGTTGACATCTGCCTTGCACTCTTCGCATTAGAAAGAGATGTAGCCATGAGTCTTTTCGGAGTTATACAGTTGAAGCTTTTCAAACGAACCTCTGCACAACTGGTCTCAACGAATGGGTTTATGCACCCTACCGCATTTCCCCCTGACAACAGCTTTAACTAAGGTGGACTTGGCCCCTCTATGGTCCTGTTCCCACAAAGATACTAATGATGGAAGGTGAAAAAAAACTCCTTAAAGCAGAGTTCAACAGATCTGAACGTGATCCGTCAACAAATACAGGAAGCACTTACGAGTACGGGACCTTAGACATATCTCTTTTTTTAATGTTTCTTTTAAAAAATTTTTTTTTAAGTTTATTTATTTTTGAGACAGAGAGAGACAGAGCATGAACGGGGGAGGGTCAGAGAGAGAGGGAGACACAGAATCGGAAGCAGGCTCCAGGCTCTGAGCCATCAGCCCAGAGCCCGATGCAGGGCTCGAACTCACGGACCGCGAGATCGTGACCTGAGCCGAAGTCGGACGCTTAACCGACTGAGCCACCCAGGCGCCCCTAAAAAAATTTTTTTAACGTTTATTCATTTTTGAGAGACAGAGACAGGGCACGAGTAGGGAAGGGGCAGAGAGAGAGGGAGACACAGAATCCAAAGCAGGCTCGGATCCGAGCTGTTAGCACAGAGCCCGGCACGGGGCTCGAACTCACCAACCGCGAGATCATGACCTGAGCTGAAGTCGGACGCTCAACCGACCGAGCCACCCAGGTGCCCTTTTTAACGTTTATTTTTGAAAGACAGACAGAGAGAGAGAGAGAACAAGTGGAGGAGGGGCAGAGAGAGAGAGAGAGACAGACAGACAGAATCTGAAGCAGGCTCCAGGCTCCTTGAACTGTCAGCACAGAGCCCGATGCAGAGCTCGAACTCACAGACCAAGAGATCATGACCTGAGCCAAACTCACAAGCTTAACCAACTGAGTCACCCAGGGGCCCCATAGATATATCTCTTGATATGCAAATTTGGTTTGTTTTCTGGACAGTTTCGACAAGAGGGCTTCTTATTCCAACACCTCCAAAGACATTGCAAATGGGACACTGAAAGCAAAACACCACCCCATCACCCCCCATCCGCATGTGGCATTAGTCTAGCTTATCACGTAACTTTTCTTCTAACCTATAAGGAGGTGCCACACCAAACCAAAGCAAAATGTGAAACCCCAAATAGCAAACATTGCCTTTATAAGGTAAACTGCTGTGTATGATATGGAAAGGTATTCAGAAGTGAAATGTTACATGGAAAAAAAATATGGCTAGTTTGAGTCCATTTATAGCTTTTTCTATGATTTATTCCTCACTTCTCAACCGACTTCATGGAATACTGCTCTATAATATTTAGGACAGGATTGGATTTACAGAACCTTTTTGTATTAATTACTTTTCATGAGCCCTTTAAGACCATAAAGCAGGGCACGTCATTTTTTTGTTTATTCATTTTTGAGAGAGAGAGAGAGAGAGAGAGAGAGAGACAGAGACAGAGAGAGAGAGCGTGGGAAGGGCAGAGAGAGAGGGAGACAGAGGATCTGAAGCAGGCTCCAGCTGAAAGCTCGATACGGGGCTCAAACTCACGAAACGTGAGATCATGACCTGAGCCGAAGTCAGACGCTCAACCGACTGAACCACCCAGGCGCCCCAGCAGGACACATTATTGTATGAGTCCAAGGCAAGACCTTTCCCCCTGAAGAGCCTCCCGGCCTTGATTAATGCACCGACAGAGGTGGGAAGCTGCACGCTTGGCCAAATTCCCAATGCGAGCTTAGTCAACCAGTTCTAACACCCTTCGGGAGTGTTCTGCGGGCGGCCGCACGTCCTACCGCACGTGAAGGCTCTTTGATCGCGGCTCTGTTCTTGGTTCTCAGCTCTTTCCTAGGAAGGAGGGCCTGAGAACTCTTCTGCTTCTCCTTTACCTCGGTTATCCAAGTTGGCTCCGAGATGCTATAATATTCCTGTCGACCAGGAGCCTTTCCTGAGAAAGGAAAGAAAGTAGTTACAACCGAAGTGAGGCAGGCAGCGTCTCGGGCCAGGCTGGGGCCGACCCACGATAACGTAACCGCATGGGATCCTCATTAATTGCCAGATGAAAATAAACAGCTATTGCACAGAAAAGGCCCCCTTCTTCTGTGCCATCCCCACAACTTGGCAAAGGCAGGAGCTCCTTGTGAAGATAAGAGGCTGTACCTCCACGTTTGCACACTGTCCTCTCACCGGTCCCTTTCCCTCCCTTGTCCATCCCTCTTCCTGTCCCCAAGTCAGGGGAGGACAGTCGTTGCCAGGTGGGCCGCGAAAACTCCCCGGAGGCCAGGGGCTCAGGCTATTGATGTCATTCCTGTAACCCCAAGGGATACCTCATAGCCTTATGGCCCCTCACCCAAGTGTGTGGTTCCACGGGTGGGGTTACGGGCCTACTCAAGAGTATGTGGTGGCCAGTCTGAAGGTACAAAGGCTTTGAGAGAGACCAGTGCCCCAAAGACCACCTAGCTCAGGATTCTTAGGCATGTCAGGGGTGTGAAGAAGCTAAGGAACTATGAACATTCCCAGTGAATTAAGATTTCGGCCTGAGAGGCTGCCCATAGCGCTCTACTAATGAGTTGGCTTTGAAAATCCCCACGGTGTTGTGGGCGGAGCATAGGACATGTGAAAGTATTTGGAGAAAAGTATACAATTCCACCTCAGGGTAAGGTGTACAGAGGGTCAGGGGAGAAGGAATAAGGAGGTGGTCGTGTGTCCATCACAGAATGTGGACAGCTGTCCAGATGGCTGGATCTCCTCGGGAAAGGGAAGATTCACAACTGACCGTCTCCACGTCCATTCATCTAGAACGGGGCACCACCCTGCTCAGAAAATGCACCAAGACAGCCCCATCGAAGCATCAGCTCAGCCGGCCAGGCTAGAACAGACTTCCTCCCGTTCAAGGCTTTGATTTCTCGTGCTTCCCTCCACTCGGTACTTGCCCTCTGGAAAAAGAAAGTCTCACCTGGGACCTTGTAAGCGGGTTGATTCCCAGCTATGATTTCAGATTTGGGCCTGTCCTGTTGCTTCTCTGCAAACTCATATCCTGGGATGAGGTGCTCTGCGGTGCCCAGGAACCCATGGGAAGCGCTTCTTCTGATTTGCTTCCCTTTACGTACAGGAAATGACTCTGGGCCCAGGGAGAGTGAAGAAAGCTTGGTCCGGTCATCTTGTGTCTCATCCTTGAACTTGTCCGAGGTAGGGATTTTTCTCAGTCGAATTCCAAAGACGTTTTCAACATCAGCCTCGGTGGTGGACACGTCTGAGTGGCTGTTATTTGGATCACTGCTCTTGACAACTTCCTCCTTAGGGTAAGTGACCCCGGAAGTGGATGTTTGGCTGGCGGGAGCAACAGTGAACTTCACGGGTTTCGCAGCAGTTGCCAGGATATTCTTAACGAGGTTTTCAGAGCTGTGGCTACGCTTCTTGGTTCCGTGTGGAGAAGCCAGGCCTTTGGGGACGGACCGGCTGCTAGGGTCGCTCCCAGAAATGGCTCCCTCAGCAGCAGCGCCCACGGAACCGGAAGGAACCTGTTGCTGATGTTCAGGGTCTGCAAAAGCCCAGAAGGAGGATCTGCGAGGCAGGGGCTCCTCAGAACAACTCCACCCCACAGGCGCACTCGCTGAGCCTGTTGAGGAAACATGTGGTTGTGATTCAGGCCCCTTCTTGGCTTGGGAAGGGCCTCCAGAAGGCAGCTTGTCTTCAAAACTCTTCCCGTCTTCAAGAGCGCTCACAGAGACCAGGGAGCCATCTTGCTGGTACTCAAGCTTCCCCAGTGCCCGGGAAAGGTATCTGGGAGGCGGCTGCTTTTTTGAACCACTCGACTTCGCAGGAGCGCTCTCCGAATGCGAGGAGACTTCTTTGGGGTCTTGGGGCCTCCCTGGGGACTGTAAAGGGCCTTTCCAAGGCAGCAGCTGTGAGGAAATGCCTCCCCCCATGTTGGCGTGCTCCTGACCTGAGAAGACTTGGCACTGGGCCTCGGGCCTCATCGAAGGTTTGGAAGGTGGATTTGTAGATGGGGGATTCGTGTGAAATCCCCACTCGGCCGCGGGGCTCTCTGAAAAGACTCGTTCTGTCATGTACTCCACAAATGACTGGGAAGGATGTCTAGGAATCGGTGACTTCTTAGACATGTTTCCTTCAAGGGCCTTGTTCTCTAGACGCAAGGACATTTCCTGGACTTTAGACCTGATCAAGACCTGGGTAGGATTCTTGGGAGGCAGTGGCTTCCCGGAGACGGCGCCCTCCGCAGCATTGCTCTCAAAATTTGAAGATATTTGCCGGACTTTGTGTCCCGCAAGGGACCTGGAAAACTGCCTGGGAGGCAGTGGTTCTGCAGAAGCCTCCTTCTTGGCGGCCATGCTCTCCGGCCCTGCAGAGACTGCTTGTTTCCCCACGGGTTTCATCGGGAACTGAGAAGACATTCTGGGCGGGGGCTGCGCCTTGGACCCGCCCTTCTCAGCCACAGCGCCCTCCAGACCCGTGGAGGCCGCTTGCTTGGATTTACGGTTGCCCGGGGCCTGTGGAGGGCTTTTGGGAGGCTTTGACTCCACCGGAGTGCTCCGTGCTGCGGGAGCACTTGCTGAACCCGAGGAGGCTTCTTGCTCAACTCTGGGGCTCACCCAGGCCCGGGAGGTGGGTGGGGGAGGCATCTTCTCCTCAGGACCGCTGCCCTCAGAAGCCCTCACCGAGTCGGGGGGGAGGGTCTGTGCCTGGAGTCTGGGCCTCCCCGATGGCTGGGAAGGGCCTCCGCGAGGCGGCTCGGCAGACGTGCCCTCCTTGACCGCAGCATTCTCTGAGATCTGCTGGCTTTGAGGATTCACCAGGGGCCGAGCCGAATGTTTGGGGAGCAGTGGCCCCCCAGAAGCGCCCCCCTCAGCTGCAGCGCTCTCCGGACTCGCAGAGACTTGTCGCTGGACCAGAGGTTGCCTCGGGGACTGATGTTTGGGGACCAGCGGCTGCATAGAAGTGTCCTTCTCAACCACAGCACTTTCCGCACCGGGGGGGACTTGTTTCTCAACTACCGATCTCAGCGAGGTCCAGAAAGGACCCTTGGGTGGCAGCACTTGCTTCGAAATAGATACGTGCTCTGGACCTGGAGGGAATGCATCCCCCGCCGTGAGTTTCGGGGGAGGCTTAGAATGACATTTGAGGGCCGCGGGATTGACCCCTGGGGTCACAGCAATTTCTGGACTTTTGGAGACCGGTTGCCCAACTTTACGCCTCATCAGGCGCTTCGAAGAGGTCCTGGGAGGCAGCGGCTCCAGGGAGAGGCCCCAGTCCCTGGCAGTGCTCTCCAGACACGCCGAGGCTTGCTGCTCGGCCTTGGCGCCCGTCCTGGACTGGGGCAGCAGGTGCTCCGCAGAGCCGCTCCGCTGTGCCAAAGCCCTCGCCGGGCCGGACGACACTTGCTGCTGAACAGCCGGCTTTGCGAAGGACTGAGGAAGCTGTTGGAGAGCGAGCCGCTGCATGGAAACATCCCACTCCTTAAGTGCGCTCTTCGAAACTGAGGGGGTTCCTCCTTGGTCCTTGGGCTTCTCCTTCCGGGCCCGGGGAGGGTCAACACTCTTGTACTTGTCAGCGTAACTGTGCCACTCGGTGGACACTTTGGGCTCCCCCAAGACCTCGGAAGCGGAGCTCTTGGTCTCCGTGAAGACTTCCTGGCCACGGTCGGGCTTCCCGGCCGACTGGAGAGAGCGCCTGGGACGCACCTGCTGCTCCGAGGTGTCTTCGTCCTCAGGAGCACTCTCGGAATCCAAGGAGGCCTCTTCAGCTTCGGGCCGCGCCACAGTCCAGGAAGGGGATCTAGAAGCCAGCTGCTGCCCGGGCCGGCTCGGTTCCACAGCTGAACTTCCTGGTTTGGGGAAGACTTTTTGGTCACCTTTGGGCTTCTCCTGCTGGAAAGCGGGCCTGGGAGGCACCTGCTCAGAACCACCCCCCACCTCTGAAGAACTCTCGGAATCAGAGGACTCTTCTTCAGCTTGGAACTTCGCCACGGCCAGGGAAAGGCTCCTGAGAGGCGGCGTCTCCACAGAAACACCTCTCTTTGCCAAAGCATTTTGCGGAGCCGAAATACCTGCTGTGAAGGCCGGGAGACACTTTCCAGGAGGCTTTTCTCTGCAGACAGTTGGGATATCTTGAACTGACTCCATTTTCAGCTGGATACCTTGCAAATCGGAGCTGCAGGCTTCTTCCCTCTCCGACTGGGTGCGAGAAGGATCCTTAAACACCTCGGCCTCGGTTGCCGCTGACGAGAGAGAAGCTATGGCTTCTGGCCTGTTGGCTCCCGGGGCCCCGTCCTCACGGCATGTCGATGGGTCGCCAACCGTGGACCCTTCCACGTCTTCAGGTACAGATCGGGCTCCTGCTGCGGTTCCAGCTTTAAAATCCATCCCAGTATTTCTCTTTCCCGGGCCATCTTTATCCGAGAGTCCCTCCTGAGGAGTCACGCTTTTGGCCGGTGGAGTTGTGCACTGCTCCAGAGAGAGGTCCGCAGAGAAGACAGAAAACTGTTTGAAGGTTCTTCCTCTGAGCCCACACTCACTCATTCCTATAGCACCGGGACCTCTCCTTGCACATTGTCTTCCAAACGCCGCCGTCGACAGGGAGCCCTGAGTGCCAGCAGCCTCTAGGTTTGCGGTCTGCTCTGCTGTCTTCTTATCTGGAGTTTCGGTTTTCTTGCTCTGCTCCAGGCTTGAGGCACCTGTGCCAAAGAGGACACAAGGAAAAGAAAACCATATGGGCCTTCGACTTCCTAAAATAAGACTATTCTGCCCCGGCCCCATGGGTACCTATGTACCACTGAATTCCTCAGGCTAAAAGACGAAGCCATTCAGAAGAAAGGGAGCCCCTTGGTCACCTCAGCCTCTGCAGCTGGAAATTTTGACATCAAAGTGAAATCCCAGTTTTGCGAACTGGCTACAACGTTGGCTCGTCAACATCAAATCCGTAGTCTGGTCCACCAGGAGGCGTGAGACACAATAAAAGGCAATGTTTTTGGTAAGATTTTTTAAAAAACTGTTTATTTATTTTTGAGAGAGGGCGTGCAAGGCGGGGAGGGGCAGAGATGGGGGAGGCTGGGGACAGAGGACCCGAAGCAGGCTCAACGCTGACAGCAGAGAGCCCGATGTGGGGGCTCAAACCCACGAACCGTGAGATCACGACCTGAGCCCGAAGTCACGAGCTAGACGCTTAACTGACTGAGCCACCCACCCGGGTTTGAACCCGTAACAAGCATTACCCTTTAGGAAACTGACTGGGGCCGGGCAAAGGGGAATTTCACTTCCCGATTAGTATTTAGATTTTTTACTTAATTCTAATTTCCATATCATGTGCAGATATCGCTTTAATTTTTTGCAAGGTGCCAACAGGGGGTCATCTGGGAGGTAGGATTGCGGCCCCCTTTTCTTTTGCTTTTTACTCTCTTGTATTAAATCAATCTGATGTCGTGCACATGCAAAGCAATTCTTGGAAAGCCTGAACAGTTACATCAGTCTATACAGGCTTTGGGTCAAGCACAAGACAGCAGTTACACAGATGGCCCCACGCCTCCCTCGTAATTTATGAGGAGCCGTTGGGTCCCCAGGTGGGAGGGCCCTCACCGCCTTCTGCCGCTCATCATCTGCCACATGCCCCGAACTCTGTCTAGTTGTCTCAGGTCCCGCATGCAGCACCGGGCATAGCTGCCTGCACTCCAAATTATACAGAAAACCAACGTGTCTGCCCCCACGGACACGGAAGCAGGTCTAGCCTCCATGTATAAAAGGGACAACTATTAAAAATAAATATGAGGGGCGCCCGGGTGGCTCAGTTGGTTAAGCGTCCAACTTTGGCGGCTTGGGATTCTGTGTCTCCCTCTCTCTCTGCCCCTCCCCCACTCGTGCCCCGTTGCTCTCTGTTTCTCTCTCTCTCCAAGATAAATAAACATTAAAACAATTTTAAACGTTAAAAAACTTAAACAATAAGAAATATGAGAAAAAGATTAAGAAAGAAGTAAATTGAATTTTCATCACATTTTCTCCTTCTCCTCCTCTTCCCTCCTCCTCCTCCTTCTCCTCCTCCTCCTCCTTCTTCCTGCAGATGAGTTTTGTGAATTTTCATGGGGAAATGTGTCTAGGGAGCTCCTGTCTTTGAACCCACACGGGGAAATCCTTTGTGGCAAAAATATACCTGTTCAACTTAATTGTGGAGCTAGAATTTTGTTGTATCGAGTATTGCTTGAAATTAGGCTGCCATCGGCAGCAACCAATGTCCCCATCCACACACACACACACACACACACACACAGAGATTTTCACCCCAGTGGTATTTGTTATTTGGGGGATTTGGTAGGTGCCGGCTGTCAAGGACACCTATCCACAGCTGCCCAGATCTCTGGCTGGAAATGCATTTAGATAAAATAGAGATCCGGGTATAATCTTTTTACCTTAATCCCCCACAAGGGGCAATTGTATTAGCCGGGCAGTTTCAATGGAGGAACCTGGACCCCGCTGGTGTGCACCTGAACTTGAACGCTCTCCGAGGACCGGAGGCAGCAGGCCTAGCTGAATCTCACTCCACAGCTCCTATCACCTAGCCCGGTGCCATAAAGCTCCTAATACGCGTTTCTGAATGAGGGTAAGGATGTGCCAACCTGCACTGTCGTTTTTCGGCTTCTTTTGGACAGCTTCTTGGGATGTCGTTGTACTCTTCTCTTCTTGAGACACCAGCGGAACGCCTGGCTTCCCCTGTTTTGGCTCCCCCTAAAAGAGGGAAAGAAAGCGCTTGAACCCGACTGAAGGGTTTCCCACCCACCCTTGCGTGGTAGCCAAAGAAAGTAACATCAGGGGGAAAAAGAAAGTCCTTGATATCCAAATGGCTCAGCTGGGAGCATAACGACACCATTAACCATAGAAATCATGTCCAATGGCATTCATCCTCCGCTGATCCTTTTCCCTGTTGGAAGTGATCATTTTACCTATTGGAAGCGAGTCACGCGAATTCCAAGTTTCTGACCCCTGAGCGATGTGCTGCAGGGAACCTTCTAAAACTAACCCCGGAAACCGCCGAACCACGCTACCAGGCCGTCGGTCTGCAGCCGTGGTTGTTGGGCCGGACGGCAACCAGCTTCTTGGGGACGCGGGCATTCCCAAATGCGTTGCACCCGACCTGGGAGCCAAATTCAAAGCCCGTTTGGCTTCTTTTCAGGGAATTTAGTGAAAGCACGAATCAGGCCTCTCCAGCTCCAAGGAAGCAAAGAGGATCGGAGGTTTGCTGGGAAAGAAGAGAGAACACGACGAAGGGTTCAGCCCTTATGCGGAAAGGGTTGGGCTTGGTTCAACAATAAACCGGGTTTACAGATGATTACAGCGCAGCTTTGGAAATGTCAGAGGAGCAGCGTGCCGAGCGGAGCGGTGACCGAAATTTGCTCCGTGTGAGCCTTTATGGACGTACCTCTGATCTATTACTGATACTGATACTGATCTGATGTATCAAGTGTGTTACCGTTGACGCCCTCACTCGAAGTGCCTGTGCAGACAGACTCAGGTCAAAGTAATCTACTGGTGAGTGAATGAGGTGAGGTAGACCCGGGCTCAAGTCTCTGCTCCATTATTTACTCACCGTGTGACCTCGGCCAGTTATTCTTGAAATCTCTGTGTCTACGTCTATCTCTAAATCTCTACACCCACATCTATAAACCAGGGGGTGAGGAGAAAGGCCAAGAGATTCCAGAGCAAGGAACAGGTGGCAGCAGCCTCTGTGTCATAAATGATCCCGGACCCTTTCGTATTCGCCCACGAGTCAGGGAGAGTCGCACGGAAGAAGACGGGCTGACCTTCTTAGAGACCGATGCCCAGGCGTTTTCTTAATTAGGTCATGCAGAAGGAAGGGAGTCAGAGGTTCACGCTAACTCTCCCTCGGCCACCCCCCCCCCCCCCCCACATCTCCTAGGTTTGTGGCGAGGTGTCCAGGCGACGATGCACGTAAATAGGGTTTAGTGCACAGGGATGAGTCCCCTTCTGCTCGACAACCAAGGAGATCCTCTCAGGGCCACCAGAGGGCCCCCCGGACCTGCTGTCCTGCCACCTCTTCTTTCTTTTTTTAAAATTTTTTTTAAATGTTTATTTATTTTTGAGACAGAGAGAGACAGAGCATGAATGGGGGAGGGTCAGAGAGAGGGAGACACAGAATCTGAAACAGGCTCCGGGCTCTGAGCTGTCAGCACAGGGGCCCGATGCGGGGCTCGAACTCACGGACCGCGAGATCATGACCTGAGCCGAAGTCGGCGCTCAACCGACTGAGCCACCCAGGCGCCCCATGCCACCTCTTCTTTCAACCCACAGTTTGTTCTCTTTCTGAAGCTAAATTGAGGTGTCCGAGCTGAGCTCTCTCTCTGCCCCTCCCCCACTTGTGCTCTCTCAAAACTAAAGAAACGTTGCAAAAATGATAATTGAAAGAAACCTGATCTGGGCTACGGTTGAATACCTTCTACAAAGAAAGGCTGAGTGAATTCCCAGCAGTTTCTGGGGTTTAGGTCACTGTGTCTGCTTTCTTCAGTCCCTTTTATGGAAGTTCTGCACGCGGGTTTGCTCCCCTCTCGGGGGTGGGGCGGGGTGTTGAGTTTGGGACCGTGCCCTTGACTTTGCCATCCCTCCTCGGGGTATGGATCCCACAAACCATACCACTCCCCCAAGAGCAGTTTGTGAAGGTTGGAACCCATTCTCTTAGGATATGAGGGTTTTTGTCCCAGGCCTCTTGAAGGACTCACAGTCGTTTGAATGTTCTTCTGCTTCTGCTTCCAGGGATTTAAAGCCATCTTGTGTCAAGCACAAGGGGCTGAAGAATCCCAACAGGCCTTCGGGGAGGCTGGGGTGCTAAAACCAATGGGCAGCTGAGCGCTGCTGGGAGAGGTTATCACGGTAAATGTGGTCAAGGACTGTGAGTGGACGGGTCCGGGTGAGGGCTCAAAGGAGCTCTGGAGAGAGTGGGAGAAAAGAAATGAGGCAGCTCCGCGTGCTGGAAATTGTTCCGGCTGACGACTTCCCAAAGAAGAAAACTCTCCTGATTTCTTTACGTGTCCCTTTCCTTCCAGCAATATTCACGCTTCTGGTCAACGGGCTCACTTCTGCTGCTTCCCTCGTAGGGGAGGGCAAGAAGCCTGAAGTTCAGGGGGCTCCCCTGCTTAGAAAGGATGCGGGGGCTCCCCTCTGCCCTCAGAGAGGAACTCAGCCACTTCATGGAGCTTACAAGGTCAGAGGATTTGTATTTTCTCTCATCCCCTACCCCCCGTTTCGTAGCAGGAGGGTCTGACCGGGGTGAGAGGCCCAGTCTGTGTCAATAAAACCCAATAGGGTTCTGGGGTTTCTCCATAGGAGGGGGGGAGGGTGCGGAGGGGAGAAAATCAGGGTGGAAAAGGGGCTTGTCTTTTGCCTAAACAGCACGCTGCTTTGATTGACATTCACTGTTCCAGAATGAGGAAGCAGGACCCTGAGGAACTGAGCGTCCTCACCCATGATGAGGTGGGATGGATCCTGTCACCTTTGCCTCGTTATGGCTGGCTTCCCCCTATTGCCAAACCATCCGGGCCTGGGGCTCCCCAGTCGAGCTCCTCTGTAGAGGTTTCCAAATAGCCTTCTCTGGGCTTCCCGCCGTCGCCTTTGCTACACCTCAAAGGCACAGCCCAGAGCACCTCCCGCTCCTGAGAAACTCCAAATATCTGTGTTTAGGAGGGCCCCTCCGAAGGCCAGGTGATGAGCCATCTCTTCCCTGGACACCAGTGGCAGGCGATCGGGTTCCGCGGGTGGACGGAATTTCCATTTCTGTGGACTCGTTGGCTCTTTCCAACCTGGCTTGTCACCGCACCCGGGGCCCCTCTGGTATCCGCGGCTTTCACATCTCTTCACATGTCCCCACCTCTGCTGTGTGTTGGTCCGGTGGTACCCTATGGGGCTCCAGACACGGTCCTCGTATGGCCTGTGACTCCAGTGCCTGGGGACATAACACGGTGCTAACGGGTCGGCCAACGCTCTGCCCAGGTCACTATTCCGTTTCCGGTTCTAGGCAAGGCGGAAGGAACGCTAGCTTTTGGAGGGTCGATCGCGCAAGATTAGGAGGGGTCCTGGGCCTTTCTTAACTTCTTTATTCGTGAATTCATGGGACACCTCTTCCTGGTGGTGTATATTTGCCTGCGTTATCTACAGGAACAACACGTGTTATTGCTGGGCACGCTGTTCCTGCACGTTCCGGTGGCTTGCCTCTCTCACTTCCTTTAGGTCTTGATACAAAAGCCACCTTCTCAGTGACAGACACCTTCCCTGGCTAACCTATTTAAAATTTTATCCGCCCGGGGGGTTCAGTCGCTTAAGCATCCGACTTCGGCTCAGGTCATGATCTCCCGGTTCGTGGGTTCGAGCCCCGCGTCGGGGTCTGTGCTGACAGCTCGGAGCCTGGAGCCTGCTTCCGATTCTGCGTCTCCCTCTCTCTCTGCCCCTCCCCCCCTCCCCCGAAAAATAACTAAACGTTAAAAAAAGAAAGTCTCCATACGTGTGAGCAGCTGTTGCTGTTTGGGGCGCTGGTTGTATAAATTTAGAGAGCTGCTAGAGTCCACGTGGTTTGGTGAAAAAGTGGTGTGGATTTAGGCAGGAATCGCGCGTTTGAATCAGCTTCGGTTGGCTCTGTAGCCTTGGCCAAGTCATTTCACCTCTCTGAACCTCTTTGGGTTGGTTTGTTTGTTTCCACCTAAAACGGGAATAACAGTATCTTCCCTACCTACCTTACTGAGTTACTGAGACAATCAAATGCACCTATATATGCAAAATCACTTTGTAAGCTACAAATTTCCATGCAACAGCGGCAGGGGTGGGGGCATTACGCCCTCCTTTGATGTGTCAGGGGATTTAAAAAAATATATCACTGGGCTTCAAAAACCTATCTATAAATACCAATGGTGAATTATGGAATAGGCCCTCAGGGGTAAAGCAAAAGACGCGGTAAGGAGGCAGTCCTGCCAGACTCTAAATTAACTCTTCATTAGCCTATACGATGTTAGGACTGGCAGCGGCTTAACCCCCACCACGTTCAATAGCAACATTCACCCTGCAGTGGAGCTAAAGCCCAGGTGCTTGATCAGCTCAGACTATAAGCACCTAAGTACTTGATACACCCCTTTCCCAAGAGCAAAAAGCGATTGGGTTGTGTATGCATGGCTTCTCTTTCGCACACTTATTTTTCCCCGTGAAAAGCAATATTGAAGAAGAAAGATCATCTACGGGCTCATCAGGGAATACAGATGAACATGAGCCAGGTTGGGAAAGTGGCGGGGGGTCAGGGAAGTGCTAAGCAGGAAGATCCTCTGGTCCAAGGTGGGGGCTAAAGACGGCCGGCGGGGTGGATGAGTCAGGCCCTGTTAGGTCAGACCGCCTGGGCTTGTGTGTCTCTGTGTGGTAAGAGCCGACGTCAAACAGAGTCACCATGGCTCACTATGTCACTGGGTCGCCTGCGCTCTGCAAAGATATCTGTTCATCCCCATTGCCAGTCTCGCCTCTACTCAAAGGACACAAGCCACTGAACCAGGACAGAGGGCTGTGAGGCCGAAAGAGGAAGATCACTCAGGGGAGTTTCGCTAACCACAACTGAAAGGGGCAAAGCGTTCAACTGTTCACCCAAGGAAACGTGGAAGACACAGGCTGAGGAAGCGAGGCTTCAGGCAATCCTTCCTGTTCTGCCCCCGGGAAGGGGTGGGGTGGAAGGAAAAAGTGAGCCTGGAGTAAAAGGTCGGCGGTGTCCTTTGAAAAACCTCTCTTTATCATTACTTTTTGCCATTTTAATTATGAGTCCTGGTGTCCTTGAAGGGTAATGGGTTTCCCCCCTGGTACCAGTAGGAGGCAGCAGCTTGGAGAAGAAAATAAAACAGCGAACTTGAACTTGGAAAGACTCCTTGGAGATGGAGTCCTCTTTTCATCTGACTTTCCTATTTGGTGGATTCGGTTTTGCGCTGAGCTCCTTAGTCGATCCTCAGTGAGAAGGCGGTAGGAGTTGGGTTGGTGGGGAGGCCTCCAGGGATAGACTGCTTGGGGGTCATAATTTATGGGAAGCTTAGAGAAGCCTCCGGGCCAGCATATCTGGTTGGGATGGTGATTCCAGCGATTTCTTGGGATGACGCGGTTGCCACCACCTGTCCCCCTTGTGTTCACCACAGTGAACTAATGAACCAAGAAGCATGGCAGAAACAGCCAAGAAACTCTCATGCCTGGGGGTGATAGGAGGTTGACTAGACCACCAAAGATTAGACTTTCTGTCTGCCAGCCCAACGCTTAACGTACTGCAAGCAACCTGACTGAATTCTTGAATTTACTAATAGGAAGTTCATGACACTCCAGCAGGACGAATGTTTAGACTGGTGCTTGGAAATGTTGACTATAAATAACTTAACTCTGTTCATTAGCCTATAAAATGCATAGTTAGCCTACTCAAATTCACAGCAAGAGAAAACTCTGTATCTTAAAATGTCAAAGCTAGCAAAAGGAAGTAAATAATAAAGATTAAGGCAGAGACAGTGAAATGGGGAATAGAAAAAACAATAGAGAAAGTCAATGAAACCAAAAGTTGGTTCTTTGAAGAGTAAAACAAAATCGATGAATCTTTAGGAAGATTTACTAAGACAAAAAGACAGAAGACACAAATCCCTAGAAGTAGAAATGAAAAGGGAAAATTACTATGGACTTTACAGAAATAAAAGGAATTATAAGACAATACTACACATAATTGTATGTCAACAAACTAGATTACCTAGATGAAAGAGATAAATTCCTAGACACATCCAAAGTATCAAAATTGACTCAAGAAGAAATAGAAAATCTGAATTGACCGATAACGAGTAAAGATACTGAATCAGTAATCAAAACTTCCCAACAATAACAAAAAAGACCAGGACCAGATGGCCTCACCGATAAATTTTACCAAACTTTTAAATAGTTAACACCAATCCTTAACAAATATTTCAAAAAAAAAAAATTGAAGAGGAAACACTTCCTGATTCTACGAGGCCACCACTGTCATGATTCCAAAGCCAAATAAAGGTATCATGAGAAAAGAATACTTTAGACCTACGTCCCTCGTAAATACACACGCAAAAATACTAGCAAACAAGGTCCAACAGCATATTAAGGCAATTGTATAGCACAGCAATCAATTGCAAGGAGGTTTCATATGAAAATCACTCAATGTAATAATATACCATATTAATAGAATGAAGGAAAAAAAACGACACCATCATTTCAATTGATGTAGAAAAGCACTGTTAACAGGTGTGCCCGGGGTGGCTCAGTGGGTTAAGCATCTGACTTTGGCTCAGGTCATGATCTCATAGTTTGTGAGTTTGAGCCCCATATCAGGCTCTCTGCTGTCAGCACAGAGTTTGCTTCAGATCCTCTGCCCCCCCACCCCCCCCCCCGCACTCTCTCTCTCTCTCTCTCAAAAATGAATAAACATTTAAAAAAAAAAGGAAAGAAAAGCATTTGACAAAATCCAACACTTGTTCATACTAAAAACACCTAACAAACTAGGGATAGAAAGCTTATATGAAAAATCCATAGCTGATATCATACTCAATGGTGAAAAACTGAAATCTTTCCCCCTAAGATCAGGAATAAGAAAAGGATGTTTGCTTTTGCCACTTTTATTTGTTTTACTGGAAGTTCTAGCCAATTAGGCAAGGAAGAGAAACAAAACGCATGCAAACTGGAAAGGAAGAAGTAAAACTATCTCCATTTATAAATGGCATGATCTTATATATAGAAAATTATGTATCTACAGATATATATATACATATACATATGAATGGAGACATATATATACATATACATATATATATATGTCTCCATTCATCTGCAGTTAACTGATTTCCAACAAGGGCGCCAAGAACATTAAATGGAAGAAATAATAGTTTTTTCAACAAACAGTGCTGGGACAACTGGATGGTCACATGCAAGCCATGGCAACACTGTATGTTAACTAACTTGAATTAAAAAGAAAATGAAGTTAGACCCTATCTCACCCCATATATAAATATGAACTAAAAACGGATCAAAGACTTAAATATAAGAGCTAAAACTCTTTGAAGGAAACATAGGGGTAAATCTTCATGATCATAAGTTGGGCAATGGCTTCTTAGATATGACACCAAAAACACAAGTTATCAAAAGAAAAAATATCAATAAATTTGACTTCGTCAAAATTAAATTTTTTAAAAAATTTATTCTTTTGATAGAATTAGAAGACAACTCACAGAATAGGGGGGGAACGTTTGCAAACCATAGATCTGAAGAGGGTCTAGTATCCAGAATATATAAAGAATTCATAACTCAACAACAAAAAAACAATGCATTAAATAAAAAATGGGCAAAGGTCTTAAACAGACATGTCTCCAAAGAAGGTATACAAATGGCCAATAAGCACAAGAAAAGATGGTTAACATCATTAGTCACTAGCGAAATACAAATCAAAACCACAATGAGATACATACAGTTCACAGCCACTAGAATGACTATTTTTAAAAAATGGAAAATGACAAGTGTTGACCGGCATGTGAAGATACCGGAACCCTTAAACATAGCTGGTGGGAACGTAAAGTGGTGCAGCTGCTGAGAAAAACAGTTCGGCGGCTCCTCAAAAGGTTAAATACAGAATTACCATATGATCCAGCAATTTCACTGCTAGGTATACACCCAAAAGAGCTGAAAACATATGCTCAAACACAAACTTGTGTACGAACGTTCATAGCAGCACTATTCATGATAGCCAATAGGTAGATAGGACCCAAATATCCATCAGTGGATGAAGAGCTAAACAAAATATGGTATATCCATACAATGGAGTATTATTCAGCCATAGAAACAACTGGAGTACTATAACATGGATGAATCTCAAAAACATGGTACTAAGTGAAAGAGGCCATATACAAAAGGCCATATATTGTGTGATTACACTTATATGATAGGCAAATCCAGAGGCAGAAATCAGACTGGTGGTTGCCAGGGGCTGAGAGGAAAGAGGAATGAATGATGAATGACTGCTTAATAAGTGTGGGGGAATCAAAACCATTCGGGACCTAGATAGGAGTGATGGTTGTGAATTAATGCCATTGAATTGTATGCTTTAACGTGATACATTTTTTTGAAGTCTATTTATTTATTTTGGGGGGGGGCATGGAAGGGGCAGAGAGAAAGGGAGAGAAAGACTGCCAAGCAGGCTCTGCGCTGTCAGCACAGAGCCTGTCGTGGGGCTGGGACCCACGAACCATGAGGTCATGACCTGAGCCAAAGCCAAGAGCCAGACGCTTAACTGACTGAGCCACCCAGGCGCCCCTAACATGATAAAGTTTACGTTATGTGTATTTTATCACAATAAAAGTTATCTAATTCAATCCTTCCACCAATTCAGACTAATTTGTCTGATTTAGCAGTATTCTGCTGAAAATACTTACAGTCATAGTCTAAATCCATTGGCTGGTGAGGAACCATATCCACCTACCATTTGCCTATGCTTTAATTTTGTTCCTAACTTGACTGGGGTTTTGTTGTTGTTGTTGTTGACATATTTAACTGAAGGCTGCTTCCCTCCATTGGATCTTTTAACATCAAAACAGTTTTGTGCTGACTGGTCAATTATCTTCATTATAAATTACCTTTATGTTTACTTTTTAGTTCCCAACGTTAATTGTTCTAAATGCTACTTCACTTTAAAAGTCCTAGGGCACCTGGGTGGCTCAGTGGGTTAAGCACCCGACTCGATTTCGGCTCAGCTTATGATCTCATGGTTCATGGGCTCGAGTCCCACATTGGGCTCTGCACTGACAGTGTGGAACCTGAATGGGATTCTCTCTCTCCCTCTCTCTCTGCCCCTCCCCTGCTAGTGTTCTCTCTCTCTCAAAATAAATAAGTAAACATTAAATATATATATATATATATATATATATATATTTAAAAGTCTTTTCAAGTTCACTAACAACCAATTAAATTAACCATTCATTAGTTTGAGAATGGAGGTATTGATATGGGTACAATCTACTAATTTCCCAGTTGTTGATGGATATGACTTCATTGACAAACCCAGATGCATAAAATGCACAATACATGCCCTTTCACGTGTCAAATGATTTTTCACATGGGTGTGTGTCTACCAAACAATACTACATGCCCTAACCCTTGAGATTCTGCCATTCAAAAACACAGAGCCTTTACTCCCATAAAAATCTCCATTGTTTTCTTCCCAAAATAACTGAAAACCTCGGCAAACTATTCTTGTTTTCTGAAATACTGTCTTCTGTTGCTCATCAACTAAAGTGCTGATGATTTGGTTTGTAGACTGGGCAGAAAACCACCATGCAAGTCAAAAGTAAAAAATGGCCGCTCCTTCCCCAAATGTCCCCCTAGTGCTCAACTCCAGCGGAAGAGAGTGCAAGCAGAGATCATGCCTCCGACCTGTGCCCCACAACCAAACCAAGCCCTAGGAGGGGGCTAACACTCACCTTCTTCATTGTCAAGATCTGCTCTGAAATGTCCTTTGGTGAGCTCTCAGGTGTCTCCTCAACAACAGAGATTTCCTCAAAGTCCTTAGAGATTGTGTCAGAATGGATAAGAGGTGGGCTGATGCTTCGTTGGCGTGGCAGCAGTGATGGGCTCTGTTAAGGAGGAGAATAGAAGGAAAAGTTAAAACCTGTGCGCTTTCTTCCAAATTACTGATGTCCTCTTGTTGCTTGATGGCGGAAGGGCTAAGAACCCAAAGTGAGAAAACAAGCCAAGAAAAGAATCTCCCACCTCCTGTCTTCAGTTCTTATACCTATGCAAGCCGAAGCCCAAGAGTTTTGGTTTGCCCTCTGGGTTGCTGCACACTTCTGCCAATCCCCACACAAAGACAGAAACTTCAAATTGCTTGTTTGATCAAAATGAAAATTCTGGGCTGCAGGGCTGGTTCCATATCCACAAATCAATCAACATGATACGTCACATTAATAAAAGAAAGGATAAGAACCACATGATTCTCTCAAGAGATGCAGAGAAAGCATTTGACAAAATACAGCATCCTTTCTTGATAAAAACCTTCAAGAAAGTAGGGATAGAAGGATCCTACCTCGAGATCATAAAAGCCATATATGAACGACCCACTGTTAATATAATCTTCAATGGGGAAAAACTGACAACTTTCCCCCGAAGGTCAGGAACAAGACAGGGATGTCCACTCTCAGCACTGCTGTTCAACACAGTGTTGAAAGCAATCAGACAACAAAAAGAAATAAAAGGCATTCAAATCAGCAAGGAAGAAGTCGAAACTTTCACTCTGCACAGACGACATGATACTCTTTGTGGAAAACCCAAAAGACTCCACCAAAAAACTGCTAGAGCTGATACATGAATTCAGTAAAGCCGCAGGATATAAAATCAATGTACAGAAACCTGTGGCATTTCTAGACACCAATAATGAAGCAGCAGAAAAAGAAATCAAGGAATCAAGCCCATTTACAATTGCACCAAAAACCATAAAATACCTAGGAATAAACTTAACCAAAGAGCAAAAGATCCATACACTGAAAACTACAGAAAGCTTATGAAAGAAATTAAAGAAGACACAAAAAATGGAAAAACATCCCACGCTCATGGATTGGAAGAACAAATATTGTTAAAATGTCGATAACTACCCAAAGCAATCCACATATTCAATGCAATCCTTATCAAAATAATGCCAGAATTCTTCACAGAGAGAGAACAAACAATTCTAAAATTTATATGGAACTAGAAAAGACCCTGAATAGCCACAGTAATGTTTCAGAAGAAACCAAAGCTGAAGGCATCACAATTCCGGACCTCAAGCTGTATTACAAAGCCATAATCATCAAGACAGTATGGTACTGGCACACACAGATCAATGGAACAGAATAGGGAACCCAGAAATGGACCCACAAACACATGGCCAACTAATCTTTGACAAAGCAGGAAAGAATACCCAATGGAAAAAAGACAGTCTCTTCAGCAAATGGTGTTGGGAAAACTGGACAGCGACATGCAGAAGAATGAACCTGGACCACTTTCTTACACTATACACAAAATAAATTCAAAATGGATGAAAGACCTAAACGTGAGACAGGAAGCCATCAAAATCCTACAGGAGAAAACAGGCAACAACTTCTTTCACCTCAGCCACAGCAACTTCTTACTAGACATGTCTGTGGAGGCGAGGGAAACAAAAACAAAAATGAACTATTGGGACCTCATCAAGATAAAGAGCTTCTGCACAGCGAAGGAAACAGTCCACAAAACTAAAAGGCAACCACCAGAATGGGAGAAGATATTTCCAAATGACATATCTGATAAAGGGTTTGGCTAGTATCCAAAATCTATAAAGAACTTATCAAACTCAACATCCAAAAAACAAATAATCCAGTGAAGAAATGGGCAAAAGACATGAACAGACATTTGTCCAAAGAAGACATCCAGATGGCAAAGAGACACATGAAAAGATGCTCCACATCACTCATCATCAGGGAAATACAAACCAAGACCACAGTGAGGTACCACTTGTCACGTGTCATGATGGCTAACACTAAAAACTCAAGAAACAATAGATGTTGGCGAGGATGTAGAGAAAGGGGGATGCTGTTGCACTGCTGGTGGGAATGCAAACTGGTGCGGCCACTCTGGAAAACAGTTATGGAGGTTCCTCAAAAAATTAAAACTAGAACTACCCTACAACCCAGCAATTCCACTATTAGGTATTTATCAAAAAATGCTGATTCAAAGGGGTACACGCACCCCAATGTTTATAGCAGCGCTATCAACAATAGCCAAATTATGGAAACAGCCCAAATATCTATCTACTGACAAACAGATAACGAATATGTGGTATATATATACACAAGGGAATATCACTCGATCAAAAAGAATGAAATCTTGCCATTTGCAACAACGTGGATGGAACCAGAGTGTATGATGCTAAGCGAAATAAGTCAGTCAGAGAAAGACAAATACGATAGGATTTCCCTCATATGTGAAATTTATGAAACAAAACAGATGAACATAGGGGAAAGAAAGGACAAATAAGATCAAAAGAGAGAGAGAGGCAAACCATAAGACACTCTTAAATATAGAGAACAAACTGGGGGTTACTGGAGGGTAGGTGGGTGGGGGGATGGGCTCAATGGGTGAGGGCATCAAGGAGGACACTTATTGGGATGAGCACTGGGTGTCCTATGTAAGTGATGAATCACTAAATTCTACTCCCCCACCCCCACCCCCAAAAAAGGGTCAGCCACTTAACTCACTGAGCCACCCAGGTGCCCCAACAATGCATGATTATTAATGAAGGTTTGGAAATGACTAAAATGTAAAGGGAAAAAACAATCCAATCCTGCAGGCACTGTAACATTTTGACATATTTCAGGTCATCTATCTTGTAAAATTCCCCATTCAAAGAATCTTGGCTGGTTCTTAACTTTAATCATTATAAAATATTGCATCCTGTTTTACTAAAAAAAAAAAACACACACAAACCCACCCAGAATTATGGTGTTCTCTCTCTACTGATGCTAACTATAAATCTTATTTGAGTCCCATCTTTGTTTTGATTTTGGCTCTATCTTTGGAAGTCCAGTTCTTGCGGAGGTGAGTTTGGGGGTTAGGACCTAGGCTTGGCATCCAAACTACGAGCCTTGCTCCTATCATTCCGGGAATTGTCTGGATCAGATCTTGGCTGTGTCGATTGTTCATCTGAATCCTGTCAAGACTGATTTTTCTAGAGTTATGAGAAAATCTGCAGAACCAGCCCCGAGCAGAACAGCTTTACTAGTTTTCCCAAGGGAATAAAATTGGTCATTTGAGTTTTCCTTGGGCTTCAGCAGACTCATTGAGTTGATTCTACCTTGAAGTTCATGGTACACTTGAATCTGAGGCACTGGTCCCTGCCATGGTCGTTTTGACGTGAATCAGAATCCCCGGGTTTATCTTTAATACTGGCTAAGCATCCACAGTGTGCCGTGCCCCGATCTGAGCATTGGGCCTATAACAATGAACAAAACAAAAGTTTTGCTGTCATGGAGCGGACGCGCTTCTTTCTGTCATAGGCTCTGCTGCTGTTCAGGACAGATGGACTTCAAACCCTCAAAGCCAAAGAAAGGGGGCCCCGATGAGGATTTTTCCAACGTTCTGCCCCTGGGGTACTCCTGGCCAGTGTCTAAGGTGACCCCTCATTCCTACCAGGCCCTACTGGGAGCTCCTGAGATGAAATCTCAAGAGATTCACCATCCCCGAGCCCAATTCTAATAATAAGAACTACAATAATGACAACTAACTTTTACGGAGGCCTCTACGTTGCTTTCATCCCTATTATTTCCTTCCTTTTGCTAGCTTTGGGTCTAGTCTGTTCTTCTCTTCCCAGTTCCTTCGGGTGGCGAGTTAGGTTATTGATTTGAGCTCTTTCTCCCGGACAGGGAGGAAGTGCTCTCCAGAGGCGGATTTCATTTGAACCTTGCAACAATTCCTTGAGGCATCAGCTCTTGTGGTCCCCATTTTACAGATGGGGAAAAGCAGGTCTGAGAGACGATAGGACTGGCCCTAATTCTCGTGGCGGCACCGCAGGCATTCGAAAAGCCTGCTTGCCTTTATAGCCCATGTTCTTAACCCCTGTGGACTCCTATCTCCTAACTATTAGGGGCAGGAAAGGGATGTCCCATACTCAAGTGCAGGGAGTTTAATTTTTTTTTTAATTTTTTTTAACGTTTATTTAATTTTGAGACAGAGAGAGACAGAGCATGAACGGGGGAGGGGCAGAGAGAGAGAGGGAGACACAGAATCCGAAACAGGCTCCAGGCTCTGAGCGGTCGGCCCAGACCCCGACGCGGGGCTCGAACTCACACACCGTGGGATCATGACCTGAGCCGAGGTCGGTCGCTTAACCGACCGAGCCACCCCGGCGCCCCAGCCTTGGTATTTCTGACAGAACTGTATACCGGGAGTTCATCTCCCACAATCTCCCAGGTGACCTGAATGCCACTTAATCCATGACGAATCCTGTCCCTTCAAGGGACCCAGCCGTTGGCCAATTCCGTAGTTGCGTGGCTTCTATGCAGCTTTGGGTGTCAGGACCCTCAACCGAATGCTGTCGACCACCCTGTCATGTAGGGTTGTCACCTTGGCGCCTAAGGGAAGTTTCCCGTGCGGAGGTCAAACTGGCGGTTGATGGTTCGGGTTCTGTTAATATGCTACCCTGTCTTCAGCCCTGTTTCCCAGAAGAAGGACTAAGGGACTAGGCCAAAGATGTGAGGAGGGGGCCCAAGCCAGCCATTCCGGCAAACGTGCCTTTGAGCTATTGCAGCTTTCCTTCCCGGCTTCACTGTGAGAGGAAATGCCTCTAGAATCCTTACCTTTAATGCCCCCCCCATCTCTGCCATAAGAGTCTCTCTGTTGCTGGGACTAAGAGAAGAGGCCTCCAGGAAACAGGGCTCCCCTTTCTGAACTGGAGAGCTAACCGTGTAGCACTTGGTCATGGATAGAGTAAAACCTTGCTTTGTGAGCATGATTCGCTCTGGTCAGGCGATCAGCCCAAGATCATGGAGCCCGTAAGCAGCAGTCTGACTCAGCCACCGTAGTCGGAACAATCCCACTCCATTACCTCAGTGACGTCGGATCCCCCGGCCCAAAGTGCACTTCTGGGTACATATGGGAGCAAAGGTCCAAACGTAACTCCCGAAACAGCTCGATGCAGACTACCAGTCCCGGTTCTAGGCAGAGTTCTGGAAACATAAGATCTCTGTAGAAGAAAGAAAAAAACACAGCGGTCGGAATGCCTGCACATTGACAGTGGGACGCGACCCTAATATACTTGAAGCATTCTTGGGGTGTGTCCGGAGAAGTAAACGTGGTAATGCCAGGCCACACTGCGTGCTGGGCGCTAGGGAAGCACATCACGCACTTACACGTTCTCCATTCTTTTTTTTTTTTTAATTTTTTTTTTAATTTTTTTTTCAACGTTTTTTAATTTATTTTTGGGACAGAGAGAGACATAGCATGAACGGGGGAGGGGCAGAGAGAGAGGGAGACACAGAATCGGAAACAGGCTCCAGGCTCCGAGCCATCAGCCCAGAGCCCGACGCGGGGCTCGAACTCACGGACCGCGAGATCGTGACCTGGCTGAAGTCGGACGCTTAACCGACTGCGCCACCCAGGCGCCCCTAATTTTTTTTTTAACCTTTATTTATTTTTGAGACAGAGAGAGACAGAGCATGAATGGGGGAGGGTCAGAGAGAGAGAGGGAGACACAGAATCTGAAACAGGCTCCAGGCTCTGAGCTGTCAGCACAGAGCCCAACGTGGGGCTCGAACTCACAGACCGTGAGATCGTGACCTGAGCCGAAGTCAGATGCTCAACTGACTGAGCCACCCAGGCGCCCCATCTCCATTCTTTACAATAGCCCTGCGGGGTAGAATCAGCCGAGAAGCAAGCCCAAAGTCCCCCCGTGCTTGTTTTTTGGCAGAGCAGGACGAGGGAACGGAAGAGGAGCAGCCGAATTAGGCATTGAGGCTTGAGTTCACTATTACCTGCAGAGATCTGCCTCTCTGGAGCTCTGGAGAGGGGTAGATTTTACTTGCAGGCTCAGGATCCATCATGAAGATGCTGTCATGGGACAGGGCTTTGCTCCCCATGTTGCTCTTGGCCCTGAACGGGAAGAAAAGGGTCTTGGAAAAGCAGCCCAAGGGCCACAGGAAGTGAAGATACGTGTGTATGCATAGAATGATACGTATACCATAGACACGTCAGAAAGAGGGCACATGTGCTGCCATAGAAAGTGTTCCACGAGGGGCGCCTGGGTGGCTCAGTCGGTTAAGCATCCGGCTTCGGCTCAGGTCATGATCTCGCGGTCCGTGAGTTCGAGCCCCAGGTCGGGCTGTGTGCTGACAGCTCGGAACCTGGAGCCTGCTTCGGATTCTGTGTCTCCCTCTCTCTCTGCCCCTCCCCCGCTCACACTCTGTCTCTCTCTCTCTCTCTCTCAAAAATAAATAAATGTTAAAAAAAATTTTTTTAAAGAAAGTGTTCCACGAGACAGTAAGTGAAAAAATAAAGGATAGTACAGTCCCATGTAATACATATGCCTATATTACATACATACATAGTTCATGATCATAGAAAAAAGTCTGCGAGGATATCCACCAAATAATTAGTGGTAGTTCCCTCTGAGAAATGGCACTGAGGACAGGAGGGGGATTTTAATTTCCTACTTTATGTACTTCTCTATAATTGTGAGTTTTTAAATTACCGACACACATCTTTTTTATATAATAGTTTTGAGATGTGGTTTACATACCATACAATTCACGCATTTAATGTGTACAATTCAATAGTGGCAGCCCTGTGGAAAGGGGGAAAAGACCCTGAGTCTTGTTGTTATCTTTTTAAAAATGTTTATTTATATATTTGGGGGGGGGAGAGAATCCCAAGCAGGCCCCACGCTGAGTGTGGAGCCCAACGACGCGGGGCTCGATCCTTGAGCCATGAGATCGTGACCTGAGCCAAAATCAAGAGTCAGATACTCAACCGACTGAGCCACCCAGGCGCCCCTGAGTCTTGCTGTTATTAAGGTGAGAGTTATAAAAGATCTTTCACACCCAAATTTCTCTCTAGTGTTTTTGTTTTGATTTAAAATATCAAATATCTGCCCAGGTACTGGAGACTCTCATTCACCAGATCTTTTCCTCGTTCACACGAGGATTCTGTGATACATGTGTCCTATCCTCTAAGTCATCTTACGCACACGTCCCACCCCACTGTCACCCCCAGATTGCTAAACCCAGAAGGAAATACCTTCTGGACTGGGAATTAAGCCAGGTTGATGACAATTAAGCGCTAAGACAAATCATAGAAGTTAGAAATGGAAGGAGGAAGGCACAAAAGGCACCTTTTGGAATGTGGGAATTTATTAAAATTTCAACCAAAGACATCACAAGAAAACTACAGACTAATATCGCTTACGAATATAGATGTAAAACTCTTCAATAAAATACTAGTAATCCGAATCCAACAGCTGGGGGCACCTGGGTGGCTCGGTCAGGTAAGCATCCAACTTCAGCCCAGGTCATGATCTCACAGTTCGTGAGTTCGAGCCCCGCGTCGGGCTCTGTGCTGGCAGCTCGGAGCCTGGAGCCTGCTTCGGATTCTGTGTTCCCCTCTCTCTCTGCCCCTCCCCTGCTTGCACTCTGTCTCTCTCTCTCTCTCTCTCTCTCTCAAAAATAAATAAACATTAAAAAAAACCTGAATCCAACAACATAAAGAATGAGACACTATTACCAAGTAGATATGATGATGAAAGGCTGAATACTTTCTCCCTCAGATCAGGAAGAAGACAAGGATGTCTGCTCTTGCCACTTCTTTTTTGTGGTTGTTGTTATTGTTAAAGTTTGTCTGTTTATTTATTTATCAGTTCTATCGATCTACAGTCAATATCCTGTCGATCACTCAATAGTGGTATGATTTGTGAGCTCTGAAACACGTCCGTCCGCCCATAACCATCTCCCCCACGGTTTTTTTTTTTTTTAAGTTTATTTGTTTTGAAACAGACAGAGCACACGAGTGGGGGTGGGAGGCCAGAGAGGGAGGAGAGAGAGAGAGAGAGAGAGAGAGAGAATCCCAAGCAGGCTCTGCGCTGCCGGTGCAGAGCCTGAGGTGGGGGCTCGAACCCACGAACCGTGAGAACACGACCGAAGCTGCATTCAAGAGCCAGACGGTTAACCAACTGAGCCAGCCGGTGGCTCAGGCATACACCTGAGCGCGGAGAAAACCACCGCCGCCCCCCCTGCCCCCAGGGCCTTGGCTGCCTTGGCGGTGGCCACAGCCCCCCTGAGCTTACCGAGGCTCAGTCTGATCTTCATGAACTGGCTTCAGAGCAGAGATGTTGATGTTGCCGCTGGACAGGCTTGGTTTTAGCTTCCTCCCTCCCCGGGCATCCTCGGGCTCTTTTTTCTTCTTCTTGCCAAAGAAGCTCTTGAAGACTTTAAACTTGGATTTCTTCTTTCCTGGAGGGTAGGAAGGCAAGCAAGGCAGGGTGTGACGGTGGAAGGGAGGGACAGGGGAGGAAACAGGGGCTTTGTGACACGAACGAGGACTGGGGTCCCCGGTGCCCCGCAGATCTCGGCCTTCGCCCACCCCCCAGCACCATTCATTTGGCCTGTTCTCTTGTTCACAGCTCAGGATTAACAAAGCGGCTGAGTCTCTGGGGAGCCCGGAAGCTCAGGCCCCAGCTTGCGGCCTTTGGGCCGGCCTCTAAGCTGGCACAACTCACCGGGCATCAGCCCGCCTCTCTATCTCCCCCACCAGCCCACACCTCTTTGCTGACCTAAGACGTTCATTCACATGCAGCAGTTATTAAGCCAATAATGATAATAATAAGAAGCACCGGGCATCCCCCTGACTTCGCCCTGGTGGCCGGAATCATGGCAATCCAGTTGAGGACCCCCGGAGTCCCTGGCGGGGGCTGGTTCTGCCCTAGCTTGTGTGTGAAAGGGTGCAGCCCCACGGGGTGAGCGCTGTCGGGAGCGGCGCAGCCCTGGAGGCTGTCCTCAAGGAGGCGGGTTATGAGGTAGGGAGACGGCTGGGGATTGGGAAGAAAGGGCCACCAGGGAAAGAAGCTGCCTGTGCCAGAGGCATGACAGAATCAGACACCAAAGGGTTTTGCAAGGGGTGCGTGTGTGCGTGCGTGCGTGCGTACAAGCGTGTGGGCGTGCGTGTGTTACGTGCACTGTGTGCGTTCGTCAATTACTGCCAGTTGGTTTGGATTATCGACAGGGCTCCTGCCCTCTGCACACGCAAATAACTGAAAGTTTGCTCGATCTACAATAACTACCAGGGCGGCAGCGCGGAATGGGAGCTGTCGATGCTCCTAAGGCTGTTTGGGCTTTTGTTAGTCTCCTAACAAGCACATGTGCCTTTATTGGGGCTCAGCAGGAGACGGGCAAGGACAGGGGAGTCCGTGCTGCAGCCTTCAGGGGGAGAAATCAGCTCTTATTTCTACCTTAAATCTATCTTAAATCTGCTTTTGCGTGCAATCGTTCACCAGCGTAGCTGTCTCATCCCAATTCCTAACAATCTGGTGTGTGGAGGGTCTATTGCCAGCATAGCAATGCTGGGCTGGCAGGGAAGGGTCTGGGCAAGGGGGTGGGGGGTGGGGGGTGGCCGATGGGGCTGCCACTAGAAAGGCTTAGTGATGTAATGGAAAGTACCACCCAAGAGCCAGAACACTCTGGAATCCTCGGCTTGGCCCTGCTATCGGTTAGCTCTGTGACTTCAGATAAGTGACTCAACCTCTCTGGAACTCTACAGGGAAAAGAAGGGATCACACTAATCAGCATCTCCCAAAGTGCATTCAGAGGACTGTTGTACGTTATGTCTATTGCATGAGAAAGGGATCTGTGGTCTGGTCGTTCTGGAAAACGCTGGACTAGACGAAGTTTAGAGTTCTGCTTTCCAACAAGACTTTTCTGGAACTTCAAGATGCCCACGTGTACGGTGAAGCTCTGAGATACTAGGCAACAGCGTTGTCTCCCAAGTGCAAAGAACCAGAATGTCTGGCAAAACACACTGGCTGAACTAGGGTTCCTTCTAGCTCTGAAACTCTATGGCCTATTTGCAAACTGATTACTCCCAAACCCACCTATTAGAAAGGTTTCTAAACTTCAAGGCCTGCCTTAAGTCCAGTGTGCCACCAATCACGACAATGAACCCTTCTCTCTGCACACCTAAAGCTTGACTGTTGACCCTCCAAGTTTTACATCTGAATGCTCTCTCATCTACTCATCCATCCATCTATCCATCCATCCGTCCGTTCGTCCGTCCACCCATCCATCCATCCAACAAATATTTAAGACCAAGCACTCACTATGCTTTGGGTATCAACGAGAAAGGAATGAGATATAGTTCTGTGTCTTAGCTACTGTCCCCGACATCAAGGCTGTAGGCTGGCCCTCGTCGGCTTCTTTAGCATCCAGCACAGCACAAGGCACACAGTAGCACCCAAGGGACGACTGAGTCCTTTGAGGGGTGCAGGATACCAACACAGCTTGTCACTTCCCTTACATTGAGATCACTGAGCAGAGTCATCCTTAAGCATCCTATAATTTAAACACTGGCCCTTGCCGGGGTTGATATAAATTGTAAATAACGTACGTAAAGAGCTTAACATAGGATCTGGCATGTCGCAAGTGCTAATGAATGTGGCCTAGCGCTAGGGAATCAACGATCACTTGTTTCTTTTCTAAAAACTTTTTTTTTACGTAAGCTCTAAGCTCAATGTGGGGCTCGAACTCATGACCCTGAGATCAAGACTTGTATGCTCTACCAGCCTGAGCCAACCAGGCGCCCCCATAATTCCTGATCTATCAATTCTGTCTATCTACGGTTAGTATCGTATCGATCACTCAATAGTGAACCGTACGATATGCATGATTAGAAGCAGAAGCCAGCATGGGGTGGGGCAAGAAGACTATAGGGCTGTTTGCTTGATCATCAATGCTTCAGTAATTTCCGTTTGTGATGGCTCAGGCAATTTCTCATCTAATAGGATGTACCTAAATAGGGTCACGGTTGGGACCACCTTGGCAAATCTACCTACAGACAGAAAGGATAAAACATGAAGATATAGCAGGAAATGTAATTTTTCCAAGCTTGCTTCTGTAATTGTTTCAGGAAATAATGAAACTAATTTCTATGATAAATTACTTAATCATTAAATAATAAGTTATTTTCAATGATGCTTGGCCTCATCGAACATTCAGTGCGAAGGTGCTGAGGAGCATGCTGTACGGTGGAGGCTGGCTCGAAAATGACCAATATTTTGTCCTCTGGCCTCCTCTCTTGATCTCCCCGTCCCCGAGTGATTTCTAAAATTGATTCAATAGTGAGATTTTTATGAAAAATCCTCATTGCTACATTATACCAATTGTTATAACCAGTTCTTTGCCGGAAAAGGTTTACCAGCTGGACCTTGGTGGGGGGGGGGGGGGAGGGGCGGGGAATGCCCTTATCTGTGGCATCTGCCCATTGCTCTGGTGTAAATACTCACACTGCGGTCAAGGGCAAGCTCCCACATGCCATTTGGGAACAGATGTGCACCGTCTCCCGAACCAGAGTGAGCCAGCCCCAACTGGCTAAATAACTGCTGCCCAGTAAGGACGGACTGGCCAGCGTCCCCTCACAAGTGGGAACGAGCACACCATTATCATTTTAGCCTCTGCAGACACTGCCGTTTATCACCCAGAAGGAATAAGATTTATTGGTTGTTGCCCGGCAGTCCCCTTCTGGCCTTCTGGAAGAGGAATAACCTGATGTTCAAGAGTATTTAGAAACACGGCGAGTTTTGCCCCTCTCGCTTCAAAATCCCAGAATAGAAGGCAGGAGAGCATCGGCGGCCGGTGGCTCTGCTTGTGACACAATCTAGAAACGCTTAATAATTGAATAAAAACACTTCTCTAAACTCTTCAGGCTATACAACTGAACGTACCAAGCACAGTCGTTGTATGGGCGGACAAAACAATGCACTCACACATTTTTATGCCCCTAAATTAGCAACGTGTCTAGTGACTTTAGAACCATAACCGGTGCTAAGAATTTAATTCTGCATGTCTTTCAATCTCCCCCCAATTTTCCATTCCTGCCAGGCAACAACAACAACTTGTTTTCCCACGAGGGTCCAAAATACCTTAAGTAATGCATGTCTCTTTGCAACCATGGGCACTAGAGAGAAACTTATGTTTCCATTCGTCCCTGTGGGGTAGCTCTGGGTATGGCGGTGGGAGAGCTTTGTTGGTGGAGCTGGGGGGAGGGGGCGGGGCACCAAGACACGCTAACCACCACACGTGGCAGGTTGGTGGCTCACTGACCCAGGGCAGTGGACTTGGAAGCCAAGACTTGGTCTCGCAGGGGATGGTGGAAGCTGTTTTGGCTTAGGAAAGCTCCCCACCCTCAACCACATCAGATCCCATGTATGGAGATGAGCCCTGGGAAATAGATACAAATCTGGGAATTGTCCACATGCTACGTTTTTTTTTTTTTTGTTGTTGTTGTTTTTTGCAACCCTAATGAAATCTGACACAGTGGCCATATATCCAAGTGCACGAGCTGGCCTTTTGAGCCCGGCACAGGCTCGTTTTCAAAAGCTGCTTAACTGCAAAGGGTAGGTGGACCTAGGCAGCAGGTAGAGGTCAAAACCCACATTTGTATCCAGCAATGTTTACGTAGGTCACCTCTACACTGGGTAACTCGTGCCCCCACAGGGTACAGCAGTGGTGGTCAGTGAGCTGCCGGCTGACAGCTGTCTGTACTTCTCCTGTAACAAAGCCATCGATTTCCCTGTCCAAGTCCAAGGACTACGTATTCCCAAACAGTCAGCAGCTTTCAACATCCTCATCCAATGAGGGCCTGTCACGTGCCAGAAAACAGCCCATGGAAAGCTGTTTTGCCCCCCAGAGAGGAAAACACCATTAACTCCAAGGAAGAAATCATTGCTTCCGGGTTGTAGATTTCCTTATCCACCACGCACACAGGCAGCCCATCTGGGTTGAACTTAATGGGCTGTAAAAATGCATCGCATAATGGTTGACTTTGTTCTCTTGCATCGCTGGTTAGAAAGAAAACATTTCTAACTAGCCTTTCTTTCCGTCAACCCCCACACAGCCGTGTCATTCTCTGGTTAGCAATGACCAGTTCTAAAAACATACCCAAATGTTTGGTCGTTTAAAAACAAAATCTTGGGAACAGAGAAAAGGCATTTCCTTACCTCCACTCTTCATCAAGATGAACCGCATTGCCACCTTCTTTTGTAGGCATCTAACTCATATCCAAAGAGGTCAGTTGGTTTGGTTGTCGGAGCTGCCTTGGTGGAGAAGCCTATCGTTCATTTATTTATTCATTCATCGATCGAATATTTGGGGTGTCTAATTACTCTCTCTGAGACCCGCTACTAAACATTAGTGACACAGAAACGAAGACCCATGCTCTGTTCTCAAGGATCCATGCACCAAGTTCAGCATCCCCCGCCCCCCATCATCACTGAAATCATGCCCCTGGAAAGCCACAACAGAGTTCCAGTCTATCCTTCCGGACCAAGTCTTCCACATCATACAACTGCTAAAGAACACTCAACGAAACTTGAAAAACCACCCAGTGAACTGTTACATTTAGTTCTGTCTTTAGATTCAATGTCTTATTTTATGTCTGATGGTTCCTTTCTTTGGGGGGTGGGGTGTCAGTGAAGTTCATCATTTAGTGACCTTTGCCTCCCTTACATGATACTCTATCCATGGCCACGCATCACTCGTAGCTGGCCCCACAGTTTACGGAATGGATTCACATCCGAGTAAGTTTTACAAAAAGCAGTTTTGTAAATTGAGTCGTATTTAACAGAAGCTTGTGGTGGCATCTTTTACCTGTACTCCCCCCTTTACTCCTCAAACTACAAACTTATCTGTTGGTTAAATCTGGACTACTATCTATAGTATAACTTCAGTCAAATCTCTTGGATCATGGTAGGCTCCGATTTTTTTTTTTTCTGATTAAGCAGAAATACTTCTCCTGCCTTAGCAAGTAGAACCCGGTAACCATCCCCACAGAGGACTGCAGGGCCTCAGACAAGCCTTCTGATACCAGAGTTGGACATGAAAGAGAAGAGGTAAAAAGACTGCAAAGTAAATGTGCACTGGGTCTAATATTATTAGAAATTTGATATGAACTCGTTTGCCTGTGACTTCATTTTTTTCCCCTAGGGGTTCAACACAGTAAAGAAAGCTAGGTCTAGTTAGCAACATTTTACTGGGCTACTTACCCTCATCACCGGCCTCTAGAACTTCCAGGCTTCCAGAAGCTTCCCTCAGGGATTCAGCCATAGTAGGATCACTACAGTAAAATATTGAGTGAAAAAGCAAAAGATCATCATCTGCTATCCACTCATTTTACACACTCATTTTGTACTTGGATGTGTATCCATTCACACACACACACACACACACACACACACACACACACACAGTTCCACCTGGAGATATGGGAGAAGCAACAGAGTGAAGAAATTCAGAAGCCCCTCAGAAATCCCAGGGGAAGACAAGAGAATTCCTTGGGCCAGGAGCACAAATATTTTTAGAGAAATTCTCTTCCCATCACCACCCATTTCTCTGCATCTCTTTAAAGCAAAACGTTAAAGAGTTACCTCATCTATACTTACTAAGCTTATGTCTTCACTTTTTGTTCTCCTGGGTTCTCTCTATTCAGGCTTCCAACCCAACCTACTTCTAAAACCACTCTACCAAAAACTGCTCTGGCTAAATGCAACCATCAGTTACTTGACTTCCCTGCACCATTGGACACTCCCCCTTTTTGTATAATGTTATCGCTTTGCCTTTCTGAACATCACACTCCCTGAATTTTCCTCCTACCTCATTGGCTGTCCTCAATCTCCTTTTTGCTGAATCTTTCTCCTCTCCCCAGATATGAAACATTGTTGCACCTAAAAGCTCTGTCCTTGGCCCTCTTTATCTACAATCAATTCCTAGACCAGTGCCATTAAATAGAAACATTAACATGAGCCATAATTGCAAGCCATGTATGGAATTTTTAAAAATATTTATTTTGGGGAGAGCTCGAGCGGGGGAGGGGCAGAGAGAGGGGGGACAGAGGGTTCGAAGCAGACTCTGAAGCAGACAGCCCGATGTGGGGCTCAAACTCACGAACTGTGAAATCATGACCTGAGCCAAAGTCAGATGCTCAACTGACTGAGCCACCCAGGTGCCCCCACTACGTCTGTAATTTTTAAATTTCCAGGAGCCACACTGAAGTTTTAGCTCAACAGAACCAACACATTATCATATTTTAGTTAACTCAACAGAGACCAAATATTAGCAGCTCCACGTGTAATCATTCTAAAACTAATGTCAATGGGATATTTTACATTCTTTTTTTTTCATGCGAAGTCTGAAATGTGGTTTGCATTTGACGTGCACAGCACATCTCAATTCGAGCTGGCCAATTTCAAGTGCTCAAGGGTCCCATGTGACTACTGGCTACCATCCCCTAAATGATCTCGTTCAGAGCTGAAATACCCTCTATACACTGGACTCCAAAGTTTCTCCCTCTCGACTGGGTGTCTTCCCTGAACTCCATATCCTTATAACCAACTGCCCAGCCAACATCTCCAACCAACAGCGCATGGAACTCTTGCTTTCACTCGTACTCACTCCTCTCCCACCCCAGTTTTCCCAGGCTCAGAAAATGCCACTAACCGAATGCTCAGACTGAAATCTAGGAGCTCCTGATCCCTCTCTTTCCGCCGTATGCCACAGCTAACCCGACAGGGAATCCTGTGAGTCCTTCCTTCTACGTATTTCTGTAATCCGACCATTTCTTGCCTCGGCTGAACCGCCATTAGCTTGTTGCTGCATTACTGCAATGACCCCACTGGTCTCCCTCCTTCCCTTTTTGCCTTCTTACTGTCCACACAGTGGCCACATCGGTCACGTCAGTCCCCTGCTCGACCTCCCCCCACCCCAGTGGCTTGCCATCGCGCTCAGAGCAACATCCCAGCTCCTTATCCTGGGCCCTATGACATGTGGCCCCACCCCCACGCCCCCTGACTGTCAATTCTGCTACCCTCCTCCTCTGTCCCTCTGCTGCGGCCTCACGGGCCTGCTCACTAATCTCCAACACACTCCAACACACAATCAACAACACGCTTTCAGTCTCAGGATCTTTGCACCTGCTGCGCCCTTTGCCTGGAGGGCTCTGTCCCCCGGTAGTTGCATGGTTGACCCCTTTGTAGCATTTAGGCTAGCTCCCCTCCCAGAGAAGACCTCCGTGAGCATCTTAGTTAGAGCCTCCTGTCTCTCTCCGTCACATGACCCTTTATTAGCATCTTTATAGCACTCAGGGCCACCTGAAATTATATTCTGTATTACTTGTTTCTTGTCTGTCTTCTCTACCGGAACTGAAATTCCCTAAGGTCAGGGGCGTTGTCAATTTTGTTCATCACTGAGTCTCCCGGCCCCTAGAACGGTACGTAGACGCAGCAGGCACCCAAGAAAGGTTTGTTGAATGAATGCCTACATTCAATAAAGGAAGGGGAAGGAATGCAAGAGCCGTCTTTGTGGTCAGAAATCTCTTTTTTTTTTTTTTTAATGTTTCTTTTTGAGAGAGAGAGAGTGCATGCAAGCGGGGGGCGGGGAGCAGAGAGAGGGGAGGAGGAAAGAGGATCCGAAGCGGGCTCCTTGCCGACAGCAGAGAACCTATGTGGGGCTGGAACTCACAAACCGTGAGATCATGACCGGAGCCGAAGTGGGGCGCTTAACTGACAGAGCCACCCAGGCACCCCTGCGGCCAGAAGTTTCTCACAAGTAGAGGCATCTGTAGGAGGCAGAGGAACATTTGTCCTGGGGGAGGAAGCTCCTCGTCTCCCAGCTCCAGGACCCTGGGTGTGGAGCCCCACTCAGCTGGGCTGGGCCCGGATCCTCACGGAGGAAGCTTCAGGAGCAGATATGCTGCCTCCTTCTACTTATAGCCCCCACCACCAGCAACCCTCTTTCCCTTTGCCCTCAGGCTGACTTTCTTAACCAGCGCTTGGCCTTCCGAACATCTCCTCCGAGAAGCATCCTTGTGTTTCTTTCACGTGTCCCATTAAGGCTAATACAAATCTGAAGTGAACGTGTTCCTTAGTTAGACCAGGGCTCGTCAAGCGTGACCTTTTGGGGGCGCCTGGGTGGCTCAGTCGGTTAAGCGTCCGACTTCGGCTCAGGTCATGATCTCTCTGTTCGTGAGTTCGAGCCCCGCGTCGGGCTCTGTGCTGACAGCTCGGAGCCCGGAGCCTGCTTCCGATTCTGTGTCTCCCTCTCTCTCTGCCCCTCCCCCCCAAAATAAAATAAACATATATACATATATATATATATATATATATATATATATAAGAGTGGCCTCTGGTCTATACTTTTATTTATTTATGACATTTAGCAAAAACTGTCACCTCACTGATATCTCAAAAAAAGTCACAATGTTTGCTCTCAGATAACACTCTGACCACGAGCCTCCCCTGCTTCCACGAGTTCATCAACTTCCTGCCGCCCTCAGGATGAAAGCCAAGTTCTTGATGCTCAAGGCCCTCTGCAATCTGGTGTCCCCTGCCCCCTTCCATTGTCCCAGAAGTCCACCCCCGCTCACACCCTCACGTCCAGAATCGCCAGTCATTCCCCAAACACGCCACGTCCTCCCACACTCTGGGCTCTCTACAGGCTGCTTGGCCTAGAATACCAATGATGCCCTAATCCCCAGCGCCTTGAAATCGTACGCGTTCCTCAAAGGTCGCCACCCACGCATGCCCCATGCTCTCGGTCCTTTGCACACGCCTCTGTCATAGTTGACATCACCTTGAAGACCCGGACCGCATTTTGCTCATCTGGAGATCCCCAACACCTAGCGTGACCCCACTGCATGTTCTTCTGGATGGACCCGGGAGCAGGGAGTGGGAGGTGGCTGCGGTGACGAATGGGAAATCGGTGGCAAAAGTGGCGCCCTTTTCAAACAGACGGGGGCAAGACGATTCACACTTTCGGTAAAAATCCCCTGTGCGCGAAACCCATGTAAAAGCTGGCCAGCTGAGTAAGGAAAGAGGAGATAATGTAAGTTTCTATCCAGAGCCACTTCCAAGGAACATAAAGTCATGTAATAATGGTCACTGGGAAGGAAAAAAAAAAAAAAGAGAGAGAGAGGTTAGAGTGGGAGAGAGCCAAAGCATAAGAAACTCTTAAAAACTGAGAACAAACTGAGGGTTGATGGGGGGTGGGAGGGAGGGGCGGGTGGGTGATGGGCATGGAGGAGGGCACCTCTTGGGATGAGCCCTGGGTGTTGTATGCAAACCAATTTGACAATAAATTTCATATATTGAAAAAAAAAATAATGGTCACTGGGAAGCCTGGCCCCGCAGAGACATGGAGTTTCGTTATGGGTCATCATTTAAATGCTTGCTCGCTCTCTCTCGGCCGACCCTAGATGCTGAGGCCTCGGAGCTGACTTTCGCTTCTCAGACTGTCTGACTTGAGGGCTGAACAAGGGCTCTAGGGGGTAAAAAAAAAAAAAAAAAAGAAAGAAAGACAAAAAGGGAATAAGGCCTGTCTTCCAAGGTTGTTGACATTTTTTAACCACAGCCCGGTTCAGGTTCAAAGATTCAGAAGATTTTGCCTGATAGCTTTGTCCCCCTTCCCAGAGTGGGGAATGCTAATGGAAAGCAGCTGGCCTCTTTTTTCTTTTTTTTTTTAAATAATCTGGAAGGGCTGAAATGCTTTTTTTTTTTTTTTTTTTTTTTTTTTTTTTTTACATAGAGCCCGTGGTGGGCAGAATTCTAATACGGCCCCGAAGATTGCTGCTCCCCCCCTAGTGTGCATCCCCATAAATCGCCTCCCCTTGAGTGTGGGTGGGCCTAGCCTAATCAGGTAAGCTCTTCTGAAAAGCGTGTCCGGAGGTCAGACAGAGAAGTCAGAGAGATTCGAAGCCACGGCAGACACTCTCCTTTTGGCCTGGAAGGAACAAACACCTTGTCGTGCTGAGGACCCCGTGGCAGGGAATGGCAGGTGGCCTCCAGTAACTGAGGCCAACCCTTGGCCGACAGCCAGTCAGAAAGTGGGGACCTCAGCCCTACGGGCTCCAAAACCCGAATTCTCCCAACAACCAGTCAGTCTGGAAGAAACCCTTGAACCTCAGAGGCGCCCCCAGCCATGGCTGATACACCGATTGCAGCCTGACGACCCCCTGAGCAGAGGGCGCAGCTACACCGTGCCTGGGCTCTCGGCTCTCGCAAACTGAGAGGTAATATATTTGCATTGCGTAAGACACGAACATGCTTGTCATTTGTTACACGGCAAGAGAAAACAAATACAAGTCCCACAGGCCTCAGCTCCGGTTGGGGAAGAAGGCAGACGCGGGGTAAGGACCTAAGATGAAACACAGAACTCGGTAAGCAGTCCTCGAGGGGATCCTCTGCTCTCGTCCCCCAGCCCGCTTAGCTTCCTCATGCTCCTAGGAGCAGATGTGGGCGCCCTCCCGGTATCCCGGGTAGAGGAAAACAATATATATTTTTTAACGTTTATTTATTTATTTTGAGAGAGGGGCAGCGTGAGCAGGGGAGGGGCAGAGAGAGAAAGGGAGACAAAGAATCCCAAGCAGGCTCCGCGCTGTCAGCGTGGAGCCCGATGCAGGGCTTGAACTCATGTACTGTGAGATCACGACCTGAGCGGAAACCAAGATTCGAATGCTTGACCCACTGGGCCACCCAGGCGCCCCGAGGGAAACAATCTTGATGGTCATTTATCCTGGCTCAGAGAGTCCTTGGGTGGATATGTGCCCAACGCAGAAACTGCCACGTGGCCTTTGGTGGCACGTGATGTGATAGGACACCTTCAGGGACTTCCGCAAGCCCACGGGTGTCAGCAGGAAGACGTACGAGGGATACAGGGTCACCTCTCTACGCTCCACACTCATGCCTATGGGCATTTGACCACCGGAACCATGAAGGAGATGCCTAATCACGCTCTTGGGGACTCCCGCCTCAGACACCTGCTCTAGAGAAATTGTCACCAGGGACTTTCTCCCGCTCTAGGAGGCCAGAGACAAATGAAAGCCCGCCGCTCTCCGCTTCCCCGCCACAGGGAAGCCCATTTCAGGAATACCTCTTCTCTCCCTGATCGTCAGCCAAGGAGCATGTCTCTGTCCCGGAGACTGGAGGCAGCCTCAAAAGAATAGGTGTCCTGGCGGGAAGACTGCTGGAAATTTCTGTGGAGATCCATCCCGCCGCTAGAAGAGAGCAGCGGGAAAGGTCTGCCTTGTCTTAAGAGCAGCAGTGACAATAGCCACGCTGGCTGCAGCCTCTTCTCTTCCTCCTCCCCTTCTTCTTCCTTCTTTTTCCTTCTTGGTGTCTTCTCCTCTTCCAGTGGTTCCATTTTAAGGGGGCGCCTGGGCGGCCCAGTCGCTTGAGCGTCCGACTTTGATTCAAGTCATGATCTCAGAGTTTGTGGGTCTGAGCCCCGTGTGGGGATCTCTGCTGCTCAGCAGAGAGCCCGTTTTGGATTCTCTCTCTCTCTCTCTCTCTCTCTCTCTCTCCGCCCCTCCCCTGCTCACACTCTTTTTCAAAAATAAATAACCATTTTTTAAGAATAAACGAAAAGGGGGCACCTGGGTGGCTCAGTCGGTTGGGTGTCTGACTTCGGCTCAGGTCATGATCTCGCGGTCCGTGAGTTCGAGCCCCGCGTCGGGCTCTGTGCCAACAGCTCAGAGCCTGGAGCCTGTTTCGGATTCTGTGTCTCCCTCTCTCTCTGACCCTCCCCTGCTCATGCTCTGTCTCTCTCTGTCTCAAAAATAAATAAATGTTAAAAAAAAATTAAAAAAAAAAGATACTTAGCATGCCTCCAGTTCTGCCTTTTCTTTCCCTCCATCGCTCCTCACGCCCCCCCCCCCACCCAGGGCAAACCAGTAGAGGCTCAGAAAGAGCCACCTGACGCCACCCCCAACACTTTAGATCCTCCGGGGGGCTGCAAATGCAAAGAACCTGGCCTACAGCATTCTTTCTGCCATCTGTCTAGTGGCCTCAAAGCCTAGCTGACGTGGAGCCCCCTTCTGTCCTGTCAGTCCACCCATCCTACGATTAAGGGAAGGCTCCGGTCTTACAGTGAGCATTACAGTGAATACAATGAACGAAACTGCCGAGTCCTTACTCGGTGCCGGGCAAGCGCCGTGAAAACTGGTCTCACGGGCAGTGTTGACTGAATCCTCACAAAGCCCTATGAGGTGGGCATTGCTACTTTCATCCCCGTTTCCCAGAGGAGGAAACGGAGTCTCGCTGAAATGAGGTCACCCGTGCAAGGTCGCACAAGCAGTAAGTCTTAGAAGAGCTAGGACTCAAATCCGGGTCCGGAGGATTTCAGAGCCCAGGACTCAGCCACCGTACTCTTCCTCTTCGTAACTTGGCCAAATCTGCTCCTGCCCCCAAAGAATCTCACGTCCTGGCCTATGATAGGACCCGAAAATCAGACAACTAGCCAGGTCACTATCAGCCCCTAACATCTTTTGCAAAGATTCATTGGCCATGTTAACAATGAAGAGTCCTGCTCAAAACGGGGTCCCCGGACACACTTATGGTGGAGGTGTCACACAGTATTACAGGGGACAGGTCTACAGCATGGGCCCCTTGGGTGGCCAGGCTGAAGTAGGGCACCCACAAGGGAAGCAGGAAGCATGAGGACCCTGGGGGAGTCAGGGTAGAGCCAGAATTGAGTGAAAGGCCCCCGAGGATGGATTTTGCTGCTTAAGTCCTTCCCCAGCAGAGTGGCTTTTAATTTTATGACGTATTTGTTGTGGTTTCTGTGATTACAGCTCCTAGCATTCAATGATCCATCTGTTTTGGGTGTGTGTGTGTGTGTGTGTGTGTGTGTGAAAAAATCTCCAAAGAGGGGGAAAAAGGCAAAGGGCGAAAGGGGGTGGCAGTGCTGGGGCCGGGCGTGAGTTCTGCGTGGCCGCGGGGATTCTGTGCGCTACGACACAGAGGCTTCCTGGCCTTTGAATTCGAAAGACACGGAGGAGAGGAGGGGGAACCAGGAGAGAGAAAAAGGAGGAAGAAAACCAGGCCACAGGAAGGTGCCCCCACGACAAGCCGCACTATCCGCCTTCTATGAAGGTACCTTGTAGCTTTTTGGTTTCATCAAGGCCCTTTAAGCTCACGGGGTGGGGGCGGGGGGAGGTCATCTCAGCTTCACCTCCTAGGTACCTTAACTAGCCTTTCACCTCCCGGTTCTGAAGGGCAAGAGACAGGGGTCTCAGAGCACCCTGTGCCTTAGCAGGGGTGGAGGGAGGAGAGGGGAGAACAGGGGACGCCGCCGTCCGCAAGAGGCACATGCCTCCTGAAATGAAAACGCATCCAAGAATCCGAGAGCCCTGGTCATTCTCGGTCAAGGTGATACCTGAGAGCCTAAGGCGTCAGATTTTCTTAGCCCTGAGCCCCACAGACAGCCCTGCAGCCAGGCAGCGGGAGGCAGCTGCGGCCTTGGAGTCACAGGAAGCCTTACCCAAAGGTTCCCCGACCCCGAAATCTCTCCCTTTCCCCCAGCCGTGACATTGCCGTCCCTTGCCACACGGCCCCCATTGCAATCATTCCCTCCGAACCAAAGTCAGAACGGTCTCTCCCAGGACCCCTCCTCTCCTTACCACCCCGAAGTCCTTATGCAGACCCGCAATGATCCTCCCTACTCTGCGGATGAGGGAGACTGAAAGGCTGAGTAGCTGCCCAGGGTCCCACGCGAGTACGCGGGGAAGGCAGGATTTGAGCCGAAGTGGCCGAGGGCCCAAGAGCGCTGCATAAAATGACGCACTCCCTGGTGACGACGGACCAGGACACGTGAGGGACGCGAGAACGGTGTTTGATTAGGAATCGGGAGGCCTGGGGCCTGACTCTCCCCTTCCAACGGTTTCTCTTTGTGGCCTTGCCGCACAGTGATGCCTCCTCACTGGGCCTCAGTTCCCCCATGTGTAACGTGAGGAGGTGAACCAAAACCTATCACGTGTTCTCTTATGACGTCCTATGACAAGGATCCAAAGGCTAAACTCTAGGGTAGTGACTACACGGCGGAGGGGTCTGTAGCCCCGAGAGTCTGGGACCAGGAAGCCGGAATGTGCGTTGCTTGGATGTGTGGTACAGGGGGCCAAGGTGAGGCCGGAGAAGTGTGTCCGAAACACGTTGCAAAGCCAAGTCCAGCGGGGAGCGGCAAAGCCAAGCCAGAGAACTAAGATCGAGACGTAAAAGAACGAGGGAAGGCGAGAGTGAAGAGTAAAGAGCAAACGAAAGAATCAGGGAATCGAACTCGTGCAGCCACGGGAAGTTCTAAAGGCTGCGTTTGTGGGTGGCTCCATTTATAGCAGCAAAAGGGGGGGCGCCTGGGTGCCTCAGTTGATTAAACGCCCAACTTCGGCTCAGATCATAATGTCACAGGTTTGAGCCCCGTGTCGGGCTCTGTGCTGACCGCTCGGAGCCTGCTTCGGATTCTGTGTCTCCCTCTCTCTCTGCCCCTCCCCCTGCTCATGCTCTATCTCTCTCTGTCTCAAAACTAAATAAAACATTGAAAAAAAATTTTTTTTTCTTAAATAAAGCGGCAAAAGGGACTACAAGGGACCTATCCGTGTAAGGCTGGGGTAATCATGAGAGGCCTGATAGATGAGACCCACCTTAAGATGGGCCCTCTGCCGGGAAGAAAATTCGTTCACAGCTTAAGCCCTGAGGAACTTACTGGAAAGTCAGCGTGGGTGAGTTAGGGTGGGGGCAGCGAGGGCAAATGACAGCCACGGACCCCGGGTGACCGGGAAGAGCCTGGAAACTCTGGTCCACAACGATGTGCTTGGAGCAGTGAGTCACGGGCGGCACCTGCCTCCCTTATATCCCCTCTGCCTCGGGGTCAAGTCTGCTCTCATACCTGACTCTCAGACCTCTTTGGTCCAGTGCCCGGAAAAGAAGCCAGAAACTCCTGGAGCGCTCCTGACGGGCCACAGGAAGGAGGCTCTAGGACTGGGGACATTAGACAGCAGCTGATTGGAAAAAGGAGCGCCCCGGAGCCTGGCTCTAGTGCCCGGGAGCAGCGCTTAAATGGGGGTGGGAGACGGCCGGCCCCCCTCTCCCCACCCCCCCAACCCCGACGGACACCGCTCTGTCGTCCACTTGAGAGTGATTTCCACTTGGAAGCACACAGCCGGCATCCGAGGAATAAATGAGATAGTCCGTGAAAAAGAGCACAGTGCCCCGGTACAAAGTAAGTGCTCACTAAATAGTAGGGTTTTTCTAAAAACTACAACAGATAGGGACACGGGTGTGGGAAATGAGTTCGAGGCGGAAGTCGACATCCCGTATAACAAACATGGATTCGTGGGTCCTCAGCCCCAGGGATTCTGATTCCCCATTGGCGGCGGGCCCAGAGATCTGCTTGTTCTATAAGCTCCCAGGCAGGTCTGAGGGAGAGGGTCCCAGGCACCCCACTTTAAGGAAACCCTCTTGTGAATCACGACTGGGGCAGCCATGTCCCAGAAATGGATGGGAGGGCAAGGGTAGTGAAGAAAGAGCAACTTGAATGATATCTCGAAAGAACTGTGATCACAAGGGAAGGTATTTTGTTTTTCTAATAAACATCTCTAACAGGTGAGCCCCCAGCAGGGCCCATAGCAACTTTTGGAGATGTGACATTCCAGCTTTGCTGTTAATTAGCCGTGAGGCCTTGGCCTGCCAAGTCCCTCCCCTGGGCCTGTTTCCTCACCGAAGAGCTAAGGAATGCAATTAAACTTGGAGTCTAGGATTCCTTTTATCCCAGGCATTCTAGGATTTTCTGATTCATTGAGATAGACAATCTATCAAAATCCCCAGTTCATCCCCAGAGAGGCCAGATTCTGTCGAGGCCCACTCTAAACCCCGCCTGAGCTGGCCAACAGGGGACCAGCCTACAGAGCAGACCCTTCAGAAGCCTGTCAGTATTTTCAGAAAACTCTCCTACTTTCAGATTGTTTAGAAACCTAAGCTATTCTTTCCATGTTAAAAACGCACAGGGGGCGCCTGGGTGGCTCGGTCAGTTAAGCGTCCGACTTCAGCTCAGGTCATGATCTCGCGGTCCGTGAGCTTGAGCCCCGTGTCGGGCTCTGGGCTGATGGCTCAGAGCCGGGAGCCTGCTTCCGATTCTGTGTCTCCCTCTCTCTCTGCCCTTCCCCCATTCATGCTCTGTCTCTCTCTGTCTCAAAAATAAATAAACGTTAAAAAAAATTAAAAAAAAAACGCACAGGCTGTGGAAAATAATATGGGGTTTCCTTTAAAACTTAAAAATAGGATCACCATATGATTCAGTAATTCCACTACTGGGTATTTACCCAAAGAAAATGAAAACACTAATTCAAGAAGATATACGCACCCCTATAATTATGGCAGCATTATTTACAAGAGCCGAGATAGGGAAGCCATCCAAGTGTCCATTGAGAGATGAATGGGTAAAGAAGACGTGATACACACACACACACACACACACACACACACACACACACGCTGGAATATTACTCAGCCATAAAAACTGAAATCTTGCCATTTGCCATAACATGGATGGACGTAGAGGGCATTATGCTAAGTGAAAGAAGTCAGCCAGAGAAAGACAAATACCATATGATTTGACTCAACTCATATGTGGAATTTAAGGAACAGAGCAAAAGAATAAACGAAGAAACAAAAGAGACAAACGAAAATCAGGCTCTTAAAGACGGACAACAAACTTGTTTCCACGAAGCCAGGAGATCATGACCTAAGCCGAAACCAAGAGTCAGACGCTCAGCTGACTGAGCCACCCAGGCGCACCCCTCCCCCCAAAACAAATATTTTTAAAAAATTTTTTCAAATCAGGAATCCATCCCTATCAGGGAGCTCCCTGCTTCCTCCAAGTTGGAATAAGCAAACGCAGGCCATTTCTGCACGAAATAAGGATCTTTGACAACTGACGTCTGGAGCCACGGGCGCAGAAGAAACAAACATTCATCACCTGTCACAGCAAAATGATCTTCTTCAACAACAGGTGATGGAGGAGGAGTGGGGACGGGGGACTGGAGACCCCCCCCCCCCAAGTATCACAAATGAACAGTGAACTAACACAGAGGCCTCGTCCGTATGCTTTATGTAGACTCATGGGAGTAGACACTCCCTGCCTTCTCTACTAGGCTCTGCTTAACATGTGGGTAGGCAGGTGTGCTCCCAGGACCGTTTCCTCTCCCCAACCCCCCCCCCCCCCATCATGGACGTCAGGAGAGTCTCCCTCTGACTTACTTCTCTGTCCATTTCCCCCGGAACATTTGGGTTTAGGGCAAAGGAAGATTTGATGCAGCAAGATCTGAAGGAGGGTGGGGAGGTGACACGACCCACAGCTTATATGGGCCGGGCCTTGGCCCCTGGGGCCCACAGGACAGAAGGTAAGAGATAAGGACCTGGTTGATGTAAAAACGCAACAGGACTTTATCAGTCCTCGGTGGCAATCTTTTCTGAAATACAGTGCCTACCGTTTGTTGCTCTGTCCTTACCCCTATCTAGGTGTTCCCACCACTGTGTCACTTGTTTCTGTCCTTTCTTGTTTCTGTTCTTTATTTTGAACACCTCCCTCGTATGCTATGGTAGATAACTGAACAATATTGTTATAATCTTGTGTTTGCGACAAGGAAAACATCTTCGAATGTTCAGATTTGAGGAGTAAAATGTTCTGTTTCCCCTTTCAAAAAAAAAAAATTCAAGTAAGTTGCCTTAACAATATGGAGCCCTTTGTTAATTTTTTCCCATTGAGCCTGGGTCCCAGTAGATGGAACTCTTCCTCTCCCTAGAGGGCTCTGAGGGTTTTAAGGACAGAACCTCAAACAACGAAGATCTTCGCAAGCTGTGTGGCCTAGAACAAGTTGTATCATTTCTTCATGCCTCAGTTTCCTCAGCCATGTAATGAATCTGTCTGCGAACAGAATTTGGGAGACGGAGGGAGTAGGTGTTTTGCTTCCTGAGCAAGTCACTGAGCTACTCAAAATCTAAACCTCCTTCTCTGTCAAGTGGGGCTAAGAGCAGTGCCTTCATCGTAGGCTACCTGTGAGGACTCATCCGTTTAAGAACTGTTTGTTGAGCCCTGCTATGTGCTAAGAAGAGATCAGAACAGGGCGCAAAAAAAAAGAGAAGGGTCCTGCTCTCACAGGGGACTTGGTGAACTAACTCACGGAAGGCTCTGGGCATGAGCGTAACGTATAGTAAACACTCAGTACATGTAAGCTATTCTCATGATTACTCTCCCAAGGTATTAATGACCTATGGCCCCTGTTCTTCGTCAGTGTCCCGAAAGCACGGGGTAAGACTTCCTGCAGTTATCCACACTCTCCAGGACCCCCCTGGTGACCCGCTTTGTAAAGTGACCATCGGCACTGAGGGCTACGGCCCAGGGCTGCGTGAGCACAAAGCCAGCTGGATCCAACCCCTGCCCTTTGCCCGTTATTAGCCACTGGGTCCACCGGCCACAGATACGGCTTGAGTTTGAATTCCAGATGCCCACCGAGCCACCCAGGTGCCCCGGACTTTGGCTCAGATCACGATCTCCCAGTTTGTGGGTTCGAGCCTCGAGTTGGGGTCTGTGCGGACAACTCAGAGCCTGCAGCCTGCTTCGGATTCTGTGTCTCCCTCTCTCTCTGCCCCTCCCCTGCTCACACTCTGTCTCTCTCTCAAATAAACATTAAAAAAATTTTTTTAATGAAATAAATTCCAGATGCCTAGGAAACCCACTGTCCCCAGAAAGCCTCTCTCTGAGCACACAGAGCACGATGGCTTCTTTCAGGGAACCCCCAGGCTCAGGTGAGGCTGCTCGCGTCCCTCATGAACACTATACTTGTGACCAGCTCAGAGCCTGGTGCTCTGTCCTTTGTCCTCACCTGTCCCTGAACAGTTCAGTCTGCTCTTCTGGACATGACACTGGCCCAGCAGAGAGAATCCTTTCCCTCTTTCCTTCTCTCAAGAAAGGACTAAACAGGGACACCTGGGTGGCTCAGTCGGTTAAGTATCTGACTTCAGTTCAGGTCATGATCTTGTACTCTTGAGTTCAAGCCCCACATTGGGCTCCATGCTGACAGCTCGGAGCCTGGAGCTCAGAGCTTGGAGCCTGGAGCCTGCTTTGGATTTTGTGTCTCTCCCCCCAACCCCAAATGCCAAGCTTCTGTGCGCACTTAGAGTGGCTCCTGGACTCTCCTGCCACACGCTTGGCTGGGTGACAGAGGGAGGAGGACCCGACGTCGTGAAGAGCTCCCGGTTTCCGTCTGCTCTCCGACACAACCTCCCCACGTCATCTGCAATATTAAGGCGACTCTACCGAGGCAGGAATTTTGTGCCGTCTAAAAAAAGAGCACTCTTGTGTGCAGACTCATACCATAAATCTGACACTTACAGAGGGCTTTGTGCTATTCAGACCACTTCCGGGCGCCTGGGTGGCTCAGTTGGTTAAGCATCCGACTCCTGGTTGGTTGCAGCTCAGGTCATGATTTCACAGTTCATGAGTTCGAGCCCCACGCTGGCTCTGCACTGTCAGCACAGAGCCTGCTTGAGATGCTATCTCTCCCTCTCCCTCTCTCTCTCTCTCTCTGCCCCTCCCCTGTTCTCTCTCTCTCTCTCTCAAAATAAATAAATAAACTTAAAAAAAAAAAAACCCCACTTCCATAGCCATTTGACCCTCCCAGCAATTCTCTGACATAGACAGGGAAGTGGCATTATTGTGATGATCATTTTTATTATTCCCATTTGGCAGATGAGACAACCAAGGCCCAAAGAGGCATGCCTGTGGTAATGCCGTGAGGGTCCCATTTTACAGATGAGGAAACTGAGGCTCAGAAGGCTTCGATGACTCAAGACCATAAAGCTAGAAAGTGGTAGTCCGCTGAAGTGGAGTCTAATATGGAAGCCACTCAGCCCATGGGGCTATTTAACTTCAAGTCCACGGGGCGCCTGGGTGGCTCAGTCAGTGAAGTGTCCAACTTCGGCTCAGGCCCTGACCTCATGGTCGGTGGGTTCGAGCCCCGTGTCCGGCTCTGTGCTGACAGCTCGGAGCCTGGAGCCCACTTCACATTCTGTGTCTCCCAATCTCTCTGCCCCTCCTACGCTTGCGCTCGCTCTCTCTCTCTCTCTGTCTCTCAAAAATCAATAAATAAACATTTTAAAAAATAAATGAAATAAAATCAAAACTCAGTTCCTCAGTCACACTAGCCACACTGCAAATGCTCAATAGCCACAGGTGGCTAGTGCTTCTCATTAGCGGACAGAACAAACCACAGAACCTTCTATTGGATGTTGCTGGTCCAAATAAACACTTAGGGTGTTCCTCTTCAGACCACAACTTTGGTCACGTGTGATTATTTTCAGGCGGGGTTTCTCAAGGTTGACACGACTGACATGGGGGGCTGGAAAATTCTTTGTTGTGGGGGGGGGCGGTGGGGGGGGGACCTCTTCCTAAGCACGGCAGGATGTTCAGAGGCATCCCTAGCCTCTACCCACTAGATGTCAGTAGCACGCCTTCCCCCTCGCTGTGACAACTGAAAGTGTCTCCAGCCGGGGCCAAAGGTCCCTGGTGGGGAGGGGGGCAGAATCACTCCCCGTGTCCCTGCTGGGAGCCTGTGGGTTAAGGTTAGTAAGGTATACGAACGAACGAACGGCAACTTTTTCGCTACCTTAACTTGGCCTTCTGAAAACAAGCCTACTTCACCCAACCTCGCTTCTCCTACTGAATCGTGACTTACAGCAATTTGCATCGAGTGGCTGGTTTTCCTAGCTACTGGAGATTTCATGAAAAGCGTAAAACCACTTAAAGCAGAACCCGAGTGGAGATGCCAACCGGGGATTACTATAATGTTCTGTACGATCAGCTCCTCAAACTTCCTAGCCGCCGACCCAGAACTATGATTTGGAAAGGAAAGATGTAAAAAACAGACTGGTCTGGGATTCAGTCAGTTGAGCGTCCGACTCTTGATTTCCGTTCAGGTCACGATCCCAGGGATTCTCTCTGCCTCTCTCTCTGCCCCCTCTCCCTCGCTCGGGCTCTCTCGCTCTAAAAAAAAAAAAAAAAAAAATGGATTGGTTTATAAACCTAGAAGAACGTTAGAGCAAAAAAATCAATTAGGAAATGACAGAAGCAGTTGCATACTACATTTTGGCTCCTGATGTCCGGAAACAACAAACAACAAAAAATTGTGCCACTTGAGAAATTAGTGAAAAAATCCCCCACACGCCCAAGTGGGTGCAACAGAAAGGCTTGCAGAGGATTCAGATGGAACTGGTATAAGCATTCTCATATAAAATGCTGAAATTGGCTACTGATGAAATAACACACTTTTCCACATTTCAAATATATTCCCAAGGAAACGAAGCCTCCCTGCAGCAAATGGAACCCTCAGAATGCTGCTAAAGACCAAATGAAACCTGCCAACTACACCTTCTGAGAAATCTCCAAAAGCGTTTTTAAAATCAAAAAAAAAAAAAAAAGCTTTTAAAAACCATTTCATTTCCTCCTAATGACTTTTTCCAGAGTTAAACATTTTAGCGGCCCCTGGGGGGCTCAGTCGGTTAAGCGTCCGACTCCGGCTCAGGTCATGATCTCGCAGTTGGTGAGTCTGAACCCCACGTCGGGCTCTGTGCTGACAATGTGGGCCTGCTTGGGGTTCTCTCTCTCTCTCCCTCTCTCTCTCTCTCTGTCCCTCCCCTGTGCTCGCTGTCTCTCAATATAAATAAATAAGTTTTAAAAATATATAAATGAATGAATGAATGAGTAAATAAATAAAATAATGAATTCCGGGGTGCCTGGATGGTTCAGTCGGTTAAGCGTCAACTCTGATTTCAGCTCAGGTCATGATCTCCTGGTTTGTGAGTTCGAGCCCCAAGTCTGGCTCCGGGGCTGACAGTGCGGAACCTGCTTGGAATTCTTTCTCCCTCTCTCTCTCTCTCTCTCTGTCCCTCCCCTGTGCTCGCTCTCTCTCAATATAAATAAATAAGTTAAAAAATATATAAATGAATGAATGAATGAATGAGTAAATAAATAAAATAATGAATTCCGGGGTGCCTGGATGGTTCAGACGGTTAAGCATCAACTCTGATTTCAGCTCAGGTCATGATCTCCTGGTTTGTGAGTTCGAGCCCCAAGTCTGGCTCCGGGGCTGACAGTGTGGAACTTGCTTGGAATTCTTTCTCCCTCTCTCTCTCTCTCTCTGTGTCAAAATAAATAAACTTAAAAGAACAAAAAGAACTTTCCCGGCTGAAGCGGGGGGTGGGGGTGGGGGGGTGGTGGTGGTGGGGGTTGGTGGGGGGGGGCGGGGGCTGGGACAGGGCCTTGAGGGCTCCCCTATGGCTCTCACGAATGGAAAGTGCGTCAGACAGATGCCACAAGGTGAATGCAGGTTAGCAAAATGCAATAACCAGTCCGGGCTCCTTGCCAGAGGACTGGAGTTAACAGCCTTTCTTCTAAAACTAGAAGGAAAACAAACAAACAAAAACCTGAAAAAAGAGAAGGAAGCAGAGTGCCTCCGGGGTCTCTAATGACCACACTACACAATTCCAGCGAGGAGTGGAAGTCGGGTCTAAGCTGGGGGGCTGTGGATACACATTTCTGGTGCTTTCTGCCGGCTCACGTTTGGCCTCCCCAGCTGGAAGCTCATGCAGGGCCAGGCTCTGCGTTCAGGAGCACAGGAGGCAGGTGGAATGGGGAGACAGTGGGAGACTCAGCTACCGGAAGGATCTGCGGGGTCAGGCCTCTTCTAGCACTGGGTGCCAGGGGCCCTGGTCGGTCAGGTGCCCTCCCGCCGAGGTGCTAAGCCTCACCTTCCCGGCTCCCGTTCTTAGATGAGGAGAAGCCCACTAGTACGATGGGAGGGGCCCACCGGCCCGCCACGCTCCCCGAGATGACCACCAAGCACCAGAGTGACGCAAAAGCACTGAAGTCCCATGGACACGCGCGCTGTCGGGAATAATCCATCATCGCCTGTCAGTCTGACGGGGAGACGGGCCCTGGAGCCCAGGGTGGCAGTGTGCTGGTCTAGGGGAATCACTTAACATCTTTGGGGTCCAACTTCTTCACCCTTAAAATAAAGGCATTTTCACCCATGCCACCATTACGGGATCTTTTCTGGCAAGTTCTTTTGCTTTTCCTCCGTCTCCTCCTTCACGGGCACGTAGTTATGGCAAGACTACTTGTATTTTCTCCCTTCTACCAGTAAGCATTTTCACTGATCCCTTGATAAATTCCTGCTGTCACCGGCTGTCATACAATGTGTATAAAAGTAACGGGACTTAGGGGCGCCGGGAGTGGGGGTGGGGGGCTCAGCTGGTTAAGTGTCCGACTCTAGGTTTCGGCTCCAGTCGTGGTCTCACAGTTCGTGAGTTCAAGTCCCACCCACATCGGGCTCCGTGCCGACAGTGCAGAGCCTGCTTGGGATTCTCTCTCTCCCTCTCTCTCCCTCTCTCTCTCTCTCTCCGCCTCCTCCCCTGCTTTGCGCACTCTCTCTCTCTCTCTCAAAATAAGTAAATAAAACTTTAAAAAAATGAGAGCAGGACTTAATAGCTAGCTACCTTAAGCCACAGCTGTATCTACAATAACCAGCTCAGAATTTAAACACCAAAACGGGTACCCTTGCAAGTGGAGTAGAGCAAGGTATCAGTGAGGCTGGTGGAAGGCCTGGAAGCATATGGGTGGCTCCGAACACAGCCATTTCCACCAGTGGCCACACACCCCGAACACCTCCGATTCATAAAATAAAGGTCCCCACCTACGGGTAAAATCGCGACCCCAGGCGTGATCTGGACAGGAAACTGAGCCAAGCCTGTGTTTCCACCCTGCGTTTCGACTTCCAAAGCCTGCCTACCGGGGCCCCTCGAAAGGCTACAAACCCTCCCGATATGGCCAAGCTGTGATTCTAGGACGCCCCCTTGTTGGGGCCGTTGGGGGACGGAAGGTGGGAGAGAAGCGAAGCTTACGGTGGGGGGAGGGGGGAGCCAAGGAAAGAAAGAAAGGGAGGAAGAAGGGAGGGAGGGAGCCCTGGGAAAACTCCACCAGCTGGGAGGCCGAATACCGTCCAGCGCGCAACATATTCGGAAAACGAAGGCGACTCGGGGAGATTTAATGCGGTTTCTCCACTCATCCAAATCCCGCGCTCTCTTTCCGTCCCTTCCTCCTTCCTCTCGGCTCTCCCATTTCTGGCCCGGGTTCCTCCATCTGCTCCGGTCTTCCCTTACATTCCCTCCTCCTGAGCTCATACCTCCCACCCCACCTCTTGCAAAAGCTTCTCAAAGGTGTCCCGGTTCAGTCGAGAGCATGCCTTCAACACATGCTTGTGGCCTGGCTCCAGAAAAAAAAAAAAAAAAAAGGCAAACTTTCTTCCAGTGTTGAGCACAAAGCTTGCTCCGGAGCAAGTACACAGTATTTTGGAATGTCTACGGAGCCTCTGTGCCTGTTAGGTCCTTCGAGGGACTCCGAGCCACTTCCTCACAGAGGCTGTGGCTCCTTAAGCTCCTTAAATGCCTCCTTTTACCTTCTCCCATCTCTTCAGCCGTCTGATGAGCTCAGGCCTTCAACTGTGGCTACAGGAGTAGCCATTGGTCCACAAGTGTCTCTTGTCCACCCCCAACGACCTCAGGCTCCCCCTGATCCCCTCCACGGAAAGCAGACATCAGGATGAAGGGGCCCTGAGGAAGGCCCGTCGTTCGGCCGCAAACAGGAGAATCTAATATGAGCTCCCGGGGAAGAAGGGCTGGACGCTCGCCTGGGAGCAATGACATTGCCATGATCACCTCCCAAGGCAATGGCTCTATCTCGCTGGCCTCCCAGGCACGCCCGGCCATGCCCGCCGGCCTCTCTGTCATCTGGGGCTCCGGTGAATGACACAGAGGCGTAGACGTCTACCCAGGGGCGCCTGGTGCCAGTTTTGAAGCAGCAGCAAAAGGGGGCAGTCAGTCTACGCACACCTCCGTGTCTGAACCACCTCCGTTCAGCACTCCAAACGGAGGGCCGCAAAGAATCACACGGAACAGTGCTTTGGGCTGGCAGGTCAGGGGCTGTCAGTCCCGGTCTACAGAAATGCCTTTCCAGGAGAGGAGAGAGCACGGCGGGGGCCAAGTGCACCCCTGCAACCCTCAGCTGTTGGAGACCTGCAGCCAGTGAGGTGAATCTCTGGCCGGGATTCCAGGTTCCAGCTTCATGAATGAAAATGGAAAAGAATCGTGTACCCTCGCGTGGTTATTCTAACGGGGCTACTAGTCAAGGAAATTAACCTTGTAAAATCCAGATCGGTGGGGTGCTTTGTTTCAAGACGACTTGGGCTACGCTTGGACACGTGCAAGCTGCAACCTGTAGCTTTGCCCCCGTCTCTCTCCCTAACCCGCCTGGTTTATAAACATCGTCCTCGTGCAGCTGTCCCTTCTCAAGACCCTCGAGCCATTTGTCACACACGCTGGCGCCGGCGAGGCTGCACGAGTGCCACAAAGGACCCTCGCCCCGAGAGGTTGGGCATCACCCCCGCGCAGGGAAGGGGACTCTGGGAATAAGGGTATTGCCGCGTGCATCCCTACCGCTCGGCGACATCTTCCCTTCGGAGCGTCCCCTCCTCACCTTCGCGAGGAAATGAATCCACAACCGCCACAGCCCCGGAGAAACCGTCCCGCGTTCCGGCCGGTCCCGGGCTCCCTGGGACTCAGGCGAGGCAGGTGCGCGTGCGGCTGCCAGAGCGGGGCCGGGGGTGGGGGGGGGGTTGGGGGGGGTGGGGGGGTGGGGGAGTGGGGGGGGTGGGGGGGTGGGGGAGTGGGGGGGGGTGGGGGAGTGGGGGGGTGGGGGGGTGGGGGAGTGGGGGGGGGGTTGTTGGGGGAGGACGGAGTCTGCGGGCCCACGCCCACCTGCGCCAGGCTCCCCGCGCGTGCTGCCCCCAGGCGGTGGGCGCGAGGCCGCGGGTTCGAGCCCCGGCCCGGGCCCGGACTCGCTCCGCGCTGGTCCTGTGGGCGGCGAGCGGTCCCCGCGGCGGAGGCCGAGGGCTCTGCCACCCTCGGCTCCGGGGAGCCTAGTCGGAGCCCTGACTGCGCCCGCCACTTACTCTGGAGTCTTCGGGCGGCCGTAGAACCCAGCCACGGCGCGCCTCGGAGCGGCAGGGCCCGCTCAGAGGCCGGGCAGCGCGCAGCGGGGGGAAGGCAGGTGGGGCAGCTCTGATGCCCGCGGGCTGATGCACTAACCCAGATAAAGTTTCTGCTCCAAGGCCTCTCTCGCTGTCTTCTGAACGAGGTCCCAGAAGGGCTGGGCCTGTTCCTTACAGGGCTGGGAACTGTTAACTCCCCTTTTTCCTCTGCCTCGGACTTCCCGCGACCACAGCATCCTCGGTGCAAACTGCCAGGTGCTCTTAGGCCGTCTGTGTCCCTGCAGGGCTAACGAGGGCGAGGAGCCCTAAGGACTTAGCAGAGGCCTTTACCCAGGCAGAGGGGGACACGCAACAGCTTTGGGAAGGCCATGTAAATAAGCACTTTCTGGCATTTTTGATTCTGCAGGCTTCGGGGCGGGGGAGGGAGAAGGGGGGCAGGAGGGACAGAGGGGAGAAGAGAAAGGCAGGCAAGGCTGCATACATTTCCACCTCAGTCTGAACACTATTTTTGACCCGTCCAAGCCGTTCTTGTTCAATCTTAAGGAAAGTGATTTATACACCCTAAGCAAGGAGGAAGGAAGGAAGGAAGGAAGGAAAGAAGGAAGGAAGGAAGAAGGAGGGAGAGAGAGAGGAAAGAGAGAGGAGAGAAGAAAGAAAGAAAGAAGAAAGAGAGTGAGGAAGAAGGGAGGGAGGGAGGAAAAAGAGAGGAAAGAAGGAAGAAAGAAGAAAGAGAGGGAGGAAGAAGGGAGGAAAGAGAGAAGGAGAGAAGAAAGAAAGAAAGAAGAAAGAGAGAGAGTGAGGAAGAAGGGAGGGAGGGAGGAAAAAGAGAGGAAAGAAGGAAGAAAGAAGAAAGAAAGAAGAAAGAGAGGGAGGAAGAAGGGAGGAAAGAGAGAAGGAGAGAAGAAAGGAAAGAAAGAAAGAGAGAAAGAAAAAAGGAAGGGAGGGAAGGAGGGAAGAGAAGGAAAAAAAGAAGGTAGGGAAGAAAGGAAGGGAGGGAGGAAGGAAGGAAAGAAAAAAACATGAATGTCCTTAAAATTATGAAATCTCCATGTCCTTCAGATAGAAGTCCGCAGCAAAGATTGTGTACATGTGCTAACACAGTTTATTTACATTGCCTGGATTTGGTGATACTGCTGATCAGACCGAAAGAATGAGAGCTAGAGGGCAAATGCCACCTAATGCTTGCTGCCAGAAAGACCCCGTAGGGCATCCTTCCCACCCCCGCTTCAAGAAACAGGTGTCCCCGCCCTGGCATCTGACATGCAGAAGCAACAGTTTGCAATATTTTGACTTTCAAAGCACCCGGTGAGAGTGTGAAAGGCAAAGCCAATGCAGATGCAGGCTTTTGGCTTTTTTAAATTGAGAGAAATGGAGGTTTTGAAAGGTCAAGGCTTCTCCTGTGTGCGCATTCAGTGGGGGGATCATTAAACCCTGCAGGACTGGGCGTAATCTGGCAGCCTTTCTGAATCTGGCTTCCCTGAACTCGGGGAAAGAAGAAAGCCAGGTCCCGGCCCCTCAGGGGGTCTTAGCCAGTCTGTAGCTGAGGGCCTTGTTTCTACTTCAGTCTGCAAGAGGCAACACCCTGCTTCTGGAATTTCACCCGGTGAGGGGACTGGGGTCTCTGGAGCAGGGTGGTGCATGGGCCCCTCTCTGCCTAACTTGTTGAGGAAAGGGATGCACAACTGCCCAAGGACTAGATTTACACGGAGCATGCTGAATCCTCACCTGTGGCTAAGATTTCTGGAAGAATGCCTTTCTAGCTAGCATGTATGGTCAGTGCTCCATGATTCATAGGTGGCTTACCCCCTTAGTGCATTTTCTGCGATTATGGTTTAACCAACTTCTACCTACCCGGGTTGGAATACCGTGGAGGGTTAGGAAAGACCGATTTTATTATTTTTATCATTGTTACTATTATCTGTAGGAAAGACCAGGTTTGATGCTGGCCAGAGAAGAAGAAGCTAGGTAGGAAGGCAAATCTGTGGCATTCCCCCCCCCCACTCAAATAGACCACGCCCGAAAACCCCAGAATTTTGTTCTTTGACTAGACATGCTTTGCTATGAATAACCGGGAGCGGAGGGTCCGCAGAAAATCCATCCTGGAATTCCCAGACCTCACTGATGGCTCCTTCTCCTGAACTATTGCACCGTTTGCGGTCAGGGCTCTGGAGCCAGAACTGGGTTCAAATCCTGCCTAGGTTTCTGATGTGTGATAGCCGTATTGGGATTTCGTAGAAAATGTTCTCAGGAGGTCCATGCTGAAGTTCTTAGAGGTGAAGCGCAATGATGGCTCAGTTTGTGCCCAAGTAAGTCAGGAAAACGAATGGGTAGGGACGTGTGTGTGCGTGTGCGTGTGCGTGTGCGTGTGCGGAGAGAGAGAGACAGAATGATAAAGCAAATGTAGGGAGGTGTTGACAGTTGACGATTGCAGGTGAGCCTACACGGGTCTTCTTAGACTAGTCTTTCAACTTGCCTGCGGCCTGGAAGGTGTTTTCAAAATTAAAAGTTGGGGTTACCATCTGGGTTCTGCCCCGCCTCGATCAACTGCGTCAGCCGCAAATTATTTACTTCTTGTAAATCCGAGTTCCCTTGGCTCTAACGTGGAGATACTGGGATGCCTGGGTGGCTCAGCCGGTTGAGCGTCTGGCTGGATAGCGGGTTCAGGTCATGATCCCAGGGTCGCAGATGGAGCCCCCGCGTCAGGATCCATGCTGAACGCTCAGCCTGTTTGGGATTCTCTCTCCCCTTGCCCCCTCTCTGCCCCTAACGCTCCCCTGCTAAAATAAATAAATAAATAAATAAATAAATAAATAAATAAAGGAGATAATAGAACCTATCCCGTTAGGTTGTTTATGGGGATGAAATTGAGATAATAAATGTCCTGCCCTTGACATGGTGCCTGTCCCTTACGAAGGCCTCAATAACTGCTAGGATTTGCTACTATCACGCGAGTGGCATTCAACATGTGATGGCATGCTGTCTCCTCGTGCTCTCAAGGTGTTTCGCATGCAGATAGCCTATATCCTTCCCTTCGATTTTTAAGCCTCCAGAGGGCAAAACGCACTCCTTACCCTTTTTCTAGCATCTACCAGAGTAGCTGGCACAGCACTGCGGAAACCACAGTGAGGGAACTGAGGGCCTTGCTGGGTTGACTTCGATGTTACCGTTCTGTGAAATCGATGGTCATAGCGTTGCCCGGAAAATGCTCACGTGCCCACGGGCCAGCCATCATCGATGACAGACCAGTAGAAGAGAACGTTAGCACCGCATGGTGGGCCCTGGGTAAGAAAGCAGGCGCCCGAGACAAGTCTCGGGGGATAGGCTTTGGGAATTCTTCAGGTTGAAAGTAGATACCTTCGTGCACAGCCAGACTTTTGGAAAGAGCGTCCACCTTTTGTAAGTTCCAGGAGGGCGTGCATTCCGTTACTTGGCTTGCCGGATGAGGAGGACTTCTACTGAGGCACATCCTTAGGACACCAGGCCAATAAAGCAGATTTGCAGGGGTGGCAGGGTACAGATGCCCCCTCCCAGTAACGGGGAGAACACAAACACTGCAGGTGACCCCCCCATGCCAGTTCTTGGAGAAATGCTTCCATTGCTTCTGGAAGGAATCTGATCTTCCTGGCTCCAACCACTGATTCCAGTGAGCCGAAAACATGCAGGGTAAATTCAACTGAAACCTTCAGGACTGACTTCAAAAACCCTGCTAGGACTTTAAACATCTGGCTCTTGAAAAATCTCTGTAATCCCTAGAGCTTGAAATGGAGAACGGTGAGACTCCCTGACTTCTGAGTAGATGCATACCATTCCAGAAGATTCCTCTCAGTCCCGGTCTCTCCTCCCTTTTCTTTTGGCTCCTGTCTCCCTGCTTCCTCTTTCCTTTTTTTTTTTTTTTTAATGTTTTAATGTTTATTTATTTTTGAGACAGAGAGAGAGAGAGAGAGAGAGAGACATACTGTGATTGGGGCAGGGACAGAAAGAGAGGGAGACATAGAATCTGAAGCGGGCTCCAGGCTCCGTGCTGTCAGCACAGAGCCCAATGCGGGGCTCGAACTCATGAACTCAAGTCGGACGCTTAACCGACTGAGAGTCACCCAGGCGCCCCCCCCCCTCCCTCCTTCCTCTTTCCTTCTCCCCTCAGCCCTACCTCCCGAGGCTCACTAAACGAATTCCCTTCCCGCTAAAGGCTGGCAAAGAAGCAGTGGGTTCAGGGGTTTTGGGATGACAGGAGACAAAGCAGTTTCGCGTCCGCATCCACCGTGACTGCTGCTCACAGCATCCAGATGGAGCGACATCTCCGAAGGCTTCGGAGGATAAGCTAGAGAGCTGGGTTGTGGCCTCTATGGAGCCATTCATCCTGACATCTCAGCCTGTCTTCGGAATATCTGCTCTCACAACATCCTAGGGCGTCTGCGGGCCGGTGGGATTCAGGAATCAAAGGCCAACAGAGCCAGGACCATCTCTAAGGGAGTTGGCCTGGGGAAAATGACAGACACTGGGTGGAGCGGGGACCTCCCCCCAACCCCCAACGTTTCAAGAAGGGTCGAGGCTGATGTAGATTGGGATTGGCGTTCAGGGCTACAGAGGTAAGGAATGGGGAGGAGGAACCCAGTACAATCCTCTGGTGGGGCTGGGGCGAAGGAAGACACCTCCCTGGGGTTGGAGGGATAAAAGGCAGAATGCTTGCAGAGTGATGCTTACCCGGGTATTTTCTAAAAGCAGTTTCCCGGCTCTGCCTCCTCCCCCTCCCCCTCCTCCCCATCGTCCCCTCTCCTCCCCCTCCTCCCCCCTCCTCCCCCTCCTCCTCCCCTTCCCCCTCTCCTTCCACTCCATCCCCCCCTCTCCCTCCCCCTCCTTCTCTCCCCTTCCCCCTCCCTCTCCCTCCTCCCCCTCCCCCTCCCCCCCTATCAGGTCCTTTTCAGACTCACTGAGGATCTCCTTCTGCCTGGACACCTTGGACTGGGGAAGGGAGGGGACAATCGGGAAAGTCACCATCACTTGCCACACTCCAGACTTGTCCCTGTGCTGGAGAAGAGCAACCAGATTTGGAGGAAGTCTGTCTTGTGTAGCACGTTTCGAATGTAGTTTTATTACTCTCAGGCTATACATCCAATCGCACAGACTTGGCTCCAGGTGTGGGCCTGACTGAACAGACAAGAGTTTGGAAACAGACATTGTGGAAAGTTTCTAAACGCAGCCCCATCCATCCGCCTGCCTGCTAGATTGGCCTGTTTTCAGATTTTCCCTTTCTCGAGTGGAAACTGGAGCCCAGAGGGGGCCAATGCTGTTGGGAGGAAAGGTGCAAGGATTCAGAAGGTCCTCGCCAGCTTCTTTCTGGACGCATTCACTTCCTTTCCCCGGGTTATGAGAAAACTCTGGAATGATCCCTTCCACTCACCCCCTCTCCTGGCCCTCAGGAGTACTAAGGAAGGAGGCCGATTTTCCCCTCACCTCCAGCCATGGCCAAACTGATGATCTCCAACCTGCAAATCACCAGGAAAGAGAAAGCACACACATTTATCACCCACACTTCGCTTAGCCCAGAGCCTGGAGGTGTGAGGCAGCTGGGGGCCCCCCAGCTGCCACCTCCGTAGTGGAGACCCTGCCAAGTGTCACTTCCCCTATGGGGCAGCCCACAGGCCCCCCCCCTCCACCCAGCCTTCAGCCCAGGGAGCAAAGACGCAGCCAGGAATGCCACCCCACTGGAGGAGGGACACTTGCTTGGCACAGTAAATTGGGTTTTTACCACCCAGCCGGGCACAGAACTGTTCTGGCTTCCTTGCCCAGGCAGCTGAGAGGGAAGCGACCCCCGCTGGGTCTGGAATCAGTGATTCACGGGGGGGGGGGGGGGGGGGGGGGGGGGCCTACCCAAACAGCCTCCTGCTGTCATTTTACTTCCTTCATTACCTAACATCCTGGAGAAGGAGTTGCTAGCCCTTCCTCCCACGCCTGAGTTGAGTGACTGGTCAGTGGGACAAGTAAAGGCATGTCACCAGGGCAGCTGGCCTCTAAGAACTCCCCCCAAAGACAGAAAAAATGGTTAAAAAAAACTCTCATGGCACACAAAGGTATAAAATAATGAAACATGGGGCGCCGGGGTGGCTCAGTCGGTTAAGTGTCCAACTTCGGCTCAGGTCGTGATCTCACGGTTCGTGGGTTCGAGCCCCACGTCAGGCTCCGTGCCGACAGCTCGGAGCCTGGAGCCTGCTTCACATTCTGTGTCTCCCTCTCTCTCTGCCCTTCTCCTCTCATGCTGTCTTTCTCTTTCTGTCTCTCAAAAGAATAACCATTAAAAAAATAAAATTAAAAAGAATAAATAAAATAATGAAACATGAACACCCCTCTCGACTCTTCATCTCCCAAAGTCCATTACCCGACTTCTTGGGTTCCTTCCAGGAAAGAAAAAAGTTGTGTGTGTGTGTGTGTGTGTATCTCAAATCATCACATTGTACACCTTAGACTTACACAATGTTATATGTCAATTATATCTCAATAAAGCTAGGAAAAAAATGACACAGTAGAACTTCTGGTTTCCAGTTCTGCATGTAAGAGCTTAGAAGCCACCGTTCTATCCTAATAAGTACAAAGCTGAGCAGACTGAAAAATCAACAACTCCTCTTGGATCTATAAGAGAGGGGAGGACTTAAGGCAAACTGTTGCCCCCAAGATTGGAGAGACAGACAAGCAAATACAAGGAGACATGGCTTCCCAAAGCCAAGATTCACCAGCAGAAAACTGCCACAGGAACTGGTACCTGGGTGGAGGCGGGAGGGGGGGGGGGGGACCCTGAACTATAACTAACAAGTTGATGGAAGTTCAGTATGGCCCACTCTGCGAGTTAAAAACTAGCCAGGCTAACTGAGAAAAAAAGAGAAAGGACACAAATTACTAATATCAGAAATGAAAGAGGGGACATCATTACCAATCCTATGGACATTAAAAGGGTAATAAAGGAATACTATGGACAACTCTAAGCCCACAGATTTGATAACCTAGATGAAATGGACCGATTCCCTGAAAGACACGATTTGCCAAATGTACACTAGAAGTAGACACTTTAAATAGGTCTATATCTGTTATAGATATTGACAATTTAAATTACTTATTGACATAATAAGTTTCCAAAACAGAAAGCACCAGGCCCAGATGGGTTCACTGGTGAAGTCTACCAAACATTTAAGTAAGAAATTATACTAATTCTCTACAATCTCTATCAGAAGATGAAAGCAGAGGGACTACTTGTTAACTCATTCAATGAGGTCAGCATTACCCTAATACCAAAACCAAAGAAATTACAAGAAAATTACAGACCAATATCTCTCAAGAACATAGATGCAAAAATCCTCAGGGCGCCTGGGTGGCTCAGTTGGTTCAGCGTCCAACTTCAGCTCAGGTCATGATCTTGTGGTTTGTGAGTTTGAGCCCCACGTCGGGCTCTGTGCTGACAGCTCACAGCCTGGAACCTGCTTTGGATTCTGTGTCTCCCTCTCTCTCTGCCCCTCCCCCACTCGTGGTCTGTCTCTCTCAAAAATAAACATTAAACATTTTTTTTAAATCCTCAACAAAATATTAGCAAATTGAATCCAACAACATATAAACAAATGATATTTATTTCACAACAAATGGTAGATATTCCAGGTATACAGGGCTGGTTCAACATTCAAAAGTCAATTAATGTAATCCATCACATTAAAAAGCTAAAAAGGAAAAATGACGTGATCATATCAATAGATACAGAAAAAAGCATTTAACAAAATCCAACACCCATCCATGATAAAAACTCTCAATAAACTAGGAACTTAAAAAACTGCCTCAATTTGATAATATGTTCAAAGAACTTACAATTCACATCATACTTGAAGCTTTCCCACTAAGATCAGAAACAAGGCAAGGATGTCCCCTCTCACCACTTTTTTCCAACATCATACTGGAAATAGTAACTAGTGCAATAAGACAAAAAAGGAAGTAAAAGGTATTCAGACTGGAAAGGAAGAAACAAAACTGTCCCTGTTCACAGATAACATGATTGTCTATGCAGAAAATCCCAAAGAAGCAACAAAAAGACTACTAAAACTAATAAGCAATTATAGCAAGGTTGCAGGATACAAAGTTAATCTACAAATGTCATTTGCTTTCCTGTATGTCAGCCATAACCAAGTGCAATTTGAAATTAAAAACATTAAAAACATAATACCATTTACATTAGCATCCCCACAAATGAAATGCTTACCTATAAATCTAACAAAACGTGTATAAGATCTTCAAGTTTCCTAAAAGAGGAAAATTACAAAACTGATGAACAAAATCGAAAAAGACCTAAATAAATGGAAAGATATCCCATGTTCATGGATAGGAAGACTCAATATTGTCAAAATTTCAGTTCCTCCCACCTTGATCTATAGAGTCAATATAAACCCAATAAAAATCCCAGCAAGTTATTTTGTGGCTATTAACAAAGTGGTTCTAAAGTTTATATGGAGAGGCAAAAGACCCAGAACAGCCAAACACAGTATTGAAGGAAAAGAACCAAGTTGAAGAACTGATACTACATGACTTTAAGACTTACTATAAAGCTGTAGTAGTCAAGACAGTGTGGTATTTGTAAAGAACAGACATAGATCAGTGGGGCAAAATGGAAAGCCGAGAAATAAGATTCACATAAATATACTCAAGTGATCTTTGACAAAGGAACAAAGGCAATACAATGGAGCAAAGATGGTCTTTTTAACAAATGGTACTGGAGCAACTGGACTGCCACATATGAAAAAAATAAATCTAAACATAGATTTCACACCCTTCACAAAAATTAACTCACAGTGAATCATAGACCCAAATATAAAACACAAAACTGTAGGGGCGCCTGGGTGGCTCAGTCGGTTGGGCGTCTGACTTCGGCTCAGGTCATGATCTCGCGGTCCGTGAGTGGTCCGTGAGTTCGAGCCCCGCATCGGGCTCTGTGCTGGCAGCTCAGAGCCTGGATCCTGTTTCAGATTCTGTGTCTCCCTCTCTCTCTGCCCCTCCCCCGTTCATGCTCTGTCTCTCTCTGTCTCAAAAATGAATAAACGTTAAGAAAAAAAATTTTTAAAAAAACCCACAAAACTGTAAAACTCCTGGAAGATAACATAGGAAAGAACCTACATGACCATAGTATGACGTAGGTATGGCAATGACCTTTTAGATACAACACCAAAGGCACAATCTGTGAAAGAAATAATTGATCCACTAGACTTAGTTAAAAGGAAAAACTTCTGCTCTGTGAAAGACAATGTCAAGAGAATGAGAAGACAAGCCACAGACCAGGAGAAAATATTTGCAAAGGACACATCTGATGAAGAACCGTTATCCAAAATATACGAAGAACTCTGACAACTCAGCAGTAAGAAAACAACCTGATTTAAAAATGGGTCCAAGACCTTCACAGACAACTCATCAGAATGTATACAGATATACACAGATGGCAAAGAAACTTGAAAAGATGTTCCACATCGTATGTCCACACGGAAACATACGTGCAGATGTTTATAGCAGCTTTATCCATAATTGTCAAAACTCGGAAGCAATCAAGAAGTCCTTCAACAAGGGAATGGATACATAAACTGTGGTGCATCCGGACAATGGGATATTATTCAGCACAAAAAAAAGAGTTGAGCTACCAACACATGAAAAGAATTGGAAGATCCTTGAACTCATACTACTAAGTGAAAGAAGTTGCTGTGGTCTGAATGTTCGTGTCCCCCTAAAATCCACATGTTGGCAACCTAAATGCTCAAGGTGATGGTATTAGGAGGTAGGGCATTTTGGAGGTGACTGGGTCATGAGAGCAGAGCCCTCATGAAGGGGATTAGTGCCCCTATAAAAGAGGCCCCAGAGCTAGCCCATTCCTCCTACCATGTGATGGCACCCTGAGCAGTCAACCGTCCGCAACCGAGAACCCAGAAGAGGGCCTTCAGCTGACGGTCCTGGCACCCGAATCTTGGAGTTCCAGCCTCCAGAACTGTGAGAAATGTTTGTGGTTGGTCAGTCACTCATTGTGTGGCATTTTGTTACGGCGGCCCAGAAGAACTAAGACAGTAGCCAGTCTGAAAAGGCCGTATATAGTGTGTAATTCCAACTACATGACATTCTGGAAAAGGCAAAAGCGTGCAGACAGTAAAAAGATCAGCGGTCATGGGGGCAGGGAGTATACGGGACATCTCTGTAGCTTCCTCTGAATTTTGCTGGGAGCCTGAAACTGCTCTAAAAAAAAGGAAGTCTTTACAAAAGTTGATTAGTGCAAATAGAGAAAGAAGTCACCGTGAGACATGGCACGGGAGAGTGAAAACAACTGATTTGCTGCAAAGGTGTTCTGAATAGAGGGTCCCAGCTGAAAAATTTCCTGGAGGCTCCTTCATGCCCACCCCACTTCATTTTGGGGTGCTCACTCCTGCGTGCCCTCCTCCAACTCCAGCCTAGTCTCATTAGACTGAGCAGAGCTCCAAGAGTCCGGATACTACCCCCACTCCCCAGCACCAAACAGCACCTTTTATCTGAAATCTCTTCTCCCATACACAGGAAACTGCTCTGTGTTGCACGACAGTGACAGGCACGAGGGGTCAATCAAAGTCAATCGAATAATGCAAACTCTGTTAGGGCTGGTGTTAAAAATCTCCGGCATCCCAGTACCCTAAGCCCGTGGGAAATGACACACAGGTTTCAGAATCTTAGGAAATATTTTCATTCTTTTTTTTAAATGTATTTATTTTGAATGAAAGAGAGAGAGAGCGTGGGGGAGGGGCAGAGAGAGAGGGAGAGAGAGAGAATCTCCAGCAGGCTCCGCACTGTCAGCACAGAGCCCGATGCGGGGCCCGAGCCCACGAACCGCAAGATCATGACCTGAGCTGAAATCAAAAGTTGGGACGCTTAACTGACTGAGCCACCCCGGTGCCCCTGTTTTCATTCTCTTTAATTCTGACAATGGACATCGAGAGCACCGCAATAGATTTTTCAACAAGGGCAATTTTTTCACTCCCTTGTGTTGAGAGGTTGAACGTACAAATGGACAATAGCCAGACCATAGATGACAACAGGACTCTGACCCATGCCTCTACAGCAACTGGTAGGGAAGTAAGCTACAACCCCTCAGTAATCACTCAAGATTCCCCATTTTTGCCGCTATCCTACCCCCTCCAAATTCAGGAAGAGCCAGAGGAAGCCAAGTAGGGCGTCACCAACCAATCACATGGGACACCCCGCCTCGAGTTAGCCCACCCCCAGCTTCCCCACGCCTATGGCCTCCAGTCAGGTCATACCCGAAGCCTTCCCTTCTTTCACTGTAAAGCTTTCCCGCTCCCCTGCCTGCTTCTGAGCCTCTGCCAAAGCCAAATGACAGTGGCCGACTCTCCCGTATAGAAAGCTCGGGATCAATAGCCTCTTTTAGTTCTCATTGGCGTAGTCCTTGTTTGTGTCCACCATGCCATGGCACAGAGGCTGCCTATTCCAGCGTGCTCCCTGCCATCCGCCAGGACTGCCCAGAATGTCTATACGGGCACACCTGCACCGTCCCCGACCACATTGTGATACAGCGCTTTCGTGGTGAAGTCGCTCTCCCTCCCGGGAGGGGGCTTTTGGGCAACTTGGTAGCTCGGTGTCGTGATAAAAAAAAATATATTGATATTGAAACCAGATACTGTAGCAATTATTAGCTATAAGACCTCAGGCATGTTACTTACCCTCCTTGGGCCTCAGTTTCCACATCTCTTAGGTGGAAGCAATAATGTCCTCTGGACCTCTTTCATAGAGTCATCGCATCTCCGAAGGGAGACAAAGTTGACTTAGAGAGGGATCTAAATGCCTGAGTCTCCGCCCCTCAGAGCAGCGGTCTCAGCCAAGCACCCACTGCTGACCACTGGGCTAGAAAGCAAACACGTAATGACCTGCAAAGATTTCGTGTGGGAACCAGGAGTCAGGCTCTGGTCCAGGTCGCGGCGAGGTTAACACACCTGGTTTTTCGTGCCCACTTGGCCTACTGGCTGGGGAAGGGACGGGCTCCTTCGATGGGTGTATGGAAGATTTATTAAAGAAGGAAGGAAAAGATCCCAAGACGCTTGTTTGTTTGTCTGACTTGCCCACCCACTGGGGCTTTCGGCAAGCCACCGAAGGTTCCTGGGTCTCCGTTTTCCCATTCATAAAATAGTAACAATACCAGCCCACCCTTCCTGGCTGGCCAGAACACTATGAAGATCTGAGGGAACAATGTGTGCGTGAATATGTTTCATCTTCTAAGTGTTATACAGATGCAAGTATTGTCAGGGGACAAATATTTACAATGGGGTCATGACAGAGAGGCCAGACGAGGGAGGGCTCGTCTTCTTGTGTTCTTCGTGTCTCGCGGCTGCACTCTGGAGCCCACTGTCCACACCAAGGGCTCTGTCCCTTGAAAAAGCCTCTCCCTGAATGCTCATGATCCTCGTGTGCCAAGAAGTGGCTTGTCCATGTCAACGGAGCCTCGCGGTTCTCTGAATATGTCCAGAAATGAAAACCATCTCTGGTCTTTTCATGCCCTTAACAGTTTTCAGGGCTGCCTCACACCATGGCCCGTCCCAAGAGCAGAGTAAGAGAGTCGCCCGGTGGGATGGGGGAGCGCCTGGGTTGCAAAAGCAGGCTGCTTGGGAGCGTCACAGCTCTGGCACCTGCTGGCTGTGTAGCCCCGGGCAAGTCACATAGTCTCCTAACCCAGTTTCGTCATTTGTAAAATCAGGGTGCAAATAAAGTAGCACTTACTTCACGGCATCAGTGGGAAGATTAATTAAGTTAATATGTGCAAACACTTAGAACAGTACTTGGTGCTGAGTAAGTGCTTGATAAATGTGTGTTATCATTACCACTGCACCGAGCGGGGTGTGTTCTCCCCTTTTAGGCCAATTCTAGCACCAAGACCATTACTGGGACTCTTGTTCTGAAAAAAGTCATTCTATAAAAATGAGTGCACCCATAGAGTGGAAGAACGTATTTGCGAACCATAATGAACATTCGGGCTATATAAGGAAGTCCTACGACTCAATAGCAGAAACCAAACAACCCCAGTTGTTTACGTTTATTTATTTACTTTGAGAGAGAGAATGGAGGAGGAGCAGAGAGAGAGGGAGAGAGATCATTCCAACCAGGCTCCACACTGTCAGCACGGAGGCAACACGGGGCTCGAACTCATGAAACCGTGAGATCATGACCTGAGCCGAAACCGAGAGTTGGATGCTTCAGCGACTGAGCCACCCAGGTGTCCCAAAACAACTCAATTTTTAAGATGGGCAAAGGACTTGGATAGACATTTCTTCAAAGAAGATATACAACTGGGGCGCCCGGGTGGCTCAGTCGGTTGAGCGTCCGACTTCGGCTCAGGTCATGATCTCGCGGTCCGTGAGTTCGAGCCCCGCGTCGGGCTCTGTGCTGACAGCTCGGAGCCTGGAGCCTGTTTCAGACTCTGTGTCTCCTTCTCTCTCTGACCCTCCCCCATTCATGCTCTGTCTCTCTCTGTCCCAAAAAGAAATAAACTTAAAAAAAATTTTTTTTAAAAAGAAGATACACAAATGGACAACATGCACACAAAAGGATGCTCAACATCACTAATCAGTAGGGAAAGGCACATGAAAACAGCAGTGAAGGGCGCCTGGATGGCTCAGTGGTTAAGCATCCAACTCTGGATTTCTGCTCCGCTCATGATCTCATAGTTTGTGGGAACGATCCCTGCATCGGGCTCTTCACTGATGATGCAGAGCCTGCTTGGAATTCTGTCTCCCTCTCTCTCTCTCTGCCTCCCCCACCCCTGCCCAAGCTCTCTCTCTCTCTCTCTCTCTCTCAAAATAAATAAAATAAACATTTTTTTTAAAATCCAATGAGATACCACCTCACACCCATTGGGATAGTTACTATTAAAAGAAAAAAACATAAAGCAATGAATGTTGGTAAGGATGTGGAGAAATTGAAACCCTTGTGCACCATGGGCAGGAATGTAAACTGGTGCAACCATATGGAAAACAATATGGAGATTCCTCAAACAAAGAAAACAAAAATAGACCCAACATATGATCCAGCAATCCCACTTCTGGATATATACCCAAAAGAATTGAAAGCAGGGACCTGAGGGGCACCTGGGTGGCTCAGTCGGTTGAGCGTCGACTCTTGATTTCAGCTCAGGTCATGATCTCAGGGTTGTGGGATCAAGCCCCACGTCGAGCTCCGTGCTGAGGGCGGAGCCTGCTTGGGATTCTCTCTCTCCCTCTCTGCCTCTCTCCCCTGCTCATACACTCTCTCTCTCTCTCTCTCTCTCATAAGTAAATACATAAATAAATACATGCAGGGACTTGAAAGGAGATTTGTACCCCCATATTTATAGTAGCATTATTTGCATCAGTCAGGTGGAAACAGGTGGAAAGAACCCAAATGTCCATTGACATAATGGATAAACAACATGTGGTCTATACATATAATGGAATTTTAGCCTTAAAAAGGGAGGAAAGTCTGACACATACTGCAACATGGATGACCCTTCAGGACATTACGCTGAGTGAAATAAACCAGTCACAAAGAGACAATGAGATTCTGCTGACGTGAGGTACCCAGAGCAGTCAAACTGATAGAAAGTAAAATGGCCCCTGCCAGGGGCTGGGGGCGGGAGAATGGGGAGTTGTTTAATGGGCTCTGAGTTTTAGTTTTGTAAACTGAAGGTTGTGTGGATGGGCAGTGGTGATGGGAGCCCAACAGCGTGAATGTACTTAATGCCACTGAACTCGACCCTTAAAAATTGTTAAGGTGGAGGGGCGCCCAGCTGGCTTAGTCGGTGGACCAGTCGGTGATCTCGGGGTTGTGAGTTCGAGCCCCAAGTTGGATGTAGAGATTACTTTAAAATCAAAATTGGGGCACCTCGGTGGCTCAGTCGGTCAAGCGTCCGACTTCGGCTCAGGTCATGATCTCGCGGTCGCGGTCTGTGAGTTCGAGCCCCGCGTCGAGCTGCGCTGACAGCTCAGAGCCTGGAGCCTGCTTCGGATTCTGTGTCTCCCTCTCTCTCTGCCCCTCCCCTGCTCACTGTCTCGCTCTGTCTCCCAAAAATAAATGTGAAAAAAAATTTTTAAATAAAAAATAAATGGTTAAGGTGGTAGAGTTTATGTTACGTGTACTTAACCACAATTTTTTTTAATATAAAAATTTAAATGAGTGCAGTGGCTGGAGGGAAGATCGATACCTAGGCCAGGTTACAAAAGGGAGATGCCGATTGGGAAAGTGCTGTTAAAGGAACAGCGCCAGACCCACAATTCCTAGAAATCCAAAGATTTCTGCTCCGTTTCAGGAGGACTTTTCCCCTGGGAACCCAAGACGGTAGGAAATGAGATTTATTTACATATTCAGGTACCCACATATGTTCAGAGTAAGAAAACAACACTTTTCTTTTTTAAGTACTAAACTTCCCCTGACATTTTCAAAAGGAACTTGACCAAGAATTTCCTGTGGCTTTTAGTACAAAGATCAAATTCCTTAGCGAGGCCTTCAAGGCCCCTCACTGTTTGGCCTCGGAGGCCTGCTCACTGCAGCTTCAGCTTCCACCGTGCTTCCCCTTGATCCTCCCTCTGCTCCACCAGCCTGGCCTTCTTGAGGACCCACCACAGGACCTTTGCACATACAGATGGTCTCTGACTCACGATGGTTCAACTTACGATGTCCTGACTTTATGATGGTGTGAAAGTCATACACCCTCCATAGAAACCATATTTTAAATTTTGCATTTTGATTTTTTTTTTCCTGGACTCATTCTCTACCTACACGACCATTCTGTTTTTCACTTTCAGGACAGTATTCCACAGATTACACGAGATATCCAACACTTTATTATAAAGTAGGCTTTGCGTTGGATGGCTTTGCCCAATTGCAGGCTAATGTAGGTGTTCTGAGAACATTTAAGGTAGGCTAGACGAGGCTGTGATGTTCTGTAGGTTAGGTGTCTTACATGCATTTTCAACTGAGGGTATTTTCAACTTACGATGGGTTTATTGGGACGTAACCCCATCGTAAGGCGAGGAAGATCTGTACTGTTCTCTCTGCCTGAAACACCCCTCCCTCCACTCTTCGCCTAAAGTCCACTCATCCCTCCGGTGTCGGCAAAATCCTCACTGCCTCAAGGAAGGCCTCCCTGATCTCCTGACAAGTCAGAACCCCTTTCTAGAACTTTTCACAAGGGCATCTTAGCGTTCATTCCTGCGTTTATGTGCTTCATATGTGGCTTGCTGACCAGACTATAAGTTGCATGAGGGCTGGGACCATGTGTGGTTTTGCTCATCACTATGGCCGGCACGGTGCCTGGCCAGAGCAGAGAGCAATGAAAGAACAAAATGAAACATTTACAAAAATTAAAATAGCATAAGGTATTGTTTCCAAACTATAAGATGTCTAATCTTAAGAATCCCAGATAGGGGCGCCTGGGTGGCTCAGTCGGCTGGATGTCCAAGTTCGGCTCAGGTCATGATCTCACACTCCGTGAGTTCGAGCCCCGCGTCGGGCTCTGTGCTGACAGCTCGGAGCCTGGAGCCGGCTTCAGATTCTGTGTCTCCCTCTCTCTCTGTCCCTCCCCTGCTCACACTGTCTCTCTCTCTCAAAAAATGAATAAATTTTGAGGGAAAAAAATTAAAAAAAAAAAAAAAAAGAATCCCAAATAAAAGTAGTGGGGTGTTTTGCTGTGTCTTAAAGCTCCTCAAAACCCTTTCTCTTAAAATGCCTGTGTTCTGGGGCGCCTGGGTGGCGCAGTCGGTTAAGCGTCCGACTTCAGCCAGGTCATGATCTCACGGTCCGTGAGTTCGAGCCCCGCGTCGGGCTCTGGGCTGATGGCTCGGAGCCTGGAGCCTGTTTCCGATTCTGTGTCTCCCTCTCTCTCTGCCCCTCCCCCGTTCGTGCTCTGTCTCTCTCTGTCCCAAAAATAAATAAAAAACGTTGTAAAATGCCTGTGTTCTGATGAGGTAGGGACGGGTTCATGGACACTAAATCCGCCTCCCTCCCTCCAGATCCTTACTACCCCACCCCCATCCCATGGCCCGCAGGTGTCGCCTCCCCATACATCAGGGGTGCATTCTGCCCATGTCCAGCCAGAGTGAGGCGACTCGTGAGCCCAGCAAGCATAAAGCAGGATCCAGACTCGGTGTAGCTACAGCAAGAGAACAAGCCGTTCCTTTGAGCTCCCTGCTCAGGGCTGAGAGCTAAAGGACAAGGCTGGGCGGGAGGCAAAAGGCACCCAGAATCCCCACTCTGGAGTCAAGGATTTCGTCCGCAACGTGGCACCTCGGTTCATCTGCAAAGGTAAACACGGGCCTCGCCCAAAGGGTTGCCTTCTGATTTACGAGGGCTCCGCGACAAGGCAGCGTGGGAGGCAGGCAGGTTGGGATTCCAACCCCCACATCGTGATGTCTGCAGAGCAACATTTTTGTGGGAGGAGACGGGGCAGTCGATTCATTTTTGACACCGTGTAAAAAACCTGGTATTTCCTGACCAAAGACCAGGGCGGCCAGGAGTTTACAAATGAGGACTCTATGGTGCCTTTGTTTGAAAATGTGTCAGTTGTGGTTGGAGGAAAGAAGCTTTGGTTCCCTGTCGGAAATTCTCCGTGCTGGGTAAATAGAACCCGTAAGCGGGTGCCACCGACGGCGTGGCTTCGGCCTGGGCAGGCCGATGAAATGTTCGCTGTCAGCCTGGACTGTGGAGGCACATGGAAGCCCCCGGAGCAGGTGGACATCAAAACAGAACTTCCCAGGGGCGCCTGGGGGTCTCAGTCGGTGGCGTGTCCGACTTTGGCTCAGGTCATGATCTCGCGGTCCGTGAGTTCGAGCCCCGCGTCGGGCTCTGTGCTGACAGCTCGGAGCCTGGAGCCTGCTTCGGAGTCTGTGTCTCCTTCTCTCTCTTCCCCTCCCCCACTCATGCTCTGTCTCTCTCTGTCTCAAATATAAATAAAAACATTAAAAAAAAAGAGAAATTATTTAAAAAGAAAACAACAACAGAACTTCCCAGACTTTTGCTGAAGGCCGTTCTGAACAAGGTGGCTCTGTGGCCGCTCCCGGTCTGATTCTTCCCGGCCCGTGACCTCTTAGCATCCCCAGGACTCTGCTCGTACTGGTCTCCCACCTCCCCTGCCCCAGAGACAGAACGCTGGCTGGGGAGCCCCGAACCCTCACCCGAGAAGGTCCCCACTCTTCTCTTGCTATGTTTCTTCACCTAGGAAATGAGAAGGGTGGGCCAGAATCTAGTTAACCAGATGCTTTCTGTGGTCCCTTCAAGCTCCGAGGACTCCTGAGTTCTCCTGATAGAAATCCAGCGCGCCTCTCCCCATCCGTCTGTCTCTTCCTTCTAGATGGGGAAGGAGCGAGTACGCCTCTTTTCCAGGAAGCCCCGCCTTATGAATTCCACCCAGTCGCAGCCCCGGAGTGCACAGTCTCACTCATCGCACGGGTGTCTTTGGCCAGGTAGGTCCTTGGGTCACAGGAACTGTGCTTCTGTCCCACGCCCCACCCTCCACGTGTATGCCATCTTCCTTTAAAACGGGTACGCAATCCCGGCTGTCGATTGACTGGCTGCCCAGTTCAGGTGGCTACATACTGAAGATGAAAGAAAGCGAGAAAGGTTTCCGAAGGAAAAGCAATGCCGATGATGACTGAACAGCCTTTCTTAGCAGGCCACATACAGTTACGAGCGGGGATTCTGGAGCCAGATAGATGCAGCTTGGAGACCCAGCTCTCCCGAGTACTGAGGTTCCTGAGCGACTCACTCATACTCCCCACGCCTCAGTTTTCTCATCGATAAAAGTAAGCACAGTAATAGTACCGCCTTGGGGCTATGACCATGTTTCAGCGACATCATGCATGAAAGGCCCTCAGCGCAGCGTCAAGCTTGAAATTCTTCAAGCTGTTAGTTCTTTAGTGATGATGATGATGATGGTGATGGTGACGATTTCAATTCATCCCAGGAGGCCAGACCTCACAGCACAATGTCCATAGGCTTGGTCCACTGTTACTTCCTTCCCATGCCAAAAAATAAAAAATAAAAAAAAAAAAAATAAATAAATAAATAAATACAGTGACTTCCAGAAGCTTTAACAAATGTCTGGTTGCCTGCTTTGCCTGCTGGAATATCCACACTTGAGTGATAGGAGTCAGCTAGTGAAGATCTGAAATCCCCTTCTAATCGCCCTCAGGATTTGAGGAAAGGTCTTTACGAATAAGGGGAATTCAATGGCTATGTGATGTCTCATGAATGGCAGGTATGAGGGTGCTGGAAAGGAGAAAGTATACAACCTTGGATATCACCAAAATCTGTTCTTAGAACTGTGTTAGGGATGCAAAGAACAAAAATGGACACATCAATTAATGGAACAGAATAGAGAGCCCAGAAATAAATTCTGGTCAGAATAAATATATGGTCAATTAATCTCTGACAAAGGAGGCAAGAATATCCAATGGGAAAAAGACAGTCTCTTCAGCAAATGGTGATGGGAAAACTGGACAGCGACATGCAGAAGAATGAACCTGGACCACTTTCTTTCACCATACACCAAAATCAACTCAAAATGGATTAAGGACCTAAATGTGAGACCTGAAATCGTCAGAATCCTAGAAGAGAGCACAAGCAGTAATTTCTCTGACAGCAGCCATAACAATGTCTTTCTAGATACGCCTCCTGAAGCAAGGGAAACAAAGGCAAAAATAGACTATTAGGACTACATCAAAATAAAAAGCTTCTGCACAGCAATGGAAACAGTCAACAAAACTAAAAGACAGCAATGGAATGGGAGAAGATATTGGCAAATGACATATCCGATAAAGGGTTAGTGTCCAAAATGTATGAAGAACTTAATACGATTCAGTACAAAAAAAAGAATCCAATTAAAAATAGGCAGAAGACATGAACAGACCTGTCTCCAAAGAAGACACCCAGGTGGCCAACAGACACATGAAACGATCCTCATCATCACTCTTCATCAGGGAAATGCAAATCAAAACCACAATGAGATATCACCTCACACCTGTCAGAATGCCTAAAATCTAAAACACAAGACACAACAAGTGTCAGGATGTGGGGAAAAAAGAAACCTTGTGCACCGTTGGTGGGGATGCAAACTGGTACAGCCACCGTGGAAAACAGAATGGAGGTTCCTCAAAAAATTAAAAATAGCACTACCCTAAGACCCAGCAATTGCACTATGGGGTATTTACCCAAAGAATACAGAAACACTAATTCAAAAAGATAATGCACCCCTATGTTCATTACAACACTATTATGTGTTTCATGAATTTTTTAATGTTTATTTATTCCTGAGAAAGGAGAGAGAGAGCACAGGTGAGGTGGGGCAGAGAGAGAGGGAGACACAGAATCCGAAGCAGATTCCAGGCTCTGAGCTGTCAGCACAGGGCCCGACGCGGGGCTCGAACTGGTGAACTGCGAGATCACGACCGGAGCCAAAGTCGGACGCCCCACCGACTGAGCCACCCAGGTGCCCCTATTGTAGCATTATTTACAATAGCCAAATTATGGGAGCAGCCCAAGTATCCACCACTGATAGATAAATGGGTAAAGAAGTGGTATATATACATATATACGTGTGTGTGTGTGTGTGTGTGTGTGTATATACATATATATATATACATAAATACGTATATATGTATATATATAATGGAATATGACTTAGTCATAAAAAGAATGAAATCTTGCCGTTTGCAACAACACGGATGGATCTAGAGAGTATAACACTGAGTGAAATAAGTCAGAGAAAGACAAATACTGTATGATTTCACTCCTATGTGGAATTTAAGAAACAAACCAAAGAAACAAAAAAGAGACAAACCAAAAACAGACACTTAGCTAGAGAGAACAGACTGATGGTTACCAGAGGGGAGAAGGGTGGGGGGATGGCTGAAATGGGTGAAGGGGATTAAGAGTACTTGCCATGATGAGCCCTGAGTCATGTATAGAATTGCTGAATCACTCTATTGTACACCTGAAGCTGGAATTAAAAGGTTTTTGGGTTTTTTTTTTAAGTGCAAAGGGAAGAATCCACACAGGATCCAGAAATCCCTCCTCAGAAGCACCTCTATGCTAGGCCTCTCTTTTGTTATCCAGCTGCCTACTGGATATCTCTGCCTCGATGTCCCGCGGGTACTTCCAATTCAACTTGTCCAATACGGAACCCATTTTCTCTCCTTAATCCACAATCCGATACACCTCCCCCCCCCCCACCACCCGATTTTCCAAGGCAAGAACTGGGAAGTCATCCTCAGCTCCCCCTTCTCCCTCAACTTTCCACTGCCAGCTAATCAACTGTGTAGATTTGAACTCCTAAGGAGCTCCCCAGTGCACCCATAGCTCACCTTCTCCATTGAGCTGCCCCAATTCACCAGCTCTTCTTAGTTCAGAGAAACAGTCTTCTCGATAGGGCTTTTGCCATTATTCCATTCATTCCGTCCCCACCATCTACAAGACCACCGGAAGGAACGTCTTAAAACTCAAATCTGCCCAAGTCAATGCCTGCTTTCAAAGCACCTCCCCAGCTCCCTTGGGCCTTAAGGGTGAAGTGTAAACATTTGATAAGACACAAGCAATGGCCCCAGCTAAATGGCACCCACCACTCCCTCGTCCCCTGGGGGCCTCAAGGGACCGATCGTAAGCCTACAAACTGCCCCAGTTCATTTTTGATGTGTCATACTATTTTACCCTTCTGTCCCACCTCTGCCCAGAAAGTGCTCTCCTCTTCCTCCCCCAATCTGGTGAATCTAACCTACCCCCACTGCAGGGTCTTCCCTGTCCTCTCCCCACAACTGCAGTCCCTCTTTTGCACATTAATGTTACATAGAAGTCCTTGACACCCCCATCACATTGAACTTGTCTGCTCAAACAGGCCTCTCATGTCAATATCTTACTCATCTTTGTATCTTTAGCATGGAACACAAGATCTAGCCAAAGTAGGCATTCGATAAAGGCTTGTGAAATGAACAAATGGCCTCACGAAGTCTGTATCCACAATAGCAATAGGTCAGTGCCGAATGAGGGTTACTGGACTTTGTCGGGGACAAGATCTAAGAAATTTCGGGAGACTTGAGCTCAGGCCTTGGCTGGTGCTCCGTGTAACTCCTTATCTTCAATTCAACTTCCCTGTTCCTAACCCCAGATAAAAAGCACATAGAGAACTAGAGAAGAAATACCACTTGGCCTTGAGCCTTTGGCCAGAGAATTCCTCTCCCTCTCCAAATCTGTCCTCCATCCCAGGAGGCCTGGCTTACAGCTAATCCATGAAAAAAAAAGACCATTCTCACCACCCCCCACCCCCCCCCCCCCCCGCCTAGCAAAGGCCCGCTCCACCTCTGAACTCCTGGAAGGCTCTTTGCCTGCACAAGTCTGGTACCCATCGTAGACAGCGTGTTGGGTTAGTTTAATTGGCTTTCCCAGGGGAATCTCAGAATGTCAGAGCAGGAAGAGCCCTGGGAAGATCATCTGTTCTGACTGTCTCCCAGTGCCTGCCAAGGACCCTGAGGCTTGGAAGGAGAATCCACTTGCCGTAGATGGTGAGTCTCCTGGGGAGTGTGATCAAATAGATTCCTGGGCCCAACCCTAGACCCATGACATCAGAATAAGGGTCTGGACGGTATCCGTTGAGAAGCCTCGGGCTGTCCTATGCTCCGTGTTGTGTCTCCTCGACTGGCTCACCAGAGGCTATTTGATGGCAAAGGCTTTCGTCTTCACTTTCTGTGTCTCCCGTGGCATCCAATACAGCGGTGCCCTATAAAGTTGTCTTTAGCCATTAGCCGCTGGGTTGCGTCCCCACGAGCAAACTCAAGTGAACAAAGAAGCCCAACCTGATGTTAGTCTGTCTGAAGGCACCGAGGAAGAGGTAGCTTTGGCAGGACTTCCCAAATGCTGCTTTCTGGCCGATGGTCCTGGTGCCCAGGTCATCCCTGACCAAAATGGTTTCGGGTCGGAAGACTCTATTTCCTAGGAAAATAAAGATTCGATTACTTGGACCCCCTCGAACATTTTTCTTAACTCTCTTTTTGGGAGGAAACTCAACATTCCAACACACACACACACACACACACACACACACACACATGATAACCTGGACATCTACTCGGGTCACGATCTTTTTTTTTTTAATGTTTATTTATTTTTAGAGAGAGAGCGCGAGCAGGGGAAGGGCAGAGAGAGGGGGAGACAGAGAATCTCAAGCAGGCTCCACGCTGTCAACGCGGAGCCCGACGCAGGGCTTGAACTCACAAACCATGAGATCATGACCTGAGCCGAAACCAAAAGTTGGACGCTTAAACGACCGAGTCACCAGGTGCCCCTTGGGGTCACAATCTTATACTCTGTGGGTGCCCAGCTTGGGCAGTGATCCCAGGTAGTCAGGAAGCTTAATGACCACACAAAGGCTCACTACAGTCACAGGCTGAGCTCATGAAGACAGGAAGGTGACCTCGGGCACTTTGGTAACTCTTCCAACAAGGAAGATGACAACATACGCTTTCTCCTTGAGCCTGTTTCCCAGAAATTCCCACCAAGCCCTTTCCCCAAGATTCTGACCAGTCAAGGTTTACCTCTGCTAAGAAAGCCAGAGACACTTCAGGCCTACCCCATCCCCCACCACCACTGGCTCCACTGACCTTGCAGCCAGAGGCCTCTGGGAAGAAGAGTGGCCTACCTGCTTGTCAACCAACAGAGATCAAACACAAGACCAGCCCCAGCCTGGCCTCAAATTCCTTCCATTGCCAAGAGGCCACTGCCCCGTCCGTGGATCTTTCAGCACAGTTGGACAGGGAGGGGCAGTGGCCAGAAGAAGGACGAGCTGCTCACTTAACTCACTGGTCACCCATTTGCAGGGGCCTGGACAGCAAGTGCCCTCTGGAGCCCACTCACTTGCATCCACAGCTTGTCCTGTCACCCCTCTGGAGGTGGAGGGGACCTTGTAAGCACCTCTGAGCAGGAGGCTCGGAGGCAGGACAACTACCTGAAGTCCCCCCAAAAAGTATGAGCTGTCTCCTGGGAGGCCAGAGGGTCTGCAGGGGCGGGGGGTGGGGGGAGCAGAAGGCCACGTTCAGTTGTTGATTTCCAAGGGCTAGTGCAGAGCCGGCCACAAGAGGTAAGACCTGAAAAGCCAGACCAGGTAGACATTGAGGATGGAGGTAGGGTCAAAAAACAAGGACGGCAGGGAGGTGACCACGTCCAATCGCCTTGAAAAGGGCTGGCGGTGGGGTAGCTGAGACATAGCCATAGGCCTCAGGGTTTGTGGGCCGGTCATCCTGGGTTAAAGCCGGGGGGTCCCGGGGGGAGGCTACAGTTTTCTGGTGGGGTCTAGACAGGGCTTTGTCCTCAGGGAGTTTGAAGTCTAGCAGGGCCTTTCCCTCATCTAAAGAAATCCAGTCCGGGGGCGCCTGGGTGGCTCAGTCAGTTAAATGTCCGACTCTTGGTTTCGGCTCAGGTCATGATCTCACTGTTCGTGAGTTCGAGCCCCGTGTGGGGCTCCATGCTGGCAGTGCAGAGCCTGCTCGGGATTCTCTCTCTCCCTCTCTTTCTATCTACCCCTCCCCTGCTCACACACCCTCTCTCACACACAAAATAAATAAATAAACTTGAAAGAAAGAAAGAAAGAAAGAAAGAAAGAAAGAAAGAAAGAAAGAAAGAAAGAAAGAAACCCAGTCCCGGCATTGGTGCCTCCCTGCTCTGGGTCCCCAAGGGCCACCACAGTTTTGAAGCTAGAGAAAGTCATTGGGCTACAGTGAGCCCTAGTGTGCATGAGAGGAGGCTTACGTCACCGCTCCCCACTCCCCCGACGGCTGGACGTGAACTTTTGGCTCTTTATCCACCAGTGAGATTCAGCCACATTCTCGCATGGAGCGTTCAGTGGCTCAAGGAAACATATTTGCCAAATCGGGCTGGCTTTGCTATCAGAGAGTTTCCTGACAGAGGCACCACGTTCCGAACAACGGAGATAACAAGACCACCGAGGCCCAGGAGGGACGTAAGGAAAGAAACTTTCCAGTGTCCCCCTGACCCCTGCAGGGTGAAAATACGACTCGAGCCCATCAGTTTTCTGAGCTTTACTCCCGTCCGTTGGAGTCAGAAGAGCCCAGGGGACCCGTGAATCGGATAAACCTTCCGATACTCTTTTAAATCTCCTCGATTGTAGGAACATGACAATAAACCCTTATAATCCCGAGGGAAATAAAGGGAGCCCTTCCAAGGTCTTCTTGTTTTTAACAAAATAAGGACCTACTATCCAACTGGACACTATTCTCCGTGTAAGGCACTAAGCGCGCCCTTTACGTATGTTATCTAACCTAATTCTTTTTTTTTTTTTTTTAGTTCATTTATTTATTTTCGAGAGAGACAGCACGAGTTGCGGAGGGGAGCAAAGAGAGAGGGAGGGAGAGAGAATCCCAAGCAGGCTCTGTGCAGAGCCCGACGCAGGGCTCGAAGTCACCCACCGTGAGATGGTGGCCTGAGCTGAGATCAAGGGTCGGACGCTTAACCGACTCAGCCACCCAGGGGCCCCATCTAACCTAATTCTGACAACAACCCGAGGGCAGAGGTGTTATAAGTGGGCCCACGCGCAGAGAGGTTTAATGACTTGCCCAAGGCCACACGGCTGATATGAAGCAGCGCCAAGGTTCAGAACCAGGGCTGTGGAACCCAGAGATGCACGCTCTACACCACTGTGCCTGCGTTTCTCGAAGCGGGAGCGGCTTCCCAGGCCCCGCCCGACACCTGTTGACTCAGAATCCTGAAGGGTGCGCCCCGGAATGCAAACGCTTAACACCAACTACCCCGGTGTGTGTGTGGTGGGGGAGGGGGGTCCTGGAGCACTGGGATGCTCCGGGGCCTGGTTGGCACTGTGCTGCCTCCTGAGTGTGGCCTAGGGCACGGGCCGGGATGCTGAGGGCTGCGTGTCAGATCTCACGCTACTCAGCAATCTTCCCTGCACACCTGCCACCCAGGACCGGTGACTGAATGTCAGGGCTATTTTAGGCGGACCCTTCACCTGCACCATGGACTCAAAGCCTCTCTGGGCTCATATCTGAGAACTTGAGACCTCTGGTTCTTCCCCTTCCTCCTCCCAAGGAACATACACGCGGAGGCCCACGGTCTCTTGGTGGCCCCTTCGCAAAATGCTCACACACACACACACACACGCGCGCGCCTTTGCATATTTTCAGGAAGCACATAGATCATCGAAGGCTCCTTTATGAACTGCCTGCCCAATCAGCCCAAGGAGCCCATGTCACAGAAGCTTCTGACCTAGAAATCTGGACAGAGACTAGGTCCCGTGGTTGTCTTTTTTTCTAATCCCCTCTGTTAGAGATACACCCCAGAGTGTTGTAGGCAAAATGATATGTTGTCTGGGATTTGTTTTTAAATACTCCCCGGGGGCGCCTGGGTGGCTCAGTCGGTTGAGCGCCTGACCCTTGGTTTCAGCTCAGGTCAGGATCTCACAGTTCGTGAGTTCGAGCCCCACGTCGGGCTCTGCACTGACCATGCTGGAGCCTGCTTGGGATTCTGTCTCTCCCTTGCTCTCTGCCCCTCCCCTGCTCACGCACTCTCTCTCTCTCAAAATAAATAAACATTAAAAAAATAATAAAATACTCTCAGTTATGGAGGGTTATGGGGCATGGGGGATTGGCCATGAATTGTTCACCGTTGAAGCTGTGAGGGGGGTAGACAGGGGTTCCCTCTACTGTTCTCTCTGCTTCCGTATGTGTTTTTAAACGTCCATAATAAAAAGCTGGAGACGATTAGGTTGAATTACACGTTGTGTGAATCATATGTCAGTAAAGCTGTTTATTTTTTATTTTTTTATTTTTTTTTAAGTTTATTTATTTTTGAGACAGAGAGAGACAGAGCATGAACAGGAGAGGGTCAGAGAGAGCGGGAGACACAGAATCGGAAGCAGGCTCCAGGCTCTGAGCCATCAGCCCAGAGCCCGACGCGGGGCTCGAACTCAACGGAGCACGAGATTGTGACCTGAGCCGAAGTCGGACGCTTAACCGACTGAGCCACCCAGGCGTCCCAAAGCTGTTTATTTTTTAAATTAACCTCCTGTTCTGGACCTGCCAATGGACACACTAAAGGCCAAGAGAGAATCGTGTCCTTTCCAGAGCGTTCTTGCTTGCAGTCACGGCAACAGGTAGTCCCAACGTCTTGGCCTTGCTAAGGTGACGGGAACCCCTCTAAGCAGGTCTCACTGGAGGGTTGACAAGACCAGTTGTTGAATATGAAGGACCACAAGCCACAGGCCTAATTGCCTCTAATGATAGGCATCAGTCTGCTGCTGCTGAGCCCAATAGTGATAACTATCCCTGACCATCCACATTCAGAGCACTGTACGAAAAGAAACTTCGCTGGCAGGATCCCACACTCTCTCTCAAGAGGCCACGAAACGTAGCAGACATCTAAGTCCCTGCTGACTAAAGCCCGGAAGAAGCCAGAAGGTGCTTGAATGGATTTTGAAAAGCACAGGCCTTGTTTCATGTGTATTCAGTTCGAGAGCGTGAGATCACGACCTGAGCTGAACTCGAGAGTCGGGACGCTTAACCCACCGAGCCACCCAGCCACCCCTAAAAATGAACGCTTCTTAAAGCTAGCAACTGGCGGCGAGTTTTGCGAACAAGACCGACACCGAAATAATCACCCACGGGTTTGCCATGGAGGAGGCGGTGGGGGTGGGGGGTAAGGAGTGGCATCAGGGCTTACAGGCAGACATCTGCAAAGTCCCCTCATCTCCCTTCATGGGGTGGAGCCTAAAGAGGCCTTCTCCCGTGCCCCCCCCGCCCCCCCAAACACTGTAGCCCTTGCTCGGGAAGTGACTAAACCGCGGAGATCTGCGGAGATGGCCCTCTTTTACAGCACGTGTCCCTCCACCTCTATAGCTTCTCCGCAAAACAGAGCTGACAGCGGTCCCCACCTCGGAGGGTTGACATGAAGTTTCCCCGAGCCTGTCTAGGGAAAGCCCCCGGGAACAGGGCCCGAGCACAGAGTGAGCCCTGGGTAGAAGTTAGTTAATTCTTGTTCATGGTGTTTTCTTTGGCCGGCCACACTACCGGCCCAGCCATTCCTTGGCTAGAGCGGCGTGACAGCCGCTGTGACTCAAACACCTTTTCCTTGCGTTTCATCCGGACGAGCGTTAGGGCAGGGGGGGGTGGGGACTCGATCCCATGACCCTGGGATCACGACCTGAGCCGAAATCAAGACTCTGACGCTCAACCGACTGAGCCACCCAGGCGCCCCTCTTTGAACACTCTTTCTAGGGGCACCTGGGTGGCTCAGGCGGTTGAGGGTCCGACTTCGGCTGAGGTCATGATCTCGCGGTCCGTGAGTTCCAGCCCCACATCGGGCTCTGGGCTGACAGCGCAGAGTCCGGAACCTGTTTCGAATTCTGTGTCTCCCTCTCTCTCTCTTTGCTCCTTCCCCACTCATGTTTTCTCTTTCTCTCTCTCTCTCTCAAAGGAATAAACGTGAAAAAAAAAAAAATTTCAAACACCCTTTCTATCCAGAAGGGCATCAAGGCAGTTTTCACCAACCCGACCTTCAAAACTGGCGGAGAAGCCCTGTCATCTGCTTTGAAAGATCCACCCTGCTGCTTATTTTGATGTCCCCTGCGTGGCACTTAATAAGGGTGATACCCTGACAGACAAGACCATAGGAGACTCCCCATAACTCCTAGTAAATACACACCGTGGAGCAGTTGACTTCTCCCTAAATAGAATCTTGGGTGTCCCTTGGATGAATGTTTAAAAACAAAAACAGGGGCGCCTGGGTGGCTCAGTCGGTTAAGCGTCCGACTTCGGCTCAGGTCATGATCTCATGGTCCGTGGGTTCGAGCCCCGCGTCCGGCTCTGTGCTGACAGCTCGGAGCCTGGAGCCTGTTTCCGATTCTGTGTCCCTCTCTCTCTGACCCTCCCCTGTTCATGCTGTCTCTCTCTCTGTCTCAAAAATAAATAAATTAAAAAAAAAAACAAAAACACACCACCCTTCTTTAGTGGCTGTAACAAAAACCATAAGGAGAGAGTAAGCACCCTGCTCGGCGTGAGGTCAGCTACACAACAAAACAGACCCCGCTGCCTGCCGTTGCCCACCGCCACCTCCCTCCGGGACCCTGGACACCACATCTGCAAAGAACCACAGGCTCTGGGGGCCTGGCGAGCAGGGGCTGACAGATGACAAACTGTGTGCGGCTCGGAGTCCAAGGACCCCTATTAGCATCTCTCCAACAATAGACCTTCTGGGTGACACTGGCCTCATTGTCCTCCTGGTCCCCTTGTTCTGCCCGGGAGCCGGGTTTTCAGGGGCAGGCTCCGGCTGTCTTTGACGTAAGGCTCACTTGTGAAAAGCCGCAACGGGAAATCGTGGCATATGCACTCCGGGCCCTGCTCACAGAGGGTGTTACTACAGGGACACTCAGCGCCTCCGTCACGTGACCGCTGCAGGAGCAGAGCGGTCATTCCACAGAGCCACTCGGCCACCAGCCTACTGTCTGCCTCGCGGCCCACTGCCCCCAGACCCCCTTTCATATCCCTGCCTCTCTCCCCGAGCCCGAGGCCGGGTTCCAGAGCGATAGACACATCACATGGGGTGGGACCGGGAGCCCATGTGTTAGCAAAGCAGCTCGTTCCTCTGGGCAACGTGGATCCAGCTATGAACGTGGGGGTCACGAGGGAGGGCACAGAGCTGGGCCAGAGATGCGACAAAGCCCACTTGTCCTTAGGCACACGCAGCTCGTGTGCTCTGTGCGTCACTGTGGTGGATTTCAAAACAACTATACTTGGGGCGCCTGGGGGGCTCAGTCGGTTAAGCATCTGACTTTGGCTGTGGTCACGATCTCACAGTTCTTGAGTTCGAGCCCCGCGTCGGGCTCTGTACTGACAGCTCAGACCCTGGAGCCTGCTTTGGATTCTGTGTCTCCCTCTCGCTCTGCCCCTCGCTCACTCTCTCTCTCTCTCCCTCACTCTCTCTCTCAAAAGTAATTAAACGTAAAAAAAAAATTTATTTATCTTTTTAATTTTTTTTTTAACTTTTATTTATTTTTGAGACAGAGAGAGAGAGAGCATGAACAGGGGAGGGGCAGAGAGAAAAGGAGACACAGAATCGGAAGCAGGCTCCAGGCTCTGAGCCATCAGCCCAGAGCCTGACGCGCGGGGCTTGAACCCACAGACCGCGAGATCGTGACCTGAGCCGAAGTCGGACGCTTAACCGACTGAGCCACCCAGGAGCCCCTAAAACAAAATTTTTTTAATATTTCAATTGCTAGACCTGGACCTTGATGAATGGAAACTGTCTTGACCAGCAACCTCAAATAACCAGCAGCCTTGTCCTGCCTTGTCCCAACCCCTTATAGGGAAATGAGCCACATGACAAGATAGTGGGGAAAATTTTTAAGTGGGGAACGTTTGGAGCCCACCCCCATTCAGCCCGGTCTCCTCCTTCTCTACCTCTGGTTCTTGGCCATGGTTGTCAACCTTCCATGGGCATCAGGATCGCCTGGGCACTTGTTTAACAGGTAGAGTCCTAGGGTCGCCTCCAGTCACTCCAACTGGGTAGTCAGCTGATATTCAGGGAACACATACTCTGTGCCAGGCATTACTGTAGGCATTAGAGATCCAACAGTGAACAAGACAGAGCCCCCATCCCTGGGATGCTTACAATTTGACGGATAGGATCGGCAAGGAAGAAAGAAGCTAATTGCAAATACCCACAAGTGCTAGGAAGTACAACCCCATGGATGTGATACGGAGAGGCCAGGGTGTGGTTGTGATTTTAGAGAGCATGGCCAAGGCTGGCGTCTCTGAGAAGGTGACATTTGCCTGAGGCCTGACGGAACAGAAGGAGCCAGCCATGGGAAGGGTGTTATATCCGAAGGAAGACCGAGTGCAGAGACCCTGACTGAATGAGTCAGTGCTCGATTCGCTCAAGGGCAGAAGGGCAGACAGACAGAAGGCCTAGACAGTCATTTTCCATAGATCTTAGAGACAGGCCAAGAAGGGGAGCCTGGGTGGCTCAGTTCGGCTCTTGGTTTCAGCTCACGTCATGATCTCACGGTTTGTTGGTTGGAGCCCCGCATTGGGCTCTGCACTGACACACAGAGCCTGCTTGGGATTCTCTGTCTCCCTCTCTCTGCCGTCCCCCACTCGTTCTCTCTCTCTCTCCCTCAACATAAGTAAATAAACATTTAAGAAAGAAAGAAGAAAGAAAGAAGAAAGAAAGAAAGAAAGAAAGAAAGAAAGAAAGAAAGAAAGAAAGAAAAGGGCCAAGAAGCTACATTTTTAACAACTCTCCCCCCACCCCGGGTGATTCTGAGGCGTGGGCCCGGCTGAGAACCCCAGACTACACTGTCATTCAGAAGCCTGACCCCAGGGCCCGCACTGTGCTCACAGGTCAGCAGGCCCGTGTTAAGCATTGTTCAGAATGCCTTGTGAGAACCTTCCACTCTCTGAGCAGCGTTGTCCAGAGTAATCTCTGCATTCGGAGGTAGGGGCTCAGTCTCACTGCGGGGCCCTGTGGGCTCAGGGGAAGGAAGACCAGTTGAAGGGGCCAAACTCACACTTGGAAGCAACCAGCCATGGCCACAGCCCCTGGCTCCCTGGAAGGCCCACATGCCAATTCTTTGGTGCCCGGTGCCGCCCACAGGCTGCTGGGAATGTGGCCGACTCACTCAGGTACCCCGGCCAAGGCTGCCGGGGGTGGGGGGGGCCTCCCCAAGCCATCTGAAGCCCCAGCATGGTCCGGCTGGGTATGTGGGGTCAAGGCCATGTTTGGGGGCCTCCCACCTGCCCCTTTATGCATCGCTCTCAATACCTCTTACCTCAGGCAGGCAGGACCATCGGGATGACTTAAACTGGACTCACGATGGTCCCTGGTCCAGAAGCAGGCCCACCATACCTAGGCGGGGTTATAAATCTGTATCCCAGATCTCTTCCTCTCCCTCCTGCCTCCCTTACCAAACAAAACCTTCCTGCGGTGGCTTCTTTTTGTTTTTGTTTTTTTTAATTTTTTTAAATGTTTATTTATTTTTGAGAGAGAAACAGAGACCGAGAGCACGGGGGGGGGGGTGGGACGGGGGGGGGGGGGGTAGGGAATAGAATCTGAAAGCAGGCTCCAGGCTCCTTGCTGTCAACACACAGCCAGATGCGGATGCGGGGCTCGAGCTCATGAAGGAGGGATCATGACCTGAGCTGAAGTCAGCCGCTCAACCGACTGAGCCACCCAGGCGCCCCCTTGTGGTGGCTTCTACTTCCGGGGAGATGAACTGGATGCACTTTTCTCCTCTCCTCCCATCCGTCTCTGAAAGAGCCTGTCAAGAGGATGAAGAAACAAGCTACTGGCTGGGAGAACATATTTACAAACCACATATCCAACACAGGACAAGTATCTAGAACACATGAAGAACTCTCAAGCCCAACTGCAGGAAAACACACAGCCCAATTAGGAAATGGTCAAATAACACGAACAGACATTTCAGCAAAGAGGATGTACAGATGGCCACTAAGAACTTTGAAAACATGTACAGCGTACAGATCTTTTCCCTCTTTGGTGGGGTTTATCCCTAGGTACCTTAATGGCTTTTGTTGCAATTGTAAAGGGGGTCGATTCCTTGATTTCTCTTTCTGCTGCCTCATTATTGGTGTGTAGAAATGCCGCCGATTTCTGTGCATTCTGATTTTCTATCTTGCGACTTTGCTGAATTCATGGATCAGTTCTAGCAGCTTTTTGATGGAGGCTTTCGCGTTTTCCACGTGGAGTATCGTGTCATCTGTGAACAGTGAAAGTTTGGCTTCGTCTTTGCCGATTGGTTTACCTTTTATTTCTTTTTGCGGTCTGCCGAGGCTAGCACTCCCAGGACTGTGCCGAACAACAGTGGTGAGAGTGGACATCCCTGCCATGTTCCTGTCCTGTCCTTAGGGGGACACTCTGTTTTTCCCCATCGAGAATGACATTAGCTGTGGGTCTTTCACATACGGTCTTTACGGTGTTGAGGTGTGATCCTTCTATCGCTACTTTGTTGAGGGTTTTTATCAAGAAAGGATGCTGTATTTTGTCAAAGGCTTTTTCTGCACCCATTGAGAGGATCGCATGGTTTTTCTCCTTTCTTTTACGAATGTGATGTATCATGTTGATTGATTCGCGAATATTTAACCAGCCAGGAGCCCAGGAGTAGTAAATCCCACTTGATCACGGTGAATAATTCTTGTGACGTACTGTTGAATTTGATTCGCTAGTATCTTGTCGAGAATTTTTGCATTCAGGTTCATCAGGGATATTGGCCCATAGTTCTCCTTTGTAGTGAGGTCTTTGTCTGGCTTTGGAATTAAGGTAATGCCGGCAGTCATTTGCACTATTAAGTATTTATCCAAAGGATACAAAACTGCAGACTCAAAGGGCACATGATTTATATATATTATATATGTATTTGCATATATATAATGCAATATTACTCGGTGATCAGAAAGAATGAAATCTTGCCCTTTGCAACAACGTGGATGGAATTAGAATGCATTAAGCTAAGCAAAATAAGTCAGTCAAAGACAGAAACCATATGATTTCACTCAGACGTGGAATTTAAGAAACAAAACAGATGAACATAGGGGAAGGGAAGGAAAAATAAGATAAAGAGAGAGGGGGAGGCAAACCGTAAGAGACTCTTTGTTTTAATTTTTTTTTAATTTTTTATTAAGTTTCTTTATTTTGAGGGAGACGGTGAGCATGCAAATGGGGGAGGGGCAGAGAGAGAGAGAGAGAGAGAGAATCCCAAGCAGGCTCCGTGCTCAGCACAGAGCCCCATGCAGGGCTCGATCCCACGAACCTCAAGATCATGAACTGAGCTGAGACCAAGAGTCGGACACTTAACCGTCTGAGCCACCCAGGCACCTCCCATAACAGATTCTTAAATACAGAGAACAAACTGAGTGTTGACGGAGAGAGGTGGGTGGGGGGGACGGGCTAAATGGGTGACGGGCATTGAGGAGGGCACTTGTTGGGAGGAGCACTGGGTGTCATATGTAAGAGATGAATCACTGGGTTCTACTCCTGAAACCAAGACTACACTGTACGTTAACTAACTGGAATTTAAAGAAATAAACTGCACTCTTAAAGAAAATGTTCAATATCACTGGCCATTAGGAAAATGAAACCTAAAACCACAATACCTATAAGAAAGGTCAAAACAAACAACAAAATGGGGCACCTGGCTGGCTCAGTCCATAGAGCATGGGACTCTCGATGTTGGGGTTGTGAGTTTGAGCCCCACATTGGGGGTAGAATTTACTGTAAAAAAAATAGCCACAGCACCCAACATGCTGGTGAGGATTTAGAGAAACTGAATCACTCCTATGTTACTGGTGGGGTTGTAAAATGGCACAGCCACTCTGGAAAGCAGTTTGAACAGCTTCTTCAAAAAATAAACACGCAGCTACCGGACGATCCGGCAGTGACACTCTTGGGCATGTATCCCGGAGAAATAAAAACTTACGTTCACACAAACACCTGTCAGCGAATGTTCGTAGCATCTCTATTCCTAAAAGCCAAAAGCCAGAATGGGCCCAGGTGTCCCCCAGCAGGTTAAGCCCACAGTGATGCATCCATACCATGGAAAACCACTCAGCAACAAAAAGGAATCAAGTCGACACATGAAACAGCCCGGATGAACTTCCAGAGAACTCTGTCGAGTGAAAAAAGCCAAAAGGTGCGGACTCTATGATTCTACTCGGAGAACATTCTTGAAATGAAGAACAGATTAGTGATCGCCAAAGTTGAGGAGGTTTGAGGTGGCAAGGAAGTGGGTGTGGCTATAAAAAGAGCACAGAAGGGATCCCTGTGGCGACGGGAACGTTCTGTGCCTTGACGGTGCTGATGTCCACAGCCTGCTAGTGACAGCATTCTATAGTTTTGCAAGATGCCACCGTTGGGAGAAGCAGGATCAAAGGTATATGGAACCTCTCTGTGCTATTTCGTACAACTGCGCATGAACCTGGGTCAAAATAAAAGGTTTAGCTGAAAAAGAAAAGACCTTTCTGGGGCGCCTGGGTGGTTCAGTCGGTTGAGTGTTGACTCTCGGGCTCGGCTCAGGTCGTGATCTCACAGCCCGTGAGTTCGAGCCCTACGCTGGGCTCCACGGTCCCCCTCTCTCTCTGTCCCTCCACCTCTTGAGCTCGTTCTCACAAAAATAAACAAATAAACATTAAAAAAAAAAAAGTCCTTTCTCTTCCTCTGTTTATCCCCTTCTCTTGGGCCCTGCTCTAATAATCCATGAGGAGATGCTAATGGGTAGTAAAGGGACCAATATTGTCCCCAGTTCCTACCTATCTCAACGGGGAGGTGGGGGGGGGGGTCCTGGCAATCACAAAAAGGTAACTCTTTACAGAAGAAATTGCCTTGAATTTAAAATCAGGTTACCTTGGGGCCTGGTCTGAAAATGCTTTGTGACCTCAGGCAAATGGCTTGGCCTCTCTGAGATTCCATTTCATCACCTGTAAACAGATTTTTGAAGATTAAACGAAAAAATGAAAACACATGGTAAATTGTAAAGCAGCCCCCCAAACACGGTCTTTTTCCTTGCCTTCCTCCTTTCCTGTCTTTATTACTTCCAGTTAGAGGAAGGGACTGTGCCATAGGTCTCCTTGTATTCCCATGACTTAGCCCAAGTCCCTGCCCAGGAGGCACTTAGGAAGTGCTTGTTAATGCTGATAATGGCAGAGTATTTAAACCAGGGGTTAGCTCTAATGGGGGAAGAAGGAAGGTTCTGCCCCCAGTGGGACACAGGTCTTGGCTGTGTCTTTGGCTGAGACTCTGAAGAACACTTGTTCGCACCCCCTGGGAATAGCTCCCTGCCCTGGGAATCGTTGCACCAGAGACATCATGGGCCGGAGAGGCAGGGCCCATGGGACAGACCAGCTGCCACGTTGGGGGACCAGGGAGGACTGGAGAGAAGACAAGCTCGTCACTCGGACCAAGAACTTCCCTACCCGTCACCACCTTCAGTCCCCACCACCCTCCTGAGGCAGGCAGAGCGGGGGGCAGCCCCGTCCTCCATGGGCAAACCCTGAAGGGAGACAGGGCTGAGGCCTGCCCCAGGTTCGCCGGGCCCGTGAGTCAGCGGCACGGCCGGGCCCAGACCCAGGAGCCGGAGATGTTCCACAGCAGGGATGGTGTCCAAATGGAAAAACTAAGCCACAGAAAACGCAGCTCTTCCCTGCCCGGACCTGGAGCCTCTCCTGAGGGAATTGCGGCCAAGGTCACCGGGCCTTTCCACCCAACTTCCTTTCTGAAGGAGCTGCTGTCCCAGCAGGCCGGGGAGGGTGCTGCCCTGGGAGACGGCTTCCCTCCCTTTCGGCCTGGAGCTTTCAGCGACCTATTTATTTATTTATTTATTTATTTTTATTTTTGGGACAGAGAGAGAGACAGAGCATGAACGGGGGAGGGGCAGAGAGAGAGGGAGACACAGAATCGGAAACAGGCTCCAGGCTCCGAGCCATCAGCCCAGAGCCTGACGCGGGGCTCAAACTCACGGACCGCGAGATCGTGACCTGGCTGAAGTCGGACGCTTAACCGACTGCGCCACCCAGGCGCCCCTCAGCGACCTATTTAAAGACAGAGCAACCAGTTTGGGGTTTGGGTCTCCCCGGGTGCCTCTCCCACGCGGCTCCCTGGGGCCTTCCTAGGCTCCTCTTCCAGCTTATCCTCGGTGGTGACAGCTGAGGGTGGGGTAGGGCGGGCACTGTTCTTCTTACCTGTCCCTGAGAGCCCAGAGTGTCCTTGGAAACTCACTCAGAGGCTGAGGAGAACAAGCCAGGGCCTTTCCAGAACCCAGGCTGAGGAGGGGATGGCAGTCCTACGCGGCCCCACCCTGTCCCCCCAGGCTGGATGCTTTCCCCCAAGGGCCCCTTCTCCCCACTGCCACCCCCACCCGGTCTCTGAGAAGACAAGCTGCTTGGAGTCTTCATTTGCAGGAAAGCAGAGAGCGCTCCGGCCTGGGGAAGGTTCGAATGGGGGCGTGGGGGGGGGCGGTGAGGACTTTGCAGCCAGCCCTTACTGAATAGCCCCCATGTGCCTGGCCCCACTCTGTGTCCCCAGGGCCACTGCTCCCACCCTCGGGGTTGCCAGTCAGTCTGGGATGAGGGGCCAGAGGGCCCGGGCAAGGTGCAAGGCAGGCAGGACGTATGAGGACGAGGACACAGGCTCAGGCCAGCCAGTCGGCTTCCAGGCAACTCGCGGAATCTTTGGCAACTCGCCTAACCATTCGTTTGCTCATTCCTTCGTTCACTCGCTGCCCATTCCTTCACTTCATGAATATTTACCAGGTGCCTGTTATGTGCTGGGCGACCCGGCAGGCTCTGAGCCTTCCGGAGCTTCCGGCCTAAGTGGGAGGAGGGGGACAGGGGGACCCGAGGGGGCTCCCTTAGATAGGGTGGTTAAAAGAGGCCTCTCATTGCCATGAGGCCGCACCCTCCTTCTTAAAGACCCACAGATGCTTTCCAGTTAGTGCTGCCAAACCTGAAACCTAAGTGTCCTGAAGAAACTGCCAACATTCTGCAAACATGTAAGACTCAAAAATGGGTCCCTAGCACCTCATAAAAACCTTCTCCCTTCGCAGGGCCTCTCACCCGTGAAGGAAGCTTTGAAGAGGGAACCGAGGAGCCTGAGAGCTCGCAGTGAGGCCTCCTGAACACCCAGCTGTAGATTCGGCAATCCCTCCCCCCTCCACCCCCACCACGGGGTTCCAGAAGTTCCTCCCCGTCTTTTAAAGCGACAGTCAGTAACTTAGGCCCAGTTGGTTCTCCCTCCCTTCGTTGGCGCGCTGCACAGGAATCTGTGGCGCAGCCGCAAAGAGCTGCTGCGGCTTCTCCGGCAGCTGGAGACCCGACGGCCAACTAGACAGCCATGGGCTCTTGGGGGAGCTCACAGTCCGATCAGTGGAAGCGACAGAGATTCATTCATTTCACGCATAGCTAATTAACTACAGTTACGCTAAATGCTTTGAAGGAGACTAATGGGAAGGCCCTCACTCAAGGCAGGGGTCAGGGAAGGCTTTCCTGAAAAGGTGAAACCCAAAGGGTGAGCAGGATTTGGCTGGGCTGAGAGGCGGGAAGGGAGGAAGCGTTGTCTTGTGGGGGACACGACAAGTGAAGGCTGGGGCGGGGGCACGCAAGGGTGGTGCTTTCCACAAACACAAAGCGGGGCCTGGTGAAGTAAGGAGAATGAGACTCAAGGTGAATTCTGGGAGATAGGCAAGGAGGGGCCAGACAGGCAGGGCCTCACAGGCCGTGAGAAGCATTCAGTTGCAGCCTTAGAACTTTGAGGAGCCACGGAAGGGCTCCTGACAGGGGACAGACAGAATCAGGTTTGCATTGGCTTTGGCGGGGGGTGGGGGGGAGCAGCCAAGAGTGGATGTGGGGAGGACACTTGGAAAGCTGCTTACAGTCATTCAGGTGGGAAGCAAAGTCGGAAGCCTCGATCCATATGGTGTGGGGAAGATGGAAGGCAGCACAAGAGCCTAGACGCTTGGGGGAAGTGCAATCCCCAGGCCATTTTGGTGGGTTGGCCATGGGGCTTCAGGGAAGGGAGGATTCGCCCCCATTCTCTAGAGTGGCAGGTGAGAACACGTCAGAGAAAATCTCCAGAATCAAGGGCCTGAGGGAATTCTTAAACTAGATACCAAAGCACCACCCATAAATGAAAGAGGAAATCAAACTACGAATGCACTCAGTGACTTGGATGGCCATCAAGGGCATTATGCTGTGGGGGAAAAGCCAACCTCTAAAGGCCACATACTGTATGATTCCATTTATGTAACGTTCTCGAAGTGACAAAATTATAGAGACTGGAGAACAGATTAAGTAGTTTCCAGGGGTGAAGGATGGAGGGCGGGGGACTATACAAGGGTAGCTCAGGGGAGAACTCCTGTGGTATCTTGGTCGCGGTGGTGGTTACACATGTGGTAAAATGACCCAGAACTACACGCGCGCGCGCGCACACACACACACACACACACACACACATTGTACCAGCGCCGGTTTCCTGGTTTTGACATTGTGCTGTAGTAATAGGAGATTTAGCCACTGGGGCAAACTAAGCAAAGAATACACAAGAACTCCCTGTGCTATCTTCACAACTTCCTGTGACTCTGTCCTTCAAAAAATGTTTACAGTTGGCGAAGAAAAAGAGACAAGACATGGTGCGTGGCTTGTAGAACGCAGCGGATGAAACGTAGCTACTATTAAAACCAGAGGTTGCCCCCTGTTTTCAAGGACCCTCTAAGTCAGCCCTGTGGCAGGGAAATAAAAAGGCATGAGGCTGTGGTGACATTCTGAGCTGGGGGGACTTAGGCTGTGTTAAAGAGAGGGGGCAGAAGGAGGACAGAGAGGTGAAAGGAATCCATAAGGGCTTTTTTTATTGTTTTTAAATTTTTTACCGTTTTTTATTGTTTTTAATGTTTATTTTATTTATTTTTTTAATTTCTTAATGTTTATTTTTTTTTTTAATTTTCTTAACGTTTAGAGACGGAGCATGAGTGGTGGAGGGGAAGAGAGAGAGGGAGACACAGAATCGGAAGCAGGCTCCAGGCTCCGAGCCGTCAGCACCGAGCCCGACGCGGGGCTCGAACGCACAGACTACGAGATTGTGACCTGAGCCGAAGTCGGACGCTTAACCGACTGAGCCACCCAGGCACCCCTTATTTATTTGGAGAGAGAGAGAGAGAGAGAGAGAGAGAGAGAGAGAGAGATCACACACATGTACGTGCACGCACAGGAGGGACAGAGAAAGAGGGAGAGAGAATCCCAAGCAGGCTCCGCGCTGTCAGCAAAGAAGCTGACTCAGGGTTCAAACTCATTAACTGGACCATGAGATCATGACCTGAGCCGAAATCAAGAGTTGGAGGCTCAACCAACCGAGCCACCTGGGTGCCCCTAAGGGCTTTTTTTTTTTTTTAATCAAAAGTACAAATTAGGCAAATTACAAGGTGAGATTACAGAAGGGGTCCCCTTAAAAGTCCTTGAAACACCAGCCTGCATTTATGAATTTGTTTACAGAATAGTAACTTTTTAACGAAAGTCTTAGGAGCAAAGATCAGGGACATCTTAGCCGGAAAGCTTGGAACTCCCACTGGCAGCTTGTCAGTGGCAATGACCGTGTCCTACTAGGACCATGTTACTTTAATAACTCTTTCTGACCAAAACTCACTTTTTTCGCGTGTGTAGAGTAGGCTGGGATTCGGAGGGCACTGCGGTGAATCTTCCCCATCCAGTTCTTTCCTATCCACTGACTGGTACTTATTTCACCCTTAGGGATTTATTCCTTCTGCTTAAACCAGACTCCCTGTTACAACCTCAATCTTAGCTAAGAGTAGATTCTCAATGAGGGGAGACCACGCCAGCTCTTGGCTAAGGGAAGGAGGGAACAGAGGATATGGGTAAGGAGGGAGAGAAGACTTCTTTTAGTGGCCTTTGTGGACGACTCATCTTGTCATGGTACATTCCTCACCCTTCTTATTCATTGCTGAGTGCTCAATTGAGCACAGCAGAGCAAGCAGATTGATGATGATGATGATGGGGATGATGGTGATGACGACGGGAACTACCACGTTTTAGGCATCCACTATGTGCCAAGAACTGTGCCATTTTCTCTCACTTTCACAACAAATCTCACAAAGAGGACACTATTTTTAAAAATTTTTTTTTCAACGTTTTTTATTTATTTTTGGGACAGAGAGAGACAGAGCATGAACGGGGAGGAGCAGAGAGAGAGGGAGACACAGAATCGGAAACAGGCTCCAGGCTCCGAGCCATCAGCCCAGAGCCTGATGCGGGGCTCGAACTCACGGACCGCGAGATCGTGACCTGGCTGAAGTCGGACGCTTAACCGACTGCGCCACCCAGGCGCCCCAAGAGGACACTATTTTTAACACCTCTTTAAAGGTGTAAAAACAGTTGAGCAACCGACTCTTGATTTCAGCTCAGGTCATGATTCCAGGGTCATGGGTTCAAGCTCCGCGTCGGGCTCTGAGCTGAGCATGGAGCCTGCTTTAGATTCTCTCTCTCTCTCTCTCTTTCCTTTTGCCCCTCCCCACTCTCTGAAACAAAAAAATTAAAACAAAGGTATAGAAACAGCTTCAGACAAACCAAGAAGCATGGTATAACCAGGTTAGGAGCCAAAGTCTTGTCTGGCCCCAAAGGACTGCTTTGAAAGAGACCATAATAGGGACGACCTCATCCAATGGAGGGGTCAGGGAAGGCTTTCTAGAGGAAATGTCCACGGGACTGTTCTCCGGACACTCCCTCCATCCTCGACAGTAAACCAGCATATGCTCACACAGAGCTCCCCTTTTTAGTCTGTAAGATGGCGATCAGCTAATGAGCCAGGGGATGATGGGGCCCCCTATGCGGTCACAAGTTCGGTTTCGCGCCTCCTGCTCCATCAACCTGGACATCCCCCAATCCTCAACCAGAAACCGAGGTGGCCCAAAATCTGAATGGTATAATTTCAGGATGCCTGCCCCTCCCCTCATTTGCCAAGCCACAACTTCCGTCCTTCTTTTCGTTTATGGCCTCCTTTCTACTGTGTGGTGTGGGGACCAGCTAGGTCCCCTCAGCTGCCAAAATGCAATCCACCCCCCACCCCTGCCCCAGGAAAGAACCCATACTGTGGCGTTCTCAAGGTGGTTCTCAAGTAGGAAAATCTTCTAACGCACGTGGAGATACAGATAGGTGGGCAGGTCGGAAGGGAGAAGGACCATGGGTTGAGGGCAGAGATAAGAAGGATGCTCGTGAATGTACTAACTTTGTGCATGTTCCGGGGCGGGGGGGAGGGGAGATCCGTGTTTTCTAAAGTAACCAAATCGTAGGCTGAAGGTCTTTATGCAAAGAAAACCAATAAATGTGGGACGCCTGGGTGGCTCAGTCAGTTGAGGGTCCAACTTCAGCTCAGGTCATGATCTCGCAGTTTATGAGTTCAAGCCCCACCCTGGGTTCGCTGCGGTCAGCATGGAGCCCGCTTTGGATCCTCTGTCCCCCTCTCTCTCTCTGCCCCTCCCCTGCTCATGCTCTCTCCGTCTCAAAAATAAATAGACATTAAAAAAAAAAATGAAAACCAACAAATGAAAGCCAGGGCACTGATGAAATGACTGGGGCAAAGAACACTAGGTTAATAGTAGTTGAGTCTGGTATGGGAATGCGGATATACATACATGTATGTGTCTATAACATATTCATAGAATATATACAATAGAATATATTGAGAAAGAGAAAAGCATCCCCTGCCAGGATGGCTTTGGTTTGGCGAGCCACTGGCCCTGTGCGCACAGCTAGGCCTTGGTGTTCTCCTGTTGAACATAAACAATTTCACAAACAGCAACATCAGACAAGGCCGCTCTGTGACGGTAATGGACCAAGGCAAAAACAAGACCGCTCCTTAATCAGGTCTGAGCCCGGACAAAACACGAACGTTGTCTAAACCACAGAAATGACCAAACATCCCCCTCTCTTGGCTTCCTGCGTGGCTGCTACTGCTTTACCAAGTACAATTTTAGCCTCGCTCTGGTCTGCCTTCCTTCGAGATAAGATTTATTGGAATCTCCCATCATAGAAGTGGCCTTGCTTCCTAATAGTATCCAATCTAGAGCAAGCCCCGCCTTCCTGAAACCCTCCCCAAATCACAGAACGCGAGCCCAAATCCTAGAAGAACTTTCTAACACCGTCTTCCTGAGCTGGCCATGGTTCCCCCACTGCTGGAAAATATCGAGTGTGGTGCGTGTGCGTGTGCTAGTTGGAATTACACAAATGGAGATATAAATGTATCTTACACGCATGTACTTTTTTCCTACACGGTTTGGTCTCAAAGTCTTCACTTAACATGAAAACGGAACCTTGGCTGGACGTCTGAAAAGCGGAGCAAAATCTCATTAATTGCAAGAACCATAATCCACTCTACACGAGGAGGAGAGGCGGCTGAAGTTTACCCTTGTAAACTTAACTATAAAAAAAGGAGTCAGCTATGGAAATTAACCATCTGAATAAAAATGGCTTCATCTAGTTCAGAAGCAGCATCATTTGCATGCTGGTTATGTTTTGATTACTCTACCTGATCTATTCATTCATAAAAATCAAGGGGGAGTGGGTACCTAGCAGGCTCAGCCAGTAGAGCGGGTGACTCTTGATCTCGGAGTCGTGAGTTCGAGCCCCGCGATGGGTGTGAAGAGTACTTTCACAAAATTAAAAAGAAAAAGAAAAGGAAATTATTTTTTAAAAAAGTCAAGGGAACCTCTACTTAGTGTCGTCCCGTTAGGCACTATTTGGGGTTGTTGTTTTACTTGAAAGTCACTTATTTGTAAACAGTCTGTGAATGGGACTACGCTAGAGGGCCTTTACCTACAAATCATTCCAAAACTGTGAGACCGGCTACCCATTGCATACGTTCAGGGTTATCCAATTCATTCATGGGGCCAAGGCACATGAGTCCATACCGTTATTCAGGCCACTGTGGCAGACAAGATCTCTTCCACATCCGGGGCAGTTCTGAGCCACCTGTCTCACGCGTCTCTGATCCAGGCTTTCTCAACTTCAGATTATTGACATTGGGGCTGGATACCTGGGGGCAGAGGGAGACTCTCCTGTGCACTAGAAGATGTTTACCAGTATCCCTGCCCTCAACCCACGAGCGGCCAGTAGCACACTTCCCCACACCCCCATGAAACGGTCAAAATTGTCTCCAGACTTTGGCAGAGGTCCCTGGGCGGTAAAATCCTCCCGTTGAGAATCACTGTTCTAAGCCTGCAGTTTCGCTAAATGGCTTACACCTGTCTTCCCTTTAGCCTCGCCTCCCCCCTCGCTTAAAATAGATAGTAGACCGTCATCCGGGGTCTTGCCCGTGGCCTACTGCTGCCTCCACACGGATGAAGGACCACACAAAAGTAAGGTGCAGCTGGGGGAATGAGGCTCAGAACAAAATCCCACTCGGCCTTCTGCTATGGAGGAGGGGTTCCAGATGTCTGTCACTAGCCACTTGGCCTTGGAGGAATTTCCAGAGGAGTCCATTGCTTGGTGCCCTTTGCCCTACAGTTGTTTGAGGGACACTTGCCTTGCCGCTAAGTGCTAAGTGCTGGGCACCTATTTACTCTGTGTTGGCCGTGCCTGAAAGACACGGGTAAGATAGACAAGTAACAGACAATCCCAGTGCAGTTTGGCCAGGGGTCTCAGAGAGGAAAGCCCAAGGAGACTGTGGGATCCCCAAGAAGGGCACCGGGACCAGCCTGGGAGGTCAGGGATGGGGTCCCAGAGAAGGTGATATTTGAGCTAAGTTGTGAAAAAAGAGAATCTGCAAGCCAAAGGCTAGGCTGGGCTAGGCTAAGGCCAGAGAGGGCTCTGGAACAGGCGGATGGGGTTGCACCGTCTGTGTTTGGAAGATGGTGGTAACCCTATGTTGTTGACTGTTTCCCCAGCTTTAAAAGGCAAGAGAGAGGGGCGCCTGGGTGGCTCAGTCAGTTAAGCAGCCGACTTCGGCCCAGGTCACGATTCTCATGGTTCATGGGTTCCAGCTCCGTGTCAGACTCTGTGCTGACAGCTCGGAGTCTGGAGTCTGCCTCGGATTCTGTGTTTCCCTCTCTCTGCCCCTCGCCCACTCATGCTCTGACTCTCTGTCTCTCAAAAATAAATAAATGTTAAAAAAATTTTTAAACAAAAAAAGGAAGAGAGAAACAATGAGGGCAGAGTGGTAAGCAGGGACCTGCTAATGAAGAGCCTTGCATGCCAAGCTAAGAAAGGCAATCTTTATCCTGAAGGGTTGTAGATCTTGAAACATCCCCAGAAACCCTGGGGAGCAGGGAAGGGTGTTCAAATTCAGGTTTCCTACTTCTGTTCCCAGAGACGCTGATTTGCTTGGCCTCAACCTGAGGCCCAGGCATCTATATTTTCTTCTTTAAACTGTTAATATGATGGATTACATCGATGGATTTTTCAAATATAGAATCTTCCTGACATCAAATTATTGGATAACCCCACTTGGTTGTAGTATATTATTCTTTATATGTTACTGAATTCTATTTTCCAATACATAGTTGAGGATTTTTGAACCTATATTCATGGGGGTATGGCCTGTGGTTTGATTGATTGATTTTTGGACGATCTTTGTCTGGTTTTGGTATCCGGCTAATGTTGGTCTCATAAAATAAGTAGAGAAGTACCTCTTCCCCCTTTATTTTTTGAAAGACATTATGTAGAACTGGTGTTATCATTTTTTTTTTTTTTTGCATGTTTGGTTGAATACGCCAACGAAGCCAGCTGGGTCTGAGCTTTCTTGGAGAGTGTTCTGAATTACTTATTTAATCTCTTTAATAATTATGGAACTATTTGGATTATCTAGTTCTTCTTGAGTGAGCTTTAGAAGCTTGTGATTTTCAAGGAGCTGGAACATTTCAACTAAACTGTCAAATTTATGTGCAGAGCTGTTAGAAGTGTTCCCTTACTATTCCTTTGATACCCACCGTGTCTGTGTTGATATCCCCAGTTTCATTCTTGATATTAGTAATTTGTGTCTTTCTCTTTCTTTGTCAGTCTTGCCAGACGTCCATCATTTTCACTTGTCTTTTCAAAGAGACTGCTTTTGATTTCATTGCCTTTTTCTTTTTCTTTTTTTATTCTGTTTTCAATTGCATTGATTTCTGCTCTTATTATTTCCTTGTTTCTGTCTGCCTTAGGTTTATTTTGTTCTTTTTGTAATTTCCTGAGGTAGAAAATTAGACGATTGATTTGAGACCTTTCTTCTTTTCTTATATAAGCAGTTTAGCGCTATCAGTTTCCCTCTCGGCACTGCTTTAGCTGCACCCCATGCATTTTGATATGTTGCACTTTCATTTTCATTCAGTTCGAAATATTTTCTCATTTCCCTTGAATCTTCCTCTTTGACCCATGGATTACTTACAAATCTGTTGTTGAGTTTCCAACTATTTAGATACTCTCTCTTAACTTTCTGTTATTGACTTCTAGTTTGATTCCATTGTAGGCAGAGAACATACACCATATGATTTCAACGCTGTTAAATTTTATTTATTTTATTTTTATTTCAGAGAGAGAGAAAGAGAGCATGAGCAGGGGGAAGGGGCAGAGGGATAGAGAAAGAGTCTTAAGCAGGCTCCATGCTTAGTGCAGAGCCCGAGGCGGGTCTTGAGCCGGTGACCCTGGGATCATGACCTGAGCCAAAATCAAGAGTCACAAGTCTCAACTGACTGAGCCACCCAGGTGCCCCTGAATGCTTTTAAATGTACTGAGGTTTGTTTGGCAGCCCAGGATATGGCCCCTTTTGGAATGTTCTTTGTACACTTGGTGGAGGAGGGGGATGTGTATTTTGTTGGAGTGGGCAGAGTGTTCTAGAAATGTCAGTTAGATCTAGTTGGTCGGCGATGTTACTGAGTTCTTCTTCACCCTTGCTGATTTTGTCTCAGGCACCCGTATGTTTAACCAGATTTGGGGAAATGAAGTGCAGCCCTCACGTGAGACCCACCACTCTGGGGACTAAAACGGAAATGAAAACCTGGTTTAAGGGGCGCCAGGAAAAAGGGACTCCCTGACCCTAAGTCTCTCCCATGCACATGCAGAATGTGAGGGTTTTCGCTGGCCTAAAGCTCCACGTTCTCTGGGACGAAGCACCTGGGAGAAGATACATTTAGGTGTCTAAGTCTTTTCCACCCACAGAGAGGGATGTTGAGATTGGTTGGTCTGCAAGAGGATTTTGACTGGGAGAAGGGGGCGTGAGAAAGAGAAAGCATTACACTGGAGTTTCCATTGAAATTGTTTCTATTACCTATTCTATTGTTTGCCTAAGGCCCGCCTCCTGGCTCGGTGGGCTTGTGGGAGCCTGGTGTGAAGGCCCTCGGGACGATGGCGGCTCCCATTAGGCACATGGGAATGAAGGAACTCTTGATGTTTCTCAACTGGCCAGGCCTGGGCCTCCACCCTGGGATGGTCTTTCCAGCCCGATGCCCATGCTCATCTGGGCACAGTTCTCCAGGGTGCAGGCAGCTCAGAAGGTCAAAGCCAAAGGACCAAAGAGAGCACCTTCGTTCCTTTCTTCCCTGGGGCAGCACCAGGAAGGGCCACGGTTTTCTCCTAGCATTTGCTGTTCCTTTGCTCCAGCCTCAAGGAGCACGCTGCCCTTGCTGCCCTCACCTCCTGTCCGAGCTTGAGCCCCACAAGCCCCGACCCTCACACCCCCTGCTGCAGTTTTCCCAGTGAGGTGGGGCTAAAAGTGTAAGGAATTGGAGGGGTACATGGAGAACCCCAAGTTTTAACCAGATTTCCCCACCCCTCCACTCCCATACTCCCAAAGTATGGCTGGAGCTCAGATCTGGTCTCCCAAGGGGGCCAGGTACAGGAAGAGGAGAGGGACACCAGAAGAGAAAGCAGTCAAAGGCAGGGGTTCCTAACCATCAATGGGTCCCACAGTCTTTTGAGAAATTGATAAAATAGTTGTGGACTTTATTCCCAGGGGGAAAATGCCCTTGGGATGGGCCTACAGTTATGCCCTCAGTTTTGGTGTGTTTGCAACCCCCTGAGGAGTATTCCTTGTACCCCATCCTAAGAACTTCTGGATTAGAGAAAGTCGCAACCTCTGTGTCCTTCTTTCCCTTCAGAAGGCAGGAAGCCTCCTTTGTCTCTGTCCCCCCAAAGCATCCCCTCCATCTTGAGTGGCCAAGATTTCTTGTTGTTATATCCAATGGCAAAAGACAGTAAGCAGAATCTTAAGAGACCCCAAATCGCCAAAACAATCTTGGAAAAGAAAAACAAAACTGGAAGATACGCTTTTTGATTTCAAAGCTTATTACAAAGCTATAGTAATTAAAACAGTGTGGTGCTGGCATTAAGATGGACATAGAGCCCAATGGAATAGAATAGAGTGCAGAAATGAACCCTTACATAGAAGGGCAAATTATTTTTGGCAAGGGTGCCAAAACTATTCAATGGGGGAAAGAACAGGCTTTTCAACGAATGGTGCTGGGAAACTGGATATCCACCCACAAAAGAACGAAGGTGGACCCTTACCTAACAGCATATACAAAAACGAATTCAAAACAGATCAAGGATCTAAAATAAAATTCTTAGAAGAAAGCATAGGACAAAAGCTTTATGACATTGGATTTGGCAATGACTTCTCGGATATGACACAAGGAACAAGAAAAAATAGACAAATTGGGTTTCATGAAAATTTTTAAATATCGTGCATCAAAGGACATGATCAGCAGAATAAAACGGCAAACCCCAAAATGGGAGAAAATATTTGCAAATCATGTATCTGAAAAGATTATTATCCAGAATACATAGAGAACTCCTAAAACTCAACAACAAACCCATTCAGAAAGGGGCAAGGGGCGGGGCACCTGGGTGGCTCAGTCCATTAGGTGTCCGATTTTGGCTCAGGTCGTGATCTCACCGTTTGTGAGTTCGAGCCCCGCGTCGGGCTCTGTGCTGACAGCTCGGAGCCTGGAGCCTGCTTCGGATTCTGTGTCTCCCTCTCTCTCTCTGCCCCTCCCCCTCTCGCACTCTGTCTGTCTGTCTCTCTCTTTCAAAGATAAATAAACATAAAGAAAAAAAAGAACTACCATAGGATCCAGCATTTCCACCTCTGGTATACATCCCCAAAAGAATCGAAAGCAGGGTCTTGAAGAGTTATTTGCACACCAGTGTTCACGGCAGGATTATTCACAAGAGTTAAAACGGGGAAGCAACCCACGTGACCGGCGGCGATGGGTCAATGGATAAGGAAAACGAGGTGTGTACATACAATGGAATATTATTCGGACTTCAAAAGGAAGGAAATCCTGCACTATGCCACGACATAGTAGCATGAACCTTGAGGGCATCATGCTAAGTGAAATGAGATCAAAAGGCATCTTGCCTCGTTTTATGATGTCACTCGCTCTACAGTCGCCGATTTATGTCAGGCTTTCTCTGCCAAGATCATCCTTGGATTGTTGCATCAGGCAAGAGGAACACGACAGTTGACTTGGCTCTCCCGCTCCACCTCCTCCGTCGGCCCAGTGAGCCTTCTGTCGGGAACATTCCAAGGACTGTGGCTGAGTGATATGGAGAGCCTCACCTGCCTTGGTCTCTTCCCTTTGCCACGTACCCGGATCATTCAGTAGCCGCCGTCCCAAACACGAGGCTTCTGCTCTGGCACAAATATAAATAGTTGTACCCACGTAGCTCTAGCTCCTGGGCCTGGAAGTTACCTGTGGATTCACTGAGTGTTGCATCAGATTCCTGCCCATGTGTGTGTGTATTTCTCCCACATGCTGACTTCCGTGCTCCAGTGGCTCGGAGGGATAACCGGAGACGGTGTTCAAATCAGGGGAAGCAGTGGGATAGTGTGATGCTAAGCAATGCCGGGGACACATTGCACCCTAGGGTACTGGCCTCAGACCCTGGAGCCAGATGAGGCACAGTGAGCTCCAGTTTGCAGAGTCCAGTAAAATGAAACCTCTCACGGGGCCCCTGGGTGGCTCAGTCGGTTGAGCGTCCGACTTCGGCTCAGGTCATGATCTCGCGATTCGTGAGTTCGATCCCTGCATCGGGCACTGTGCTGACAGCTCGGAGCTTGGAGCCTGCTTCGGATTCTGTGTCTCCCTCTCTCTCTGTCCCTCCCCCACTTGTGCTCTCTCTCTCTCTCTCACTCACAAATAAATAAACGGTAAAAAAAAAAAAATGAAACCTCTCAGGACAAGAGCTGACTGTCTCAGGACAATCAGACTGTCCTGTATGTCACTCAGAGGTGCAGTGTTTTATTATTTTTTTTAAGTTTATTCATTTATCTTGAGAGAGAGAGAGAGAGAGAGAGCACAAGCAGGGGAGAGGCACAGAGAGAGAGGGGGAGAGAGAGAATCCCAAGCAGGCCCTGCGTTGTCAGGGCAGAGGCTGACGCGGGGCTCGATCTCACGACCCGTGAAACCGTGACCTGAGCCGAAATCAAGAGTCAGATGCTTAAACGACTGAGCCACCCAGGCGCCTCTGCAGTGTTTTCTTTCAAAAAAAAAAAAAATGTTTTCTTTTTCATTTCCTTTTGAAATTGTCAGGGTATTTCCATGGTGCAGAGCTCAAAAGGTACCAAAAGGCATTCAGGGAAAAGCCTCCTTCCCAGTCTGTCCCCCCTCAGGCTCTCTCACCGGAGGCAAGCACTGTGTCTTCTCTGCCCTTCCTCTGCCACCTAGTTTCATGCTTTATTACCTCCTCTCCAAGTTTTAGTTGGTTTTTCTTTTCAACGTTTCCAGTTTGTTGTCCCAAACACAGAGGTGCTGGCTCCTCACTTGTAACCAGAGATCACGGAACGAGTCTTTGCAAAGCACCGGTCTACACAACTTGCTAGTGCTTGGATTCCATTTTATTTATTTTTTTTTTTCAACGTTTTATTTATTTTTGGGACAGAGAGAGACAGAGCATGAACGGGGGAGGGACAGAGAGAGAGGGAGACACAGAATCGGAAACAGGCTCCAGGCTCTGAGCCATCAGCCCAGAGCCTGACGCGGGGCTCGAACTCACGGACCATGAGATCGTGACCTGGCTGAAGTCGGACGCTTAACCGACTGCGCCACCCAGGCGCCCCTTGGATTCCATTTTAAACAAGTCGATCCTATTCCACAAGAACTAATACCTTGCACCCTGCGCTAGGCCCTGTGAGCCACCCCAAGATGAGTAAAGCTTTTGTCACGGCCCTTAGGGACTCCTTTGTTAGTTGGAGACCCAAGACTACCCACCCGAAATAAATGGCTAGAGCAGATGGGGGTGCGTTGGGGGTTCATGGGACGGGTTTAGGGAAAGCCTTGAATGCCGGGAGAAGTGTGACCTCAGTAGTGCCTGTCTTTAGGAACCTGGCGATTAAATGTCACTGGAGTCAGTAGATCGAGGTTCTGATGCCAACTCTGGTGCTTCATCAATTTCCTTGACCTCTCTGAGGCCCAGTTTCTTCCCCTGTAGTATAAAGATAAGCGTTTGCTACCATAGGTTCATTGTAAGGAGTAGATGAGATGATGGGGGGTACGGCACCCGCATACAATGGGTACTCAAAAGTGGGTTGGTTGTACTTTTTTGTAAAAGAAGCTCCAGGGGCGCCTGGCTGGCTCAGTCAGTGGAGTGTGCGACTCTTGATCTCGGGGTTGTGAGTTCGAGTCCCATGTTGGGGGTAGAGGTTACCTTTAAAAAAAAATTTTTTTAAACCTTAAAAAAAAAAGAAACTACATAAAACTTGGGCTCACCATGGGGGGGGGTGGTGAGCGTGTGTGGGGGTGTGTGTGAAGGGCTTGTTGTGTGAGTGTGTGTGTGCGAGTGTGTGTAAGTGGAAGTGAGGAGAGGGGGTGAGTGTATGGGGGTGGGGGTGGGGCGTGTGTAGGTGTCTGTATGGTGGAAGGTACTGACAGGTTCATGGGCTCTAAGAAGTGGGAGTAGGGGGGCGCCTGGGTGGCTCAGTCGGTTGGGCGTCCGACTTCGGCTCAGGTCACGATCTCGGAGTCCGTGAGTTCGAGCCCCGTGTCGGGCTCTGTGCTGACAGCTCAGAGCCTGGAGCCTGTTTCGGATTCTGTGTCTCCCTCTCCCTCTGACCCTCCCCCATTCATGCTCTGTCTGTCTCTATCTCAAAAATAAATAAACGTTAAAAAAAATAAAAAAATAAAAAAAGAAGAAGAAGAAGTGGGAGCAGGGAGGAAGCAGGGAGAGAGACCAGAGAGCCTTACCTACGTGTGGAAGCTGATACTGAATCCATGGGGTTGAGCTTCCCAGTTGACCGCTGGGGTGGGAAATGGTGGCCGGGAAGAGGGGGGTAGGGGCTCTGAGAGTTTGTGGGCTTGACCATGACACGCTAAAAGTCATGGTTCCTAGGATTCATACAGGAGCAGCGTGGAGGCTGATGTGGAAAGAGACAGGACTAGAGGCAGAGAGTCCAGTAAGGACTGAGGCAAGGTGACAGGTTCTGAGACCTGGTGCCTTGTTGGGTGCAGAAAATAAAGGATGAATCCCAGGTGGCCATGGGGCTTCTCGCCAGGGGGCTATGGCACCACCTCTAAGAGAACAAGAAAGCGGGGCTCCATTTGGAGGGGGAACTAGGGGTACGTGCCAGCTGTGTCCTGGGGACAGCAAAGTGAAGCAAAATATCCCACTGAAGTAGGTCACTTGATTCTGCGGGCCGTACAGGCAGGGAACACAACTGGAAAGGTTGCGTATTAGGGAATGCTAAGATACGGCAGATGGCCCTGGGCCAGGTCCCTGGTTTTCGGATCCTCCGATGTTTGTGACCACAAAAAATCTGCCTTGGGGCGCCTGGGTGGCTCAGTGAGGGAAGCATCCAAATCTTGATTTCGGCTCAGGCCACGATCGCAGTTTGTGGGATCGAGCCCCGCCTCAGGCTCTGTGCTGACGGTTCGGAACCTGCTTGGGATTCTCTCTCTCTCTCCCTCCGCCCCTCCCCCGATCGTGCTCGCACAAGCTCTCTCTCTCTTGCTCTGTCTCTCAAAAACAAAGTCTTTTAAAAATCAGCCTAAAAGGAGAGAGGGAGAAGCAGAATGTGGCTTTAGAGCTCAACTTGCGACTAGGGAACTTGTCTGCATTGCACGGCAATGAGGACGAACGTGATGCTTTGGACATCAACCTTATCTTGGGGTTGTGTTCCTTTGTGCTGCCTGGTAACAGAGGTTCCGAGCGGTTCAGTTTGTCTGATAGTGTGAGCTGGGCGAGGCACAGACCAGGGGCCGTACCCTGTGAGGCTGTGGAGGTAGTTCTGGAAGGTCTCAGCCGCACCACACTGCCTGGTAAGCACGGGCTGTGGGGTCAGCCCTGGGATTCCACCATCCCAGGTCTCCCTGGTGGGAAGAGAGATGACCTTCCATGATAACAACTTTCCAGGTCTTCATTACTCTGGGTACATCCCTAACTCCCCTGTCATGATGACCCGAGTGGCACTGTCACTTGTGCTTGTTGTCTAGAAAACGTCGTAGACAAAAGTGTTCAGAGGCTAATACAAAGGGCTCGTTACTGGGACACGAGACAGAAATCAGAGAGGCCACATACTGTCCAATTCCATTTGTATGAAATGTCCAAAACAGTCAAATCCATAGAGATGGGAATCAGATTAGTAGTCGCCGGGGCGGGAGTGGGGGGTGGGCGGGCAGGGAAGGAGGAAATGGAGGGTGGCTGCTATCGCGTACAGGGTTTCCTTCGGGCGTGACGGAATGTTCCAGAATTCGACAGTGCCGCTAGTCAAATAACTGTAAATGTACTAAAAGCCACTGAATTACACACTTCAAAGGAATGAACTTTATGATATGTGAATTATATCTCAATAAATTACATCTGTTATTTAAGAAAACAGTAGAGCAGGTTTCTGCCTCCGTGTCTCATAGGAAACCCACAAATGTGTATACACACTGAGAGGTAGCTGCATTTTCACTGACAGATCGCAATTTTAAAAAATTTCTTACTGAAGTATAGTGAACATACAACGTTATATTCGTTTCAGGTGTGCAACACAGTGATCCAACAGTTCTATACGTCACTCGGTGCTCACCACGGTAAGTGTGGTCACCATCTGTCACCAAACCACATTATCACAATATTTTAAAATTTTTTTTAATGTTTATTTATGTTTGAGAGAAAGAGACAGAGCGCGAGCAGGGGAGGGGCAGACAGAGAGGGAGACCCAGAATCCAGAGCAGGCTCCAGGCTCTGAGCTGTCAGCACAGAGCCCGACACGGGGCTCGAACTCACGGACCATGAGATCATGACCGGAGCTGAAGTCGGGCGCTTAACCGACTGAGCCATCCAGGCACCCCAACAATATTATTAGCTATATTCCCTATACTACAAGTTTCATCTCCATGACTTACTTATTTTATTTTATTTTTAAATTGTTTTTTTTTTGGAAAGTTCATTTTTTTAAGTTTTTTAAAAAGTTTATTTGTTTATTTGAGAGAGAGAGAGAGAGACAGCACAAGGGGGGGAGGGGCAGAGAGAGAGGGAGAGCGAGAGAGTCCCAAGCCGGCTCTGCACCGTCAGCACAGAGCCCGAACCCACGAACCGTGAGATCGTGACCTGAGCCGCAACCGAGAGTTGGACGCTTAACCGACCGAGCCACCCAGGCGCCCTATTCATGACTTACTTATTTTATAACTGGAAGGCTGTACCTCTTAATCTCATTCACCTATTGCTCCTAAGAGTTGATATTACTATATTAATACTCAGCCACTGTGTTTACGTGGTCTAAATTGTCCTTTGCTGGAGGGCCGTTTTCTCTGATGACGAGGCTACTGGCTTCAAAAGGAAAAAAAAGGCCTAAGCAAAACCCACCAAAACGAAACCAAAAGCCCAACAAACCCCATGAAAATGATCAGTGCTTACGTTTCAGGTAACCTAAGCTTCCCTTGGCCCCGGAAGTACTGCAGAGAAATCTTGACATAAGAATGAACCGTGCTCGGGGCACCTGGGTGGCTCAGTCGGTTAAGCGTCCGACTCCTTGATTTCAGCTCAGGTCATGATCTCACAGTTCGTGAGATCAAGCCCCAAGTCGGGCTGCGCGCTGACAGCACAGACCCTGCTTGGGATTCTGTCTCCCTCTCTCCCTGCCCCTCCCCACCCCTGTCTCAAAATACATAAATATAAAAGGAATGAAGTCTGCACATCCCTTTCCCTGGGATTCTAGGCACGAACGTGTCTTCCCTCAACACGCGGCTGGCGTCTGATTCACCTCCCCATTTTGAATGTGCTGCTTGAGGCGGTTTGCAATGCACCCTCCGGCACACATCCTCATTTACACTGCACTGAATATTTCTCAACGTTTTTTTTTTTTTTTTTTTTTTTTTTTATTTATTTTGGGACAGAGAGAGACAGAGCATGAACGGGGGAGGGGCAGAGAGAGAGGGAGACACAGAATCGGAAACAGGCTCCAGGCTCCGAGCCATCAGCCCAGAGCCTGACGCGGGGCTCGAACTCACGGACCGCGAGATCGTGACCTGGCTGAAGTCGGACGCTTAACCGACTGCGCCACCCAGGCGCCCCCTGCACTGAATATTTCTTAGAACTGTAAGAAATTCAGTTCAACAAACGGCTGCTGAGTGCCCGCCATACGAGGCACAAGAAGAACAAGCTGGCTCACCGGGCTAGCTCCCCCCACCCCTGGCTGCATAATCGCTGTCCAGAGCAGTGCTTACTGGGCGCCAAAATACCCCCGTGAGGAGGGAAAGGTGTGATGAACACCGGCCAAAATCCACCTTCACTCCTGTCCCAGGCTAGCTCTGCTGCTGAGTCAGCCCGAGAGCCCTGAAACGCCTCCGTGGGATAGTTCCTGGTCACGCCTGGCCACTCTCAAGACTTGATTTTAATTTATACCCAGGGCAAACTGGGGTCTGCCCCAAGCACCTGGAAGAACCAATGCTCTGCCACAAATTCGCTGTGTGGCCTTGGCAAGAATCACACCCCTCCCCGCTTTCTGGTACATTTCCTTTGTAAAATGAGGGGAAGGAGCATGACGGCTTGTTATCTAAGGGTCTTTCCAGCCTGGCCATTTTATGGTTTACAGAACCAGAGCTAACGAGGCGTGCCAACTCAGAGCAGCCGGGAGGGGGTTAATGCTGAGCCTGGGATTGAGAATCAGCGGGGGAGGCTTCCAGCGGCCAAGAAAAAGGGGGGCAGGAAGCAAGAAGGTGTGGCTGGTTGAGTTTCAAGTTTATGTAGGCTGATTTCCACGGAGAAAGAAGCCAGGGATTTGCAGGGTATTTATGTTTGCCCTGGGTCAAGAAGCAAGCCAAAGGAAATGGGGGTTATTTTGGTGACGGGTTAGGAGCTTTTCTTAAAATTCATAATGGTTAAAATAACCCCAGGAGGATGGACCTTATAAGTTGTCTCTGTTTAAGAGTTTTGGAAACAGAAAGACTCCTTTGCCACCACCAAATACCTCTTTTCCCGGCTTACTATTACAAAAACAAAACAAAACAAAACAAAACAAAACAAAAAGTCCACCTGCAATCAACAGACCTCAACAATCAGATTAACATAAATGGGGGAGGGGCTTACAGTGCTGCGGGGAGGGGATCCGGGCTGAGAACTTCATTTCCATCCAAAAGCTTATTTTATCCTCCTGACAATTCTACCAGGTAGGGGCTATCTCTACGCCTGTCCTACCTACGGGGAAACTGAGGCACCTTGTCTGTGCCCAGCACTCATCCAGGAACTGTGGGCGATGCACGTGCCCTGGCATCTACAGTGGGCTAAAGTCACTAAAAGGATTTGCAAGAGCCGAAGAAGATCAGAGATGCTTTGCCAGTGGTCTTTTCATCTTTTAGCTTGGGGACAAACTTCCCATTTTCATACTACCCCGGAACAAAGAGAACCATAGCTTGTCTCTGTTTTTGTAAGAGATCGAATGTGCTTTTAACAGCCTTTCTCGTACTTTCTACGACTACCATGGTTCACTTTCTGGAAAGCGGAGGGGTGGCATGTGACCTCCTATCTCCATGCCTCCTCAAGGCCAGGCTTTGCATTGTGAAATGAACTCGGCCTTGCCAAGTGAAGAAACGGGCACCTTCCCTGGGAAAAGAGAACATGTATTTCCAAAAATGGAAGGAAGAGGACAAGTCCACACCACCCGGCCTCCTCGGTCTCCCGCCCTGGCCCTGGCCCCAAACAGGGTCAAGAGCAGACTGCTCATTCCTCAAACACATTATGTTCTTTCCATCCCCAGGCCTTTGGACAGACTGTTCTCGAGGCTTCTCATTCTCTTCCCCTTCTCCACACGCATATTCCAAATTCAGCCAAGATATAGCTCAAATACTGTCGCGGCATCTCGCGAACCCCACTGCCCACGCGCCCCGCTGCCCCACTCCTAGCAGATTAGATTCCTTTCCCTTTCCCATGTGCGCCAGGGAGAGGACTAGGGTGTCGCAGACAGACTGCCCAGCTAGGCCCATCTCTTCAACCAAGCCCCGTCCCCAAACACACACACCACATCTTACAGAGCCCAGTAGACTGTTGTGGTTAAGTGACTCAGCTCAGGAACCAGACAGCTTGAGGTTGAGACCCAGCTTTGTCACGAACGGAATGACTGACCTTCGGACTTCTCTCATTTTAAGAATCATTTTAGGGATTAAATGCGAGGATATATATAAAGTGCACGGCACAGGGCTTAGCATATAATAATTGCTCACTCAGTGGTACTTAGTATCATCATTGCACAGGGACTGGCGTATAAAGGATGCCAAATACAGGGGAGCCTGGGTGGCTCAGTCGGTTGAGCAACCAACTCTTAATTTCAGCTCAGGCCGTGATCCCAGGGTCAGGGGATTGAGCCCCACATCAAGCTCCACACTGAGAGATTCTCTCTCTCTCCCTCTGCCTCTCTCTCTAAAATAAATTTTTTAAAAAAAATTTTTTTTTAATTTTTTTTTTATTTATTTTTTTTAATGTTTATTTATTTTTGAGACAGAGAGAGACAGAGCATGAACGGGGGAGGGTCAGAGAGAGAGGGAGACACAGAATCGGAAGCAGTCTCCAGGCTCTGAGCCATCAGCCCAGAGCCCGACGGGGGGGGGGGGGGGGCTCGAACTCACGGACGCGAGATCGTGCCCTGAGCTGAAGTCGGACGCTTAACCGACTGAGCCACCCAGGCGGCCCCCAAAAAAATTTTTTTAAAGGAGCCTAAATATATATGAGAGTGAGCGTCTAAGGGGTTCACACAATAAAGCTTTAGAGGCTTGAATTCGGGAGAGGTCAGGGTCAGCTGGGCTGTGCAAGGAAGCTGCTTCCTCTGATTTCATTATTCTCTCTCACTCTCTCTCACTATGTTCTTTTCCTTCAATGCACATACCACACTTTGTAATCAGATGTGTATTTGTTTACTTGTTACTTGTACTTAGTGTACAAACAGTATACTGAGTTCCATGAGGCCAGGCCTGTGTGTGATTTAGTCACCCTAGACGTATCTCCTGTAGCTGAAAGGGTGCCAGGAAGATAGTAAGTGCCCAAGAAATGACTGTTGAATTATTCAACACGTGAAAGAAGAATTCGGGTAGGGATGTGGGATTTAGGGGGTCCCAAGGGATGTGGTGAGAGTTGAGTAGGTAGGTAGGCAAGAAGGATTCCAAATGGAAATCCCGAGAAAACTGAGCATATATAAGGTTCTCGGAGTGGGGGCCAGGGCTACAGCCAGTAGATCCATTTGCGCTGGAAGATGGGGGGTAGTCAGAAGGCTGACTCAGTTTGCATGGGGGGTAGTCAGAGAGAAGGCTGGCCAGAGGAGGTGAGAAAGTGCCTTGAATTCAAGCCCCTCAAGGATTCATTCTGTCGGCCAAGGCTTTGGCCTCTATCAAAACGCAAATATTCCTAGGAAAAGTACAGTGTCAGCCAACTACGACTATTAATTCATTTCCTTGCTCTTCGCCTTAGAGAAAATCTTGTTCGAGGGCAAAGGGATGGTACCAGGGGGCCACTGGAAAGAGAAAATAGTGGCCTTGTGATGATTCAAAAGCATATAAAGAAGGAGGTAAAGAGAAATGTTATTTAGCTCCAGTGTTGCCTTATAGTTTTTGTTTCATCAAAAATTGACTTTTCTTGGGGCGCCTGGGTGGCGCAGTCGGTTAAGCGTCCGACTTCAGCCAGGTCACGATCTCGCGGTCCGTGAGTTCGAGCCCCGCGTCAGGCTCTGGGCTGACGGCTCGGAGCCTGGAGCCTGTTTCCGATTCTGTGTCTCCCTCTCTCTCTGCCCCTCCCCCGTTCATGCTCTGTCTCTCTCTGTCCCAAAAATAAATTAAAAACGTTGAAAAAAAAAAAAAAAAATTGACTTTTCTTCATGAAAGGTACAGACCGGGAGTGGGAGTGGCCTGGGTGACAAGGGGAGGGTTTTGATTATTGATTGAATCTCTTTATTTGCGAGGGGGGAGCTGGGTGGCTCAGTCAGTTAAGCGTCGGACTCTTGGTTTCGGCTCAGGTCATGATCTCACGGTTCGTGAGTTCAAGCCCCACGTCAGGCTTGCTTGGGATTCTCTCTCCCCTCTCTCTCTCTCAAAATAAATAAATAAACATTTAAAACACAAACCTCTTTATTTAGTATAGGCCTACTCAACTTTTCTGGTTTCTTCTTGAGTCAATTTGGTAATTTGTGCTTTCTGGGAATTTGTCCATTTCATCTGGATTATCAGGTTCGTTACTGTACATTTCCCTATATCATTAAAAGTCCTTGATAAACATTATTTTTGATAGCTACACAATATTCTATTGTATGGCTGTCCCATGGTTTATTTAACCATCCCCCTAACGGTTCTCCTCAGGTTGATCACAGGGCTGAAATGAATGTGTTTGTACAAAAATCCCTATCTGTATTACTCGTTCCTTAAAATAATTCCTAGACGTGGAATTTCCGGGACAAAAGACGGCTCTTGAAGCATCTGGGCCAAATTAATATCCAACAAAGCCAGACCAATTCGTTTTGCTCATCAGTACCTAAGAGTGCTTTATAATGTTGGGGCTTATGATTCTTTTTTTTTTTTTTAATTTTTTTTAACGTTTTTTTATTTATTTTTGGGACAGAGAGAGACAGAGCATGAATGGGGGAGGGGCAGAGAGAGAGGGAGACACAGAATCGGAAACAGGCTCCAGGCTCCGAGCCGTCAGCCCAGAGCCTGACGCGGGGCTCGAACTCACGGACCGCGAGATCGTGACCTGGCTGAAGTCGGACGCTTAACCGACTGCGCCACCCAGGCGCCCCGGGGCTTATGATTCTTAAAACATCTTTGCTGACTGGGTAGGTGAAACGTGCTGTCATTTTGAAATTTCAAGCGATGTCAAAGTTTGCTAATATCTCATTACACATTTATATTTCTTTGCATGCGATTCATCTGTTCAGTTCTTTGCCCATTTGTCATTTGCTCTTTTAGTGTTTTTTCCTATGTTTTAAATTTTTGTAAAGTTTATTTATTTAAGTAATCCCTACACCCAACATGGGGCTCGAACTCATGACCCCAAGATCGAGAGTCGCACGCTCTTCCGACTGAGCCTGCCAGGGGTCCCAGTGTCTTGCCTATTGAGGTACATCATCTCTTTATCAATTGTTTTCAATATTTATTGTAAGAATTTTCAGGGGGGAGTTTTTTGCCCTTAATTTTGTGTATGTTGTTTCTTAATGTCCAGAAGGCTTCTGTTTTATGTAAGCACACCACTTTCTTCCTTTATGATCTCTTCTATCACATGTCTGCCCAGAACTCACTTCCCCATCCAGGAATCAGATGGATAATCTCATTTTCTCCTTTTAAAAATGTATCTTTTAGGGGCACCTGGGTGGCTCAGTTGGTTCAGCGTTCCACTTCGGCTCAGGTCATGATCTCTCTGTTCATGAGTTCAAGCCCCGCGTGGGGCTCTGTGCTGACGGCTCGGAGCCTGGAGCCTGCTTCCGATTCTGTGTCTCCCTTCCTCCCTCTCTCTCTCTCTCTCCCTCTCTCTGCCCCTCCTCTGCTCGTGCTCTGTGTGTGTCTCTTTCTCTCAAAAAATAAATAACCATTAAAAAAATTAAACATTGGGGCGCCTGGGTGGCTCAGTCGGTTGAGCAGCCGACTTCGGCTCAGGTCATGATCTCTCGGTCCTTGAGTTCGAGCCCCGCGTCAGGCTCTGTGCTGACAGCTCGGAGCCTGGAGCCTGTTTCAGATTCTGTGTCTCCTTCTCTCTCTGACCCTCCCCCATTCATGCTCTGTCTCTCTCTGTCCCAAAAATAAATAAACTTAAAAAAAAATTTTTTTTAAATTAAACATTTATCTGGGGTGCCTGGGTGGCTCAGTCGGTTGAGCGACCGACTTCAGCTCAGGTCACGATCTCACAGTTCGTGAGTTCGAGCCCCACATCAGGCTCTGTGCTGACAGCTTGGAGCCTGCTTCGGATTCTGCGTGTCCCTCTCTCTCTCTCTCTCTCTTTCTGCCCCTCCCCTGCTGGTGCTCTGTGTCCTGTCTCAAAAATAAATAAAAACGTTAAAAAAATTAAACATTTATCTTTTACACACGCAGAATTTAGCTCAGTGTATGATGTGGTTATTTTTCCCAAATTGCCAATAGTTCTACCACGTTTATTCAATAATCCTTCCCTTTCCCATTGATTTGTGACCTTTCCTTTACCTTATAAATTCCTGTATATGTGTGTATACATCTGTGCATCCACACGTTTTCATTTTGTTTATTTTCTGGGCTGTCTATTCCATCCCACTGACTTGTCTCATCTTGAGCCACTGTTTCTCGAGACCAGGATTTGTCCTGTACAAGGTTCTGCCATACACAAGACGTTCTTCTACTCTTGCTTACACGGCAAACAAGGGCACGCCAGCCCTTTGGCTTCCAGGTCACAGGGCTTCCCTGGACAAGGATATCAGGCCACTTAAACTCAGGACATCTTTCTCCCATGCCGCCTCCTGGGAGCCCCGGAAAGCTTCAGGCCCCGAGGGGTACAGGCCAGGCCCAGCTGCGCGGATGCAGACAGCTCCATGCACAGAGCTCCGTGCCTCGGTGGTGACCAGTTTCACTCCACTTTCTAGCTTTCCTGTTTCTCGATATCTATCCTTCAGCTATTGTAGGTTCTGTGCTGTTCTGATCCTCTGTCATAGAAAAAGTCAGTATTAAATAAGGTTCAACGATTCACAAAAAGAAAACAACTCAGCACGGAGTTTTGCCCAACTACCCAGGGCAAAATCAAGCCCATGGGTAAGAGCCCTATGGCTGAGCAAGTTGTCCCCAAACACCCAGGGTCCAGCTCCCCGGGTAGGACTGACCCTACCGATGCCAAGAGGGGCCAAGAGGCAGCATGGGTATTTCTGAGAATCTCAGTCCAAAAAGCCCATTTCTCTAGGTTTTATCTTGTTGCTGGAACTATCACACTGTTTTAAACGCCGTGGTTTTGGAGGGCGCCTGGGTGGCTCAGTCGGTTAAGCGTCTGACTTTCGCTCAGGTCATGATCTCACGGTTTGTGAGTTCGAGCCCCCAGTCGGGTTCTGTGCTGTCGGCTCAGAGCCTGGAGCCTGCTTCGGATTCTGTGTCTCCTCTCTGCCCCTCCCCCACTCTCACTCTGTCTCTCTCGGTCTCTCAAAAATGAATAAATGGTAAAAAAATAAATAAATAAATGCTGCGGTTTTGTAATATAGTTTGATAGCATTACTCTTCTGACTCGAGGTTTCTTACCTATTTATATTGGTTACTCTTCTAGGTAAATAAGGCAACGGTTTTGTCAGGAGGGTTGGCTCCTCCCCAGAGGTCACCTAAGTTACACCATCTGGGGGCTGCCCAACTCACCTGCTTGGATCATCAGACAGCATCCTTAGAATAAACAACGCGAGAGCCCACACGAACCAGGTTCCAACTGAGCCATTAGCTTTCATGCTGTCTTTAGCCCGTAGAGGGAGGGCTAACTAAGAGGGAGAATATTTTGGCCACACTCCTCTAAAAGCTGAAATGCAAAGGAATCGTTTGCCACGCCGACCCCTTTTAAAGCTTATTTTTCCCTCTCTCCAAAGTGGAATGACTCCCTCGGGCGACAAATATTCTTTCTGTTTAACTTACTTCTATCGTTAACGTGAGGGAAGTGCGTTCACAAATGCTCTGGCATTTGCCTCTGTCTGTGGAACATGAACCAGTTACTTCGCCTCTCTGAGCCTCAGTCCCCTCATCTGTGAAGTGGCGGTAATAATCTCATGATGCAGAATGGCTCAGAATCTGACTCGGAGCAGGCGATCGGTAAATTGCATGATTATGAGAGGTAGAGGAGCATAGAAGACTACAGGCTCTGGGGCCAGACTTCTGGAGTTCAAATCTGATTTTCATCGCTAATTTCCGGATTGTAGACAAGTTATCGAAACTGAACATGCTTTAGTTTCCTCTTCTCCAAAATCTGGGTCATGAAAGTACCTGCCTTAGTGGTTGTCAGGAATGAGTTCGTGCTGCAAACCAGAAGAGTTTCTGGAACATATTAGGCACTCGATTAACATTAGCTGAGCGTCCGACTCTTGATTTCGGCTCCGGTCGTGACCTCGCGGGTTCAGGAGTTCGAGCCCCGCATCGGGCTCTGCGCTGATGGTGTGGAGCCTGCCTGGGATTCTCTCTCCCTCTCTCTCTGCCCCTCCTTGCCTCTCTCTCTCTCTCTCTCAAAATAAATAAATAAACTTAAAATACGTTTCTTAAAAAACCACTAGCTATTCCTAGTGGCGCCCTTGGTGGTGATATTACTGATAGTCTTAAACCTAGTCATTCGGTCACGTGCCACAACCAAGACTATGTTACCTCATAGCACCATCTAGGGCTTATTTTGGGAAATTCCAAGTCTGTCCTTCACGCAACCATCATTGGGTTGGGAGACTAGCTTCCTCCTATACATACATTTTATTTGCGACAACACTTTATTTTGTTTTTTAGGTAAGCTCCGTGGCCACCGTGGGGCTTAAACTCACGACCCCGGAGACCAAGAGTCACGTGCTCTACTGGCCGAACCAGCCAGGCGGCCGGGGAGAATATCGTGCCAAAAGTAATAAGAACCATTTTTAGGGCTACAAAAATTGTTTTGGAACTACCTGAGGACGATTTCACCTTCTTCTCTCGTGTACCTGGTCTTGTACTCCTAACAGCCAATGTTCTTGATTACAAGCAACAGAAACTGACCGTGGCAGATTATTGAGAATTTCGCAGAATCAACAGGGAGGCAGATGAGCCGGCCTGGGAAAATGGGTGGGAAGAAAAGGAGGCCCGAGTTAAGGTCATGCCGTAGGACTGGCTTGGTTGGTGTATCACTACTGGCAAAGGCGATTTCTACTACTGCTGGATACTGCCATCACAAATCACTCCAGCCTCTGGACCCCACTGATCTGATATCGGCTGCTGGGGCCTCGGCTAGATGCAGGTGCCACGAATGAATCCAAAAACCGCCACTTTCTGCATGAATCTCGCAAGATTTAAAGTCTTTGGCGAGACCCTGGGTCCCCTAGTGGTGCCCTAACTGCCTGGGGCGTGAGAAGAGGCAATGAGCTTCCCTTGGGTTTCATGGCGGGAGGTGAGACCTAGCCTTCCAGATTCACAGCGAAGGATTGCCTCACGAAAGAAGGTTTAGGGGCACCCGGCTGGCTCAGTTGGTAGAGCTCAGGGTTGTAAGTTTGAGCCCCATGTCGGGTGCAGAGATTACTTAAAAGTTTTTTGGGGGGCGCCTGGGTGGCTCAGTCGGTTAAGCGTCCGACTTCGGCTCAGGTCACGATCTCGCGGTCCGTGAGTTCGAGCCCCGCGTCGGGCTCTGTGCTGACTGCTCAGAGCCTGGAGCCTGTTTCAGATTCTGTGTCTCCCTCTCTCTCTGACCCTCCCCCGTTCATGCTCTGTCTCTCTCTCTGTCTCAAAAATAAATAAACGTTAAAAAAAAATTTTTAAAAAAAAGTTTTTTTTGAAATCTTGGAAAAAAAAAAAAGGATTTGGATACCCACTGCAGGAAGAGTTACCATATAAGATACAGGATGCCCAGCTGAATGTGAATTTCATTTCAGGGGGAAAAAAATGAATGCTTTTATTTTTAAATATTTTATTTTTAAGTAATCTCTACACCCAACGTGGGGCTCAAACTCACAACCCCGAGATCAAGAGTCGCACGCTCTACCGACTGAGCCAGCCACGAGCCCCTGGATGGTTTTTTACTACATGTATGCAAATATTGCATGGAACATACTTAAAGCAAAAACTTGGACAATCATACCTAGTTTAGGTGAGGAGGGCACAGGGAGACGAGTAGTCTCATACATTGCTGGGTTTATTAGTATAAGTGTATTAGTCAGGAGTCTCCAGGGACACAGAACCAGTAGGAGAAATACATAAAAGGCGATCCATTATAGGAATCGGCTCACACAATTATGGAGGCTGAAGTCCCACAGTCTGCCGTCTGCAAGCTGGAAACCCAGGACAGCCACAAGTGTAACTCCAGGCTGAGCCCGAAGGCCCGAGAACCCAGAGAACCGATGGTGTAAATCCCAGTGCGAGGGCAGGAAGAGACCAATGTCCCAGCTCAAGCAAGCAAGCAGGAAGGTGGCGAAGCCTCCCTTCCTCTGCTTTTTGTTCTATTCACGTCCTGAATGGACTGGATGACGCCCGCCCACATGACACACGCAGGAATAATTTTTAATCTGAGTACCTCATGGGAATGCAAACTGGTGCAGCCACGGTGGAAAGCAGTATGGAAGTTCCTCAAAAAGTTCCTCTTGATTTTGGCTCACAGTTCATAAATTCGAGCCCCGCATCGGGCTCTGTGCTGACAGTGCGGAACCTTCCTGGGGTTCTCTCTCTCCCTCTGTCTCTCTGCCCGTCCCCCATGTGCGCGTGCAAACACGCACTCTCTCTCAAAGTAAATAAACTTTAGATAAAATAAAAAAAATAAAGGGGCACCTGGGTGGCCCAGTCGGTTAAGCGTCCGACTTCAGCTCAGGTCATGATTTCTCAGTCTGTGGGTTCGAGCCCCGCATCGGGCTCTGTTCAGAGCCTGGAGCCTGCTTCAGATTCGCTGTCTCCCTCTCTCTCTGCCCTTCTTCTGCTCATGCTCAGTCTCTCTCTCTCAAGAAAGTAAACATTAAAAAAAAAATTAAAAAACAAAATAAAATTAAATTAAAAAGTTAGAAACAGAACTACCCTACAATCCATTAATCGCACTACTGGGCATTTACCCCCAAAACACAAAAACACGAACTCAAAGGGATACATGCCCTCCTATATTTATTGGAGCATTGTTTACAATAGCCAAATCATGGAAGCAGCCCAAGTATCCATCAACAGAGAAATGGATAAGGAAGACATGTCATATATATATATATATGATATATATAGACACATATATGATGATATACATAGACACTTATATAGAATATAATATAGATACATAGACTATAATATATATATCATTATATTATATATATGATATATAGACATATAGAGAGAATATAATATAGATAGATATATAGAATATAATATATATACAGATATATGTATATGTGTGTATATATATAAATAGAATATTAGCCAGCCATAAAAAAGAATGAAGTTTGCCATTTGCAACAACATGGATGGAACTAGAGAGTATCTCACTAAGCAAAATAAGTCAGTCAGAGAAAGACAAATACCATATGATTTCACTCATGTGGAATTTAAGACACAAGACAAATGAGCAAAGGAAAAAAAAAGAGGGAGAGGCAAACCAAGAAACAGACTCTTAACTATAGAGAACATACTGAGGGGAGGTGGGGGGAGAGGGGGGATGGGTGAGATAATTGAAAAGGATTAAGGGTACACTTATCATGATGAACACTGAGTAATGTACAGAACTGTTGAATCACTATAAGTGTATACTTGAAACTAATATGTTAACTCTATGTTAACTATACTAGAATTAAAATTTTAAACTGAATTTAAAAAAGGAAAGAAATCTAGGCACTTTGCGGCCCCATCAGACTGACGCATAAAATCAACCATCACATGGAGGGCATTAAAAATATCGACAAGCTCTCACCCAATAATTCTATTTTTAGAAATCGTTACAGTCTTTTGATGAGGGAAACAAGGGCAAGAGAAATGTAGCTGAAATTAAATCTCCTTATAGCTTGCAGCCCACTGATAGACACCTGAAACACGCAGAGTGTGACCTTGCTCAAGGAACTCCTCTCTGCCTCACTTCCTTAATGTTTCTGTTTCATTAAAGACTAAAAGTAACCTTATCTTAACAGTAGCTAGCCCCTCAAGGTCCTGCAAGCCTTGCTTTCAAATTCCTTAGAGACTTATGCTCTCCCTCACCCCCACTAGCTTAAAAGTATATAATCAGTCACTCCTCACAACCCCAGCGCAGCTCTTTCTGCCCACGGGTCCTGTTCCCCATGCTTTAATAAAACCACCTTTTTGCACCAAAGACGTCTCAAGAATTCTTTCTTAGCCATTGGCTCAAGAACCCCATCATTTCTGGAGTCCTTACGCGGGGCTTGGAGTCTTTTCATCTGGACTCTGAGCTGGTGCAAACCCGGTGAGTACTTTCTCTTTTCTCCCTTTACTCCCATTTCAGGGGCTTTTGGAGGAGGATGGTCTTACTGGAACACTTTCATGTCAATTGCTCAGGTCGCAATCCTCTAGCCCGTGGTTACTCTACGGGGAGGAGAAAGCCGGCCTTTCGGCTGGAAGTTAGTACCCCGGCCGGAATGGTAGTAAGACCCGGAAACTTGATGCCCTCTCTTTATTCCTGTCCTCATACAAAGTTGTCTGCGTTCGGCGTGGGACAGCCACCTAAGTCACCAGGATGGCTGCCAATCTTAAGACTCCCGTGTGAGGTTTCTTCCTCATTGGTCTAATGTGATCCCCTCCATATACTTAGTCTAGCTGCTTCTGGCCAAGAGACCACCACTGGGAGCCGGCCGAAACGAGTACCCGTTTGAATTAAAACCCAACGGGGGACTGTTTCCTAGGGAAGTTGGCTGTAAAGACTTTAGAATGTCGCTTTAAATCATGATGGATTTCTATCTTTATTGTTTTCTGTCAATGTCCTCTACCTACTACTTAAATTACAGAACTGGGTAATTCCCCCTTGTAAAACTTTTCTAGTGTTTTCCGTGGGTTAAAAACGGCATCGCCTTCGGGGCGCCTGGGTGGCTCAGTCCGTTAAGTGTCAGACTTCGGCTCAGGTCATGATCTCGTGGTCTGTGGGTTCAAGCCCCATGTTGGGTTCCGTGCTGACAGCCCGGAGTCTGCTTCGGATTCTGTATCTCCCTCTCTGCCCCTCCCCCATTTGTATTCTGTCTCTCAAAAATAAAAAAATATTAAAAAAAAAAAAAAGGCACAGCCTTCAAGGAAACTAAGGCATGACCTTCATGGCATGCTCCTCAAGGCAAGGTAAACTAAGGTACAGCCTTTTATCGCATGGCTTTCAAGGCCCAGCACAGCATGGTATTTTGGTCCATACTCCAGGCACCCATTTGTAGCCCAGGATGCAATGGGGAAGCGAAGGGACACTAACATCCCTTCTCTGGGGCCCTCAGTGGCTGGTCGGGGATCAGAGCAATTTTGTTTGAGGGACGCCTCCAGTCGCTTTGACATGAGGAAGCTCTGACATATCCTGCATGGGACACCACCTGGGAGTCAGGGAGGATTTTGGTAAGGGACTTTCTGTACTTTTCTAGAAACATGGGATCTTCTTCAGTCCCCAAGGACTCTCCCTTGGGATGCCTTTTAATGCACTGGAATCAATTTGGATTGCAAGATCTAAGAAGGAAAAAACTGATCTTTTGTAATACTGCCTGGCCTCAATACTTAGCAGATGACGAAAAATGGCCCATTAAGGGGCCATTAAATTTTAATATAATCTATCAGTTAGATCTCTTCTGCAAGAAACAGGGCAAAAGGAATGAAGTACCCTATGTCCAGGCTTTCATGGCCCTAAATCAGGTCTGCCTCTGTGTTTGGCCACTAACCAGGCTGCTAAACTCCCTCCTGATATATTGGATGATTCTCTAAACAGGCCTCCTCCGAATAAACCCACGTTGCTGGAGCAAACACAGGCCCTGATGAGGGGACTCCGACACTCTCTCTCACCCTTCCTCCTTCCTAATAGACTCAGGTTCCTCTAGCTGTATGTGGGGGCTTCTCCCTCATTCATTCCTTGGGTTAATGACTATTAAAATTGGAGCCTATTGCCTCTGGTTAGTCTACCTTGGGAAGGAGACTTTATGGAATATTCCCAAGCAGCTATCCCGAAACCCCTTGTGTCTGGGGGAAGTCCCCTGTCTTCTCTGGCCCCACACGGACTGCCCACTTCCGCTTGTGGGTGGGGAAAAAAAAAATCTGCTCATCTGTCGAAGCTGATGGGCTTTAGGACGGCGAGATTTCTTTCTCTGTCCTCTGGGCTTTTATCCACCTCCAGCCTTCCTGGAGTTACCTCACCTCTTCCGTCTCCTCCTGCCCCTCCTCCTGCGTCTGCACTGTCTTGGGAGCCGCGTACATCTTCCATGCCACTGCCGCCATCAGTCCCTCCTCCTGCCTTCGCTGTCAAAGAGTGAAGAACACCCCCTTGGACTTACACCGCCCACTTCGGACCCCCCCCCCAACTGGGGCCCCAGGTAAAAAATAACAATGGTGAACAAAGCGATTACCTTTTAAAGGGGACCGAAGTTGGGGCGCCTGGGTGGCTCAGCCGGTTAAGCAGCCAACTTGGGCTCAGGTCACGATCTTGCAGCTCGTGAGTTCGAGCCCCGTGTCAGGGTCTGTGCTGACAGCTCAGAGCCTGGAGCCTACTTCGGATTCTGCGTCTCCCTCTCTGTCTAGCCCTCCCCCATTTGCGCTCTCTCTCTCTCTGTCTTTCAAAAATGAATAAATGTAAAAAAAAAAAATTTTTTAAGTGGACCCAAGCGGCACATATTTGGTATTTGAACTAATTTATGTTTGTTGGTTCAGTTAAGATAGACATGTCTTTAGAGTTATCAGCATTAAATGTAAAACTTTCTCTAACCTAGGTTTACTGAAGGTCGGATAAGCTCATGAATATCTCTGTTGCAACTTGTTAACAAAAAGATGACTTAAAATGATGGTCAGTTCTGTCTCAATTCATGGGTCATTGTTCAGATAGCTTTCAAGGTCTTTGGTAACCTGAAAGTTTCAAGTTTTGTTTGGATGATAAACTGGATTGAATTCACTGGGCATTTAGGCCTTTTCCAAATCAGATAAAATGCTAAAGCATTAATGATTAAATGTAGGTTTGTGGTTTTTCTTAATTTTTTTAACATTCATTTATTTTCAAGAGACAGAGTGCAAGCAGGGGAAGGGCAGAGAGGGAGGGAGACACAGAATCCAAAGCAGGCTCCAGGCTCCGAGCTGTCAGCACAGAGCCCGACGCGGGGCTCAAACCCACCAACCGTGAGATTGTGACCCGAGCTGAAGTCAGACACTTAACAGACCGAGCCACCCAGGTGCCCCTGTAGGTTTGTGTGTTTAACTTATTGCAGAGAAACTAAGGATATTTGGGTCTGTTGGAAAACCTGCTTTCATGCTTAGTTGATTCATAAATTTGCCATCTGAAGAATTCTGGTGTCACAGCTCACAATTGGTTAGTGCTTAGTTTTCACTAGAGACTAAGATTTCTTAGAGTTAAATTTCTGCGAAATGTAATGAAGACTGATGAAAATAAGGAAAGGAACTCTGTATGTAGAAAAGCAGGAGATATGTTAGAAATATGTAAGGAATGGAAGTACAAAAGGTAAAAAAAAAAAAAAAGGTAAAAAAAGGTTGAAGGTAAAAAAAAAAAAAAGGTAAAAAAAGTAATTGTTGAAGGTAAAATTGACCAAGCAGAGCGGAAGGTATTAACATGGGGGAATGGAATAACTGTGGGCACCAAGACCTTGGAGTTTGTTTACCACATAAGAGAAACCGACAAAGGAATGCTCATGGATAAAAAGTAGGGCAGCTAGGGGAGCCTGGGTGGTTCATTCGACTGTGCTTCTGACTCTTGATTTCAGCTCAGGTCATGATCCCGGGGTTGCGGGATCATGCCCAACACCACTGATCATGGAGCCTGCCTAAGATTCTCTCTCTCTCGGGGCGCCTGGTTGGCTCAGTCAGTAGAGCTTCCAACTTGGGCTCAGGTCATGATCTCATGGCTCATGAGCTCGAGCCCTGCGTCAGGCTCTGTGCTGACAGCTCGGAGCCCGGAGCCTGCTTCCGATTCTGGGTCTCCCTCTCTCTCTGCCCCTCTCCTGCTCTCGCTCTGTCTCTCTCTCAAAAATAAAAATTTTTAACAATTAAAAAAAAAAAAAGATTCTCTTTCTCTCTCTGATGCCCCCCCCTCCCCTGCTCACACTCTCAAAAAATAAGAAATAGGGGCGCCTGGGTGGCGCAGTCGGTTAAGCGTCCGACTTCAACCAGGTCACGATCTCGCGGTCCGTGAGTTCGAGCCCCGCGTCAGGCTCTGGGTTGATGGCTCGGAGCCTGGAGCCTGTTTCCGATTCTGTGTCTCCCTCTCTCTCTGCCCCTTCCCCGTTCATGCTCTGTCTCTCTCTGTCCCAAAAATAAATAAAAAACGTTGAAAAAAAAAATTAAAAAAAAAAATAAGAAATAAACAAAACAACAAAAACAGGGCAGATAATTGCATGTAAAACTCACCAGCTGTATAATCTTTGGCAACTTACTTAACCTCTATCTCAGCTTACTCATCTGTAAAGTGGGACTAATATGATAACAGAATTTAGACTGGTGCCTTGCGCGTACAAAGTGTTAGGCATTAGCTGGTGTGTGTGCGCGCGCGCGCGTGTGTGTGTGTGTGTGTGTGTACCCATGAAGAGAGAGAGAGAAGTAGCGAAGAGACAGTTGCAATAATGATGGCAACCCAACTCCGTGTTCCCTTATCTTGCCAAAGTTTCATGGATGTTGGGAAGCAGTTTACGGGCACAGCGGAAGGCTTCTTTGGGTTGCGGCCAGGGTGACGTGCTCTTGACATCAGCAACCCTAATAGAGGCTTCCAAATCGCCCACTTCCCTGACCGGGGCAGAGGTCACGGACCCGTGTGGAGCCCTGGGAGTCATTGTTAATGTCTTGTTCCTCCAGTTCTTCCAATGATTTTATCAGCACTTAATTCTTTTTGTTAAGTCTCTTTTTCAAAATAGCTAAACAACTCGCGTTTCTCACCACTGAACACTGACAGATACAGGGAGGAAATAAAAACTTGGGTCTGGGACACGTAAAGATTCTACTGCCTTTTGACGTCAGGTGTGCCTCATTATACGTGGGAGCCCGCAATCTAGGTGCAGGGCAAGGGTAAGCAGGTTAAATATACGAGTCTTAGTCTATGGGTGACGCTGAGAAGGAGTATCCAGTGAGAAAAGGGGGGGGGGGATCAGAGTATGTATCCCAGAAACCCAATACGGGAAGTAACTCAAGATGCAGTGAGGAACTCTGTCAAATGCTGCTGAGAGACAAAGACAAGGTTACAGAAATGTCCCTGGGATTGGGAACATAGACAAGAATGGTTCTGAAGGAGTGGTGGGGGCCAAAGCCCAGTGGAGTGAGTGGAGGGGTAGGAGGAAGGATGCAGAGATACCGTGCACAGGTAGACAAGCCTTCTGAGAAGTATGGATATGTAGGGAGCGGCTAAATCGAGCAGTAGCCGGGGGCACCTGGGTGGCTCGGTTGGTTGAGCACCTGACTCTTGATTTCGGCTCAGGTCATGATCCCAGGGTCGTGGGGTCGAGCCCTGCGTCGGACTCTGAGCTCAGCGTGGAGCCTGCTTAGGATTCTCTCCCTCTCTCTCTCTCACTCTCCCTCTTGCCCTCTCCCCTGCTCACGCTCTCTCTCTCTCTCTCTCTCTCTCAAATTAAAATAAGTAAGTGTTTAAAAAATACAGCAGTGGTTAGAAGGAAGATCTGGGGTCAAGAGAGGGATGTTCAAAAGAGAAGACATATTAAAGCAAGTCTATTGCACATAAGCGTGATCGAGCAGACAGGATGATATTGACATGCAGGAGAGAGGAGAGATGACTGTGGGCACCAAAGTCTTGACCGTACACAAGGCAAATGGACGCAAAGCCCAAGGAGGAAAACAGAAAATGGAGACGCACATCGAGGGTGGTGGGTTTGGTGGTGGGATGATAAGGGAGTTTCCATGTCCTTGCTTTTTTTCCTTAACGAAATAAAATGCAAGGTCATCAGTTGAGAGTGAAAGCAGGAGGGATGTTGGGAGGTTTGCAAAGAATGGCGGTGGTGTGACAGAGAACGAGAGGGGGGGAAGGACAGACTGTGGCCGTGTAGCGTAATTGTTGGACTTACGAATCGTGGGCAAAAATTTTCTTGCGATTTACGGTCCAAATCTTCAAGTGAGTCCTTCCCCATCCCCAGTCCCCAGGTAGCCACTGATCTGTTTTCTGTCACCACAGATTAGATTGCATTTTTTGGAGATTTAGATCAATGGAACCATATAACATGGTCAATCGTGCACGCTTCAACCTTGCTAAACTCAGTCATTAGTTCTAGTAGCTTCTTTGTAGAATCCATTGGATTTCCCATATAAATGAGCATGGAGCCCATGAATAAAAGTTTTACTTCTTTTCCAAAAAAAGTATTTTTGTCGTTTTTTTTTTTTTTTTCCTTTTTCCCCCGCTGGTCCCCCAGCGGGAGAGGGCCAGAGAGAGGGGGGGACAGAGGATCCTAAGCGGGCTCCATGCTGACAGAAGCAAGCCCGATGAGGGGCTCGAACCCATGAACCTCGAGATCATGACCTGAGCCGAAGTGGGACGCCCAACCAACTAAGCCACCCAGGTGCCCCATACAAGTAATTTTCTTAAGTGAGACCAGCCAGTTAGGATACTGTACTTTTCTGCTACTGTGTGCAGTGGTCTATGTGCAGTTAGGGAACAGGGGGACAGTCAGGTTTAACCGGGGGGGTCGGTTTCGAAAAGGTCTAGAGAGAAGGTGGCCAAGGGTGGGTAGACAGAAAAGATGGTGGAAGTGGAAGAATGTCAAGGAAGGACAAGGTCGGGGTGTGGGATGGGTCATCCATGTGGATGTTAAAGTCACCAAGAACGATGAACCAGTATCAGCCTGAAGGGGACAACGGAGTCTGGAGGAAAAGGAGAAGTATACACTTCCTGCTTTGGGCTTCTAGGGAGTGGAAGGGGCCGGGGCATAGATCCCAGATACTCTGGGACTCTGCCTCCCTCCCTAGCAGGTGCTCAGACTTAGGGGATCAAGCCCTCGCCACCCTCACTCCATTCCTTCCCCCCGAGAGGCCTCCGCTGTCAATCCCACTGCAAGCTCTCCCTAACCTAGACTTTATGCAAACAAAGTCCTCTTTACTCTCCTCCTGGGACAATTAAAGTCCAGACCACCTTGTCACCAGCCCTGGCCACGCTCTGGGGCAAGATCGAGTATGGGAGAGAAAAATCCATTTTATTTCGTGAAGCCGCTGTTGGATCATCCTGCCACACACAAAAAATAAAAGAAGGAATGATTCCCGAATTTTAACCCTGGATAGTTCTAGATGGGATAGCGGGATCACAATGTATACACATGCTGAGGTATGGAGTGTGTGTGTGTGTGTGTGTGCGCACAAGCCAAAGGCGATAGGGAAAATTTGCTTTTGCTACCCTACACCTGCCACTTATTTGATGATCCTTCCCCTTTTATTTAAGTCTCTTGTCTCCGTATTTTCCCTAGGCTACAGAGGGATGCCATCTGTATGCCCTGTGACGCAGAATTCTATTCCACTGGTTCCCTTTTGGGTGACAGTGGATATGAATGGGTTAATACGATTAAAAACAACCTACTGTTGCTTTAGCAAACCACTGAGTTTCCTAGGCAACATATTGCCTGCATTTCTCCTGTTTCTTCCTGTCTCTAAAAGCCCCTATGGTGGGAATGGAGAAAATATTAACCTTGGCCAGCACTCAAGTCCCGGCTCTGTCTCTCCCCCGCCCCCCTCTACTCCCCCCCCCCACCCCACCGCAGCTGACCTTGCCTCCTGCTTCACGGAAAACATGGAGGCTGTCAGGTGTAAATTCCCTCAACCTTGAGGGCCCCACATCTCTCTCCCTCCCCTCTTAAAGGACAAGGCACATCACTCTGCCTGTCCTTTTGATTTCAAGGTCTCCTGTCTCACTTCCTGCCACAAGGTTGGTTAATATCCCCTCTCTCTTGTCTTTTCAGTCTCTAAGCATCTGCTGGCCACGTTGTCGTGCAGCTGTGACTATTAACCGCTTTCAGGGAAAACAAACCAAACCAAGAAATCCAGTCCCCTGTCTTCCACTCCCCGCCACCCTCCCTTTAGTCAAGTTTCTAAACCTTATTGTTTGAGAGCTAGATCTCCCGCCTCGCAGCCCACTCACTCCTGAGGCGGCTTCTGACGCAATACTAAGAGCACTCTGGCTTAGGCAAACCAGGACTTCTCAATGGCCTTGGCCGACCTGCCCTTTAGTCCGCCCCCTTCTTTCAAAAAAAAAAAAAACTTAACTTTTATTCATTTTTGAGAGACAGAGAGACAGAGCATGAGCGGGGAAGGGGCAGAGAGAGGGAGACACAGAATCCGAGGCAGGCTCCAGGCTCTGAGCTCCGAGCCATCAGCACAGAGCCTGACGCCAGGCTCGAACTCACAGCCTGCAAGATCATGACCTGAGCCGATGTCGGTGGCTCAACCGACTGAGCCACCGGGGTGCCCCTGTCCGCCCCCTTCCTGATGCTTGCACAGTGCTCAACGTCCTGAACCTCCCCCTCCTGGAAACTCTCTTCTCTCTTTGCTTCCGTCTCGGACCACACCCTCCGAGTTTTTACTCTCCATCTCTTTGGTGCGTTCCTCCTCTACCCATCCCTACAATGTGAATCTTCCCCGAGATTCTATCCCGGGCCCTCTTTTTTCTCAACAACCTGTAGACTCCAGGTGAGCAATATGAATGACTAGCAGGAGGATGGTGGGTGTGGGAGTGCACAGTATGTGCCGGGATTCACAAAGAAACACGCTCCGCCCCCCCCCCCTTTTTTTTTAAGAAACAGTAACCGTCTTCTCTTGCGTTTTCCACTTTCCATGGGGTCACGAGTACAAAAAAACATTTGACTGTCTTCCCTACCACGAACAAAAACGGAGCAAAGGTGATAAAAGAGCACTGATGCGTTGGGGGAACAGCAAGGAAAAGCGGGCCTCCCTTATGGGTGCCCTCTGAAGGAGGCGGCCGCCGCTCAGCTCTTGGCCAGTCGTCGCCACAGGGGGATCTAATGCCGGATCGTCTCCCTCAGTAAAGAAGTCAGAAGTACAGGTTTATGTAACGCTCTTTTGGTGGAGCGCTGACATTTCGTATTTTAAACATTAACATAATGTGAGGGTCAAAAAGAAAATGCATTCGAGACAGCTCTAGTCACCAGGGTCAACAATTTTCAACCTTGGTTTAGGACACCGGGCAGTGACCTCTATCCTGAGGGATAGGGGAGGGGTAGAGAGAGGGCAGGGTGGGGGGGGGGGGGTTGGGGAATGGAGAGAGAGAGCATCCCGAGCAGGATCCGCACTGTCAGCGCAGCGCCCGATGCCGGGTTCAAACTCACGAAACCGTGAGATCAGGCATGGCCTGAGCCGAAACCGAGAGTTGGACCCTTAACCGACTGAGCCACCCAGGCGCCCCTTGCCTGCGCTTTTGAGACACGAACGTGCATGTGACTCCTGGGGGTCTTGTTAAAATGGAGGTGGTGATTCAGGAGTTCTGGGATACTGCCCAAGACGGAGCGTCTCTAAATAAGCTCCCAGCCAAGGCCACGAACCACACTTTAAGTCACAACCCCCATCTGAATACAACGTCCTTTCTGCAAATTTGTTCTTTCCCCTGCATACCTCCTCTTGGTGGATGATACGCTATCTGCCCACCCAGCCGAGGGTTTGGGGCATAAATAAGCCGTAGAGGGAATGGGAGAAGTAGACGCGGAATCCTAAGCCCTGTCCCATTCAACTTCTCAACCTGTGTCGTATTCAACCCTGTGTTTACATCCTCACTATCACGACTTCGATTTAGCTCTTCCTTTTCCCCCGAGGTAGGGCTCCTCACTGGTGTCCCTGCTCCAATAGCCACTCGTCCGAGGCATCCTCAATGTTCCCACCAGCATAATACTTCCAAAAAAGAAAAATGATCTCGGGTAAAGCCTGGACTCCGGAGTCAGCCCTTTGAGCTTAAGTCCCAGCTCTGCCCCTTACTAAGTGTGTGACCTTGGGCAAGTCGCTTAACCTGTGTATCAGTTGCCTCATCTATAAAAAGAGGATGATAACAGAACCTGACTCAGGAGAGAGAAATGAGTTAATATATGTAACGTGTTTGTAACACTCAATACACCGTAGCTGTGAGGTTGGCCACATCGCTCCTAGTTTTAGTATCGTTGTTGACGGTACAAAGGAAGTAGAGGGGCGCCCGGTTAAGTCTGTTAAGCCTCGGACTCCGGCTCAGGTCATGATCTCACAGTGCATGAGTTCAAGCTGCCTTGGGTTGTCAGCGGGGAGCCCACTTAGGATCCTCTGTCCCCCTCTCTCTCTGCCCCTCCCCCGCTCACGTGCTCACGCTTTCACGTGCTGGAGCTTTCTCCCCGCCCCCCCCCCGCTCCCCCCAAAAGAAAAATAAACATTAAATAAAAGAAGAAGGAAGTAGAAAGTGATCAAGCTGGACAGGTAGGCTGAGGCCGGATCATGGGTGGTTAGAGCCTTAGGTTGGGCTCCCTGGGGAAACAGACTCTGCGATGGAGTTTAGGTTGTCAGAGGCTGATTGGGGAGTGCTCTTGGGATGTCCACCTGAAGGGTAAGGCAAGGAAGCAGGATCCGGAGAGCAGTCACAATGCAGCCTCAGTCAATCCCACAGGGAGCTCTGAGGCTGGGATGGCCCCACCCAGTCTGCCCCACAAACTACCTGCCTCACAGTGTTTTATGAAGGGTACGTGAGTTATCCAATCACTAAAAAGAAACGTTAATGATGTGATGTGACAGAGGCGCTAATTATCGCCAAGGACAGCAATCATACTGCAATATATAAATTGCACCAAATTCACATGTACACCTTACATTTAGACAATATTCTATGTCAAATATGTTTCGATAAAAAAGAGTACACACGTTATTCCATACACAGGGTTCAGAACGTTGCCTAGCACATGAAAAGCGCCCGAACAATGTTAGCTATCACCAAAGATGCAGATTCTCAGGCTTTACCTTCTACTGGATCAGAATCTTTGGGGGCTGATCCTAAGCATGGGTATGTTAATAATTACCCTCCCCCCCTCTCCAGATCATTCTGATCTTCACTAAAGTTTGAGAACCACTGGTTTCCCTAGAAAACTCATCGCTCCCTTGTCCACTTAGTAAACCTTTGTAAGGCTCAGGTCAAATGTCACTTCCTGTATGAAATCTTCCTAGATCACACCTTCCAACCCTCCTTTCTCCACCTCCTCCTTGTCGTGTGCAGACCACGATCACAGCATCTATAACCTTTTGAGTGTCTGTCTCCCATTGCTAGATAGGGAGCTCTTCCCTTGAGGGGCAAAGACTTGGCATCCTTAACATCTACCACAGAGCCCAGCATGGAGCAGGATCTCAAGAGATCCTCAGGGTCAAGTGGATGTAAACGGACAGATCCTTTTTGGGTCTCTTTAAAATCTCAGCACCAAATGCTGCCTACTCTAATCTCTGAAATTGAAAATGTGGAACCCATATATCGGTTTTTTGGTTTGTTTGTTGGTTTGTTTTGGGAATCCATATGCCTCTATTACAGAGGACATAGTTGGCGACTTTGGAGTTTCGGTTTTTATCTTTTTAAAAGTTTGAATCTTGTATTGCCTTGTAGAATAATGCAAGTAATTTATGCTCCCTGTACAAAAAAGGAAGCAAAAATTCCCCATAATCTCACAACCCAGACAGAGCTCTCATTAACTTTTTAAAAATTTTAATTCCACTCTAGTTAATGTACTAGTTATCATTAACTTCTGCGTGTATTTCCTTCATATTTTGTCTGTGCATGGGTTTCCATACTGAAATCAATTCAAGCCCACAAATATTTATTGAGCACCTAGTATATGTCAGTCACTGTTCTAAGCACAGGGGCTACCGTAGGGAAGGAAACAAAACTTCTAAATTTTTTTTTAATGTTTATTTTATTTTTGAGACAGAGAGAGACACAGCATGAGTGGGGGAGGGCAGAGAGAGGGAAACACAGAGTCCGAAGCAGGCTCCAGGCTCCGAGCCATCAGCACAGAGCCCGACGCGGGGCTCGAACTCATCACCTGCGAAATCATGACCTGAGCCGAAGTCGGACACTCAACCGACTGAGCCACCCAGGTGCCCCGCTTTATGATTTTTCTGTACAAATCTCTGTTCCCGTCTCCGAGAACTTCCCTAGGAAAAAGCTCAAGAAGTTAAATTCCTTGGTCACAGGTTAGGAATAATTTGCGTATTGCCAAAAGGGCTTTCTAGAAGGCCTGCACTCACTTAAAATGTAATTGCGTCCAACAATATGTATTTATAAATCCAGTGCCTACTACCTTATTGAGGCACACATGGTCTAGGGGCTTGAAATACGCTGGTGAACAAAATGAATCTTTCACTCTAGCAATTTCACTCTTGCCAGCTGTGTGCTCGCCAAAACCAAGTACTACCATTCTTAAAAAGCCTCAAGAAACGAAAGGCGAAAAAGAATGCTCCGGTCACTTGAATGGCGAAAAGGGGTACGTTGTTATTATGTCCTTTTGGATCTATTTGATTACTAGTGCAGTTGAATTACTTCCCACACGTTTTCCAGCTAATCAGCCAATTGCCCTGTTTTTCTTTAAAAGCTTTTGGAGGGGCGCCTGGGTGGCTCAGTCGGTGAAGCGTCCGACTTCGGCTCAGGTCACGATCTCGCGGTCCGTGAGTTCGAGCCCCGCGTCGGGCTCTGGGCCGATGGCTCGGAGGCCGGAGCCTGCTTCCGATTCTGGGTCTCCCTCTCTCTCTGCCCCTCCCCCGTTCATGCTCTGTCTCTCTCTGTCTCAAAACTAAATAAACGTAAATTAAAAAAAATAAAAGCTTTTGGAAACCTTTGAAAATAATTTAAAGGAGGCAGGGAGTGTGGAAACATTAACAGACTGAACATATATCTCGGGAAAGAAGCAGCCCTCAGGTCAAGTATATAGGCTTTAGAAATTGATTTGAAGTCCAAGAGCATATATGATGCAACTCTCATGTCTGGAGACGGCTTATTAAGTAAGGCGCTCCCTCCCTATTCCCACAGAATTTTCGAACTCAGGCTGAGACCTCTCCAAGGAGTGTTGTGACACGAGCCAGAAGGGGGGAATGCTTTTCCTCAACAATCCCGACATCCCACCTAAGAGCCCGCCTTAACATCAAATCTGCGTTGACAGCATTTACATTTTCAAGCCGTATCACTGCTTGAAGTTTTAAGCTGCACATGTTTTTTACCCTCTGCATGAGGTAGGACTTCCCTCAACCTATCATCCAGGGGAATGCAGAGGCGTAGCAGGAAGGACATTGGATTGCGATAAATGGAAAATCATAAATCCCCCAGCCATCCATAAAAACGTTTCCCCCACTTTTTAAACATTAAAAAAATTTTTTTTAATTAAAGATTTTATGTTTAAGCAATCGCCACACCCAGCGTGGGGCTCGAACTCACAACCCCGAAATTAAGAGTCCCTTGCTCCACCTGAGCCAGCCAGGCGCCCCTCCCTCGCTTTTTATATATAAAATATAGCACAGACGAGATGACACATAGCACTGTGTAAGTTTAAGGTACACAACACACTGGTTTGATACATTTATACTGTAATGTGATTGCTGTTATAGCATAGCTGACACCTTCTGTCTCATCGTGTAATTATCATTTCTTCTAGCGGTGGGAACAATTAAGATCTAGTCCCTTAGGGGCCCGTGGATGGCTCAGATGGTTAAGCATCCGACTCTTGGTCTTGGCTCATCACGATCTCACGATTCACGGGTTCGAGCCCTGTGGGGATCCTCTCTTTCTCCGCCCTCTCCTCTCTCTCAAAACTAAATAAACATTTTTTTTTTAATCTAGTCTCTTCGCAAGTTTAATGTTTAAGATACAGTTCTGTTGGGGCGCCTGGGTGGCGCAGTCGGTTAAGTGTCCGACTTCAGCCAGGTCACGATCTCGCGGTCCGTGAGTTCGAGCCCCGCGTCAGGCTCTGGGCTGATGGCTCGGAGCCTGGAGCCTGTTTCCGATTCTGTGTCTCCCTCTCTCTCTGCCCCTGCCCCGTTCATGCTTTGTCTCTCTCTGTCCCAAAAATAAATAAAAAACGTTGAAAAAAAAATTAAAAAAAAAAAAAGATACAGTTCTGTTGTTTATAATCACTATACTGTATATCAGATCTTCAGGACTTAGGTATCTACTAATTATAAGTATGTACCCTTACACAACATCTCTCCCCCTTCCCCACTCCCAGCATTCCACTCTGGGTCTTTTTTTGAGCTCAGTTTCTTTTTTTATTTATTTTTATTTTTTTAATGTTTGTTTTTTGAGAGAGAGAGAGAGAGAGAGAGAGAGCACGAGTGAGCACAAGCCAGGAAGGGGCAGAGAGAGAGGGAGAGAGAAATCCCAAGCAGGCTCCACGCTGTCAGCACAGAGACCAACGCAGGGTTCTAACTCACAAACTGCGAGGTCATAACCCGAGCTGACATCAAGAGTCGGACACTTAACTGACGGAACCACCCAGGTGCCCCCAGTTCCTTTTTTTTAGATTCCACATTTTTTCGATATCATGCAGGATTTGTCTTCCAATGTCTGACATTTCCACCGCTTCCAACAGTGGTTATTGTTGAGGAAAGAGAATCAGGGGTGAAGAGAAGGGCTTTCACTTACATTTTCGTGTCTTTCCATTGTTTGAATTTTATGTCCTTAAGCAAATATGACTTTAAAATATTTCAACAAGTGTTATCTGGGTGGGAGCTAATGACTTACTCTCATTTTTTTTTTACTTTGTATCTCTCTTCATTAGGAAAAAAAAAACCCTGATGAACCATTTATTATTTTTAAATTTCCCCAGTTTTGTAAAACAAAATCTGTGTGTGTGTGTGTGTGTGTGTGTGTGTGTGTGTGTTTCATACGTCTGCAAAAATATAAACCAAACTGCTCATGTGGGGGCCCCATTCAAAGATTGTTTGGGGAGCTGGGAGAGAAAGAATGCATTTCATTTTTTTCCTTATGCACTTCCGTATTGTTTAAGTTTGTTATTATAATGAGCACGTATTACTGTTCTCCCTTTTATTTCACAAAAGTAATAATAAACCTTTTTTTTTTCTCCTGAGGCTAAAAGTGACATGAGCTCATTGCAGAAAAATGTAGAAAACTGCAAAGAAGAAACTAACAACCACAACAGTTAACATGTTTCCTTTTAGGTATCCTTTCAATGCATTTTTTTTTACATAGTTGAGTTTTCGTGCTGTATAGTTTTGTATCTTCTTTTTCTGCCTCAAGATTAAAACGTAAGTATTTTCCCATGTCATGCATGTCGTAACAATACTGTATGGTTTTGTCACAATTCAAGTGGATTAATTAGCTATTTCTTAAAGTTTAACATTCAGGTTGTTTCTAGTTTTTTCATATTAAAAACGATTTTCTGGGGCACCTGGCTGGCTCAGTCAGCAGACCACTCAACTCTTGATCTTGGGGTCACGAGTTCAAGCCCCACATTGGGCGTCGAGCTTACATTTTAAAAAATGGTTATTTGATGAGCATCTTAGTAGTGAAATCTTTGTTTGCATTTCTAAGTGTTTCCTTGGCATGGATTCCTAGAGGTCGAAGTATGGACCAAAGAGTAGATTTCTAGAAGTGGGATTGATAGAAAATATTTTTATGAATGACAGAAGATTGTATCAATTTCTACTCGAACCCAAACCCACCAGTCAGGAGATCATGACCCGAGGTGAAGTCACACGGTTCACCAACTGAGTCACCCAGGTGCCCTGAGACAAAACATTTTCCATATGCTTATTCACCACTGGCGTCCCCCCCCCTTGGGTGGACGGACTACCTTTTCCATTTTTGCCCATTTCTTGACTAACACCTTATGGATTTTCTTATCAATTAAAACGAGCTCTTCCAAGATATTAACCCTTTCTCTGTCATTAGATGTCAATGAAACTATTTTGTCACAAGTTTGTTGTTTTTGAACAACAAATCTCGGCGGTAGATTTTTAAAACAAAAGATAATTGGAGTCTAACTACAGCCTTGCGCCCTCGGTTTAAGCCTGTTTTCCCTTGATTCAATCGAAGAGGTTTGACAAAAGATCTGAAAAGGCCATTTCAGCTAACCCTAAATTTAGGTCTGTGAAAAAAAAAAAAAAAGTGTGGGCCCGATTTAAGGATTATTCCGCTCATAGGTACTTTTAAATGATTTAAGAAGATGGGGTAGGGGGCAGGGATGGAAGCAGTTTGTGCCAGAAGCTTTTAGAATTCTCAGGTAAGAAGCCAGTTCTCTCAAATCTCTTGCGTGTTGAGAGGGGGAGTAAATTACGTGCAAGCGAACAGTACTCTTGATGGAAAAGTACTGCTCTGGGCTGCAGAGGTGTACCAGGCTTGGTTTGTTTTTTTTTTTTTTAATTTTTTTTTTCAACGTTTTTTATTTATTTTTGGGACAGAGAGAGACAGAGCGTGAACGGGGGAGGGGCAGAGAGAGAGGGAGACACAGAATCGGAAACAGGCTCCAGGCTCCGAGCCGTCAGCCCAGAGCCTGACGCGGGGCTCGAACTCACGGACCGCGAGATCGTGACCTGGCTGAAGTCGGACGCTTAACCGACTGCGCCACCCAGGCGCCCCCAGGCTTGGTTTTAATTATTTCTCCCCCTTCTCTCTATCCTTTCTTCCGCTCCGCCCCCCCTGACCCCCGCCCCGGGCTGGTGACAGTAAAGAGGGCAGCCGGGTTAGGATTCTAAAGGGTACAGACAGGCCTTCCCCTGTTAGGCCTGCTCCAGTGCAGCCGGTTAGCCCAGCAATGGCAGGAGGAAATACCTAGGAAAGGAAGGGACCAGACTCGGGATCTTTCCAAACTCCCGCTTTCGTCTGGGATACAGCACAGGGAGGTGGCGACTGCCAAGGGTAGCTCGGCAGACTTCAAATAAAAGAACGCTGCCAACAAAGAAACTTTGGTCATTATTCTGAGAAAAAAAAAAAAAAAAAAAAAAAAAAAAGCGCGTTAACCACAGAGGGTTGCTTGCTGATGCGCTGGGACTGAGCAAATCTCTGATTGCCGAGAATGAACTCAACGTAAATCCGGCGAGCCGATCCGTCTCCCCAGATATTGGGAGAGGTGTCGGACAGGGGCCCGTGCACCGACTGGAGCTACCCCGGGGGTGTCCACGCCACAGCCTCGGGCGGGGAGGACTGGAGAAGGGTCGTGGAGGAGAGTCAAAGGGGGCTCCCAAAGTGGGAATGGGTAGTCTGGGCCTCCAAGGTGCAAAAGGAGCTGGAGGAGAGAGTTTCCTTCCTGTCCCCCAAGAGAGCCCCGCGGCCCCGGTGGGGGGGGGGGGGGATGGGCGGGGAAAGGTGAGGCTTCAGAATGCAAGGCGGGGGAGAAGCCTGAAGCAGCGGAAATGGAGCCGTGCTCGGCGCGCATCAGGTGGCGGAGGGGGCCTCCGCCAGAGCTCTGCAAAGCCGGGGCTCTCGGAACCGGTCGGGGCGCAAGGAGCAAGCGAGGGTGCGGAGGGGGACTGCGCGCTGCGTCGCGCTTAGCTAAAGGATGGCGCGACGATGGCGTGAGGCCGGGGCCGGGGCCTCGCAGGTAGGGCCGAGGCGGGGGGGGGGGGCGGGGGGGGGCGGGGGGGGCCGGTCCCGCGGCGCCAGGGTAGGCGGGATCCGGCTGGGGGAGGGGAGCGACGGCCGGGAGGCCAGGTGGGGGGCCGGAGCTGGGCGGGGCGCGGCGCCCCGGCGGCCGCGGGGGAGGCGGGGCCGGGAGGCTCCGCCCGCCTAGGCCCCGCCCCGCCCCGCCTCCTCCGCCGGCTAGTCCTTGTCCGCCGATCCGTGCGCACCACAAGCTCGCAGAGAGGGAGGAGAAAGCAGCCAGTTCCGGAGCCCTCCCTAGCCCGGCCCAACCTTTGCTCCAGAGATCATGGCTGCCGAGGATGTGGCGGCGACAGGCGCCGACCCGAGCGAGCTGGAGGGTGGCGGGCTGCTACACGAGATTTTCACGTCGCCGCTCAACCTGCTGCTGCTCGGCCTCTGCGTCTTCCTGCTGTACAAGATCGTGCGCGGGGACCAGCCGGCGGCCAGCAGCGACAGCGACGACGACGAGCCGCCCCCGCTGCCCCGCCTTAAGCGGCGCGACTTCACCCCTGCCGAGCTGCGGCGCTTCGACGGCGTCCAGGACCCGCGCATACTCATGGCCATCAACGGCAAGGTGTTCGACGTGACCAAAGGCCGCAAGTTCTACGGGCCCGGTAACGGCGGCCGCCCAGGGGACGCGGAGACAAAAGAAGGGGCCCCGGCCCGGGGCTGGGTCCGGGGGAGGCGAGGGGGAGCGAGGCGCCCCTGAGGGGAGGAATGGCGATCGTGGCGGGGCGGCTCCCAGCGGCAGTGGGCAAGGGGCCCTCAAGAAGTGCCGCGGCCGGCGGGGGACGCCGCCAGCGCCGGGATGGGGGTGGAGGGAGAAGGCTGGAGCGCTCAGGCCGGGATGGGGGGGGGGGTGGGGGCGGGCGAGATCGCTAACCGGGAAGGGGGGCACCGCCGAGCGCAGTGTTCGAGGCGCTTCGAGGGCACGGGGTTTGGGGCTTCCTGGAAGGAGGGGCGGTGTCGGGCTGGAGAAGGGAAACGAGGGTGTCTCGAGGGAAGCCGGGGGGAGGAGGGGAGGTCCAGCCTCGGAGAAGATGCGGAGGCCGCTGCCTCCGGGAGTGGCCGTGGTGTAACGTGAAGGTGCGGGAGATGGAGCGCGGAGGTGGGATTAGCAGCAGGTCGAAGCCGCGTGCGCGCTGGCGGGTGATGTGTGTGTGCGTATCCCGTGTCCGTGGCTCGCCAGGCGCGTGTGTGCGTGCGCGCGCGCGCTTGGAATGTGGCATGTGTCAGGTATGTGTGTGGCATGTGTTTGGTATGTGTGTGCGCGCGCTGCGTGTGGCCGACCGAAAAGCTGGAAGGTGAACGCGGAGATTCCGGGGGGGGTGGGTAAGGGAGCTGCTCGAGGGCGGAATGAGGCTGAACGTAGCGGACAATGGGAATGTGGCCAGATGAGAAGGTAATAGAGCATTTCAGTCTATAGCGCGAGAGAAAGGACTAGAAGCCAAAAAAAAAAAAAAAAAATTAAAAATGGAGGGAGAGAGAAGTGGGAGGATCCTGGGAAACAAAAGGGGTAGGGCTGTGAGGGCTGCTGGGTGTGGGGATTTCAGGAAAAGCCTACCGGAGGGGAAATGAGGGTGGCTGACTGCTGAGCCATTGGAGGACAGCAGGCCCGAGGGCCTTAGAGATGAGGCTTTCTAAGCCTGCTGGTGGATCAGAATCACCTGATGCGCTTGAGGAAAAACACCGATTCCCGGCTTAATCACCGCCACCGTGGAGGAGTCTGTCGGGGAGGTCCAGCAATCTGCATTGTAAGAGGCTTTCCCGGGGGCGCCTTTGAGAAACGGCCGGGTTTGGAAAGTCGTGCCATGTAGACTATTTAGAGAGGAAGGAGGTTTTAGCTCGTTTAATACGGACTCCTAAAAACCGAGAGCTCAGGGAGTGTGTCCACATCGAGAGTACTCTCTTGCTCGCGGGTCTGGAGAGAGGGAAGCGGTCTGGAGACGCGCACACATACCCGTGATCCCCGTCATCTCCACTCCTGCTTTGTTTTACTCGCCCAGTCCAACTAATCAAGATCAGATGTGGGAAAGTTCTTACGGAACTCGTCCCCTTAGCAGTGTTCCCCGTGGCTGATTTAGAAGACCTACTTTCTGTAGGCCGTGTAACTGTCAAGATCATTTGAAAACCACACCTCTATTATCGGCACTTACCCTGGCACACCTAGAGGCATTTTCAGTGGACATAATCATGTAAATACCCGTTAGTACTGAGCTGCACCATCAAGAAGTCCAAAGACGTGCACGGACCATCGTCATATGATTGTAATTTGCAAAGTCATTGGGAGGAATGTAGGCCTGTGCACAGAAACACAGCACTGGGAATCAGGCGACCTGAGTTCTAATCCGGGTTGGATTACTGACCAGCTGTGTGACCTGGCACGAAGCATTGTTCTCTCTGGGCCTTAGCTGTCCCTCTGAAAAATGCTGAGGACGGCCCATTGGGAGATCTTCCTAAGTCTCTACCCTGCGCTGTCGTCCTGTGAGCCCATGAATGCGTGATACCACGTGCAAATGATAATCCACGTTACAAAGGATTCCTAAAAATGATTCATTCCGGTGCCCATTATTCTATGCATGGCACCTTTGTGGGCACTGGGAATACAGCAGGGAGCAAAACAGAAAAAGGGGCTGCTCATGGAGCTTATATTCTAGGGAAGGTACATTCTGGTGAATATATTCCTAATGCTCCCCTTGGGCCATTTTTCAGTAGTCAGTGACTATAATCTCTGAAGTAGCAAGGTCCACGCCAGAACAATTGGCCTATTTTCAAGTACTAGATGCTACCATGGCCGCTAGAAGTGTGTGTGTGTGTGTGTGTGTGTGTGTGTGTGTGTGTATACAGTGTGAAAACTGTGAAATGTGTCATGTGAAAACTGTGTAATGGGTTTGTTGGGTTTTACCTTCTTTAGTGGGATAGCAAACAACCGGTTTTCTTTAGAACCTTATTTGCGTTCAAAAGTTGGTCATAAATTTTGTCTAATTTGTACACAAATGAATTCCTTGTGGATTGAGCTTTCCAGTGACCAGGGGGCATATTGAAACTTGATCCGTTCTCATACTTGGCCTCGTGGTTACCTACAAACTTTTTAATGTCAGAGTTGCTACCCAATCCACCTTGGGGACACAGCACATGGTTTAAAGTACACTGGATTCTTTTCATTTACTTGTGCAATATTTAAATAAGTCTAGGGGCGCCTGGGTGGCGCAGTCGGTTAAGCGTCCGACTTCAGCCAGGTCACGATCTCGCGGTCCGTGAGTTCGAGCCCCGCGTCGGGCTCTGGGCTGATGGCTCGGAGCCTGGAGCCTGTTTCCGATTCTGTGTCTCCCTCTCTCTCTGCCCCTCCCCCGTTCATGCTCTGTCTCTCTCTGTCCCAAAAATAAATTAAAAAGTTGAAAAAAATATTTAAAAAAAAAAAATAAAATAAAATAAATAAGTCTAAACATCCACGTCAAGTACCTACAAAATGATTCACCGCTCTCTTAGACAAAAGTCTATATAATAGCATTCTCCTGTTTCATATATTTGTTTGGGATATTGATTCAATCTTTGTTTTCCATGGAAGTGTGAGGATTTTGAGTCTTGTCTTCCAGCTCACCAGAGTGACAGAGGTGATCTCTGTGCTATTTCTTCTTTATTGACAGTGTAGATTATGTAACATGAGGAGAGATTTCTGAACCACTGATACTCTCATAAAATGATTTCTCCTGCAGATACCACATGTTAATGTTTTTTTTTTGTTTTTTTTTTTTTCCAACGTTTTTTATTTATTTTTGGGACAGAGAGAGACAGAGCATGAACGGGGGAGGGGCAGAGAGAGAGGGAGACACAGAATCGGAAACAGGCTCCAGGCTCCGAGCCATCGGCCCAGAGCCTGATGCGGGGCTCGAACTCACGGACCGCGAGATCGTGACCTGGCTGAAATCGGACGCTTAACCGACTGCGCCACCCAGGCGCCCCCACATGTTAATGTTTAATACAGTCTCACAACCAAAGATCGCCACGAGATACTTTGGAGTCACTAAAACAGATCGGGATACATTTTATAAGGAAATGTTTTCATTTATGCCTTAGTATTTATTACCTTAAGAAACTGTAACTTTCGCTGCTGTAGCCCTAGTGCCTCGAAGAGAGGCAGGCTCTGGGTTCAGTCCTAAAGCCGGATTCTGACCCGTGGGCTCAGTATTACCTTAAACGATCTCCTACCACCGCATCCCACCCTAGGAGATAATCATTCATGGCTTTCTTATTAGCTGTTTGAAAATCACAGGAAATGGATGATGATGCATAACATACTGATTTGTGACAGTCTGAGGACAACAGATCCTTCAGTATCCACCATGTAATGACAAAAGCATCAATGTCACTTAGGGTTTCCAAATGGAATTGGATACTGCAGAAGGGGGCTTTCTTCGTTGATGGGTAAGGAAGCTATTTCCTATGTATGAACCACAGAGAAACTGTCCGTCTAATAAAGAACTGATCTTTGGTTTGGTTTGGTTTTTTAAGAGGGGCCGTATGGGGTCTTTGCCGGAAGAGACGCATCCCGGGGCCTTGCCACCTTCTGCCTGGATAAGGAAGCCCTGAAGGACGAATATGACGACCTTTCTGACCTCACTCCCGCCCAGCAGGAGACCCTGAGTGACTGGGACTCTCAGTTCACTTGTAAGCATTTTTTTAAAATTGTGCCTGGATCAAATTTCTACCAGTAATGGGATTCACAGCAGCACAATAGTTACTACTAAGCAGCCTGAAACTGGGGAGCATTTTGATAGGATCCTGAACGGACGGATCAAGTTCATGGCTTGAAGTGATTGCAGCAGTGCTGAGTCACCTGCCATGATTGCGTCCAGTTTTTAGCCAGTTCCCCATGGAAACTTGGGTTTCTGTTATTTAAGTTTTTGACGGGTTTGCCTAGATTCCACACTAGGATTTGGTGCTTGGCCTGTCGGGGAAAGGATCATGGCCATGTAGGCTGCAGAGAGGGATTTCAGAAGTCCTTACTAGTAAGGCTTGCTATTTAAAAGCAGCCCACATGTCTGTTGAAGAATGGGAGACTTGTGTTCAACAAAACAGCCTCTTTTTGAATCTAACTGAGCCTGACTATAGGCCTCATCTACAAATGATGCTTATAATCTGCCCAGCAACAATGGTGTCTGCATTTTTAAAAAGAAAGGGAAAAGGAGACACTTGTTTCCTGGCTTATGCTATGGGCTGAGGTCTTTGGGGCTGGAGGGTGGGGGGGAGGAAGGACGGGGATTAGTTCAAATTTCGGGAATTGAGGAATCAGCTCTTGTCAAACCGAAGTGTTTATCACTTTAGCAACATCTCACTGCTAAGAATTTGACTAACCTTTCCCAGCTTTGAAACAGGATATAAAGACCATGACCATCACTTTCAGATTTTTTATTTATTTTTGGAGCACCTGGGTGGCTCAGTCAGTTAAGCACCTGACTTCAGCTCAGGTCATGATCTCACGGTTCGGGAGTTCGAGCCCCGCGTCGGGCTCTGTGCCGACAGCTCAGAGCCTGGAGCCTGCTTCCGATTCTGTGTCTCCCTTTCTCTGCTCCTCACTCACTCACTCACTCTCTCTCAAAAATAAAAACACTTAAAATTTTTTAAGGATTTTTTAATTTATTTTTTATTTCTTTTAATGTTTTGTTTATTTTTGAGAGAGAGCGAGACAGAGGAGGAGCAGAGAGAGGGGGAGACACAGAATCGAAAGCAGGCTCCAGGCTCTGAGCTGTCGGCACAGAGCCCGACGCGGGGCTCGAACTCATGAACCGTGAGATGATGACCCGAGCTGAAGTCAGACGCTCAACCGACAGCCACTCAGGCACCCCCTAAGATTTTTTATTCTCAAATGTAGTTTTCTATTTGCTGTTCTCTATAGCCAGTTAAATATTACTGACTCTTTTGGCTAAATCCAACCTTTTTTTTTTTTTGAAAATAATGCTGACTTCAGTGTTAATTATTAGCCAGCTATGGCTCTACCCCTAGATTTTGAATCCCAAGCAGACAAAGTATAGCTTTCAAGTCTAGAGGCAAGTCTTTTTACTTTGAAAACATGATTCAGCTATTTGACACTATCTAACATAGTCCCTGGTTTTCTTGTATCCTAAGGATGCTTTTGTACACATAGAGAATATTCTTCTGTATGAAACCAGCGAGTTGTAATTTATTACTGACAAAGCTCTATCTTCTAGGGCCTGCCTTCACCAAGGAGGTAAAAACTGTAAAAACTTTCTCCCCCTTCCACTAAGACCCGCCCCAAGTTCTGTTGTGACACCGGAGCTCCACTCAAAACTAGTGTGGGTTCCCCTTAAAGCAGGTTTCTTGGGCGCCACCCGCCTTTTATTTGTTTTATGCAATCCCAGGCACCCTAGGGACCTTTACAACATGTTCGGATAGGGAAGTTCCAGTCCAGTGATTATTTCACACAAAAGCCGGTCTGGCTACCTGGTTAGACAGGTTGGTTACTACCTGTTCAGAAAGAGGAGACCTGGCCCTCTTGGCCTCTGGCATCCGTAGGCTTAATCCCTCATTAGCTTGGCCTCAAGAATGCAGCCAGTGGGGCCGTGATCCCTTCTCCTGCCTTTTGCATTCTGGTTTGCACCCTTAAATCTGTTTTCTCCAACATCTCCAGTGCTCTCCTGCCTCCTTAATCACTTGCTTTTAACGATGCATAGCTTTTTCCTTGTGTTGGGAAAAACCACCGTCTCCCGCTTTTCCTCCATCCGCTAGAGTCCTCGTTCCTCCCCTTCACTGTCACCCGTCTAAGAAGTGCTGGTCCCTCACCACTGCTTTCTTACTCCCAGCGATTCAGTTTCCGTCCCCACAGTCCCACAGAACTTCCCTTCCTGAAGGTTTCCAGGGACCTGCTTCTTGCCAGTATTAACTTCACTCCTCCCGCCCTTGTAGAGCTCCTGTCACGTGCCCCCGCCCCCCGGGGGGGGCCCCCCTCTCCAGAGTCCCCAGCTCCCGTTGGAACTTCATTAACTCGTATTTCCAATTTTGCTTTAAAGTAGCTCGCATCCTTCCCTTTCCATTCCCATGGACATCCTGCTTACTCCTGGCCCTTGTTCCTTCACATACTGATCTGCCCCCTGGCCGCCTGGGCTCCCTGCACTGGGCCTCCTTGCTGTCATCTGCCTGGTCTGCCAAAGTGCTGGTTTCCCGTGCCGTTCTTTTGTCATAAACCTTCACTGCCCTTCGCCACCTGTAGCCGAAGTCCAGACGCTTCGGGCCGGCTGTCCGCCACCTCCATCATATTCGCCCACACTGCTTAGCCAGCCTTCCTCCCGCGCCGTTGAGCTCTCAACTCGGTCTCTCCGATGTTCCCCAGATGTGTTCAGCCTCGCCTGCATGCCTCCGTACGCGGCATTTTCATTTTCTGAAATCCCTCTTGCCTCACGTCCTCCTACGCGTCCTCCCAAGCATGTCGTCCTTCGTGAGGTGTTCTGAAACCCTTCCAACTAACTCCTAGCGAGCCCTGCTCTCCCGCTTGTGCACACAAACACGACTCTGCGTCAGCCTTCCCTTGCACACTCCTCGCCCAACACCGCCACCCCTTCTGTGTTTCTTCTGAACAAAACTCTTAATTCCCGGTCACCGAGGACTGTGGCATAAGACCTTCCTAACAGAGACCTTCAAGAAGCCCGGCACATCGCCGCATAGACCGTAGGCCTCTAGTGAATGTTTGCAGGTGGGAGGTAGTGGTTCTGGGTAAGGCACGAGAGCGATCATTTGTGTTTTCTTTGCCTCCAGTCAAGTATCATCACGTGGGCAAGCTGCTGAAGGAGGGGGAGGAGCCCACCGTGTACTCCGATGAGGAAGAAGCAAAAGATGAGAGCGCTCGGAAAAATGATTAGAGCGTCCGGTGGAAGCATATCTATTTTTGTATTTTGCAGAATCATTTGTAACATTCCAGTCTGTCTTTAAAACATGGTGATTTCCAATATTTAGAAACGTTTCGAACTCGGCTGTAAGTTTTTGTAATTAACATCACTAGTGACACTGATACACAATTAACTCCCGTCTCCCAAGTGCATGATGCGTTTGTGTGTCGCAAATCCAGACCGTGAACTGCAGGGCCGTAATACAGACGTTATTACCGTTCCCTTCTCTCTGTAGTCAGTACGGGCCGACTTTCAGTTTGTTTTTCCTGAAAGAGACGGGCGAGACTTGGGTATTCCCTCCCTGCCCAAGCAGGTAAAGATGTTAAATGCAGAGCCCTTCCAGCAACCGAGAACAAAGGATGAACTTGCAGTCCCGACGTTCTCAAGACAGCAAATCCCTCATTTCTCAATTGACTTAGCTGCACGATTTCTGTTTTATCTACCTCTAAAGCAAATCTGCAGTATTCCAAAGCCTCCGGTATTGATTAAAGAAAGCTGTCTTTTTTTTTTTTTTGAAATCTCAAAGCTGGGCTCAGTTGGGAAAAATACATTCGCTGTGTTTCTAGACCACCTGACGATTTTTTTTTTTTTTTTTTTTTTTTTTTTTTTTTTTTTGGTCCTCTGGACACTCAGATGCCCCCGCTAACACAGCGGTATACAGTGAGGCTTGAAATAGGATCTGAACATTCGAAGGGCAGCCTTGGAAGAAATCAGCCGGCTTGCCTGAAAAGCTAACTCTACGAAGAAAATGTAGGGACCCTCTTCCCCATCCCCACGTTCACGGTGGGACGATGGTTACCCCACCGGGTTTGCCGCGAGGGCGGGGGGCGTGCCGCACAGAACACGCGTTTGCTCTCCCGGCAGCCCTCGCGCCCACCTCTGGGGAACAAAGAGAGTACAGGTCGCTGTAGCCACGCGGCTCTCAAAATCCATTCGTTAAGGTAACCGTCATTCTTCTGTCCCGACAAAAGTAGCCGCCGCAAGAGGAGTCGGGCCGGGTGTCTAGGTCTCTGATAATTGGGTCTTTTCGGTTAACAATAAACTTAGCTTACGTAGACTGTACAATTGTATGAATTTGTAAAAGTATATGAACTAGTGAGGTCTCCAACCCTTGTAACTGTAGTTGAATAGTCCTTGTATTTTCTTGTGAACCGTGTTTAATGGTTTTACCTCAAATCAGAAAACAAAATGAAGTGCTTTGGTCAGTTAATAAAAACGGTCCTACCCAGTATAGTGTGGTGGGTTGTCTTTTTTTTTAAACCTCGGAAATCAGATTCGGTCATTTTACTTTAGCTTAATATTCAGTTTCGCTCCTGAGGGGTGTGTGTGTGTGTGTGTGTGTGTGTGTGTGTGTGTGTGTGTATTCAAAAAGAAACCCGTTAAGGGGCAAGACCTCAGACCCTCACACCACAAACCAAATACCAGCTTATCTTGTGAAGAAGTAGTGAACTGAGGGGCGCCTGGGTGGCTCAGTCGGTTAAGCGCCTGATGGGTTCAGGTCATGGTCTTGGGGTTCATGAGTTCAAGGCTCATGTTGGACTCTGCACGGACAGTGCGGAGCCTGCTTGGGATTCTGTCTCCCTCTCTCTCGGCCCCTCCCCGCCTTACTCTCTTTCTCTCTTTCTCAAATAAAAATAAACTCGGGCTCAGTAGGTTAAGCGTCCGACTACGGCTCAGGTCATGATCTCGCAGTCTGTGAGTTCGAGCCCCACGTCGGGCTCTGTGCTGACAGCTCAGAGCCTGGAGCCGGCTTCGGATTCTGTGTCTCTGCCCCTCCCCTGCTTGTGCACTGTCTCTCTCTCTCCCTCAAAAATAAACATTAAAAATAAACCTAAGAAGACAGTGAATCGAGATTAGCTAAGCTGCCTTAATTCCAACGTACAAATGGACATTTTTTTAAAAAACTAGTGAATTTATTTTTTGTGACTTGTCAAATTCTGCCTCAGAACTTTTCTAAACTCCAAGGCAGACCTGCCTTCGGGTCCATAGCAAGGTTATTAAGGGGTAACTGCTGATGGCATTAGCAAGTGCCAAGGCACGGTTGGTTGTTTCCGTTTCCAGATACCACCTGACCAGGAGAATATTCAGGAATTCTTTCACGGTAGCTAATTCCCCTCCTAGCAAAAGATCAGATTTGCGTATGCAGTTGGTTGTATAAATACAGCCTATTAATATTAGTGTTTTGCCATTTTGACGTTAAAATTGGCAAAGTTTTCTTACGAGGGATGTACTCCCTGGACGAAAGAGGGCTTGCAGCTTTCCGGTTTTTCTGTTACCAAACATTGTCTATTTCTTTAAGTTTTTATTTATTTATTTCGGGAGTGGGGGCAGAGAGGGGGAGGGAATCCCAAGCAGGCTCCGCGCCATCAGCACGGAGTCCGATGCGGGGCTTGAACTCACAAACCAGGAGATCATGGCCTGAGCCAAGATCAAGAGTCAGCTGCTTAATCAACTGAGCCACCCAAGTGCCCCTGTTTCTTTTGTTTTTAAATGAGCTCTCCCCCCCCCGCCCCGCCCCCACTAGGTTTCACGCAACTAATATTCCAGTTGCCTGTTTCGTGCCAAGCACCCTATTACGCTGTGTGCTTCTGGGAAGGGGTGGGAGAGAGAAGTTGGGCCACCTTGCAGCCTGAAATCTTCCAGATGCGAAGATTAGGCTGCTCCTTTTTCTAAGCTAAACGGTGTGCCCGATGCCAAGAGGAAAACATCCAGGGCCCTGTTAAAGTTTCAATCTCAAATAGCCCGATTCCCCACCGTTGAGAATGAAATCAACATTGTATTGATTACATGTAAAAGGATATTACTAGAAGGCAGGACTTCAGTCTAGAAACTTCTCAAATCCAGCTAGCATATTCAGAAGCCACATTATGTAAACGGTGCCATTTAAGATGGGGGCGTGGAGGTTACAGGCACCCGGCCAGTGGGGGAGGTGTGAGGTGAACATCTGCTTGTTCCCCTGCCTTTATCCAGCCCCTGCAGAGGCCCTGTGTTCTCAGGACTAGCGTCCTAAGAATTCTGTGTTTGCCGCGCCTCCCCATATCTGTGGCTTCTCTACATAACAACACATTCACAACATGTCGGAGGGCCAAACAGGCTAATCCTAGACCCAGAACAAGCATCCGGACAGCCCTTGCTGTTTCAGAGACAGAGCTTTTTGACCCCTCCCCCCCAAAAGGGACCTTTCAGCTGTAAAGTACCCAGATTGTACTAAGGTACAGGCAGCCTTTGTTACAGAACAATTCGAGGCAGCATGCCGGACGCTTCACGTGAAAATACAGGTGACTCCCGAATGGTCAAAGATTGACCAGTGAAGCCCCCGAGACGCCCCCACACCCCCACTTAGTCCCGGCTATTGTAGAACTTGAACACTGCCACCAGGTGCTGAAGGGGTGAGATGAGATGCCATGGAGTCCGTTTTGCTACCTTCGAAGATTATTGATAACACCTTTGCCGGGGCGCCTGGGGGGCTCAGTCGGCTGAGCGTCCGACTTCAGCTCAGGTCATGATCTCACGGTCCGTAAGTTTGAGCCCCGCGTCGGGCTCTGTGCTGGCAGCCCGGAGCCTGGAGCCTGCTTCGGATTCTGTGTCTCCCTCTCTCTCTGCCCCAGCCCACTTGCATTCTGTCTCTGTCTCTCTCAAATATAAATAAGCATAAAAAAAAAAAAAAAACCTTTGCCGAAGGGAGGATAGTCTTAAGTCCAGATACTATCATTTCACCTTATCCAAACTGAAGATCAAACTGTGATCTTCAGTTGTGTGAGCTCTGACACAGTTCCCAAACATCAGCGTCATAAAGGGAAAAATTGCATAGAAGCAAAAAGGCTCTTTTTAAAAATTTATTTATCTTTTCCTGTTTATTTTTGAAAGAGACCTAGAGACAGAGCAGGAGTAGGGGAGGAGGAAGGGAAGAGAGAGAGAGGGAGACAGTCCGAAGCAGGCTCCAGGCTCTGAGCTGTCAGCACAGCCTGACTCGGGCCTCGAACCCACAAAACGTGAGATCAAGACCTGAGCCGAAGTCGGTCACCTAACTGACCGAGCCACTCAGGTGCCCCTATAATTTTTTTCTTAATATTTATTTTTGAGAGAGACAGAGTGGGAGCAGGGGAGGGGCAGAGAGAGAGGGAGGCACAGAATTCAAAGAAGGTTCCAGGCTCCGAGCTGTCAGAGCTGTCAGCACAGAGCCCGACGCAGGGCTCGAACCCAAGAACTGCGAGATCCCAACCTGAGCTGAAGTCGAGTGCTCAACAGACCCCCGCATAGGAGCAAGACTAAAACTGGACATGGATAGGGGCACCCGGCTGGCTCGGTCGAAGGAGTGCGCAACTCTTGATCTCGGGGTCATGAGTTGGAGCCCCATGCTGGGTGTAGAGAGAACTTAAATAAGTGAATGAAACTTAAAAAAAAAAAAAAAACCCAAAACTGGGCACGTAGATTTTCACAGAAAATGTAGATGATGCACTTGGTAAATGAACAGGCAGTAGGTAGTCACTATGACCATTTTATTTTTAATATATCTGAAAATTAAACATGTATTATTTAACAATGCAAATGAGGATCGACAACATTAGTGCAAAGCGGCATCCTACAAGTAGAAACTCACCCCGCCCCAGTGAAATTATTAGCATTGAAGAGTTCACATTCTAAACAGTCTTTGCCACACACAAAAATGCGTTTATTTGGTTCTTACTTTCAAAATTACCAGGTTACATGGCTTTCTACCTGAGAAATTCAAACAAATTGAACAAAAATACATTGACAGGTTTTTAGTTTTCTTAAAGCACTATCAGCACATACGAGGAAAAACATGGAGATGTCTATCTAAAAAGACAAAATTTAAACTTCAGGCCCTTACTTAATAAGACAGAAAAAAAGATGTGAGGAAAAAACTCTTGCACCACTTAAATAACAGCACAGCAAAGAATAACTAAATAACTAGAATAGAAAGTGATCACAATATTTTCGGTTCTATCTCATTCCTTACTAAGCCATTCACTCCATTGAAAAGTATAGGATAAATTGTTCTCGTCTTCAATTTAAGGCCTATGCACGCGCACACACACACGTTTATTTAAATCTAAAACTCATGACTATAAGACATAAAAATCGAAGGTGGTACAGAAAGTAAACATGAAATCAGTATTTTTACTAACTTCTAGGTCCCAGGATGGTATTTAGCAAACAAACGAAACCAGACAAAAATATTAGACAGAAGTGACTTAGCACCAGTTCTCTTATACCAAAAAAAAAAAAAAAAAAAAAAAAAAAAAAAAAAAAAAAAAAAAAAATTGCACATGCTGTATTCTGCAATTTCTTTTTTATGCCTGGTCACTGAGCAGCAAATTGTTTTCATGCCCAAAAATCTCTGCAAAGAAAAATTATCTAATGACAGCAGAAATGAAGATTTGTTTTCCAAACAACCATAACTGCTTTCCATTACGAGCCCATAGTGTTCTTGGTTTCAATGGCATGGAGCATGAAAAAAGAAGGAGGCAGAGGAGGAGAAAAATACGTAGTTACCAAAAGCTGTCTGGCAAAATACAAGCTCTTAGCACTTTAAAAGGCTACTCTGGACAACAGTACTTTGAACATTAATAGTCACTGCTAGTCTTCAGAGGAGAAAAGGCACTCACCCCACGAAACGATTTTTCAGATTTGACAAGCCAAACCTAGTTTTAACGGCAGAGTCACTAGGTTGAAAGTGGAACCGAATACAAGAGAACCAACGAATCGTCCGTTGGTTATCATCTCCTTAATGATAAACACAATCCGCTACATTACTTGTAAACTTTTGCATGTACTAGCGTAGCTCTCTTAAATGGGAGGAGAAGAGATCAATGAAACAACGTGTGGTTCTTACTTCCGGTAACTTAGAAGATCTTGTGGCCCCTTTAGAGATCAGGTTGCTCGAGTGGCTGGCTGGTTATGAGCACGTAACGTGCCTCGTCACTCAGGGCAACCACACTGACTGGCATTCCACCTTGGCTCTACTGGCTGGTACTTTTCCACAGAATATCCAGTTAAGACTGAAATGAATCATGTCACAGGGAAATGTTTGCCTTCCACTACTTCTGTGAATGAAAATCACCCTTTCGTCCTGCAGCCGGTCTGATCTCGTTGATGTCTTCAACTGCCGAGTCAGGGATAGCTTGGCTGGGGGTGGGAAAAAAAGGTCACCTACTGCCCCTGAGGGTCCTAAATCCTATATAAGGCGGAATGAATCAGCCGAGCTTTTAATAGAACATGCACTGCGTTAAGATGTAAGTCTTTATGAATCTATAAAATATCTCAATTTAAAAACATAGTCAAGAAGTCCAAAACCAGTAGGTAAAAAGAGAAACCGCTTATGTTACAAGTTTACAAAGCCTTCACACGTACCATTTTTCCCCCAGCTGGAAAACTAGGGCTTTGCCCTCGACTCCTAACTCCATGGCGTTATTGAGGATTGGGGAGGCACTTGTTAAACGTGTTATCAAAAGTCAGTTTGGGGATAGTCGGCGGCTTTTTACAACCTGATGTCACCCAACCCTGAGTGAAAGGATTACATAACCTGAAATGAAATACTGCCACGTCCTGTCCTCCCAAAGTGCTGGTATCGGTGCCCCAGGATCTTTCGGCATTTCCTTTTGCAAATCCCACTGGTTCTTTTACTTCCATTCTCTTGCTCTTCTAGGATGGAATGACGTGGGGTTCTTCAAAAAAAACACACACACAAAAACAAAAACAAAAAAAAAACAAAACTCTGCAAATGGTCCACCATCCGTTTAAACGTCAAGGGACAATCTGAGCCCCTTTTAGTTTTGTCTTCCAAATTTTGTTTCTAAAAGGACAACTCTTTGAGTACTATGAACACATTTAAAAGATTAATTTCCCTCTGGTGGGTGGTCCCGTAACCTTCCGATGTTGTGAAGGAGTCTCTGGTATGTCCTCGCTGTCATCCCTTCTGTCACCTACAGCCATTTCTGGATAAAAGTCAGGAAAGTTTCGTCGCTGCACGTGGTGTTTCTGACCAAGGCTAAGAAGGTATAAAAAGACCTTCTTTCATTCGCTGTTGTCCCTTTCGAAGATAAATGACACTAAATGATGCTGTTAGAACAGCTAAAGAGCCACAGGGGGCCATCTCAACTCCTCTCAACGTTCATCTGCTCCCTCACTGGCACCCAGTTAAAGTCACGGCTGAACTGTAGAAATGTCTGTCCTCGGATCAAGAAGTTTTGCGGGCACACTGTTTTACCAACCTTCAGAATCTGGATGTTTTCTATTTCTAAAGTTTGCCAGCACACTGGCAGTCATTGATGCTTTATACTTTGGCAAGAGAAACAAGGTTTTTGCATTTGACCTTGCTCAAGCTTTTAAGTGTCGCTCTCTTGCTCTGTAGTTGCCAACTACATCGCTATATTTGGTTTTAAATTTTCTTCTTGCAAGTTGTTTACTGCGAATGAGAGCGTTTTCTGAACTGAGAGAACTTCAAAACATTTGAAAATACAGAGGACTAGTGTAGCCATTTTGTAAATAGCTTCCATAGTCCGCGTGCTCCTGACTGTTATGTCTAACATAATAATTATCAGAATTCAGCATGAAATCTTTAGAATTCTCATATCTTTTGAACCTTCTCGCCTCCTGGTTGTAGTCTGGCCTCCAGGGGGTCTCTCTTCTTTGGGGGAAACCCCCCAAGTAGAAAACATCAGCGCTGTTTGATGATGTTATTGGCACATGAGGGGGCCTATAGTTCACGTTCTGGCCCAATGTGCTATCGTCGAACCTCCTCTTTCTTACCATGTCGTCTAATAGATCACTGGGGCTGGATCCACGGTAGTAGCCTTCATCAAACAAATATTTGGGGGCCAGTGTTTCCCTGTTTTGGCTGTTGTTCTTCTCACCTCTCATGGAACCGTTTTCACCTTCAAGCCATGAGCATGTCAGCTCATACCTGGACCTCTTGACTGGTTTCCAAAGCTCATATTTAGAGTAGCGTTCCTCCCCCTCGCGGTTCCGCTCTGAACACCAGGTCTGCGGACTTGACCTAATTTCTTGATCGCTAGTGATAATTTCAGCAGCATCAAGAGATCTTTTTTCTGGGGAGCTATCAGATGTAGTCACAGATTTCTCATGGTCTTCTTTCTTTATGCTAAGGATTTCACTGAAGCATTCAGAATCACTACTAATTTCCTCTAAGAAATCGGTCAACTCCATTTCTAAGTCTGCTGACCTGTTGGGTGAGGAATCCCGGCTTTGACTGGTGGATCTGGAATCTCTGACCTCATAAGCATAAATCTCTTCCGACAGATGGCTCTTTCCATCAGTTGGGGACAAATGACTACCAGCCTCACTGGCTGTGTCCTTGCAATGATTTAACTCCTTGCGACTTTCTTTGGCATAATCCACTCTTCCTCTCTTTTGTGGTTTATGCTCAGGACCCTGAGTAGAAATCTCTGAGCAGCCATCATCTTTTCGAGCCTGTCGTCTTGTTGCCAGGTTTTGCACTGGGCTCAGGCTGGTGGAGTGATGGTTACATTTTCTCAAAGTGACTTGAAATCCATTTCTCTTAGCATGGACAGCCCTCTGCCACTGACGCGTGCTTTCTGGGCCACTTGGTTCTAGGCAGATATGGGCATAGTTTGGAGGTTGATAGTAGTTTAACATGTAATCAATAAATTCATCTGTTTCATAGATCTTCTGTTTCCTGCCACGCCCTCGCTCAGATAATCTGGAGGAATCGAATTTATGAGAATTGCCGCGGTCTTCTTTCTCAAGAGGCTGACCTTGGACTGTTGCATTCTGCAGAGAACTCTGGTCAGAGACCGAACTATCATTGTATCCATCAGCTAATGATTTTCCAGCTCCTGCTCCTCTAGCTGAAGAGCTTATTTTTTTTCTCCTAAGGTGGTGGGGAGATACATGTAAGTGAGCCCTATTTCTTTTCTTCATTTTTTGTTTTTGTTTATGGTGTGGCTTGGCAACCTGATATTTTGGCATTCCTTCTTGATTCCGAAGGTACTGACTGTGTAGCTCTTCTTTCTTCAGAGTTTCCAGCATGTTCCCTGGAGTATGGTTCGCTCTGGGGCTTGGATCGTCTACCCCCTGTGGGTTAAACTGGGTGGATTCCTTTAAAGAAAAAGGTTAAACATCTCACATGAAAACTGTAATGGTTTAAACATTTCAAAGAAAACTGGGCTTTCTGGCATGGTTCTGAAGTGGTTTCTAAGCTGTAAGGTGGATCCAGACTAGGAACAACATCGCACTGAGGAAAGAAGAGGTACGAATGAAGTGTCTCAGGCTAACGCACACACTGGGTCTGTGCTCGACTGTTTACACACCTTCAGAGCACATGACCCTTTTCTTTATATGTGCACAAACTGGTGAGTATTTACTGTTCCGGATCTTACACTAGGGGCTGGGGATAGTAAAAGAAGAAATGCTCTACAGCCTTCCCAGAAAATCCTAGAACAAGAAGAGACTGATGGGTGAAATGTGTGTCTAAAAGGGAATCGCCTGGCCTAAAAGATGAACCGCCTTTCTGTTTTCCATTCCAGCCTCTTCCTGTGGATTGTAGGGGAGGATATCCCTGAGCTGTCCCCTCTCACCTGCTTCATTCAGAAGCAAGATGACAGGTAGAAAACACGGCCATGCCAGTGGTTCTGTCTGTGTTGTCTGCTCTGCACAACCAAAGGGCAGGTTAAAGGTGCCGCCCACAGGCCCCACCCCGCGGGGAGAGTGTGCCCCGTGCCCTCACTGACAGCTCGCGTCAATCGGGACAGTGCCCACCCGTTACCCGGGATTCAAACCTGAGGACTGCACGCAATCAGTATGTGGTATCAGTGGGGCCAAGAATTAGGCACCACACACGTTTAAAAAGGTAAATTCTTAAAAAGGGGTTGCCCCCAGAGATCAGTAAGGTAAATTAAAAGATTCAGCTAGCCTTATTAGAAAGTCTATGTGAGAGTTTTCTGATCTCAATTTCACTCGGGTCGGTTGTCCACACTAATGAGAGAAAGGCTGGGTATCCAGATACGCATCAAGGTAACGCTCTGATACTGATGCCATTTACTCTTGGTCTTTAAAAACACTGAAGGGGCGCCTGGGGGGCTCAGTCGGTAAAGCGTCCAAATTCAGCTCAGGTCTGATCTCACCGTCCGTGAGTTCGAGCCCCACAAGGGGCTCTCTGTTGTCACTGAGGAGCCTGCTTTGGATCCTCTGTCTCCCTCTCTCTCGGCTCCTCCCCTGCTCTCCCTCTCTCTCTCTCTCGCTCTTTCTCTCTCTCAAAAACATAAAATAAAATAAAATAAAATAAAATAAAATAAAATAAAATAAAAACACTGAATATGCATTTTTAAATTAATAATTTGGGAACCTTTCTGACCTTCACTCCAGGATATCTGTGGAGCCTGGTTATCTTTAGGAGGTCAGTAAAGTGGGGCAAAAACCAAAAGCAACAACAACAACAACAACCACAAAACCCAAAACTCCAAAACGGAAACTCTCCAAACAAAACAATTGCTCTGTGATGTGGGAAATTCCTTAGCAAATAGTTTAAGACTAGACTAACATGAGCCTGCTACCCTAAGGTCTCTGTTCAAGGTTCTTCCTTCCCATCCAAACCTGTTGCAGATGAACGGACAAGTTGATGGAAGGCCACCAACCTAACACCCCTTCCCTCGCCCTGGCGCCTTCCGTTATATCCATGAGAAACTCAGAGAAGATACACTAGCTATAGGGCTCTGGGTCAGACCATCCTGGAGTTCAGGAACACACAGTGTGCCAGACGGTAAGGGTGAGACACAAGTGCTTTGGACAATTTGGGTACCTCTTTTGCAAATCCACAACTGGGCTACTGGAGATCAGCCTATTGAAAACGAATCCCAAGGAAGGCAAAGAGTCTTCCATGGAGTCGATTTGAAACAGGCCGCTGCTTCAGCATAGAAGTGTGCCTCAGAAAGATCAGTACCTACCAAAAGTGATGGCTGATCGAGAAAGAGCCTTACTGCAATTTTCCTCAAGAGGACGCGTAGCAACCGAAGGGCCTCCCCCCTCCTCTGAGCCAGCAGGCACTTCCTCTCCTCCCACTCTTCCCAAGAGTCGGGCTCACGCGCAGCTTCAGCTTTGGCTGGCTCCTTCTGTTTCCTTTGCCGGTGTCTGTCTCTTTCCTTCAGGGCTCGCCGCCTGACCCTGGCCCTCCTCCTCTTTTCCTGGGCTCTCCTCTCCTCCTCTTTTCTTTTCCTGGACAATGATGAAGATTCAGTCATTCAGAAGGTATTTATTAGGCATTTGCTCTCCTTCCAGCTCCCTCCCCACTGCCCGGGGAGGATGGATCATTTAGGTTTCCAGGAATCACTCAGCGCTAACCCCAGGGCCTGACACAGACAACTTAGGGAATAAGACACCACGCATGGGGCACCGGGGTGGCTCAGTCAGTTAAGCCTCTGACTCTTGATTCCGGCTCAGGTCATGATCCCATGGTTCGTGAGTTCGAACCCTGCATCAGGCTCTGTGCTGACAACGCAGAGCCTGCTTGGAATTCCCTCTCCCTCTCTGCCCCTCCCCTGATCTCACCCTCTCAAAATAAATAAATAAACTTAAAAAAAAAAAAAAAGGCTCCATGTGCATCAGTCAAAACAGAAGGACACAAAATTGAGCTGGTTGGTTAGAAGCATGTACAGGAGAGAGTGTACAAAAGGAAGGCTACAGAATTCAAAGGAGGGGCTTCTAGAAGTCCCCACTTTCTCAAACCACAAGCAGTCCAGCTTGTGGACTCAGCTGTCACAGTGCTGATTTCATTTCTCTTGAGATCAAAACCTTCCGTGGAGTTGACTTCACCTTGGCTTATAAAACAGGGAAGTCAAGGCACTCAGAAAATCTTACGGATGAGAACTGGTACTTAACACAGTACACGATCATAAAAACATACTGGCTTAGAAAAATACAGGCTTTGGGGCACCTGGGTGGCTCAGTCAGTTAAGCGTTGGGCTCTTGATCTCAGCTCAGTCAGGACCTCACGGTTCGCGAGGCTCTTGACCTCAGCTCAGGTCGGGACCTCACGGTTCGCGAGGCTCTTGATCTCAGCTCAGGCCGGGGCCTCACGGTTCACGAGGCTCTTGATCTCAGCTCAGGTCAGGGCCTCACGGTTCGTGAGTTCAAGCCCCGAGTTGGGCTCTGCGCTGATGGCGTGGAGCCTGCTTGGGATTCTCTCTTCTCTGCCCCTTCCCTGCTTGTGTTCGTTCTCGTTCTCTCTCTCTCTCTCTCTCTCTCTCAAAATAAATAAACTTAGAAGAAGAATATGGGCTTTGTTTATAGCTGTTCTCTGAAAAATGAAACTGTTTTGGTTAGGCCCTTATGGAAACGTGGGGAAGGAGAAAGAAGGGACAGTTACCTGAGTGAGGACTTAGCCAAAAGCTGAAGGATTATCTAAACTGCATGTTTTGTCCAGAAATTTGGGGCGATAGTTACCTTGACTGGGCTCAATTTCTGGCCAAGTTTCACAGACATGATCTCAATCAACTCATATTACCCCACCAGCCAAAAAAGTGAAAGGTCCATGAAGGGGTACTCTTTCTCTCCTTTTTTGAACAGCTATAATTCACATGAAAGACTGCAAGAATAAATGTGGAAGTGGAGGGGCCAAGAGGTAAGACTTGGTTTTTTTTTAAATTTTTTAATGTTTATGTTATTTTTGAGACAGAGAGTGAACAAAGGGTGAACGGAGGAGGGGTGGAGAGAGAGGGAGACACAGACTCTGAAGCAGGGTCCAGGCTCCAAGCTGTCAACACAGACCCCAGTGCGGGGCTCAAACTCCTGGAACTGTGAGATGATGACCTGAGCCGAAGTCGGATGCTTAACCGACTGAGCCACCCAGGCGCCCCACGTAAGACTTTTGAGAGCCCTGTAGTTCCAGCCCATTTGTACCTTCTTGGCAAACCTTTGGCAATCCAATAGCCCTTTCTAGGCCCAAGTCCCTAATTTCAAGACAAGGAGAAGCTCAAAGAAATAAACGCGGGGGCTCCTTAAATTCACCGAAAGACCTTAGGCCAACAGGAAATAGAATGCCAAGAAATACATGCCTTCCTGCCTGTCAGTTGGTTTGACTGCTGAGCATTTTGTGGAAGAAAATCTTTTCCAGTCCTAAAAAGAATTTGTTTTTATTTAAATTGGTAGGCAAGGTAAAATTTGGTAAAGCGGGGGTAAATTGGTATACTTGTTAATTTGGTGGGCTAGGATTTTCATTATAAAAGCCCCTGATCCTTTTGTTTTTAATCCTTTCTTCCCAGATATCTTAATCTAGCTCATTACTTGTTCTCCCTGAGAACCTCCTTTTTAAGTTTCCTGTTTTCAGTTGTTTGGCCATTTTGGTTTTGTAACAGCACCGTCGGAAGACTATAGGCTTCCACAGAGTTTTCCAATCTGCAGCAATTCCTACTGCCCCCCCCCCATTGTCACCTATTCACCCAGAGGGAAAAATCCACTCATCGGAAGTGAAAAACCCTCTTTGTTAAAGTCGGCCTCCTCACCTCGCAGCCTCTTCCTCGTCTCTCCTCTTTTCTTTTTTCCTTTCTTCCTCTAGTTCTTGTAATTTTAGCCTTTCTTGATTTCTCCTCCTTATGGCTCCTTCACTGAAATGTTTGGTCCTATCAAACATAACCTGCCCACAAACAATGCAGAGCTTCGTTAGAAAAGTTTGCCAGCTGGCTGGGTATGTCCCAGGCCAGTGAGATGGAACTGGTATGTACATTACCATCCAAAACCCAAGGAGTTCAAAATGCCCTCTCTGCATCCCAGTGTCCAGATGGTTCCGCTGCTTCGTGGTCCCCTGCCAAACGGCCCTGTAGAATTTCCTTTGGCAGAACCCTTGAGGAGCTCTAATATAGCTATAGATGGCATCACGGTGTCATTTTGGGCACAGGGTCTGAGGGATGTGAGTATATTACCTCTGGTTTTTTATAGCAATCGACTGAGTTCGTGTATTTTTGTTTAATCATCAGAGACAAAAACAGTCAAAAAATGGGGGGGGGGAGCAGAGGGGGCGGGGAGCGAAGAGGCAAGAAAACTGACCTAATGGGATATAGACATCGGACTATAGTGATTATTAAGCTACTTTGCAAATCTCAAAATAAAGTGAAAGTCAGATCGAGGCACTACAAACAAATCTGCTCGAAAAATAAAAGGAGACAGAAATAGCCCTTTAAATATACACAAGAATGATAAACACCAAATTCACAATCATGGCTATCTTTGAGGGGAGGAAGGGGAATGGGGTCTCATCTCACTGGTGATGTTTTCTTTTGTAAGCCGGGCAATGGGTACATGGGTGGTCACCATGGTACGTGTTATATCTTTTGTCTGGCTGAATAGCTCCTAATTTAAAAAGATCTATTTTAGGGGTGCCCGGGTAGCTCAGTTGGTTGAACGTCTGGCTCTTGATTTTGGTCATGATCAAAGGGTTGTGGGATCAAGCCTCAGGCTGGACTCTGCGCTGAGTGTAGAGCCTGCTTAAGATATTCTCTCTGTCTTTCTCTCTCTCTCTCTCTCTCTCTCTCTCTCTCTCTCTCCCCCCCTCCCTCCCTCCCCCCTCTCTCCCCACCCCCGCCCCTCTCCCCCACTTGCACGCACTCTAAGAAGATGGCCAAGCATTCAGACATCGATGAGGTGGCATGACTGGACAGACAGGATGATCTTGAAAGGAAAGCATCCAAGCTTGTTGAGGTTACGTTCCAACAATTTACCTGACAGACATCCTGAAAATGTAAGCTGTTGCCCCAAGAGGACAGAGGGAGTAAACCGCTCTCCTGTGGTTTCAAACTGCATGTATCCCTCTCTCTCAGCAACTTGTCAAATAGAACAGGCATACGACACAGTTCCATAAGGGCCAGAGGAATTCTTCAGTGCCCTGGAGAAGTTAGGGCAGAACCCCGGATAATAATAAAACCCCGGCCAGCAGCATGCCTGCTAGCAGAGAATGTTCCAATCCGGATTATTTTTATTCCTAAACATCCATTTATTAGTGACAACACAAATCTCCACATTAGCTGTCAATCAGAGCCTGGTGGGGTCTAAGGAAATTTATTCTAGATGCTTCCTTCCAGCTTTTGCTCAGGACCACCTGGACAGTGGGAAATGAAAGAAATTCTGGCTCCTTCTTACCTTGATGTTACAGGCCAGAGCTTTCCCATCATCTCCTTTGAGCATTAGCTTCATACCTCGAAGGGACTCCATGGCTTTTACAAAGTCCGTCGACTCCTGGTACTGAATAAAGGCCTCAAACGTCTGCAAGCCGAAGCCGAAACCCCCGAAGTTCCCACCAGTCGTCACTTCTCGGTAGGGGTCTAGCATAGGGATATCCACATTCTTGATCTTCCCAAAGCTTTCAAAGACCACCCGGAGGATCTCTTCACAGGGCTTCTCCCCGCTGGAACCTTTAGGTGCAAACCATTTGCAGGGCAAGCCTTCAAAATATATAGAGTCGGGGCTCTTATCCTGGTCCTGCTCTTCAGCCCCATCACTCGATGAGGCCTCCTTCTCCCTGGGGAAGCGCTCCCACTCTCCCTGGGCGTCTGTAGCCACTACTTTTAAGTCTGTTTTCAAACCGTTCAGCTTGATGATCTTTCCATGTAACTTTGCCTTCAAGATCTGAACCAGACTTCGCGTTTCGGCCTCCCCCTCGAACCGGATGAAGTCCTTGGTACTCTTAGAGAGCCGAACTGTGGTGAACTGATCAGGGCAAATTAGGCTCTTAAGCTGGTCGAGAACTTCCCAGTTGGAGAAGGGTCTCATGGGTTCTGAGCTCTCTGGGAGCAATACATTGATCATCAGTTTTGCTATGGGCTTGAGGTAGAGGTGCTGAGCTGCACAGAGCTCTGTGGCCTCAGAGTTATCATACACCACGGTGACCGTCATGGTAGCCCCCGGAAACCTTAGAGGGTGAGAGAGAACATTTTCATACAGATGGAGCAAAACACGGATTTGGACTTCGAAGGCTGCTAGCATTCCTGGACTTCAGTTCAACTGATAGGGGAAAGCGCACTTTGGGGAGAATGAAGACAATAGCTCGCATTCGTTTAATGTGTTTTAGGGGTTTCAAAGTTTCCGTATACAGTTGGCCCTTGAACAGGACGGGGGTGAGGGGCACCAACCCCCTTCACCCTCATGCGGTTGAAAATCCACGCATAATTTTGGCTGCCCCCAAACCCAACTACCAATCGCCTACTGTTAACCAGAGCCTTACCAACAACAGAAACAATCGAGGGACACATATTTTGCATGTTATATGGATGATACACTGTATTCTTACAATGAAGTAAGCTAGAGGAAAGAAAATGTTCTTTTTTTTTTTTTTTGGAAAGAAAATGTTCTTAAGAAAATCAGAAGGAAGGAAAAAAATGGGGGCGCCTGGCTGGCTCAGACAGTGGAGCATGCAACTCTCGATCTCGGGGTTCTGAGTTTGAGCACCACATTGGGTGTAGAGGTTACTTTAAAAAAAAAAAAAGAAGAAGGGGCGCCTGGGTGGCTCGGTCGCTTAAGTGTCTGACTTCGGCTCGGGTCATGATCTCACGGTTCATGAGTTTGAGCCCCACGCTGGGCTTTGTGCTGACAGTGAGGAGCCTGCTTGGGATTCTCAATCTCTCTCTCTCTCTCTCTGCCCCTCCCCCACTTGCGCACTCTCTCTCTTTCTCTCTGAGTGAATAAATAAACTTAAAAAAAAAAAAAAAGAAAAGGGGCGCCTGGGTGGCTCTGTCGGTTAAGCGTCCGACTTCGGCTCAGGTCATGATCTCACAGTCTGTGAGTTCGAGCCCCGCATCGGGCTCTGAGCTGAGCGCTCGGAGCCTGGAGCCTGCTTCCGATTCTGTGTCTCCCTCTTTCTCTGTCCCTCCCCCACTCACGCTCTGTCTCTCTCCCTCTCTCAAAAATAAATAAACATTAAAAAAAAAAAGAAAAGAAAAGAAAATCATAAGGGAAAATACATTTATGGTACTGTACTGTATTGATCGCAAAGAAATCTGTGTATAAATGGACCCGCACAGTTCAAACCTGTGTTGTTCAAGGGCCAACTGTACTGTGTTTCAGTTTCCTTCACTGAAAAATTGAGATTCTAGGATTTCTGAGAGGATTCAATGAGCAAGTACATGTGAAAGCTTAAGAATAGTGCCCGGCACAAAGGAAGTTCTCAATAAACACAAGCTATGATGATTCTTTATTTGTGGCAAAAGTGTTATTTGATCTCATTTGATTCACGAAGCAACCTATAAGAATTTTCATGCCTGTTTTACAGATAGGGAAATTCAGACGGATTCAGAAAAATTCAGTGACTTGCCCATACATTGAGACCCCAAGATTCCAAATCTATTGCATGATTGATCTCAAAGGTCAAATCCCAGAAAAACTGGCTGGGGGTACTACAGAAACGAGGCAAGGGTAAAACACCCATAGCACATTCGGGAACACGCACCTGTTAGCATCCTTGGTCCAGGTTGGTTTCTAGGTCTTACGTGGACATATCCACTCGTATGCTCCCAGTCTATTGACATGAACTAGACTGAACTCTAAGTTCAAATGCAGAAGAACCATCCTCTTCTAATGAATGACCAAGTGAATTTGCCCTTGACCTAAAAATCCCCCAAACATGAGTGCCTGCTGGCATTTCCTGTCAACAAACTCTTTTAAGCTGCCCCAAGGTGAGTAAGATTACAAATACTGGGAATCAAGGATTTCTGCTCCTCTTTGCTGACTTCAAATAGCACTTTCCAATAAAGGAGTTTTTTCTAAAGTGGACATTTCCAGAGTCTATAAAGCCTGAGTTTCTCACGTTTTATGTCAACTTCCAATGTCAACTTCTGAGAGGTTTAGACTCAAGCATACATGGCCAGACGATAGAAATTCTAACACAAAATCCACTACTAAATCTTGGTTAACTTTGTAGGTACATAATTCTTTAATAACTGTCCATAAAGGACAGTCCAAGTCAATTTCCTTGAGGAGACAAAGTTTGCGTAGACTGTTTTTTTTAAAGGCCTCCAAAGGTTATATCTAAGATATTAAGGTTCTTAGAAATTCTTATAATAGCAACACTGAACTGGGGTGTTATGAAAACAAACATGCTCTCTTTCTCCAAAAACATTATCTAAATAGCAAAATGAGGAAAAAAATCCAGTTACTTTGCTGCAACGTGCAACCTAAGTGAGAGTCAACACTAAGCTCCTTTAGGGGAAAAAAATTAATGTGATATTCAACTAAGATACACAGAACTCCCAAATTCATCTACAGTCAATAGGTATTTGTTTACACAACCTAATTCAAAGCAACAGCTTTTAAAAAACCTTCCAGAAAAAATGCACACAGAGTAACCACTTCAAAGTGATTGGGTTTGTCATGCTCTCCCCATTTATTCCAGCGACAAGCCTTTGTTTTAAACATTTCAGAATGCTTCCTTTTGGATCGATTTCAAAGTCTGGGTTACATTCTTTAAATAGCCTTGACGGGGGTCAATTTTGAAACTCTTTTATCATGGATTTGATATTTAGAAATTATCAAAAATGACCTAGAATCAAGAACGTTGAATAAAATGGTTGACTATAAAGAACAAACTGATTTTCTTAATTGGCTTATAACCACCGCCCCCCCCAAGAAAGGAGATTCTAATGAAGGCTCTGATTCTTGCTTTTTTAATTCGTGGGTACATCGTTGGAATGAGTGTAAAGCTTTGAAGGATGACAACTTTGAAGGACAACATTCATTTGAATGTGGTGGTATAAGAGTTGTAAAAGTAATCGCAAGTTCCCACCCAGCCCTGTATCTACACTCTGCGATGTGACTTTGAGTTACTGCTATCAAGAGATAGAGTCAGGGCGCTTGGGTGTCTCAGTTGGTTAAGCGTCTGACTCTTGGTTTCGGAAGATGTCCTAGACCAGCCAGCCCCCAGCCAACCCACCAACTGACCACTGACACGTGAGCAAGTACAACAATCCTGCCAACCTATAGACTTGTGAGAAATAATAAATCCCTGTTGTTTAAGCCACTAAGTTTGGGGATGGTTTGTTATACAGCAATAGCTAACTGATACACATATCAAACTCTTAATTCGTTTCAAGATATACAATTACAAGGGCACCTGGGTGGCTCAGTCGGTTAAGCGTACGTCTTCAGCTCAGGTCATGATCTTCTGATTTGTATAAGTTCAAGCCCCGCGTCGGGCTCTGTGCTGACAGCTCGGAGCCTAGAGGCTGCTTCGGATTCTGTGTCTCCCTCTCTCTCTCTCTCTGCCCCTCCCCTGCTCGCGCTCTGTCTCTCTCTCTCTCTCTCTCAACACTAAATAGATACACAATTCCATTTAATAGTCTTTACACAAATGAATAAAAAGTTATAAAAGCCAATTCCTGGGAGAGTTTTGGGAAGAAAAAAACAGGCATCTTCATATCTCGCTAGAGACCATGTAAATCATCTTTTTCTAGAATAATTTAGCCAAACAAACCAAGAATCATAAAAATTCTCATCTCCTTTATCAAGTAACCTGCTCTAGAAACTTATCCTAGAGAAATAATTTAAAATAAGAAAAAAGCATGGGCGTCTGGCTGGCTCAGTTGGTAGAGCATGCAACTCTTGATCTCAGGGTCATGAGTTCAAGCCCCACATTGGCCAGGGAGCCTACTTTAAAAAACAAAATCAAACCTGCTCAAAGCCACTTATTACAGTGTCATTTGGATATAATTTTGTGCAAATTATGTATGCACAGGAATAAAGTCCAGAAATTGAGTTATGATTTTTTTGGAAAGTAGTTTTTAATGAAACATTTACTGATTTAATCCAACTTTTAATAGATGCATTTTTAGTCACTTGTTTAAAATTATGACCAGTATAAATAGATCTTAAAAATTTCTTCTACTTAAAATTAAATTCACAAAGACGACTAAAAATCATCACCGTTTTGAGATTTAACATATGCCTCACACCCCTCACAAGGATGATTTCTACATAACAAAACAAATTTCTATACTTTACCCACATCTCTCCACTTTCCTGAAGTGTTAAAAAAAAAAAAAAAAAGGCTCTTATCAAGTTTGGAGAGAAATGAGCCAAATACCATTTTAAAGTGTTTGATGAACCGTGTTTTTGACAGTTTTCAAAAAACTGGCTATCGCTTCCGTCTCACACTGAAGCGAAAATAAGCAGTAAATTCTACAGCAGAAGCCATAACTCGGATGACTACAGCCAACAGCAAGACGGTCTCAGTGAACAAAGTAAACTGAGCAGAGACTGAGGAACGGGCCAATCTCAAAGGGCAAGTCCTCCTCAACTCCAGCTGCAATGAGGGAAGAAGGGCCAGGATCGGCCAGAACGCCCGTGTTTTCCAGAAGCACCAGAAATCCAGGTCCTTCCGTGAAATCTGATTTTCAGATGTTGGCAGTCAATTTAAACGATTTAAAAGCAGTGCAGAGTACAAATAAACACATCTGCAGGACTCTCTGGCGTGCTAGTCCTTGACCTCTCTGCTCTCGAGTATTGTTCTCAGCTCTTTCTCCAGGGATAAGACCCTACACCTGGATTAGGAAGCACCTAAGCTATTTTCTGACCTTCCCAAGATTGGTCTTAAAAACACAAACAAACAAACAATAATGACCCCCTTTAAAGTTCCCAACGCAGGGCCCCCCCCCCCCAACCAGAGTCGGAGGAGCACGTGACTCTTGATCTCGGGGTGGTGGGTTCAAGCCCCAGGCCGGGTGTACAGATGACTTAAACAAATAAATAAACTTTTAAAAAATAAAATAAAATCCCCATGGCCAACTCCTGGCTCCCCCAAATAGTAACAATAATGAATTAGACAGTTGTCCTCATATCTTTCCCTGTTGTTCATGGGCTTTAAAATTAAATGTTCATGAATATTTCATCTTAAAATACTCTCCCAGAATAGGGAGCTAATTTTCCAATCTTAATTTTTAAAAACACTGAGGCATATGTCAGTTCACAATGAACCTATGGTCCACTGAGGCACTAGATTTTTTTTTTTTTTTTTTTTTTTGGTATTGTTGCCAGGCTCCATTTTCTTCTTTTTTTTTTTTTTTTCCAACGTTTTTTATTTATTTTTGGGACAGAGAGAGACAGAGCATGAACGGGGGAGGGGCAGAGAGAGAGGGAGACACAGAATCGGAAACAGGCTCCAGGCTCCGAGCCATCAGCCCAGAGCCTGACGCGGGGCTCGAACTCACGGACCGCGAGATCGTGACCTGGCTGAAGTCGGACGCTTAACCGACTGCGCCACCCAGGCGCCCCCTCCATTTTCTTCTTGAAGCTGCTAAGGGATTGAAGCTGCTACTTTCTCATCTGTCTTGGGGACCATATGATTTCTTGTCTGTTTCCCTTTGGCTTATTGTTCCACTCTACCGCATAGCCCTTTGGCTAACCAAGGACTTCCTTCTTTATAAAATTTCAGTGGTTCTTGACAGTCTCCCGACTGTACATCAGTGAACGCAGAGAGGAGCTGGCACTTGTTCCTTTTTGAAGCTTGCTTTCCCTTTGGCTTCTGGGCCACCACACTCTCCTGGCTTTCCTTACACTTTCCCAGTTGGTCCTCCTCAGCCTTCTTTCTGGGTCCCTGTTCATCTACCTTTCCCTCAACTATTCGCTGTGCCTTGGGTTTTCCCTGAACTTTTGGTTGTGCCTTTGGTTTTTTTTTTTTTCTATATGCAATATTCTTCAGCAAATAAATCATGTTTAAAATGGCAGGTGTAGGGGCGCCTGGGTGGCTCTGTCCGTTAAGCATCTGACTCCCGATTTCGGCTCAGGTCATGATCTCACAGTTGATGAGATCGAGACTGCGTCAGGCTCTGGGCTGACAGGGCTAACCTGCTTGGGATTCTCTCTCTCCCTCTCTCTCTGCCCCTCCCTGACTCCATGCGCACACACCCTCTCTCTCGTTCTCTCTCTCTCTCAAAATAAATAAATAAACAGTTAACTCTCTCTCACAATAAATGAATAAACTTTAAAAGAAAAGTGGGGGGGTGCCTGGGTGGCTTAGCAGTTAGGCATCCAACTCTTGGTTTCAGCTCAGGTCATGATCTCACGATTCCATGAGTTTGAGCCCCGCATTGGGGTCCCACTGATGGTGTAGAGCCTGCTGGGGATTCTTTCTCTCCCTCTCTCTCTGACTCTCTCTCTTTCTCTCAAAATAAATCAATAAACATTAAAAAAACCAAACAAACATTTTTAAAAAATAAATAAAATGACAGGTATAGATGAGCTCCTCTGGGAATGAGAAAACGTAGAACCAATCCCCATGGAAAATTAACATTTAGAAGTCAGCATGAGGAGGAGGGCTCAGCAAGAAGACAGAAGAAGCTGGGGCGCCCGGGTGGCTTGGTCGGTTAAGCGTCCAACTTCGGCTCAGGTCATGATCTCACGGTCGTGAGTTCAAGCCCCGCGTCGGGCTCTGTGCTGACAGCTCAGAGCCTGGAGCCTGTTTCAGATTCTGTGTCTCCCTCTCTCTCTGTCCCTCCCCTGTTCATGCTCTGTCTCTCTGTCTCAAAAATAAATAAATGTTAAAAAAAATTAAAAAAAAAAAAAAAAGAAGACAGAAGAAGCAGCCAGACATGTAGAAGTGTTTCAAGAAGGAGGATTAGTCAGTGGTGCTGACAACTCTTAAGAGGTCAAGTAAGGTACTGGGGCACCTGAGTGGCTCAGTCGGTTAAGCATCCGGCTTTGGCTCAGGTCATGATCTCACGGTTTGTGAGTTCAAGCCCCGCATCAGGCTCTGTGCTGACAGCTCAGAGCCTGGAGGCTGCTTTGGATTCTGTGTCTCCCTCTCTCTCTGCTCCTCCCCCACTCATGCTTTGTCTCTTTCTCAAAATAAATAAACATTAAAAAAATTTTAAAGAGGTCAAGTAAGGGGAGAATAGAGAAGTGTCCACTAAAAAATTTTTTAAGATTTTATTCTTAAGTAATCTCTACACCCAACGTGGGACTTGAACTCACAACCCCAAGATCAAGAGTCACATTCTCTACCAACAAAGCCAGCCAGGCACCCCAAAAAAGTGTCCACTGAATTTGGCAGCATTAGAGGCTGTTGGTGATCTTAGCAAGCATGGTCTTGTGGATTGTTGAGGGCAAAATCCAGATTGTATTAAGTTGAAGAGTTTAAAAGAAGTAGAGAAACAGAGATGGTGTGTAGATTAGGATTTTAAGAAATGGAGCAGGAGCACCTGGCTGGCTCAGTCAGTAGAGCATGTGACTCTTGATCTTGGGTCATGACTTCAAGCCCCACACTGGGCGTACAGTTGAAGAAGGAGGAGGAGAAGAGGAAGAGGAGGAGGAGGAGGAGGAGGAGGAGGAGAAATGGAGCAGTATCTGGAGAATATTATAGGGTCAGCTGAGGCTTTAAGGATCAAGGGATATAATGTATGAGAAAGTGATTTGGAAATTGTAACTTGCCACTTATGGGTAAAGAGAAATCCAGAAAGAAGATGGCTAAGGACACAACCCAGGGGGACACCCTCATTTAGAGAATGGAGTGAAAAAGACCTACTGAATCAGAATTTCAGGGCATGATGCCAAGAATGTGAATAGTCTTAAGCTCATGCTGTATTGTTTGGAAATGTTTCGTTTACGAAGAACCTCACCATAACTGATAGAACCATAACAGATAGAACCATTCCTCTTGTGGAGGGTCTGGGTTATTTTCACCTTGTTTCTATTGTGGGTAATGCCTTTATAGTATACAGTATAGGGATAAGATTGCGGGTTCTAGAACCACACTGCCCGGGTTTACATCCCAACTCTCACCACTTACTAGCTGTAATTTTGGGCAAACTGTGTAAGCCATCCATATGTCAGTCTGCTCAATTTAGTATAAGTATCACCACAGTGTATCATTTAATTGATGTAAGGACTAAATGAGCAATTGTAAAGTGCTTAAAAATGGGGCCTGGCACACAGTAAACACTTAATAAACACCGGCCATTATTGTTAATATGTATCTTTGTGAATCTAGAGTCAAACTTCTGTTGAACTATTTCCCCAGGATAAAATTTCAGGTTGGGATTACTGCATATGTGGAACTTGAGAAACAAAGCAAAGAAAGGAAAAAGGAGACAAACAAAAAACCAGACTCTTAAACACAGAGAACAAACTGAGGGTTGCCAGAGGGGCGGCAGGTGGGGGGATAGGCGAAATAGATAATGGGGACTGACAGTGTACTTATGGTGATGAGCACTGAGCAGTGTATGGAATTGTTGGATCATTTTATTGCACACCTGAAACTAATATAACACTGTATGTTAACTACGCATCAATAAAAAGGGATGACAAAACAGTAATAAAATAAAAAGGCTGAGGCATGGAGAATATGGTCAATAAGATGGTAATAGCACTCTTTGGTGACCGATGGTGACCACACTTATCGTGCTGCGCACTGAGTAATGTATAAAGTCATTGAGTCATTATGTTGTACACCTGAAATTAATACAACACTATGTCAATTATACTTCCATTAAAAACGTGTCTAAAAAATATATATCGGGGCGCCTGCATGGCTCAGTTGATTGACTAACTGCAGCTCAGGTCATGATCTAGCGGTTCAAGAGTTCGAGCCCCACATCAGACTCACTGCAGTCAGCGCAGAGCCTGCTTCGGATCCTCTGTCCCCCTGTTTCTCTGCTTCTCCCTCCCTGCTCTCTCTCTCTTTCTCAAAAATAAATAAACATTAGGGCACCTGGGTGGCTCAGTCAGTTAAGTGTCAGACTCTTGATTTCGGCTTGGGTCATGAGCTCACAGTTCGTGAGATCAAGCTCCTATCTGCTGACAGCACAGAGCCTGCTTGGGATTCTCTTTCTCTCTCTCTCTCTCTCTCTCTCTCTCTCTCTCTCTCCCTCTCCCTCTCCCTCTCTCTCTCTCTGACCCTCTCCCCTCTCAAAAATAAATAAATAAAAGCAACACTTTCTGTTTTGCTTCGTTGAAGGATTTCATTTTTAAGTAATCTCCACACCTAACATGGGACTTGAACCCACAACCCCCCAAGATCAAGAGTCACATGCTCGGCCAACCAAGCCAGCCAGGCCCCCCCTAAAAGCAACACTTCTGAGACCACCTATTCTTTAACAGCTTTGCAGAGGCAAACGAGAGCTCCTCCAACCTTAAAAAATTGTAGTCATTCGACAATGTTTACACAGCGTGCATTCCAGCAGTATCTTGTGTATACAGCTTTACCAAGGTATTTCACTCAACATGCTCCCAATGCCAGGACATTTCTAGCAGATTCTCAGAGAAAAAGACTGCTCTCTCTAGTCATCTGTCCGCCTCTTTTTCCTTGCCTGTATACCCAGCGGCAAAGCTGACCAAATCGCAGTAGCATAAGAGAACAGACAAAAGAAGCCAGTCTTGAGATGCTCTCACAAGTGTAAAATGGTTGTTTTAACCAGCAGTGAAAATTCCAGAAATTCTGCATCCAAGGTCCCTCTAATACCTTCCTTCATCTCAGAAGATACTTAGAGAGATTCCTCTGCTACGTCTCAGGGCTCTCCAATCAAAAGTATAACTTTACAACTTTAAAAGCATTTGAATCATAAGCATAAGTGTCCATCATTCATTCTCTCTTACTTTTACTCACACTCATAAATATTTGCTATCAGAGTGCCAGCAAAGCCATTTCAACGAGGCATGTTTTTAAAAACAGTGGGGGAAAAAATAGGACCATCTGCACAACTCCATATCCTCTTTCAAAGTAGTTCTTTGCTGCCTTTCTTTTTTCTCCAGGCCTTTGAACCTTAAAGTTAGTCGTTTTGAAAGCATTGAAGATGTATAAAATTGTATCAACATATTTATAGGCAGTGGGGCAGCCGAGATGTATATGGATCAAAGCAACCTAGCCGATTTCCAGGCTCCTGGCTAGTCCACAGTCCCAGTGAGCCTTGACCAAATAGAAATATTCCCTGGCTCTCCAGCCAAGAGGTCATGGATAAATATTCACGTGTTTTGACACATCATTAGCCCA